>NC_085928.1:166752500-167352500 GCF_028885655.2 Pongo abelii | reverse complement strand
AAACAAGTGCAGAAACGACCAAATTCACCACCACACACACACAAAAGTGAGGCAAGCAGAGGCATCACCTGCCTTTGTGAGTCCAGGAAAAAGTTTCTTTTAAAATAAAAATCACAAGCACCAATGCAGCTTTGGGGACAGGGGCCTACAGAGAGAGGGAGGTCCAATGCCAGATGTTTGATAGCCTGTGGGAGGGAGTGGGCTCAGTCAGCTGCACCAGCCATGAGTGGAGCTGCTCTTCCTTGAATGTATGGCCTGGAATACTTCCAGCGGATACATCCCTTCAGCAGTGATAAACTCAAACTTGAGCTGGGGGAACAAGGTTAGGACAAAGCGAACCCCAAGATGTCAGAAAATCAGTGAGGATCAAGAGCATGTCAGCTGATGTTGAAGTCAAACTTTAGACCAGAGGAGTTGGTGTGAAGGAGTCAGTTTTATGAGGATAACAGGGAGACACTAGGGCTTGATGGCTCTGGGACCCTGGGGATGGAGCAGAACTCCATAACTCCCTGTGTGGGAGTGCCCCCTTGCTCTATCCTCCCTATCTCAAGCTCTGTTGGCTGAGTTGAAAGGGAATGAGGTAATATCTGAAAGCAGAGCAGGGGTGGGAATGAGAATGATGCTCGGAGAACATCGTCCAGGCTTCTGCCCCTTTGCTGTAAAGTGACAAGGGTGGGCACAACATTTTCATATTGTTACCCGATGAGGATGGTAATGGAGACAGACAAGGCTGAGAAACCAAGGATTTCTCTCTCTCTCTCTCGTTCTCTCTCTCTATATATATAGATATACACACACACACACATATATATACACATATATATGTATATACATACATATATATGTGTGTGTATATATATACGCATATATATACGTATATACGTATATATATACGCATACATACACATATATACGCGTATATATATACCCGTATATATACGTATGTACGTATATATACACACACAGGTGAGTGTGTTACAGTTTGGTCTCTCCACCCGGCAGACATGAGGCCATAACGTTTGTTCCAATAGAACTTAGACTAAACAGAGAAGGGATCAAATTTGCAACATCATGTGCACAGTGATCTGGAAAGTGTTGGCAAAAGCATATAGACCCTGGCACCAGGCTGGAGTTTGAATCCAGGACCCATTGCCAACTAACTAGATCATGTTGGGCAAGTTTCTTATATGTGAAATAGAGGTAATATCATAGCACCCTTGTGTGTTAGTTTGCTAGGGCTGACGTAACAATAAGTACCACAAACTGATTGACTTAAACAACAGAAATTTATTATTTCACAGTTCAGGAGGCCAGAAGTCCAAAATCAAGATGTAGGCAGGGTTGGTTCCTTCTGAAGGCTCTGAGGGGGAATCTGTTCCATGGCTCTCTCAACAGAGGAGACAATGGAGTCTGCCTCTGTTGCCCAGGTTGGAGCGCAGTGGCATGATCTCGGCTCACTGCAACCTCTGCTTCCCAGGTTCAAACAATTCTCCTGCCTCAGCCTCCTGAGTAGCTGAAACTACAGGCATGTGCCACCATGCCTGGCTATTTTTTTTGTACTTTTAGTAGAGATGGAGTTTCACTATATTGGCCAGGCTGGTCACTATATTATGTATATATTTTTTTGAGATGGAGTCTCACTTGGTCATCAAGGCTGGAGTACAGCGGCGTGATCTCAATTCACTGCAGCCTCGGCCTCCTGGGTTCAAATGATACTCCTGCCTCAGCCACCTGAGTAGCTAGGATTACAGGTGTGAGCCACTGTGCCCGGTCTGTCTTAGTATATTTCTTTACAAAAAACCCTCCCCACCATGAATCCAGCAGCCCAGTGGATGAAATTTTGCTCATGTGTATTTCACACCCAAATTCTTTACATGTGAAGAATATGCTGTTCATCCATTGTCATAGACCATCTGTGCTGAGTTTTGCTACAGGTGGAGTGAGGAACCCTGATAAGCCATTTATAGTCTCAATCCCAGTTCTTCTTGATTTCAGGGCCTTCATTAAAAAAAAAAAAAAAAAGAAAAGAAAAGAAAAGGCCAGTTTGCATAAATGCTTGTGAAATAGATTGAAGCAAATGGGTTAAATATTTACATCAAAACTACCAGTTAACATATTCCAGCTAACTAAACTTACTGACCATGTAGGTTTATAACTGTATATAGGTTTATAACATTTTCTAACACCAAACAGCTAATATCTGTTTTGAATTAATATAGTATACTAATGTTTAGCTCTCCTTTTACCAAGGTTAATTGTTAATTATTCCAAGGCAATTATTTATGTGCTTGAAAGCGGGTTTGCTGAGCCTGGGTCTTCAGTGTTGTGTTTTAGGATTTGTAAGAGGCAAATACGCTTGCATAAAGGCAAATTAATTATTTAGAGACGAAAGCCTTCTTCAAAGCAGTGGGCCACTACAAGAATTAGACTTCTTAAAAGGAGGATAGTAGCAGCACGATCCATGCTTATTCATTGTTCTTCCTCCTCTCCAAATAATCAGAATTATATGTCTGGCCTGAAAATATGCACAAGAATGCATATACACCCACAAATACTTGTGTGGACTTGCTGCTTCCCTCTCTGCCCCATCCCTTTTAATTATTTTAGCCAAAAGACTCAGAAACAGATCACTTACAGAATTTTAGAGCAAATAATCCACTTGGTCATTCCACCAGGCTCCAAAAGATAGACCTTTGAACAACGACAGCTGGAAAATCCTGAGGCATCAGACACAGCTAATAGAGGATTCTCCTCCTGTTTTCAGGAGTCTTTGAAAACCAAAAGGCATAGTCCACAGCACAACATGTGACAAGACATTTATTTTCATCTATTTGCTGTAAGCCATTGAAAACTAGAAATATCAAATTAGATCAAATGTTTTAAAATAGGTTAAAATCGATCCTTTCCTTGCATTTTGGGTTCTGCCCAAATAGTCCTCAAATTGGAGCCTCTGCAGCATGAATATATATTTCATCATAAGAGCAAAAGCAAAGCCCCTAATGGTGATAATTACTGTCACCAAAATAGAAGGCTAATTGTCAGACGAGTTCTTTCCTCTCCGTGCGATGAAGGGCTAGGCAGGAATGCCTGGCGTCTTTGGGCAGAGACATTTTTTCCTTTCAGTTTTTTCAGGACGTTTAAAAATCATTTCATCTATAGACACAGAGTAATCGGAAAAAATCCAGTGAGAATTTTGTCAGACAAAGGCTTTATTAGGTGTTTTGTTTTGTTTGGTCCCCGCCAACCCTCTTTGAGGAATAGAAAATGTGGAAACCACAAGGCACACAGCCCTTGCAACTTTGGCCTGGACTGCTGGTGTTTATTTTTTTATTTTTAGGACTCTCATCCAAGGGTAAGCAGCACCTTTCTTAAAGAAACTCCAGACCCTTGACTGCCTTTCTCTTATCATTAATCCTCACAACTTCCCGGAGAAGCTGGGAAAAGAGAGCGCTCTGCATCCTCCTTTATAGATGGAGAAACTGAGGTTTGGGAAGGTTAAGTGACTTGCCCAAGGTTATTTAGCAAATTAGGAGAGTCCACTTGGGAATGGAGCTTTCGGTTCTTAGGTTCTGGGGCTGCAGCCAGGAAACCCCAGCCACAAAGAATCTCTTTTGTGCTTGATTTTGTTCGCATGCCTATTTATACAGAAAGAAAATAAGTAAATGTTTCAGTTCTTCTGCCCTCCCCCTTTATGCCACACCAATATGCACACACGCACACACATGCGCACATATGCGCACACACACACACATATGCATGCATACATGCACATACCCACCATTAGCCATGGGGGAAAGAGATAGCCCTAAATTAGAACTTCCAAATAAACTCACTGATTTGCTGCAATGATCTCAATGTATTCTATTGTTTTAGACCCTATTGCATGAAGGTGTCACTCCTACATCCTGTCCTCACTCTGAGAACTGGGCTCATATATCTCATTATAGCCATATTTAAAGAGTTGGTAAAAGAACAACCACTCCATTGATATGGAATTCCTTTAAAAAAAAAAACTTTAAAGAGGATTTATTGCTGTTATCATAGCGGAGAATAAAGATGGTGTGTAATTCATGGAGAAGAAAAAAATTTCCTACAAATCAAGGTGCTCTTGCAGGCTGCATTGGATTCGCATTCAGGAATGAGACTTGATGATGTGAAGCCCTTGTGCTCAGGAGTGAGTAGTGTCAAGGCAGGGGGAAGAAAGAGACCACATCTTAAGGAACACATTTTTCCACTCAGTTACAGGGCTGTGAATACAATAATGACATGCTCAAAGTTTTAAAGGTGAACTCACACAGAAACACTCACTGTGGGGAGAAGTGACCTGTCCTGAGGAAAGAGGGAGAGGAATATCAAAGTCTGGTAGAAAAAGAAAAGAATACCATCTTCAGGGCAAGTAGTACCTTCTCACTTGTGTAGATGCAAGTTTGTAAGTACAATAGATCCATTGGTAAAATGTTTGCACCGAAGAGGCTGAGTTCTTTTATTTTTGAATTGCAAGTTCTCCATCTAGTGGTCAGTTTCTAGAACAACAAGTTCATGGTGTTAACTGATGTCATCCTTTGGATGCAAATTACTTAGCTCGCCTTTTTTTTTTTTTTTAAATGACTAATGCCTGCATCAATCATAGCAAGCTATTGAGAATTTAACTTCCGGCAGGCACAGTTGGCAGTGGTTTTCAAGAACTAAAAGTATTTGTATATTGGCAATTTAAATCACAGCATTTTCCATTGCTGAGACCAACTTCCCTGACTTATTATTTAAAATTTAATTACCTTGACATTGTTTCTAAGGTGAACAAAATAGTCCATAAGAAAATTTATGAAAATGTATGCTTAAATTCAACATGTATTCTTCAACATGAGAAAATGAAGGGGAGTCAGGCGTTCGTTGGGTATTTGGTCACTAAACAAAATGTCTATGAACCGTTTTTAAGTTTAATATTCTTGATGGAGCTTGCTGGTCAAGGAAAGATGAGGAGTCTGCTGACCTCTAAAGAAACAAGGGGATCTGATATGGCTACATTGTCCACTGCAGTGGTCTCCAAGTGTGAGAATTATACTACTGATTGTACTGGAGAAAAATTCTTCTCACCGATGTAAAGATGACATTAGATAGCATTGGAATCAGGTCCAGAATCAGTTTTGGTTTTGTCCTCTTAGGCCTTTAACATCCCTGAAACCTGCCAATCATCCTTTCTAATAAAAGAGAATGGATTTCCAGCATGTTTTCTTTGCCCAGGCAACAATATACAGTTAAAATTTCATATACTATTTTGCATTGTCTTTAGTTAATAACTTCCTATTAATGGCAACTGATACTGCCTTTTCATAAAGCCATGATATAAAATTTCCCTTTAAGATAAATTTATTGAAATAAAAATATGAGTCAATTTGAAGAAAAAACATTGATTTGTATAGAAAGTATATGGACACGGGAACATCTCACGAATGCAGGCCAATAGCAACATGAGCTGAAAAACATTCTACTCTGGGAACTCCGGGGCCTGTTCACTCCTCTGGATCTGCCACTCACCCTCTGTAATTACCTGCGTGTGTTACTTAAATCTCTTTCGACCTCCATTTTCCCCATCCATAGAGTGTGGCTTCTTAAAGCAACTTTTAAAGTGGAATTATTCTTTGCCTGAATTCAGAAGATGGACATGGACATAAGGAAGCAAATAGAACATCCTAAAGCAATCTTGGTCAAAGAATGAATGGGACACATGGAAGACCCAAGGACACACAGCGGTGGTGAATTATGTCCGGCCTCTGACCTGTACTTAACTACAAGCCCCAAATTATAGCCATGGTCTCCAAAATTCTAGCTCATGCATACTAAAGACCCATTAAATCAAAGAAGTATCAAAATATATCATTTCTTATTATGGGATATCAGAAACAGAGTAGAATCCCGCTTCTTAAAGCCATGCAAAGGACAACCCAGTAGGCATACAATGTGGCTTTGGTGCCCCTGAAGGCAGGCTTCTCCTGAAGCAGAAGAAACACTTGCTGGGGAAAGCTGGGCCTGAGGGGGCCCAGGGGCTGAGGCCTTCATAGCAGAGAAGCATCACATGTGCATAGAGCAGTGTCCACGTGGGTTCACATGGGCTGCGGGAGCCTTAGATGAAGCTCCACCTTCTTCTTCACTGAGCCCCAGCCTGGGCCTCATGCCCATAGTCTGTGTATGCTGTCTCATCCAGCCCTGACACCAACCCTGAAATACAGGTATGTTACCCAGCATTAACACAGGTGCAAACTGGGGCTCAGAACGAGTGAGTTCCTTGCCAGAGGGCACTTGGCTTATAAGTGGCAACACCAAGTTTGAGCCTGGGTCTCTGTGATCTTGGAAACGCAGATTCCACTGCCAGCTGGGATAGGAAGCCTGGGCTCCACATGGGAAGCCATGACCCCCTGTACCGCCCACCGTAGACAAAACCACTGGGGCACAGAGAGATTGGCTTTTCCCCTCTCTGGGGTATGATTGGTGAAGTTAATCAGCCCTGAGTCTCTAGTGTTCATTCTGTGACACAGCACACACACACACACACACATGCACACACGCATGCACACATGCACATATACATCAGAGTTACCAGTTCCAAACCTTTTGTTTTATTCCTCTTAACCCTCCCCTACCCATTCACTCCCATCAGAACTACGGCCAATCCTGTCCAGGCTTGAAGAACTGGAGCCATTCAGTGATACACTGCCCTGGGTCACAGATGGCCACATGGAGTGATTGCCCCCATCCCAAAGAAGAAGAAAGGATTCCCTCGCCTTTCCTCCCTGTCTCCATCAGGAACCTACATGATGCTTCCTTCTCCTGTGGCAGACGACTCTCCTCTGTCCACCCTAGAATTGATCTCTGAAATATAAAACTAAGTCACCAAATGAGAGAATAGCCAATTGCCAGAAAACACAATAAGCAGCTGAATTCTTGTGCCCTTCTGAAATGACCCCCAGTATACTCAGTAGGTACCATGTGTCAGGCACTGCAGTAGGCAGGGGGTGCAAAAGAAGAGGCCTAGGGCCCCACTCCTGCTCCCTTAGAAGGGAAGATGCAAAGTGGTATGACTTACTACAATCCATGGTGGAGTGAAGCGTCATGTCACCTCTTTGTGCATTGGTTGTTTCTTTTCCATTGTCAAATGGAGATAATAACACCACCTATGTTGTAGGGTGGTTTTGAGGAAAAAACCCATACACTTAACACATGGCCTGGTACATAATAATACATGCTATGCACCAACATCCTTCTCCTCATCATCACCATTGAGATAATGACCGTGTTAGACTTTGGGTGACATTAGGGGTAAGCTTTGATGGCTGGAATTGGACAGATAGAGAGGTTTGTAGCAAGAGCAGTGTGGTGCTCTAGGTGAGGGAACTATTCTGAAATAAAGTCAATGGGTGGAAAAGCTGAAAGAGAAAGGTTAAGTTTACAGAACTCTTAGAAATGTGGCTTGGCAGGAAAGCAGGCCTGTGAAGGGAGCGGTGAGCCAGTGTGATGAAGGACCTGCAACTCTGAGGTGAGGAGTTTGAATGGATGAGCAGTGGAGACCCACCAAAGACATCTATTGATTAGGGTAAGATAAGGAGATAGGTATTTCCTCTGAGTAAAGAAAACATAGACAGGCAAAAATCAAGGCAAGGGAGACCAGTCATGTAGCAGTAAATCATCCAAACAACTGAAAGGTAAGCACTTTGACCTGGTGTATCCTGACCAGGGCGACTCGGAAATCCAGACACCATTACTACCTGTTCTTTCTCCTCTGAAGTGTGGCTTCTATTCAAACAGAGCAATGGGAGTCACCATTGTCAGAAGCTGAACTCACATGCCCATTGCCCAATGCCCCATACAGGAGAAATTTAATGAAAACCCAAGTCCATTTCCTCTAAGATTGTGACTTCTAGTCTTTCCTGGAGCTTAAAAGGAAATCTGAGACAAAGTTCAGATGAAGGTTTGCAGAGCACCACTGACTTCAGCTCCTGGTCTGAGGACAGCCTGTCTCAGAGACTCCCTTGCCTCTTCTTTCTGGGATTGTGATTGGTGGGTGCAGCCTGAGACGTGGTTGGCTGAAAACATCTCTTTATGAGGGAATTAAGCTACTGTGGCTTCATAGGAGGCCAGTTCCAGAGCCGTCTCACCTCCCATTTACCTTCATCCTCTCCTATGGAACTGGTGTTTTCCTTAACCCCAAAAGGAGACAAGAGCTGTGAGATAGGGAGGTGAGTTTTTTTTTAATTTTTTGTTTGTTTGTTTGTTTGTTTGTTTTGAGATGGAGTTTCGCTCTTGTCACCCAGCCTGGAGTGCAATCGCACGATCTCAATGCAACCTCCACTTTCTAGGTTCAAGAGATTCTCCTGCCTCAGCCTCTCAAGTAGCTGGGATTACAAGCGCCTGCCACCATGGCCAGCTAATTTTTGTATTTTTAGTAGAGACAGGGTTTCGCCGTGTTGGCCAGGCTGGTCTCGAACTCCTGACCTCAGGTGATCCATCTGCCGAGCTTGGCCTCTTAAAGTGCTGGGATTACAGGCATGAGTCTTTTGAGAGGATCCATCACAATGGTTGGGCAGAAGCTCAATGATTCTAACTTGGCTCATGAATGGCGTGGGGGTAGGAAACACAGCCAAAATATTGGCTATGATTTGAATGTGTCCCCTCCAAAATTCAAGTGTTGCAGTGTGATAATATAAAGATGTGAGGCCTTAAGTGATTGGGGCATGAGAGCTTCTCCTGGTGAATGGGAGCAAGGCCTTTATAAAAGTGCCTCTGCACGCAGGCTCACTTGCTTGCTCTTCTGCTAGCCCCCTTCCAAAGGATACAGCCTCCACCAGACACCAAACCTGACGGTGCCTTGATCTTGGACCCTCCAACCTCCAAGACTGTGGGAAGTAAATTTCTGCCTGTTATAAATTACCTGCTCTGCGATACTCTGTTATAGCACATAGCACGCAAAACAGGCTAAGACATCATCCATATTCACATCTATGTATTGGTTAATTTTTACTTGGAAAAGAGTTTTAGTTCCTTCTGTTAATATAGAATGTGGGGATTCTAGGCCTAAAATATGACAGTCAGTGTTTACCTCCTCACCCCCACCCTGGTTTTTGTTCAATACAATCAAATAAGAAACCTGCAGCACCCTGTGGTATGACAGTGGCCACTGGATGGAGCTGGGAATGAAGTGCTGGACTCCCAGGCTCTGCTGACCCCTGCGGTGCCACTGGGCGAGCCATCTCACCTCCCTCCTTTTCCTTTCCTCGTCTGTGCAATGATGGGGCCCTCTTGCCAGCTAAAACTCTTTTCCAGTCTTAGAAAAGGCGAGGGCCAGGCATACTCATGTCCATTTTAGTTTTATTCCTAAACTGTTTTCCTCACTGATTAACTAGAACAGATTTGGGACTGTGGGAAAGAAAAACATGAATGGTGAGGATGGGGTGCCACCGTGCCAGGAGCCGTCCTCAGCACAAGTGAGTCTGGATGGCACAGGTTTCCTGGCAACTGGGTGGCACAGGTCAGCTCCCAGAGGATAGCTACTGGTCAGATGCCTTTTCTCTCTGCTTGATGCTAAACTACAGAGAAAATAAGCCCCATGACTCTTTGGAAATTTCTTTTCAAGGACAATGATCATCATGAACATTTTTATCAAATAAAGAAACCGCTTAAAAAAATATCTGTCTTATTACACTTACATGACTATGTGGAGTTTTTTCATGGGCTGACAACAGAGGTTTCTGTCGCCCCTTAACTGGCCCCTTCTAAGATGCTGGGACCAAGGGCCTCAGGCTTAGAATCTGTAGGGAATGTTGGAGTAGACAGTCCCTGAGGGACACTTTCTCAGAACATGGTACGTTTCTAAATATACATTCAGATATAGCCCACCCTCCACGGAAGCAAGAACACTGCTGGGCAGCCGGCTAGGCCTACTCACTAGCAAAGAACTCATTTCTGCCTTTCTCGAGGGTGATTCAAATTCATCCTTCCACAAGATAGTCACGGGTCTTCCACAGCCCACATTGTTTGCCAAAGATCTGTGGTCCTGCCTGACCCCACAGGTGAAGCAGTGGGGAGAATGTCCTGCAGTTCTTCCCATCTGACTTTGCAGCAGGCCTTTAGCTTCCTGGCCTGTGCTGTACTGGAAGTGGGGTCTACCCTCTGAGCCCTCAACAGGCCTAAGTGATAGCTGGGGAGATAGAGACTCCTGCCCTGTGGGCTGATTCTTCTGTCCCTCGGGGTGCATTGTTGCTTTTTGTAGCACCAGAGGGGAAGGAGCGTATCCATGGCCTGACACTGGCAGAAGGGAAGCCATGTCAGTCTGCCCAAGAACAGCTGGGCCCCAAACAAAGCTGGAGGCTCCTGTTATGCATGCTCCTTTGGGGCTGCTGATCTGCTTTTTAAAATAAACCTGTTTTCCAAGTATCAGATCTGAGATGGTGCCAAGATTAGAAGAGCTTCCTTTCATTTTCCTTTTTCCCTCTGGGATGCCATTATGGAATAAGAAGCTGTCACCAGCCTTACCTGTATTACTCTCTAGAAGGAAAGACATCTGGTGCTATTTTTTTCCTTCAGGATAAATATTTTACCTAACTTATCAAAGCCAAATTTTTGGCCCCTTCATCCCATGACTTTAAGCCAGTGTCTGTCCTTTTTGCAAATCCGATTTTGGATTTAAAGTTCCACAAGGCTTCTTTTGTGGTGGGTTCATGGGAGTCTTCAGAGGAGAGTGAGAGAGAGGAATAGGGGCTATTTGCTTTATATCGCCCCAGAAGGAAGCTTTGTCTCTACTCTCTTGAGAATCCTCCCTGTTGTTTTTATGTTTGGGGTCCTAATCAGATGCTCCAGTACTTTCCTTTTATTGTTCGTCCCCCTGCCATCCTTTATTGAGGCTGCCATTGCATTAGATAATTACATTCACCCTCCCTGAGCTCCCCCTTCGCAGACCTTCTTGGAAGGCTGAGCTCATGACTCATGCTTCTCTGATATAAAGTGACTCTCTGAATTCATCAATACCTGACACAGGGCTGCCCCTGTCCCCATTAGGCACTGCATCATTGACTGGTTGGTTAATTTCAGAGTTTAGTTTAGGGTCATAAGAATGGTTGTGAAATTTTTTGACATCAAGGCTCCTTGAGCTCATCAGTTTATCCAGGATTCAGGAACAACTCTCTGTATGAAGTACAGCCAGTCATTGGAAATTTCCAGGTGAATAACACTAGAGTGGGGATGAACCATAAAAATGGCTGCTGCTTCTCCTAACCAACATGCCCACATCTTCACAGGGTCGGGCTGCTGCACATGCAGACGACAGCCCTGGGGCCACTGGCCCCCCTTTTCTTTCTGGAAATGTCTGTCTCTCTACTCTTAGCCAGAGCAACTGCCACTAGGGAGCCCCTCATCTGTCTCAGCCCTCCCTCCTTTTTCCTCTTTTGCCTCTGAAGTTTCCAGGTTTCAAGACCAAAGCCCACAGTGATGACTTCCACCTCTTCTGTGGTTTCCCCAGCTCTTTTCATGACACAGGCGCCGTGTCTGGAGTCTCCAACTCTCCTGCCTCTGCCACTGCCTCCTAACCCCTCATGCTTGGGGCCTCCACCTCTATATTAGTCCGTTCTCATGCTACTAATAAAGCCATATCCAAGACTGGGTAATTTATAAAGGAAAGAGGTTTAATTGACTCACAGTTCAGTATGGCTTGGGAGGCCTCAGGAAACTTACAATCATGGCAGAAGGGGAAGCAAACACGTCCTTCACATTGTGACAGGAAGAAGTGGCGAGCAAAAGGGAGAAAAGTCCCCCTTTATAAAACCATCAAATCTCATGAGAATGCATTCACTATCACAAGAGCAGCATAAGGGTAACCGCCCCCATTATTAAATTACCTCCCACTGGGTCTCTTCCATGACACATGGGGATTATGGGAACTACAATTCAAGATGAGATTTGGGTGGGGACACAGCCAAATCATATCAACCTCCAGGAGGAAGCATCTCATCCTCCAGCCCACTGGCTAGAGTCTTTACCAGGGGCGGTCCCACGGCCTCACCCCTTTCCTGTAAGAATTGGTGGTTGGATTGACTTTGTGGAAGGAGAAAGTTTCATTTTTACAGGGTTCATGCAAGGAGCGAGTTGGTCCTGCATTCTCAGTTCAAATGCAGGGTGTGTTTTCTCACAGAGACAATATTTTCAAAGAAATGTGTGTTGTTTATTAATATGAGGAATACAGTTCAGGTGTATTCTGTATTTGTGGAATGGCCTAGATGGCAATCCATTGGTGAGCTAAAAACTGCCCGTAAATCGGTTTTGCATGTGGACCAAAAATCATACTGATTAAGCCAAGTCTCTGCCTTATACTTGATATAAACAAGCGATGGCGGTGTTGGAAGTGGGACGTGGGGTCAGACACCTCTCATTAGAAGCAGCAGTGCTACAACAGAAAGGATCCTGGGACTTGGGGCCAGAAATTGGGGTTCCACTGCTCATGTGTTCACTTTGGACAATGCTGTCTTCTGAAAGACTTCATTGTCCTCAAGGATAAACAAGAGCAGTCACGAAGATGAAGTGACACGGTGATCAGGAAGAAGTTTGTATATGGTAGGTATTCAAGAAGTGTTAGTTAAATATGAATTCCAAAAAGAATCATTAGCAACACCACGAACTCCAGAAGCTATTTGTAGATTGTGCAACTCTGTTTCCAAGGGCCAACATTTTTCCTTTTTTGAAGCCTCATTCCCTTCCCTTTGCACAGCCACAGCCCCTCCTTACCTAACTGAGGAGATGTCCTCAGACTGCCTTCGGCCTTCTATCCTTTGCTTTGTATCAAAAACTCTGGCATGCTAGAGACCAGAGTGGCCTCTGCCCACACCCACTCCCAACTCAGAGAGGGGGCATGGGTAGCATTGCCAGACTTAACAAATAAAAATATGGAATAGTCAATGAAATCTGAATTTCGGATGAACAGCATATAATTGCATGCACTGTTCTTATAATTAAAAATCATTCATTGTTCATCTGAAATTCAGATTTAATTGGGCAGCCTGTATTTTATCTGTCAACCCTAGGCATAGGGTGAGTTTCTGCCCCCTTCAAATGACCCCAACCCTTGGCCCCTTCAGAGTCCGAGACCTGGGCCAGATCTGACAGTGGCTATTTGTCCTCCTTCTGCTCAGCCGACCCCCATCTAAGCCTTGCTATCCTTGAGCCCAGATGTCCTCAAGGCAGTGTCATCAGAGCCGCTGAATGACATAAGCCTCTCCAACCTGGAGTAGATTCAGGCCCTGGCTATGTCCCTCCTACTATTCATTTAGTGGTCAGGACCCACTAACAGCCTGAGAGCTGCCTCTTAGCCCTTGGAGCTTGTGTCATAGAGGGAGTTAGTTTCCCTCTCCCCAGGAACAGCCCTCAGTCAATGATAGGTGGGAATTGGAGGATCAATACCACAGCTCTCACACCCCTGGGTAAGGATGGGGATAAATCAGAGATGTGTACAATAATCTACACTGTTTACTCCAGGTCCACGGTGGGACTGAGCCCCAACTGCCCACAGTGGAAACTGCCTAACAATGAACACACCCTTTATAGGCTTCTCTTTCTTCCCTTCTCTGTCTCACTTTCTAACTCTCTTACCAATACTCCTTGCATTGCCTCCTAAATAAACTCCCCACACTCAGATACATGACTCATGGTGGGCTTCTGGGGAGCCCAACCTAGAACAAAGCTCTATGTCTTTTATCTCACTACAGTTTCCTCAGCCACCTCAGCACCCACAAATCACCAAAGGTTAAAATCATAGGGTGCTTACCAGAAAATACAGACCCAGGAACCCAAGGATGAGGTCAGGAGTCTTACAACATTGTTTGCTGAGATTTGTAAAGACCCCAGCAACAGAAAGAGAAGGTTTTTTCTAGCTTGGAAGATACTCCTGGGACAAGGGTTCAGCACGAGCATCTTCTTACCAGTTTACCAAACCAGGAGCTTCAGACAAGAAGAGCCAGTGTTCTGTGTTCATGGCAGGGGAGTGGAGTTCCATTTCCTGGTCCTGCCCTGCAGAGAAGTAGCACAGCAGCTCCTTCTCAGGTTATTACTGTCAAAGCGGACTTCCCTGCCTGGCTTCCCAGGCTCCCCGTGAGCTGATCTCTGAGGAAACAGAGGCCAACGTCTGTGGGGTTTCAACTGGCCTAAGCCACCGGGAAGGGGAAGGGTTTGGGGCCCAGAGAAAGTGTCTCTCTGCCTCCATGTACCTGACTGATCTGGATAAAATGATCCTCAGTTTCCTCATCTGCAAAATGAGAGTAATGATGCATCCTGGGGCTGTTGAGTGAATTACATAAAACAATATACTTTAGAGCCTAGCACTATGTAAGACATCCCACAAAAGTTAATTTCCTTCCCTGGTTTTATTGTACCTGTGAAACCCAGGCGGTAAGAACTCACGCTCTTGTATGATGCTGTCTGTACTAACAGCTTTCACAAATCTTGTCTCCCCGGTCAGATTGGAAGCCACGCTGGAATCGGGCGAGCTCTTGTTAATTGATTCAACGGCCTTGACCTGCAAAGCTCTCTCTCCCACCTTGCCTTCCTCTTGGTTATCAAGAAGGTTCTGCAAAGACTGCCATCAGCAAGGCTGTCCAGCCTGATTCTTGAGTGGATCATGCCAGATATTTGCTGTGATGGATAGAGTGCCTTAAACTGCCTGTGTAATTGTGGTGAGCAGCTGCCAGAGTGGTAGAGCGACTGCGTTTAGGAAATTCAACTTGCAGGGAACACGGTGCTGCCTAAGCCACTGTCGTTCCAAAATTAGACCTTTCCTCCACTCCATCATTACATGGGTAAGCAGTCAGAACACTTCCTGAATACGAACCACAGATCAGAAGTGATTTATAGAAACATCCACATGTGTGTAGATGGTTGGCAGAAGGAGGGAGGGTGGGAGCCCAAGGTTGGCCCCAGACCAGCCACAGGCCTCTACGGCAGCTCTAGCAAAACGACTGCTCTCACTACTACATGGACAGGGAAGGATTACAGTCTCCTGCAAAAAAGAAATGTGAGCTTCTTTTGGTTCATAGACTTGCCAGATCATAAGGCCCACTTGTAATGCATGGTAAAAATTCAGTCACCCTGGATCCTCTTTAAAGACACCGATTCCATGGTTCTAGCTTGGGGCCTGGACATCTGTGCCTCTGACAGCCCCCTCCATTAATGGTTCTCAAACTGTGCGGCACATTACAGCCGCCAGTGGGGCTTTAAAATATCCTGATGTCCAGGCCCCATTGCAGACCTATAAAATCAGAGTCACCGGGGGCGGCACGTAAGCATTGGGGCTTTTTAAGGAGCTGTAGATGATGTTGATGTGCAGTCAAGTTTGAGAACCAATTCCCAGACAATCTGTAAAAGCGAGCAAGTCTGGGAAATACAGATTCAGGGGTAGAAGTCTATTTAAAAGAAAGAAGTAACTCTTTTATTTGGCATCATCAAACTGAAATTCAGAGCCCTTGCTGGTTTAGGCAGATAAAATAGGGTTATGGAGCCTCTTTTCAAGCAGTTGTTCTGAAATCAGTTTCTAATACAGTTGCCTGGACATCCACTCATATCAGCTGAGTCACACCTATGTTTTTTAAAGGTTCTTGGGTCATTTGGATGCTCCTCTGGGTCTGGACCCACTGACTTCAGATAATTTATAAAAGGTCAAATCCTTTAATTTATAATTATGTAGGATGCATATTTGAGTTCTGCCGCAAGGACATTTCATGGGACTGAGCATTTCTAGACAAATTTGTACTTTTTTAAAAAAAAAGTTTTTAAAATAAAAGATGTCTGGTCTATAAGTGGACATTATAAAATACATTTACAACCTGGTGTTCCCTTAACTCCCGAGCCCCTAAATAGAAGATACGGTAAGATAACTCAACTGTTCATTTCCCCATATTCGTGCCACGTCTAGCCGAAAAAGGAAAAGGCTCAAATCTCCCTCCTGGTCTCAACCTTTGCAACAGCAAAGATGGCTGAGTCAGAAGCTCTGAGGTCCTCCGAGCCCCTCCGCAGTGCTCTCGCAGGCCAGCAGCTTCCTGTGGGGGCTCCCCCTGGTGACAGCGCGTGGGATAATTTCTGATTAGAAAAAGATCCCTGGGCTGGAAGGGCCTTTGTGCAGCTTCCTGCAGTGGCCAGGGTGTGCTAGGTCTGGGTTTATCTGAGTCAGGGCTTCTCTGAGGCATGCATTTCTCAGCGAGTCTCCCGAATTTTATTTTCAATCCTGCCAAGGGCAGATTAAATGGCTACATGAATGGGAAAATGCAGGAGGCTTTGAAACAGATGGTTGGCTGTGCAGGCTCAGTGACTTGCCAAGCACTGGATTGTGTTGCCATATGAATGAAAATCCCACTGCGGCTGGGTTTTTATTTCTCCAACCTATGGATGACAGCGACTCCCTTGTTCCCCTGGCAGTGGGGCCTGGAGCAGTTACCTGCTATTATTCGCCTCCCATCAGGGTTCAGCTTCTTGCCTCTCTGGATTTTCCTGGTTCCTTTCTCTGAAAGGGAGTGTCATTCTAGACTAATTTCCTGATGGTGTAAATGATTTAGCAGGGCTGATGAATATCAATAGAGCTGCAGATGGGTTTAAGGTGCCTAATGAATGTGACAGTCACTGGTGCCAAATATTTTTCCAACTTGCATTTAGGATGCAAACAAGCTCGAATAGTATCCACAAAGGGTACTTCTTTAATTATGCATTATAAATTCTGAAGTCAGTAGTCAAAAGTGTCAGCACAGTATGGCACAGATGAGAAGCTGTGTACATGGACGTGTGCTCAATGCACATGAGCCAGAGAGACCTCGGTTCGAATCCCAGCTCTGCTACTAATGAGCTGTGTGAATTTGGACATGTTATATAATATCTCAAAGCCTGATTGTAAAATGCAGATAAAAATCCTTGCCCCTGGACATTTTAAAAGTAATGAGCATGAGAAAATGTAGCATGTCTGGCATTCATAATTCAACAAACAGTCATTAAGTACCTACTATGTAGAAAGGGCTATACTAGGTGTGGGGAATTCAGAAGATTCTGGAAATTCACAGGTGAAGGAAATAACTGGAATGGTGGAATGCCAAGGGCAGGACAGAGGGAGGATGCACCAGGTGTAGGCAGTAGGAGGTGTTTTGTCTATAAAGAATTTAAAAACAATAATAAAGCTGACTAAAAGTTTATTTGCAGCCAGGCGCAAATAAATTAATAAATTACAGGCACACCTGTAATCCCAACACTTTGGGAGCCCAAGGCAGGAGGTTCGTTTGAGCCCAGAAGTTCAAGACCAGCCTGGGCAACACTGCAAGACCCCCATCTCTACAAAAATTTTAAAAAATTAGCCAAGTGTGATGGTGCATGACTGTGGTCCTAGCTATATGGGAGGCTGAGGTAGGAGAATGACTTGAGCACAGGAGATGGAGGCTGCAGTCAATCGTGATCGTTCCATTGCACTCTAGCCTGGGTGACAGTGAGACACTGTCTCAAAAAAAAAAGTTGATTTGCTTTTCATTATCAACATAAGCCAACAATTCTGAACAATGTCAGTGATCAAATTACTTTATTCCCAAAATCTCATGTTGGTTTAAGTTCCAGGGAACTGTTGTGGTTACTATTGAGTTTTAATAGAATATATGTAAGCTATGTATTCTCCTGGTTTTTAATTACTTATCCTTTAATAAACATTGTATTCTTTATTAGGGAAGTCAATTTGAAGAATGCCCAGTTATTCAAGGTGCCTTCCCCACTCCACTCCTCAGCACAAGTGGACTCAGCCTCAGAAGTTTTGTATAAAGCAAGTGTATAATGGTTCGAAATTGATGGACCTATTGGTTCCCCTGAAGGTTTTGTCTCCAGCGCTGGTGGTATCATCTCTTCCTGTGTTTAAATGGTAGATTCAAAAATGATGGTAGCTCAGTGATTGTAGAAACAAGGACACAAAGATCTTGATTTACACCAATTCTGTCATTTCTGTGTAATCACTCAGAGGTTTTATGTTTCAAATTTAGGAAAAGGAAACTCTGAACTTCAAGGTATAATATTTTAGTTTGGCAAGCACAAATTTTAGTTCTTACATGAAATGTTTTACTGAATTTGAATATATTTAAAATTGAACTTTGCTTTTCTAATAAAATTGTTAATTATTTGTTTTTAAAACGAAGGAGCAATTTGAGAAAATAATGACTATTACTAATTCTTATGTGATAATTACTGAAAATAATTTTATCATAGAGAGGAAGGGATGTTAAAAAATGATCCACTCCAGGCATCAAATACGCTAGGTATGTCACTGCAATGCATTACACAGTAAGTTTTTAAAACATTGATATTGACATCAATGGTGGCCTTCCTCTTTTGACATGGCACTTCTCTGAGATGAAAGATAGGAGTTCACAGTGAAAAAATTAGGTGTCTGCAGTCTTTTGAAAATTTGATTCTGCAGTTTTAAAAAATAATAGTAACTACTATCATTGAGCCCTTCCTATATGTCAGGTATGGAGCTGACATGTTACAAATATTATTTAGTACTTTATCCAGCACTGTGAGGTGGATATTATTATATCAACTTAAATGACGAAGAAACTGAGGTTAGGAGAAGCGTGCTCCAGATTACAGACCTCGTGAGTGACAGAGCTGGGCTGACACTGTGGATTACCTGATTCTAAGCTTGTTCTCTTAACCACATGCCATCAGGAGAAGGAGAAGCTGATGCTGATTTCAGTTCCTGAGTATGTTACAAGACCAGCTTGAGGCCTGTGAGATTCTAGACTTTGTTTTTCTAACAAACATGCAATTAGATAAGACACTGACACTCACAAATCAAATCAGGCAGATCTGAAATCCTGCAATCATCGAGGATTTACAGGAGATGAAGCTGAAGCCCGGAAGGAATTATTGCACCAATGCTCACACAGCTACTACTGGATCAATAAATCAGGTTTTTCTTTCTCTCTCTCTTTTTAATTTAATTTTATTTTTTGGCAGGGCGTGGGGGCGGATGTGCAGTGTCTTGCTCTGTCACATGGGCTGGAGTGCAGTAGCAGGATCATAGCTCACTGCAGTTTTGAACTCCTGAGCTCAAGAGATCCTCCCACCTGAGCCTCCTGCACGAATGCACCACCATGCATGCCTGGCTAATTTATGTGTGTGTGTGTGTGCATGTCTATTTGTAGAGATGGGGGATCTCACTATATTGCACAAGCTGGTCTTGAACTCCTGGCCTCAAGCGATCCTCCCACCTTAGCCTACCAAAACACTGGGATCACAGAAGAGAGCCATCATGCCTGGTCAGTAAATCAAGTTTCTATCTGCCTATACTATGCGGCCTCTGGGCCTAAATTATACACAATCAGCTGTTTTACTTTTCCAGCTCTCCCACACTCTTATTTCCATAGGTTTTGGCTCGGAAGGAGGGAGATTTTGGTTGTATGAATTTAGCCTTGAGGCAGCAGGTTGATGGTGTTACTGACAGAAAGGAAAACTGCACGGGCGGAAGTTGCTGTAAGTACTCCGGCTGGGATGATTTTGGAAATTGGCTTTCCGCCTTGGGCTACAAATACTCAACTTCTCAGATGCTGCTGAATATTGACTATGTGATAACGTGCTTACACTCTTGATAAAGTCTCATCTTTCAATGCTCCCCAGGAGGAGATTGTGTAGAACCATGCTCCTTCTCTTCTTGACTCATTCTGTCAAAAAACGCTTTTGGAATTTCATTATAGCCTAGTTCATCTTCCTGGCTTTAAAAGATTTCTGTTATTTTCCCACAAGTCTGTCTCCCGTTCTAAAGAATATGAACCCCTAGCTTAATCATTTTAAAACTGTAATTCATATGACTATGGCTAAATTCAGGTTCCTGGACTTTCCTCTAGATGTTCAGAATCAATAGGTCTGGGTGGAGGCCTTGAATCTGCATTTTCCATGAAGGTGTGTTGCAGGTCCCTCACTTTATAGGCCCCACTTTGAGATGCTCATAAGCAATGACATGTTCTTAAGTTCTTTCCAGTCCCTTGTGAATGACAAGCCCCTGGTAGTTGTCTGCTGACTGAAAATTAAGGCCACTTCTATCCTCTACTGCAAATATACACTATTTGGAAAATTTCATTACTACTTCAGGCTAGGCTCATTTTAATGATCAGTGGTGTTGATTATAATGTCATCTTTCTCAGACCTGTTAGTAGTTTTTATTTTGTGTTGTTTTGTTTAAGAACCCAAAAGTTGTGTATGAAAGGGGAAGCTGCTGAATCAGCAATCTGGCTTAGAAAAAGCATCAGCAACATTTCATAAACATTTCATGTTAACTGTTAAGAAATAGGATGAAAGGTAGTCCAAGAAATAATAATCCATTTGTAAGTAGTGCTAACAACAAAAAAAGATTAAACTTAAAATAAAACATTGGGTTTCCATTTCCTGATAATATAGAAGGCTTTTAATATTTGTAGTCAAAAGAATTGATTAGAAAGATTCATATAAAGCAAATTCAAAGAAAACCCAACAGTCATTTTTGCAATAATGAGACCTCCCAAGTATAATGTAAGTGGCAGAAATTGGAATCTGATAGAGTCTAGGAAATCTAGGATAGTCTCTTAAAATATAAAATAAAATCCCAGAGTTATTCTGCTAGTTTTTGTGACAATCATTATTTTTACAATTACACAAAAAAGGTTTTTAAAAATTGGAAAACAATAGGAAACATATGTTTCTCTTGTCTGTCAATAGTTTGGGAAACAAAAATTAACAGAAGACCTTGGTGATTTGCTCTCAGTCATTACAGGGCATCAGACAAGATATTTACCAATTATTGTAGCATCTCCTGGCATTAGTGAACTGTTGGAGGTTTTTATCCATTATTTTCAAGAAATTCCACCTAGGAATTCATTCATCCTGTGCTATTTCATAATCAAATTGCTATACAAATGGAAGCACTTGGAAGTTTGTTGAGCAGAAGTAAATTGATTTCCATTTTTACACAAATCTCATCTAAAAGTCAAGGTAAATCGTTCTAAACTACCATCCATGTGGTTCTAATTTCAAAATAAGAATAATTAAAAAGTCAAAATGCTCAAGAGCCCTCTTTCCCATGTGCTTCCAACCATGCCCTGTCCAAAGCTTTCTGAACTTTACATCTAAATTCCTTAGTGGTGTTACTGACCCCTGAGATGTCAAAGAAACATTTTGCTCGTCACCTGCTAGACTCTGTCTCAATTTAAGGCTGCTGAATTGAGGAGTCAGGGTAGGACCAGTTGCATATTTTGAAAAGAAAAGCTCTAAATCCCCTTTCTTTTCTTGAAAAGAAAAGCTCTAAAAGAGCGAAGACAATATTTCATTTTAATTTCCCTTGATGTTAAAGAATATTCTCAAGAGATGTTGATCTAAAAATAGACTATCAATTATCCAGAACTTAAACTGACTTATATTTTTTCATCATGAACTCCAGATTCAGGACATAATCTCCATGGCCCCTCATTTCTCTGGATCAGATTTCCTATCAAGTGAGAAAATAACTTTCTTCATAAGAAGCACTGCATACTTTAGTTTTTCCAAAAGTAATGCTGGATGTAAAGATCTTTGTTACCATGTTTTCGGGAAAAAGGAAAATGAAACAGGAACATTATCTCGTGTTTACATTTCGTGATGACTTGATATTCAATTTACTCACATTTACAGGCAAAACGACCTTTTTGACAATTCATTCATCTAAATTAATGAATTGTTCTTACCCTAGATGTCTATAATATTGCTCTTTAAACATTTGCCTGACCAAAGATAAAGTGATTCCAAAGATTGTGCTTTTATTTGGGCTTTAAAATTAGCTGAAAATGGATGTGGAGTTTTCTTTGTGTCTTGTGGGGTGTTTCACTCTTCTTCCAAGCCATGTAACTCAACCTTGCTCTTCCTTGTGTTTACAGGTGGCAAGTGCTGGAGGTTGAGGCCTTGCTCAAAGACACTTGCAGGTGCCACTTGTCTGAAAAGTTCTAATCTATAGTTGGTAGAAATCACAGCAGGCTGAAGGCCAGGGGATTTCTCCTGGGCTTTCCACTTTACTTTTGTGATTGTATCTAAGTCATTTAACTTCCTAGGTCCTCAATGTCCTCATTTGTAAAATAAGGAGATAAGTCTATTCCTTTAAGCACTACATTTCTAGATTGTGTGACATATCATCTGCAAGGTGCTTCTATTAGTCAAGAGAGAGATACAAACTCCCACATAACAGGGCCTCTATGGTTTATAATCATAATAGCTAATATTTATTGAGGCCCTACCATGTGTCATGCAAAGTGCTAAGCACTTTACATTTACCACACCATTGGAAAATAGAAAGATAAATTTTTAAAAAATTCTAAACATTTCGGTGTAGAATGTCCAAGAAGCCTTCATTGCTTTTATGTATGCCACTTGACTCAGCTAATATACAAATCATAGTTAAGTTATGGTCATATACATTTGTGCATTAATTTAACAAAATTGCAAGTCTTAAGTCAAGATAAATCTTCTCTTAGAAGTATTTATAGTAGTATGGCATAAACAACTGTAATACCCAGATATGCTAATTTCACTTATCTGAAAGAATATGGGATATATACAGGGCACAGGACCCCCCAAAGTGACAATCTGACTTTCTCTCTGGTGATGGAGTCTTTGAATAACTGAGGTTGGAATATCCTGGGGAAAGAAGGGAACATTGAAAATAAAATATTACTCAATATTTACATTTCAATTTCAACAATGCTGATTTCCATCCCCAAACAAAATACCAACTTGCAAAATCTTGCCAATATTCCATGAAAATTTTGTGAACTAGATTTGCTTGTTCACAAACAAGACTTTTTGGCATCACACCTCTACTCACTTAAAAAATGTACTTGATACAGCGAGAGCTGGATGAGACCAGATAACTTTGTACATTTAAGGTATGTTTATGGTAGTCAACATGCTGCTAATGGAAACTTTTTGATCATTGAAAAATAAATTGAATAACAAGTTATAATGAATTATAAACACATATGATGATAATTATGAACCAAAATTCTTTCATCATATATTTTAAAATGTGCTGTAGATGC
Source organism: Pongo abelii (assembly GCF_028885655.2). Lineage (NCBI taxonomy): Eukaryota > Metazoa > Chordata > Mammalia > Primates > Hominidae > Pongo > Pongo abelii. The sequence goes on along the minus strand of NC_085928.1, from coordinate 167,329,419 downwards.
AGTACATTAAAAAAAAAACTTTAACGTTCAAACCAAATTGTAATTAGCTTTTATACTAAAAAACAAAACAGAACAAAAAGTAAAGAATATGAAGCTCAGCTTCTTAGTCTTGAAAGAATGTTAAATTTTACACTTAGAGAGGCCATTTTAAATCATTAATGTTAATTTAGTTTCAATATTTTACTAAACACAAAACAATGCACATGTACAGGTGTGTGCTTGTGTCCCCTGGCTCCTGCCCTAAACATTAAGCTTTACTACCTAGTTTCTGAGCTGCAGTACAATGAAAAGGGAGAGTAGAGTTACTTTTATTCTTTGCATACATCTTAAACATTTGAAAACATAAAGAATAAATTTTAAACTTGTCAGTTCAGAATTAGGCCAGAGAGGCTCAGGGGCAATGATAGGGTAATGGAAAGAAAGACATGAAGACATGAAGGTAGAATCACGTCCTTTCATAGTGACCCAACACAGCTGTGTCTCCACCTTCTTCAAGCTCTGGCAGACGTGTTACCTTGTGGAGATATATTACCAAGTGAAAGTGGTTTGGATGTTTTCTTTCTCCTTTTCGTCCAGGCCTCATCCACATAATTCACTGACCATTCATATGACAAAACTACATAAACTACTCACAGGAAAATACCCATTTGTGAATACGCAAGTGTGTCCCACTAGACAGAGGGATGCAGCTCACCTACTAAAAAATGGGCAGACACAAAGCGAGCTTTCCATAGAATTCCTGTGTCAGACCAAAGAGGTGTGTGGTTTCAGGAATCTAGGGAAGGGCTCTTGCTCTAAGGACAGCCATGGTTAATGTTGGCATGCCAACCTCGTTAACACCTTTACACAAAGACTTGCCATTTTTCTACAGCATTTTAAAAAATATAGAGTGAAAGTCTACCCAGACTCCTGGGAGAAGCTATTCATTCTTTTTTTAAATTTTATTTTAACAAATATTAATTGACTGCCTACCATGCTTCTATAGGATATCCGGGGATCCAACAAAATAGACAAAATCTCAGCCTCCATAAATCTTATGTAACAGTGGAGGAGACAAGTAGGTCATGACCAATGCATTTATGTGAATGAATTTTACCAATTTCTTCTATAGTAGTATCACCCCAAGTACCAAGACAGAACTCTGCACCTTAAACCTGAGAAACTGACTATGTCCATGTCCTAATTCCTCAGCTTTTCTGTGGCTTTTTCATGTCCCCATTAATGGCACAATTCTGAAGTTGTGTTTTTACCGCTAAGACATGTTAGAAAGATATTTAAGCTTTTGTGGCAGAATAACAGTGTGAAGTATTAATCAATGTTTTCCCCCTGTCCTTGGTATTTCCTTTTTTTCACTAGTGCAGAAAAACTTAAATTTATATTGTTCTTTAAAACTATTTCAGTTAAATCTCAGAGTTTTTCCAACATGATTACAAGGAAAAAGCTAAATGATGGGCTGGATGCTTTTTAACTAAATGAAGTCAAGACCTTTATATAAGAGTAAAATAACAGAATGAAGTTAGAGAGCACACAGAGCTGGTGTGTACATTATACGTTTAGGTTAGTGACTTGATTTCCAGCAATAAACATTCTATCAAATTCAATTTCCTTTCACAAACTTACAGTGAGTAAATGCAATTTCCCATTCCAAGCAAGCATGTCTCTAAGATTAAACTTATAGTCCATACAAGATAACAATAAAAGTTTAAAGTCAGTACTTCTCCAAGGAAATTACTGCAAACCAGTTAGGAAATAATTTTATGACAAGAAACAGAAGAAATATAAACATGAAGAAAAGAGACCTTCATCCTAATCTTGCTGTTTATATTCTTAGTGTGTTTAAAATAATCTTCTTGTATTTCACTATTATATATTAAGAATTTCTGGCTGACTCAGTGCTTCATATTCACCAATTCCTATGCCAATAGTCTCCCATTCTTCAAAATTAGCCATGAAACTGAGTGCTGAAGTTTGTGATCCTCTAGCTTTGGTCACAATTTCAGCCAAGGCTAAATCAAATGCATTTCAGAGAAGGTTTAACCTTCTATTCCCATTACTCCTTAGCGTTACCCACATGCTTTCAGCTGAGTGCCTTACTGCGTCCGGGAACAAGTGATGGTGCCTAAAAGAGAAAATCAAAGCATGTTCTCTGATTTTTCAAAAGTCTAACCTTTGAAGGAAAACTGAAAAGACACTTGTGCATAAACAATATGAAAAATCTGTGAGGATGCTTGGTTGTGTAAGTGCAAGGCTTGCTGCCCCAGAGATTAGGAAATACTCCCTATAGCAGAGGAAGGAGCAGCAAGGAGTGAGTAGATACTGGGGGCCTTAACAGAGGGAGCCTGCAATTGCAAACACACAGAGCCTTGGAGACCTGATAAAAGAGGAAACCCATCTCTCTTTCCTGGGAAAAGCCTGGGGAGTAGCAAGATCTCAGGGTAGAGGTGACTGCCTCTTGTATCAACATAAATTTTCCAGAGGTGACCACATAGTTTAGCCCTGCACAGGACAGGGTGGGAGGAGCAGGCTTAGTCTCTTGTGTCTTGGAAATGTGTGGAAATTAGTGGAGACCCAAAGACTTGCACTGGGGTGTGAGGTATGACATAGCAATAAGGACCAAATGGGAATGAGGACATTTCAGTGGATGCCAGCAGGAAAAATGATAATCCAGATGAGATGGACACCCTCCTGCGCACCCCCACCTCCTTGACTTACTATGATTTAAATTCCCAATAACTTACAGCAATCCCTAGGAGATAGGTAGAAAATACTCATTATTGACTAAAACTAAGATTTTATCACCTACTGGAATGGGAGCTTGAAATAGAATTTGACTTATAGAAAAATAAATGTCCATTTCTTCCACACATAAGTGTATGGACAATATTCTCACCTACTACATTTTTATAAAGAGTTTAGAATTTTGGCTTAATTGGGGCTAGTTGGGGTGGTTCTGGGCAGGGACTTGTTTTGGCAAAGAGATTTTATATCTTTTATTCAGGTTGTTTGTTTCTTTGTTGTTCAGAGGTTGAAGGAATCAAAAGGAAGAGAAGGCTTTAATTTACAGCCGAAAGCGAAGTGGTCGTTTGGAAGTCACTAGTTTGAATCCTGGATTGGCAAAGACTTTTACCAAGATAAGCCAAAAAAGCATTTAAAATTAGAATCATAAGGATTAAAATATAAAATTATTTGGTATCAAATATAATCTTGCTCTCAGAACTGTTATAAAAGTCTGAAACGTTGCATGTCGTCAGTGATTTCTCAGCCCTAAGTATATGTCGAAGTCATCAGTAGAATTTTTTTGTAAGTAGATATAGCCAGGTCTTATCCCAGACCTGCTGAATCATAATTTCTCCTGGTAGGGCCTTTTCTGGGCAGTCATTTAAAAAACGTCACAAGGCTGTAGAATAGTTAGTGACAATGGATGTCTGAGAAACCTCTTCTAATGCAACTGGCTGCAAGCATTATCAAAAACTGTGGAAATGGCCATTACTGTTTTCATTCAAAAATATTTATTAAGTATCAATAATTTCACGGGCCCTCTAGGAGAGCCTTCTGCTTTCAACTCTAATTTAAAGAGGATCTTCTCTTCTTCTTGATTTCCTTGAGCTCTAAACAACAACAAAAAAAACCGCTTGAATAAAAGACACAAAATCTGTTTGCCAAAACAAGTCCCTGCCTAGAACTACCCCCAAATAACCCCAATTAAGCTGAAATTCTAAATTCCTTATAAAAATGTAGCAGGTGGGAATATTGTCCATAAACTTAGATGTGCAAGAAATGGAACTTTATTTTCTACGTTGCATGCAAGATAATACACTGTTTCAACTTTAACACCTCAATGTGAGAAACGTCAGATCAACCCACAGGTGAACTGAAGCCTAGGTCTTCACTCATGGATTTGGCTGGGACTTTTGAAAGAAGCCCAAAGCCAAGCATACTTCCTGAATTCTGCCACTCACATTGTCCACTCTCTGCTCAACAAAGAAGGAAATAATGTTAAGAAGTCTGTCAAGCCTCTCTTTCAAGGGGAGGGCAGGATGGAAGTTTGGAAGTTTAGTAAGGCTGTCATGCTTTCTTATGGTTCTGCCACAGTGAGTCCTGACCCTCTCCCACCCATCACCTTGCAGTATCGTCAGCCATGCCAGGGAGCCAGACAGTCACATTACCATAAAGGACAGCCATAAAGGACTCCAGCACGTAGCAGACAGCCTTCCCTGACAGCTCTATATGAGACAATGTCTCCAAAATGCTGCTTTGATTGTATCACTGCTCCAAAGCCTTCAGTGACTCCTCACTGCCCACAGATGGCCCTCAAGGACATGCAGATCTGACCTACCTCTTCTAGTCTATTCTTCCATTCCTTTCCTACATTGGCTCTCTCCTCCAGCCAAACGGTCTGTTTTTTATATTTCAAATACTGGCCCACTTCTCAGACTTTGTTCTGACTCTTCCATCTGCCTCTAATTTCCTTCCTCTCATCTTGGGCTACTGATAAATTACCCATCCTTTAAATCCCACCTCAAATACTCCCCACTCCTTGAAGGCTTCTGTAGTCTTTTGTTAGGGATGCTGTAACAAAGTACGATAGACTGGGTGGCTTAAACAATAGAAATTAATTTTTCATAGTTCTGGAAGCTGGAAGCCCAAGATCAAGGTGTCGGCAGGCAAGTTTGGTTCCTTCTAAGGGCTGCGAGGGAGGCTATGTTTCAGGCTTCTCTCCTTGCCTTGCAGATGGCCATTTTCTCTCTGTGTTTTCACTTGGTCCTCCTTTTGTCGCTGTCTGTGTCCAAATTTTATCTTCTTATAAGAAGACCGGTCATATTGAATGAGGGCCCCCCCGCAAATAACTTCATTTTAATTGAACTACCTCTCTAAAAAAGCTGCCTCCAACTGTGGTTACAATGTGAGGTACTAGGGGTTAGAACTTCAATACATGAACTTTTGGAGGGACACAATTCAGTCCAAAACAGCTTGCTTCTGGTTGCTCATTTCAGCCAGAAGGGATTTCTCCTCCTCTGTGCCAACAGCCTCTACTGCACGCAATACTTGGCAGCAACTGTACTTCTGTCTTTGTTCCCCCATTAGGGACTAGCACATTGCACAATACATAGTAAGAATTTATTAGAGTAGAAGCTGCTTAACCGGTCCCCACTTACAAATTCTGCAGATGAATTGTCTCCCTCATGCCCTCTGCAGTTCTCCCTTCTGCTTGCCCCTAGTACCCCAAGGGCCAGCAGAGAGCAGGCTTTCTGGAGCTTGTGTGCTTCTACTCTGGCCAATTGAGTTGTAAGTTTACCAAGGATCAGTTGTGCTTGATCTCAACCCTGTGTATGCCCTGTTGGACTTAATATATTTAAATAATTTAACTAAAAATTGTGTGATGCAATGAAATATGAGTGTAAAGGGACAGACTGTTTATGAAAAATTAAGATGTTTCCTTTGAAAAGCCTTGACAAAAGGGAGCTCCTAAAAGTATTCTTGAATTATCCGTCAGTGAAACAACTGTAAAGTCAGGAGAAAATAATAATTATAATCTAGAGGCCTCTGTTCTCAGATTACGAGTGTCTTTAAGTTCCTACTCTACTCTAACAAAACTGTAACTTTAAAGAAATCAAAAACCAAAAATTGTAAATGATGTATTGTAAATGTGGTTTATGAAAGACAACTCCAATATCAGACCTAGACTCCAAGAAAAGACTTTGCCTTCCACATCAAATTATTCTTAGATGAATACACAATTTATTATTTTAACTTAAAATAAATGTTTATAGTATATATTATGTATTAGGATTTTTAAAAATGACTCTTCAGTTTATTTAACTTTTCAGTTAATCATCCAACTACCCATCCCTCTTGCATAAGCTAATAGGAACACTACTGAAAAAGCTGCCATGCCAATGAAGGATTGTATCAAGGTGTGATTTTCATAAGCAAAGAAGACACAAGAGCTGCCTTTACGACTTGCTAAGCTCTGGGCAGCATCTGACAGACTTGAGGATTAATACAGTTTCTTTCCAAACAAGGAGTTCAGGGCAACTGCCTGTGAAACACAGTCATAACAGAGACATACTTTCTGGATAAGTGGTTACAGTTATATCACAGCTCCCTCACCTCGCTGGCCTGAGGAGGAATGTCTGCACTGGGGTCTCCTCCCAGCCATGCCTACCTGCACAGGTTGAAGTCCACTCTGCAGCGTTTCATCCAGCATTTGCAAAGGACTTACTCTGCATCAGCCACCTGCACTTTAAAAATGCTTGCAATCTTTTCCAGAATGAGTTGAATCCACAGTTTATCAATATGTTTTATTTATATCAATAGGAAACAAGACATTTTATAATTACCTACAACACAAATTATGTGCAACAACATTCAACCAGAGTCTGCTTTAAGAGAACAAGGTGTCATACAAAACACATCTGGGTGATTTTTTGTACATTTAAAAAAAAAAAAAGAACCACTATTGAATAAAGTTAGAAACAGAGATAGTAATTTCTACAGATTTTTAGATCAACTACAATTTTTCAGTTGCAGAAAACCTTAATGATAAATATGTTCTTTATTCTGTCACCGATGCCTGTGGTTGGGGCAGCATGTTATAGAATGAATGTGTTGCAGGGAGAAAAGGCAAGAACTCATCCCTTCACCAAGAAAAGCATCAACACAGCAACTTCCTCAACACACCATGGACAGAGGCTGCAGTGCAGGTTTTAGGATTCATCCTCATTAGCAGGTAATGGCTCTCCTTCCAGCACCACCACCAAATTGGGTCGTCGTGTCCTCTGCCTGTAGTATGGAATGAACTGAGCAGTCACCTAGTGTGTTCTTCTTAAGGAAAAAAATTAAAGGGCTTATTAATTCTGACATGATTTACAGAATTACATTGCAAATCATCAGGTCTTTCCCCCTTATATTAAATCTGAGATACAGGAAATTGATCCAATTCTCATAGTTCTCTCACCCCATTACTTATCTATAAGCTTATTTCCTTTTGTTCTTCTCCAAGTTCTTTTTCAGTGTTGTTTCCTGTTCCTTATCTTTGCCTTCCTCGCATGTTCCCTGGCTTGCTTATTTTCCTTTAAGTCCTACACCAAAGGAATTAAAACAAAAAAATTAAAAAAAAAAAAAGCCTCTTGAGTTGAATATAGAGAATAGACAAAGAATTCTGAAGCCAGAAAGACTATTTAAAAAAAGATCTAATTCAGTTATTTCCATTATTGACTAGCAAATTGAGGTGCAAAAAGGCCAAAGCTGGTTCTAGCAGAATTCTTTGGCTCTATTTGTTGCTCTCCAGTTGCTACTAGTACAGGGACTTGGTGAAGCACAGACCAGGCTGTGCTCTCTTTGAATTCACCAAGTGGCTTTCCTCTAAAAAACCGCAAGTCTCAGGTGTTATCTGTAAAACTGCTTTGTCAACTAAAAAACTTTTTTAAAACAGTGTTATCACTATAGACTGGGATGACATTTGCATCTCAATTTTCTGAAGTCACATCTAGGCAAAGTTAAGGGCTTGTGAGTATGAAAACTTTATTTAATAAGATCTCTGGTGTGCATCCTCACTGAAAGGAGTTCAATCAACACCTCCATAGGTTGCACACCTTAAAAATTCTCACAATTATCAAAAAGCCCCAGAACTTTTAGGAGAAAAATAACAAGGAGGGTATCACGTGCTTGGATGAAGTGTTACTCTCGTCAGCTCCCTGGATCACTTGTGAATCCATTGTCTTTGGGGAAACAGACTTTTTTTTTTCACTTTAAACTAGAAGAAAATTCAACTTCTGAATACTCTGAGCATCTTCCCTCTCCCTTTTGTTTATTTTTCTTGCTTTTGCTTCATATTGAGCCAAGCCACTCCCTGGCCTTGTCTCCAAATTTGAGATACTCTGCCTTTGGCCCAGGAATTTCTAGAATTAATTTTCTGGCTGTGCAGTGTTCTCCAGGTATAACATTCCATACAAGCAATGAAAAATACTGCATGGAGCTCCTCAGTCTTTTCTATCTGACAATCACCCAAGGGATACTGCCTTCACTGCTTTCATTTATTTAAAATATAAGGTAAATTTTGCTATTAAGAAACGGAGTGGAATTGGGCCGGGTATGGTGGCTTTTGCCTGTAATCCCAGCACTTTGGGAGGCTGAGGTGGGTGGATCACCTGAAGTCAAAAGTTTGAGACCAGCCTGACCAACATGGTGAAACTCCATCTCTACTAAAATACAAAAACTAGCTGGGCATGGTGGCAGGCGCCTGTAATCCCAGCTACTCGGGAGGCTGAGGCAGAAGAATCACTTAATCACTTGAACTGGGGAGGCAGAGGTTGCAGTGAATGAAGATCGCAGCATTACACTCCAGCCTGGGCAACAAAGCAAGACAAAAAGAAAGAGAGAAAGAAAGAAATAGAGAAAGAAAGAAAAAGAAAGAAAGAAAGAAAGAGGAAGGAAGGAAGGAAAGAAAGAAAGGAAAGAGAGTGAAATTGTACTAACCTCTCCTGTCTCTCATCTGATCACATAGACGTTGAGGAGGTTCTATGCTACTGTCATCTAATATTAGTTTGGATTTAGACGATTCATTGAGAGGAGGCAGTGAGAGTGAAGACAATCCTGGTTATCTTTCAAGCTGGCTGAGCTCAACTTAGTACTTCCAGGACCTGAAATCCCTCTGCCACTTCTTAGCAGAGCCACAACATCCTGTCATAACATGAACAAAACATAGGCTACAGAGATTCCACCTGATGCTAGGGTAGGATCCCATAGGATGAAGGGAAGAGATCTGACCTAAAGATGAGGGGAAAATTGAGTGAATATTTTTAACGTTAGCCACTGAATCAGGAACCAAAGCAGAAAGCAGGAGAAGATGAATACAAATAATATCATTCATTCTTGATTTAAAATAAATTTTAGAAAGAGGTTGCTAAGAACAGAAATTGTCACCAAGAGTGTTGGAGTCAGGCTAGCTGTAGTTTGTGACTGGTCTGACAAAGGCTAACTCTTACCCAGATGTCCAATAAAAACACTTAACAAGTATCATTTCCATAAGGCTTTGTCTACTTGAAACACAAGCCAATTGTTTGGGTCCAAGTTATGAAGCAAGGTCTTACAAAGGTTATGGGGTAAGGAGGCCTGATGACAACTAAATTGCTTTAAATGGAGCTCAAAATACTACCTTAAACATTCTCCTCTCCCAAGAAATGCTTAATCATAAATCAAGTAGTTCAAAACGTATTAAAAATGACAAATAGAGCAAGCACTTACATCTCATTTTTTTTCTTTTCATTCACTGATGCATCAAAGATTTCTGAAGGATATTATTACACACAAAAAAGATGAAGTACACCAGGAATGCAAGATTCCAGGGATAAAAGAGGAGATTAAAAATCAAATGGTGGCCCAGACTTAATGCTAAAATTTATTCTGAAAATAGACCTATGCACTTTAAGACAAGGAGATGAGGACTGTCTGCTCTGAACTTGTAAGGAGTGGTGAATCTCACAATAATTGGACACATGTTTCTCATCTTTGAAAAACTTATGAATCCATTTTAATGCATTAAAGTTCATGGGTATTATTTGTCTACAAGTAAGCTTTCTTCTCCCTCTTCCCACCATGCATTCCTTAATGGGGTTTGGATTTCAATGGAGGGAAAAAAAACCTTCCAAAACTCACTAATGTTTTCTGAATTGCCATTAGGCTAACTTTAGAAGGAGTTTTTAAAAATGTGCCAAATGAAACTTTCTGTGCAAGAATCCCTGATATGCCAGTACTTCTAGAAAATAAGTTCTTTTTTATGTGTCCCTTCTGCTGTATGTAGAAATTAATTCTCAGCAATAAGAATTATTAAGTGCCTAACCCAAGATTCAAATTTGTCCTGACGTGGAATAAATCAGAAAGTGGCTCGGGTAGAAAAGTCTAGCCTAGTAAATAACACACCTCCTTAAAAGACACTGTTTCCGAGCACTTGGATAGCTCAGTGTGAGAGGAAGAGCTAATTCTCCGTAACAACTCTGATTTCTCTCTTCCTTATGATTATAAATACCTAGAGAATTCAACCAATTCTCAAGGCAGTGAGTCTGTCTTTTCTTTATAGACTTTTTTCAGTCTACTTGGAAACATCTGTTTTTAATTGAATTTGGATTTGAAACTAATTTCAGGAGAGATTGGATTCAGGCTCCAATCAAGTTGGAACAGAGAGATTATTGCTTATACACGTATCCTAAAATTCAGGGAGGCTTGAGGCCAAGGATACCACACTTCCTGAATGCATGCATGAGGCACATACATTTAGAAATGAAAAAGGAATGGTCTAATTCTCTTGGGAAAACTTCTTTAAGGCCAATGATTCTGGGTTTTAGGTTACAGCTTTTAGACAGGATTCAATTTTGGGAAAGGTCAGTCAGAGGACAATGCCCTCCCATGTGCTCCATATCTGGAGCAGAAGATTAAGCATTCATATGATCAAGTTAAAATAAAAACAGAATTTTGGGTTGTTCAGTGAAAAGATCATAAATCTACCCTACTCTGCCAATTTGTTTCATTATTATTATTATTTGTATAAATTTAAGGGGTAATTGTGTTACATGAATATATTGCATGGTGGTGAAGTTGGGCTTTGAAAGAAATGGAAACAACACTATCACCTAACCACAATTTTTCTCTGCTAGTCTCTCAATGGCAAGAAGCCCCTTTCTTCCATTCATGCTCACCTTCCCCTGATTTCCATCTTACTAGAAGGTTGAAGAAGGAGAGATGACTCAAGATTTCCCCTTTGTTCTCTTCTGGGACTCCCTGCTGAGCACAGGTGCTCAGGAATCATCCAGACCTTGTTGCTCACTCAGTGTATTCCTAACTATCTGCCTCAAAGTATTCTATTTTAAATGAGGCTCTTATTTTTCTGCTTCTCAGAAACATCTTTGGTGAACTCATCAGTGATCTGTCACAAAGTACTGAAAATCATAAAGAGCTGCTAAAGTGCAAGGGACCATTTTCATTTTCTTTAATGGCTGAGTCCAAAAAATAAAAGTAAAATTCATGCCAAGAATTCTTCAGTGATTGTTTGACATTTTGACAATCCATAAATTAAACCTTGGATTCCTCACTTTGCAATCAGACTGACAGCTTATGCCAATTTTATCAAGCCTATCGTAAATATATACCCCTATGTTTCTTGAAACTCGAAGTACCAATGAGCAAAAGAACACAGAGATATTTCTATTTAACTGTGTAACTATGATAAATTTTAGTAATATATTAGTCAGGGTTCTCTAGAGGGACAGAACTAATAGAATATATATATAATACATGAAAAATATAGGATATATGAAATATATTTTTATTTATATTTCATACATTTATATGAAAAATATAAAAAATAATATTATATGTTACATATATAAAATATATATCTATAAAGGGGAGTTTACTAAGTATTAACTCATGTGATCACAAGGTACCCCAATGGGCTGTCTGCAAGCTGAGGAGCAAGGAAGACAGTCCGAGTTCCAGAACTGAAGAACTTGGAGTCCAATGTTCAAGGGCAGGAAGCATCCAGCACAGGAGAAGGATGTAGGCTGGGAGGCTAGGTCAGTCTCTCCTTTTCACATTTTTCTCCCTGCTTTATTAAGGGAGGAGACCACCCCTCATATTGTCTTATGCCCAATTTCTGCCTCCAAAGAAAGAAGTAAAAACTAAAAGGCACAAATGAAATCCACAAGCAGACAGCCCAGCACCACACCCTGGGCCTGGTAGTTAACGATCGACCCCTGACCTAATCAGTTATGCTATCTATAGATTACAGACATTGTATAGTAAAGCACTGTGAAAATCCCTGTCCTGTTCTGTTCTGATCTAACTACCGGTGCATGCAGCCCCCAGTCACGTACCCCCTGCTTGCTCAATCGATCACGACCCTCTCAAGTGGACCCTCTTAGAGTTGTGAGCTGTTAAAAGGGACAGGAATTGCTCACCTGGAGAGCTCAGCTCTTGAGACAGGAGTCTTGCCGATGCTCCCAGCCGAATAAACCGCTTCCTTCTTTAACTGGGTGTCTGAGGGGTTTTGTCTGTGGTTTGTCCTGCTACATTTCTTGATTCTCTGACCGAGAAGTGAGGTGATTAATGGATGGTCGAGGCAGCCCCTTAGGTGGCTTAGGCCTGCCCTGTGGAGCATCCCTGTGGGGGACTCCAGCCAGCTTGCGCGAGATGGATCCTGAGAGCGGTCCCGGGTAGGCAATTGCCCCAGTGGAACGCCTCGCCAGAGCAGTGCATGGCAGGCCCACATGGAGGATCAATGCAGTGACTGACTACCAGGAAGGAACCGGCACTTGGAGTCCAGACATCTGAAACTTGGTAAGACTAGTCTTTGGAACTTGCCCGCTCCATTTGAGTGGAAGCATTGCCTGATCACCCACGGCGTGCCTGTACTGGCACTTTGGTTTTTGTTTTTGACTTGACTTGGACTGCTTGATACTTTGGTTTTGGTTTTGACCTGGCTTGGATTTCTTGATACTCTGATTTTGGTTTTGATTCTGGTTTGGTGTAAACTGTAAAAGTGTGTGTGTGTGTGTCCTTTTTACCCATTCTTTGTTTTGTGGTGTGCATGTGGTGTGAGCATGGTGTTTTGTCTCGAGGAAACATGGGTCAGGCACAAAGTAAGCCCATCCCACTAGGAGCTATGTTGAAAAATTTCAAAAAGGGATTTAAGGGAGACTATGGAGTCACCATGACACCAGGAAAACTTAGAACTTTGTGTGACATAGACTGGCCAGCATTAGAGGTGGGTTGGCCATCAGAAGGAAGCACGGACAGTTCCCTTAACTCGAAGGTATGGCACAAGATATCCTGTAAGCCAGGGTACCCAGACCAGTTCCCATACATAGACACTTGGTTACAGCTAGTTTTGGACCCCCCACAGTGGTTAAAAGGATAGGCAGCAGCAGTACTAGTAGCAAAGGGACAGTTAGTTAAGGAAGGTTCTCGCTCCACCCGCCGAGGGAAGTCAGCACCAAAAGTTCTGTCCGACCCAACACCAGAAGAATCATGGCAGGAATTGGTACCAGCAGTACCCCCTCCTTATCGAGAGGAAGGGCTCCCCACCCCTGAGCCCACAGCACCTACACCTCCACCAGATAACCACACCCCTAGACCACCCAGAGTAGGGAAAAGAGAAAGTGAAGCAACAGGAGAAACTCCTCCGTTGGCAGCTCACTTATGGCCCAAGACTGGAATCCAAATGCCCTTGAGAGAGCAGTGATATACTGGGGTAGATGAGGACGGACACACGACGGAAAGGCGTGCCTTTGTGTATCAACCTTTCACCTCTGCTGACCTCCTCAATTGGAAAAATAATACTCCATCTTACACTGAAAAGCCTCAAGCTTTCATTGACTTGCTCCAAACTATTATACAGACTCATAATCCTACTTGGGCTGATTGCCACCAGCTATTCATGTACCTCTTTAATACAGATGAAAGGCAAAGGGTGCTCCAGGTGGCAACTAAGTGGCTATAGGAGCACATCCCAGCTGATTACCAAAACCCCCAAGAATATATAAGAATTCAGCTGCCAGGAACAGACCCCCAGTGGGACCCGAATGAGGGACCAGACATGGAGAGGCTAAGACGGTACCATGAGGCATTAATAGAAGGTCTAAAGAAAGGGGCTTAAAAGGCTACAAATGTAAATAAGGCCTCTGAGGTCATCCAAGGAAAAGAAGAGAGTCCAGTGCAATTCTGTGAAAGTCTGTGTGAGGCTTACCGTATGTACACTCCTTTTGATCCAGATAGCCCTGAAAATCAGCGCATGATTAACATGGCCTTAGTTAATCAAAGCGCAGAAGATATCAGGAGAAAATTGCAGAAACAGGCTGGGTTTGCGGGTATGAATACCTGACAGTTACTGGAAATAGCCGATCAAGTGTTTATGAATAGAGATGCAACAAGCCGCAGAGAAAGCCATAAGGAAGGCGAACGCCAGGCTAGGCAAAATGCCAACTTACTGGCCGCAGCCATTAGGGGAATTCCCCCAGAAGGAGAGGGAAAGGGGGGTTCCGGGAAGAATACCCAGTCTAATTGCCCACGCTTGCAACATAACCAATGCGCCTATTGTAAGGAAATAGGACATTGGAAAGATAAGTGTCCCCGATTGAAGGAAAAGCCAGGTGATTCGGAACAAAAGACCTCAGACAAAGACAAGGGAGCTTTGTTCAATCTGGCTGAAGGGCTATTGGACTGAAGGGGACTGGGCTCAAGTGCCTCTAAGGAGCCCATGGTCAGGATTATAATTGGGGACAAGAACATTAAGTTTTTGGTTGATACTGGTGCTGAACATTCAGTAGTGACCACCTTGGTCGCCCCCTTATCCAAGAAAACCATTGATATAATCAGAGCAACAGGAGTTTCCACTAAGCAGGCTTTCTGTCTACCACAGACCTGCTCGGTGGGGGGACGTGAGATAGTTCACCAGTTCTTGTACATGCCTGACTATCCCTTGCCCTTGCTGAGAAAAAGACTTGCTTAGCAAGCTGAGAGCCACCATCTCTTTTACAAAACAGGGCTCTTTACAGCTAAAGTTACCAGGAACAGGAGTTATCATGGCCCTTACGGTCCCCCAGGAAGAAGAATGGAGACTTTTTCTAACCGAGCCAGGCCAAGAGATAAAACCAGCTCTAGCTAAGTGATGGCCCTGAGTATGGGCAGAGGATAATCCTCCAGGACTGGCGGTCAACCAAGCCCCTGTACTCATGGAAGTTAAGCCTGGGGCCCAACCAATTAGACAAAAGCAGTATCCAGTTCCCAGAGAAGCTCTCGAAGGAATCCAGGTTCATCTCAGGCGCTTGAAAGCCTATGGAATTATAGTTCCTTGTCAGGCTCCGTGGAACACCCCCCTCCTGCCTGTCCATAAGCCAGGGACAAAGGACTACCACCCAGTACAGGACTTGTGCCTGGTCAACCAAGCTACAGTGACTCTCCACCCAACAGTTCCTAACCCTTACGCATTGTCAGGGCTGCTGCTGGCTGAGGACGGCTGGTTTACCTGTCTGGACTTAAAAGATGTCTTCTTTAGCATCAGACTAGCTCCTGAGAGCCAGAAGCTGTTTGCCTTTCAGTGGGAAGATACAGAGTCAGGTGTCACTACTCAGTACACTTGGACCCGGCTTCCCCAAGGGTTCAAGAACTCCCCTACTATCTTCGGGGAGGCCCTGGCTCGAGACCTGCAAAAGTTTCCTGCTAAACACCTAGGCTGCGTCTTGCTCCTGTACGTGGATGAACTTCTGCTGGGACACTCCACAGCAGTCTGGCGTGCAAAAAGGATGGATGCCCTGCTTCGGCACCTGGAGGACTGTGGGTATAAGGTGTCCAAGAAGAAAGCTCACATCTGCAGACAGCAGGTACGCTACCTGGGATTCACTGTTCGGAAAGGGGAGTGCAGCCTGGGGTCAGAAAGAAAGCAGGTCGTCTGCAGCCTACTGGAGTGACGAATAGAGCAACCTAGAACCAGAAGGCAAGTAAGTGAATTCCTAGGAGCTGTGGGGTTTTGCAGATTATGGATTCCATACTTTGCAGTACTAGCCAAACCTTTGTACGGGGTTACAAAGGGGGGCAACCAGGAGCCTTTTGAATGGGGGCCTCTATAACAGCAAGCCTTTTGTAAGTCAAAGGAAAAACTTATGTTGGCCCCAGCCCTAGGACTACCAGATGTGACAAAGCCCTTTACACTCTATGTGTCAGAAAGAGAAAAAATGGCAGTTGGAGTTTTAACCCAGACTGTGGGGCCCTGGCCAAGGCCAGTGGCCTACCTCTCAAAACAACTAGATGGGGTTTCCAAAGGCTGGCCACCATGTCTAAGGGCCCTGGCAGCAATAGCCCTGTTAGCACAAGAAGCAGATAAACTAACCCTTGGGCAAAACCTGAATATAAAGGCCCCCATGCTGTGGTAACTTTGATGAATATCAAAGGACATCACTGGCTAACAAATGCTAGATTAACCAAGTACCAAAGCTTGCTATGTGAAAATCTCCACATAACTATTGAAGTCTGTAACACCCTAAATCCCACCACCCTGCTCCCAGTATCAGAGAGCCCAGTCGAGCATAACTGTGTAGAGGTGTTGGACTCAGTCTATTCTAGCAGACCTGACCTTCTGGACCAGCCATGGGCATCAATAGACTGGGAGTTATACATGGATGGGAGCAGCTTCATTAACCCACAAGGAGAAAGATATGCAGGATATGCAGTGGTAATTTTGGATGCTGTCATTGAAGCCAAACCGTTGCCACAGGGCACTTCAGCCCAGAAGGCTGAGCTCATTGCTTTAACTCAGGCTCTAGAACTCAGTGAAGGTAAGACTGTAAACATCTACACTGACTCTCAATATGCCTTTCTAACCCTCCAAGTGCATGGAGCATTATATAAGGAAAAGGGCCTGTTAAACTCTGGGAGAAAGGACATAAAATATCACAAGAAATTCTACAATTATTAGAGGCAGTGTGGAAACCTCAGAAGGTGGCAGTCATGCACTGCAGGGGACACCAGTGAGCCTCCACCTCAATGGCCTTAGGAAACTCTTGAGCTGATTCAGAAGCTTGAAAAGCAGCATCTACCCCTTACCAGGCATCGGTAGCAGCCCACTTACTCCCTCAAACACCTGACCTGGTACCTACCTATTCTAAGGAAGAAAAAGACTTCATCCATGCTGAAGGGGGGCGAGTAATAAACGGAGGTTGGATCAGACTGCCAGATGGGAGGGTAGCTGTGCCGCAGTTGCTGGGAGCCACAATCGTATTGGCCATGCACGAAACCACTCATCTAGGACAAGAGTCACTTGAAAAATTGTTAGGCTGGTACTTCTACATCTCACACTTGCCAGCCCTTGCCAAAGCAGTAGCACAACAGTGTGTTACTTGCCAACAGCACAATGCAAGGCAAGGCCCCACTGTTCTGCCCAGCATACAAGCTTATGGAGCGGCTCCTTTGGAGGATCTTCAGGTGGATTTCACAGAAATGCCGAAATGTGGAGGTAGCAAGTATTTGCTGGTTCTTGTATGTACTTACTCTAGGTGGGTGGAGGCTTATCCAACACGAACTGAAAAGGCCTACGAGGTAACCCGTGTGCTTCTCCGAGATCTCATTCCTAGGTTTGGACTGCCCTTACAAATCAGCTCAGATAACGGGCTGGCGTTTGTGGCTGACTTGGTACAGAAGACAGCAAAGGCATTAGGAATCACTTGGAAGCTACATGCCACCTACCGACCTCAGAGTTCTGGAAAGGTGGAGCAAATGAATCGGACTATCAAAAATAGTTTAGGGAAAGTATGTCAGGAAACAGGATTAAAGTGGATACAGGTCCTTCCTATGGTATTGTTTAAAATTAGATGCACTCCTTCTAAGAAAACAGGATACTCCCCTTATGAAATACTGTATCATAGGCCTCCTATACTACGGGAGCTTCCAGGCATTCCCCGAGAGTTAGGTGAAATTGAATTACAGCGACAGCTGCAGGCTTTAGGAAAAATTACACAAACAATCTCAATGGGTAAATGAGAGGTGTCCCATCAACTTATTCTCCCCAGTTCACCCTTTCTCTCCAGGTGATCCCATGTGGATCAAGGACTGGAACGTAGCCCCTTTGCAGCCACGGTGGAAAGGACCTCAGACTGTCATCCTGACCATCCCCACGACTGTAAAGGTAGAATGAATCCCAGCCTGGATGCACCACAGCTATGTGAAACCTGCAGCCGCTGAAACGTGGGAGGCAAAACCGAGCCCAGACAACCCCTGCAAAGCGACTCTGAGGAGGACGACAAGCCCTGCTTCAGTCACAACCAGAAGCTGACTGGTCTACACACGGCCGAAGCATGAGGAGAATCATCATGGGACTCATTTTCCTTATAATTTGGACTTGTATAGTAAAAACTTCCACTGATTTTCCCCGCATGGAGGACTGCTCTCAGTGTATACATCAGGTCGAGGTAGGGCAACAAGTTAAAACAATCTTTCTGTTCTATAGTTACTATGAATGCCTAGGAACTTTCAAAGGAAGATGTTTATATAATGACACACAGTACAAGGTATGTAGCCCAGGAAACGACTGACCAGTTGTGTGTTATGACCCCTCTGAGCCTCCCATGTCCACAATTTTTGAAATAAGATTAAGGACTGAAGACAGGTGGGGACTCATAAATGATACAAGTAAAGTATTGAGCCAGAACAGAAGAAAAAGGGGTACCCAAACGCATAATCTTGAAATTTGATGCCTGTGCTGTCATTAATAGCAATAAGTTAGGAAGGGGATGTGGCTCTTTTAGTTGGGAAAAAGGCTATATGACCGAAAATAAGTACATTTGTTATGTATTAGGACTGTGTGGAAATGAATGTGGATACTGGTCTTGTGTCATTTGGGCCACTTGGATAAAAAATGAAAAGGATCCAGTCCACTTTCAGAAAGGAAAAAATGGCCCTTCCTGTACTAAGGGACAATGTAACCCCTTAGAGCTAGTAATAACCAATCCCCTTGATCCTGGCTGGAAAAAAGGGGAGCATGTGTGACCTTAGGAATTGACAGGGCTGGACTGGATCCTCGAGTAAATATCTTGGTTCGAGGAGAAGTTTACAAACGCTCTCCTGAGCCAGTGTTTCAAACTTTCTATGATGAACTAAATGTGCCAGTACCAGAAATTCCAGGAAAAACAAGAAATTTGTTTTTGCAATTAGCCGAGCATGTAGCCCAGTCTCTCAGCGTCACTTCATGTATGGATGTGGAGGAACTGTAATGGCCATGGGAAGATCAATGGCCATGGGAAGCCCGAGAATTATTACCTACAGACCCAGTTCCTGAAGAATTTCCAGCTCAAAAGAATCACCCTGATAATTTCTGGGTCCTAAAAGCCCCAATTATTGGACAATATTGCATAGCTAGAGAAGGAAAAGAATTCACTCACCCTATAGGATGACTTAGTTGTCTGGAACAGAAACTGTATAATGGTACCACAAAAACAGTCACTTGGTGGAGTTTAAATCACACAGAGAGGAATCCATTTAGTAAATTCCCAAAGTTTCAAACCATGTGGACCCACCTGGAGTCCCACCAGGACTGGACAGCCCCCACTGGATTATACTGGATAAGTGGGCATAGACCTTACACCAAATTACCTGACGAGTGGGCAGGTAGTTGTGTTATTGGCACTATTAAACCATCTTTCTTCCTACTGCCCATAAAGACAGGCAAACTCCTGGACTTCCCTGTCTATGCTTCCCGCGAAAAGAGAAGCATAGCTATAGGAAATTGGAAAGATTATGAATGGCCCCCCCTGAGAGAATCATACAATATTATGGGCCTGCTACTTGGGCACAAGATGGCTTGTGGGGATACTGGACCCGCATTTACAAGATCAACCAAATCATACAGTTACAAGCTGTCTTAGAAATAATCACTAATAAAATTGGCAGAGCCTTGACTATTCTGGCCCAGCAAGAAACTCAGATGAGAAATGCTATCTATCAAAATGGATTGGCTCTTGACTACTTGCTAGCAGCTGAAGGAGGGGTCTGTGGGAAATTTAACCTTACTAATTGCTGTCTACACATAGGTGATCAAGGGCAAGTAGTTGAAGACATAGTTAGAGATATGACAAAACTGGCACATGTGCCTGTGCAAGAGTGGCATGGATTTGATCCTGGGCCCATGTTTGGAAAATGGTTCCCAGTGCTAGGAGGATTTAAAGCTCTGATAATAGGAGTTATAATAGTAATGGGAACTTGCTTACTGCTCCCTTGTTTGCTACCTGTACTTCTTCAAATGATAAAAAGCTTCATCGCTACCTTAGTTCACCAAAATGCTTCAGCGCAAGTGTACTATATGAATCACTATTGATCTGTCTTGCAAGAAGACATGGGTAGTGAGAATGAAAGTGAGAACTCACACTATTGAGTGAGATTCTCATGGTGGGGGGGAATAAGGGAGGAGACCACCCCTCATATTGTCTTATGCCCAATTTCTGCCTCCAAAGAAAGAAGAAGTAAAAACTAAAAGGCAGAAATGAAATCCACAAGGAGACAGCCCAGTGCCGTGCCCTGGGCCTGGTAAAGATCAACCCCTGACCTAATCAGTTATCTTATCTATAGATTACAGACATTGTATAGAAAAGCACTGTGAAAATCCCTGTCCTGTTGTGTTCTGATCTAATTACCAGTGCATGCAGCCCCCAGTCACATACACCCAGCTTGCTCAATCGATCACAACCCTCTCAAGCAGACCCCCTTAGAGTTGTGAGCCCTTAAAAGGGACAGGAATTGCTCACTCAGAGAGCTTGGCTCTTGAGACAGGAGTCTTGCCAATGCTCCTGGCCAAATAAACCGCTTCCTTCTTTAACTTCGTGTCTGAGGGGTTTTGTCTGCAGCTTGTCCTGCTACATTATATTCTAGCTACACTGGCAGGTGATTAGATGGTGGCCACCCAGATTAATGGCAGGTCTGCCTTTCACAGCCCACTGAATCAAATGTTAATCTCTTTTGGCAACACCCTCACAGACACACCCAGGAGCAATGCAATCAAGTTGACACTCAGTATTAATCATCACAAGTAAGTTTAGATATCAAGAACCAATAGCACTCTTGTATTTGTTTCCTACATACAAATGATAAATGTAGTTTTAAACTTTATTGCCAATTTTCATTAAATTCATTAACCAATCATTCTACATGTTTTATTTACCATAAACTATTAATTCATGACACTCACTTTTATCAACAAAAGGTAAGGCATCAGTTGTCATTTATTAATTCAAAGTGTTCTCTGTAGAGATTTTCAGAGAAGGTATGATTTTTTCTTAATATCTGCTATTATAATTTTAATAAAATTTAATATCTAAGATGTGTTAATTTCAATGCTTCTAATCTTGGCCCCACTTTTTTTTTTATCAGAAGAACCAAAGAAACCAAGAAATCTTCACCTGAATTTGATCCTTTGCTAGAATAATAATAATCTAGGAGACTTTGGGAAAGAGAAGACTTTCCTCATAAATGAATATTTCAAATATAATAATGAAATGGCTATAGCATTAGCTATTTACACTTCTTAGAATATATATATATACACACACACACTTTTTGGGCGATATATTAAGTATATATACATGTTTATTCTCTGATGGCAAAAGACACAAAAAAGTTAAGGAATAAGATTCCAAAACTTACAATAAGCCAAGGAAGATGATGCACAAAGTAAGTACTCTTGTGACACTTAGCAGCTGGTGCCTTTAGAACCACACCAAGTCCGTACGTGAAGTTCCCAATCATGGCCAAAGCAAACAGCAGAAATGAAGTTCCTTCGGTAGATCTTCTTCAGAACTAACAACAGAAGCAAGGATGACAGTAGTTGTTATTTTCTCTTCACTATACAATACACAGCTTCACAAATCACCCAAGTTTTAAATTGTATTTCATTATCATAAATATCTTCTGATTGTAAAAAAAAAAAAGTTTCTTGTACAAATGTTGGAAGATGTGGAAAACATGAAGGCTAAAATAATATCACCCATAATCTCAATACTCAGAAAATATTCTGATTCATTTCTTTCTTTTTATGCAAGGTACATGACTATACAGAGTATACATAATATTTTGTTATATCCTTTTCTCCCGTATTATATAATAATTTTTGCATGTCATTAAAAATTATTTATCAACATTTTTAAATTGCTTCAGAATATTCCACTGTATTCAGCATTTGAGTTGTCCCCAATCTTATAGATGGCATTTTTACAAATTCCTCAGTACATACATATTTTTCCATCTTTCTGGTAATTTCCATAGAATTGATATCTAGATGTGAAATTCATACTTCTAAGGATGTTGACACAAACTGTCAAAATGTCTTCCCGAAAGACTTTTAAACATCTACTCAGCAGTGTATGAATGTGCAGACAAACCCTATTCTTATCAGCTGTGATTCCTATAATTTCTTTATATTTGCTAATTTATAGACTAAAAAGTTATTTTATTTCCATTTATTTAATTCCTAGAGAAGTTATTTTTCATGTTTGTTATTTTTCTTTTTTTTTTTTTTTTTTTTTTTTTAGAGAGAAAGTCTTGCTCTGTTGCCCATGTTGGAGTGCAGTGGCACAATCTCGGCTCACTGCCACCCCCACCTCCCGGGTTCAATCAATTCTCCTGCCTCAGCCTGCCAAGTAGCTGGGACCACAGGTGCACGCCGCCACGCCCGCCTAATTTTTTTTTTTTTTTTGTATTTTAGTAGAGATGGGGTTTCACTGTGTTGCCCAGGCTGGTCTTGAACTCCTGAGCTCAGGCAATCCACCTGCCTCGGCCTCCCAAAATGCTAGGATTATAGGCATGAGCCACTGCCATTTCTTCTTTTTTTAATTATCCATTTTTGAGTCCTATGTAAATTTTTATATAGGACCATTTTTTCCTTTTGGTTTATGGAAATTCTTACTAACATTCTGTTCTTTGCCATATGTGCTTCCTATCTATTTTGTATGTTTTGGTTTTATACCTATATTTGATGTACAGACATATTAAATATTTATAGTTAATTCTATAAATTTTTTCCCTTATCCATTTCTCTTAAGATTCAAAAGTACTAAGATTTAAACATTTAAAATATTATCTATGTGTGATAATGAAAACAATTAGTATCCTTTTAATCATGCCATCCAGTACTGCATTGGGAGTTAGTAAATGTTAATCTACTGTGAAGCTGCCTCTTGGGCTCATTTTTAAGGCAATTCTGAGGGACAGACTATAATATTCTCCCCTGAAAAAAGTACTGCTTGCATGAAGCTTCTTTATTCAATGTCTGCAGTGTACTCCCTTGATGATGACTGGATTACTTATTCTTCTACATATTACCTTTTGCAATACTTCATTTCAAAATATTGACAAACATGTGAGACTATTTTGACCAGATGGAAACTCAAATGAATGAATTAGAGAAAATTACTCTTTTACTCCCATTAAACATTCAGAAATTCAGTTAGAGTTTTTAGTTTCCAGGACCTGTGGTAAATAAAAGAATATACTATTGGAAATTCAAATAAACCATGGGTGGTTGAAAATTCAGAGAGATAAAGTACACATGTACACGTTGGGTCCCTTCTAGGTTGCCACAATGAAGTATATTAGTTGCAAAGTGCAAGGGAATCATGACTTTTTCACAAGTTGAACACAACCACAACATCCATGCCAAATGCTTTGTATAATTTATTGTGACTTCATTACACTGCCATTAATATGTAAACCCAGGAAAACAGATTTAGACAACAATTCCAGCTGATCTAAATTCTGCTGCCTAAACTTGAAGGAGCTTAACAAACAAACAAAAAATTGATCAAGAATTGATTCTTGTGACTTTGACTTCCATATTGTTGGTCCCAAAAGCACTACTCAGAATTCCAAGATCTCTTCCAAAGGTAGACACAAAGTCATAGGAAGCACTTTTGATTCATCAGAACAAACAGAGCAAATAATGTTCTTACATTTCTATAGAGTTGGGGAAATCGAGATCTCAAGTAGACTACACAAAATACATAGCCACAAATAAAGCCTAACATTTCAACTATGCCAACAGCATCCTAAAAGCAGTAACATAAAAAGATTGATAGTATTAAGGATCAATCTAAACATACATTAGAATCTAAATATTTTCAGGGAAATGGAGGGTCATTGGACAAAACTAGGGTGGAAGTATTTATTCTCTGTAGCCTTGTTATTTTGGAGGCCAATGAATATTAATCATCTTTCTAGGATGGGTGGTATTCCCTAATCAAGTAGTAACATCATTTATTCATGCATGTGGATATGCTAAGTTGCTTTGAATAATGGCACTTAAGATTTGGAAAAAATAACTTCAGTGTAAGTGTATCTATGGGGTTTCCATCCGGATTTCTGGTTCAACCCCGCAGAACTCTTTCTCTCAGTACCTGCCTGTAGATGGGCCAATTGGGCAGGTTCACCAGAAGAATGGGTCTCCTCAGTCTGGGTCAAGCCTTTCTGCCCACCAGCCTGCATCCCAAAAGGAAAGAGGGTGCTTTCTGGATTTTCAGGATCTTACTGAGCCCCAGTCAATTCTAATATATTAAAGCACACTACTTGCGAAATCCCAAAGGATTGAAGTTTCTTAGAAGTTTTTCTAAAAGTTAATAAAAATTCTTTCTTGTATTTTTTATTGGGAGAACATGGAGAGAGGCAGGGATTGAGCCCTGGCATTCTGTCATTTCATTTTTGAAATAAAATACTTCCTGGACTAACCTCAGCACTTGTACAATATTTTTGTGGAGGCTATAAAATTAACAACAATGAAAAATTCTGCAAAAATATTTCTAAAGTGACCAAAAAATGGATCTAAAACAAAGAGTTGATGGGCTTTTCAAATAAAGATTACCTTTTTTGCTTCTGTTAAAGTCTCATGTTGATTCTTCATTAAAAATAGACTTGGTATTGCCACTGACAGCATAATGCAAACTGGCACCCAAGTCACACATAAATTCTGCAGGCTTCTACCCCCTAGTGCTTAAAAACAACCAGGGCAATGGTGAACAACTGTCATAAGCTGCTGAAATGATATCCAATGGCACACATATTTACTGCAGCTGAATACCATTTATCTGGTATTTAATCTCCAGACTACTTGAGTTTTCAGAATGGTTACACAACAAACGTCATCCAGAAAAAAATATGCTGTTTAGTTAGAACTCAAGATCACTAAGTGCATCTGAGAATAGGATAACCACAGAAAGCACCTGATGGACAGTTGTGATTGGCTGGATCAATTGTAGGAAAGGAAAGTGTGACTTTAATTGCCCAGCTACGCATTTACAAGCTCAATGCATCCATCCTAGTGCTGACAGGCCTTGGGAGGGAACAGCAGACAAGAAAGAAGAACACTGAAGAAATGAAGTAGGATGATAGCACAGAATAGGATCAGAGGAGATTAAAAGTGGTGTCAGTGGCAACAGTAGCCAACAGAAATTAAAGGCAGCAACAGGGAGCATGTTTCAGGCCTCTGAGAGAAGGAGAGAGGAAGCAAAAAGCCCTGAGCTTAAGACATAAAAAGCAAAGAGACTATGAAAAACCCAGGCACCACTGGAACATGCCAAGCAGGTTTCCAGAGATATAGAAGAGCAGTCATTTAATTGACAAACTCTTACTGAACGCCTACATTCTTAGCAACCAAGAATGCAAAACTAAATAATTTATGCCCCTACTCCAAGAGACTGTAAATTAAATCATTACATCCTATGGATCTTATCTCCTAAATCTGCATCTAGATGACTCAAAGTTTAAATCAGCAGAGCCAGGTCAAGGTACATTTTGGAAAGCTGAGGAAAAAAATCAAAAAGCACCTGATCCATAACTATTAACTATACAGAGCAGAGTGACTCTTTCTCCATGGGCAGTGGCTGGCTATGTTCTTACTCTATCAGTTAATGATAAAAGCTTGAGAACTTCCAGGAGTGGTGGTCAAACTGAACACTCTTATTCAGGAAGCTAGGAAATACTGGGATGCAGAATCTTAGTAAAAGTGAAAGACAAAACCAAAAACCACATGCTAACAAACATACAAAAACCTATGTTTAAGTAGAAAACATGTTTCCTTATAAACCAGACAATCATCTACCACGGGTCGGTAGGGGCAGGGTAAGTCCATGCAGCTTTAACCTCTACATTCTATTTTTAATTTCTTAGTTATGTTGCATCTGTACTAGGGTTAGCATCAGCAGACATCAGACACACAGATATCTGACTGCAACATTCTGGCTAAATCATTCCCACTTGTTTAACATAAAGACTGATGAAGCATTTATTTTAAAACATTTGTAGAGTTATAACTGCAAAGGTAGGGCTCATGTCTTCTCATATATTACAACCACACGTTAAGACAATAGACTTCAATAAAAAATTACCTTCAGACACATTTTGTATTTGAAGGATTCACTTTATCCCTCAACATTCCAGGTTGGATAGCCCATTGAGCACATGTTCCTTGGTGAAACTTAATTTTTTTTGAACTCTGCATTGACCCTAAGTTTAACAGCATTCCAAATTCAGTCTACTTTGCCCACAGAAGATAGTGCAGCTAAGCAAAACTCTGTTCCAGAAACCTCATAAACTGTGTGAGTTGCTCAATTTAGCCCTGAGGGAGTAAATTGAAGAGAGCTGGCCTGTCATACTGTTTTAGACTGTTTGCCACAGAAATTCAGGATTAGTTCCAGATAGATTAAACTAGTTATGGTGGTGACTATTTATATATATATATGTCCCTTATCTTAGTGACCTTTTACCAAATGGTTCCTTTACTTTAGTTCTTGGTGCCATTATTTATTTAATATACTTAAAGTAGGTTTGGTGGTGGTAGGGGATGACACAGGGGAGGGAACTGATTGGGTGCCCTTTAAGTACCAAATGCTTTACTGGAGATTTCCATATATTTTATAATTCATTCATTCCACCACTATTTGCTGAATGTCGGCTATGTACTCAGTCTGGAACAAGACTCAGACAGTCCCTGTTCTTATAGAGCTTATGATTCACATGACACCAATTACACTGTAAATCAGCTTGATACATACCTCATATCACCTTAGGTTGATTTTGAGATGTAATCCCTCTACCAGCTGGCTATGTGACCTCAGTCCAGTTTGTTGATGCCTCAATTTCCTCAACTGTATAAAGGAGTTTGCCATGGAAAATAAGTGAGTTCAAGGAGCACATATAAAAGGTCTTTCACCATGCCTGGTACACAACTGGGGGTCATCCTGCCTTCCTCACTCTAGTGTCCAGTGGGATTTGTATTTGATTTGTAGATTCGAATAGCTGTTCCCACCCTTGTAATAGTTACAACCACCAGAGGGCAGTAGAAAAATATGCTCCACCCATCCCAAGGGGAAAAATGGAGCCACTCTCATAGGTACATAGATAAAAGCAAATTTCATTGTTGGGCTGGCTTATACATACACACGTGAAGAAACAGTCATTTAAAAACACAGCAATCAAAGCAAAAATAAACATAATAGTATTCAGTTATTCAGCAAATCTATATTGCAGGCCTATTCTGCGCCAGCCTCTGAACATTAAAATAGTGCCTGTCCCAATGGGCAATGTGAAGATTAAATAAGTTACAACAGGACTGAAAAATGGTAAGCACTTAAAAACTATTTGTGGCTATTATCTTGTGGAGGATATGTTTTTAGATTAGCCACAAGAGAAAAGTGGTACTGCTTATCACCTGCAGAAACCTCTAAAAGCATTTGACTATTCCTGCCAATCTCTCTTTCCTTTTTCTGATTAATCATTTCTGTTTATTTTCCAATAACATAGATGTGTTAATGTGTCCAATGACACAGACCAATTGAAAAAAAAAAGTAATAACATGGAATCTAAATGTGCCACATCTAAAAATTCTCAAAGGACTCACTTGGATGGTTGAGAGAAATGTTATGTCTTATCAAAATATGCCTTACTCATTAAAAATAACTTGAAAATGTTCTATTGGTTTTTAAATGAGAAAATGTTCTATTACAAATAGAAGTATTGGAATGAACTATTACCAATCTTACATTTTGTTCTTCTGATTCTTTAACCTATAGTACATGAATTGTGAGAGTATGATAATATCCGTGTTCATGTCGAAGATGGCTGTAAAAATCTGGAGTGGTAGATAAGGATGGACATCCATAAATACAAAATCCCAAGCCACCATTATCCAATATATATAGTATAGTGAATGAAGGTGACAAAGTCATTTACATGATTAAATACATTAACAAAGTATTCTAAAAGCTTACAAATATTCCACTGTATTTTTTTCATTTGAATATTACTGTAGAAATATTTGCCTATAGCCACTGACTATATTTTTAATCATGACTCTCATTGTAGACTATGTGTCAGCATCAGTGGATTATTGTTCAACCTTAGTATAGAAAAGAATAAGAATCCCCTAATGGCAACATATCATGTTCAGCTACCTTGAGGCAAGAAAATATTAGAACTGTATGAAGAAAAGGAATTAAAACTGGATGTAGACTTTTAAAATATATCTGAAAACAGACAGGCCTCTATTCTACTATAAAAAAATTTGCCACATTAAGAGGGTTGTCAGATACAGAACACTTATGCAATATTTAGAGCAGGTCTATACTAAAAAATTATTTGTTGTTTATCTGAAATCCAAATTTTACTGGGCATCCTGTATTTTGTTTGCTAAATTTGTCAACTCTACACATGAAGCCCTCCATGCACACATAACCCAGAACCTTCACTCTTTTGAAGATAAATCTGGAGAAAGGTTTACCTGAATAGGCAGTTGGTTAATCAGGTAGCAGCCTTTGAAATTTGTCAGTTCTCCACCTATCCAGCAAAGCAGAAAACCCAGAGAGACTGCTTCATCCACTCTTCCATTTCTGTAGGCTACAGAGAGCTGACTGGAAAGTGACAATAGACAAATAAACACTTGGAGCACAGAACTTAATGAGCCAGCTCAACACCAGACAAAAACAAAACCAATGATGTACAGCAATAAGACATCTCATTCACTTCCATTTAAGCCTCTAGGACTCTTTTTAACCCGTCTTCATTCATAGCACACAGCAAACATATCTAAAACCTAAAAAAAGCTCAGTGACAATACTAAAACATTAATGCCTCTTATCTCTGCCTTTTATCTTTCCTATTGGAATTTTTATATATATGTCCTAAGTACTTGTTTATTCTTTCTTGGCCTCATAGTGGGGGAAGATATTAAGTCATGTAATTAGAGAGACTAGATATATCACTAAAACATAAGAATAGTGTTTATCAGTGATTATATTTTCAGCCAGTATCTATTTTTTCTTTTAAATTTACTTCTAATCAAGTTGCCCACATGCAGGTGGACAGGTGGACAAATAGAGAAATTAATGTGAAAATCTATTTGGCTCCCTACGATGCCACCTCTTATGCAGAAACATTTTTAAAAATCTTGGGTCCTGGGATGCAAAAGACTGAAGACATGGCTTATCACCTGTGGGACATCAGACAATTACTTAATCTCTCAGAATCTCACTTTCCATATCCATAAAGTAAGATTAACTTTTTAAACCAGAAGTGTTTATTGCAGGAAGTTGACCAAGGTTTGAATTGGGTGGCCCCACTTGAGGCTAAATGATGACCATAAGCCACCAGTGGTAGAACTGGGAATCAGCCTAAAGCTCCTGACTCCAAATTTATAACCTTTCACTACCACATATACTACGTAAAAGTTAATATTTCCAGAATTCACATCTGAGACCATAATCCCACTCACATCAATGCCAAGTTATTCCTCCATTAAGCAGTGGTGAATGGTATATATACCAATGTGATTTTCAAAAGACTTTTTGTTATGTTTCAGATTTCCAAAGCATCTGAGGACTGACTGTATTTTCTACCTTTTCCCAGTATTTTATAAACAGATGACCCATCTAGGCACACATATTTTACAAATTCCTTTGAGGCAGCTCTCTTTTGGTTGAGATTTTTTTTCTAGGGTAGATATAGTTGGTATCTGACTTCTAATTATAAATAAACTTAGCAAGAATGGAAAACTTTCCCCTGTAGGACTGAACTGCTTAGATTTTTTTTTTTTTTGAAAATTATCCCCATGCCCACAAGAAAAGAATAGCATAATACAATATCTCACCAAAGACTATTTAAATTTTTACTCTTATCAAAGAACATATTGAAAAGGAATTCAACATAGGATGGTGAAGAGGTAACGTACATATGCTTTATTGCCTTTCTGATTACTAAATATAAAAGATTTGTATATCTTAATTAAGAAAAAAGGTAGTCAGTATAATGTATTAACAACCTTTCTGTTATATTCCAAAATGTTTTAGAGTGATGCTTTTTACCTCCTTCAAAATATACAATACAAAGAGAACATTTGTTCAATAGCAAGCCCAAATAGTTTGAAAAAATATTTACTATAAAAATATTTAAACATTTTTTTAAAATAAGAAATTATGAACAAGAGTGTTACACTATAGACTTGAAATTCAAGATTCTGAACTTATGGGAGAGCAACAAACAGAAAACAGACAATAGAAACCAATTCTATAATCATGCTCCAGTATTCCCAGGAGTTGGATACACATCTTGCAGGAGATGCCAAATCCATAAAGTCCCAGTCACACAAATCTTCCTGTCCTCTACTGAGGAGATACGCAGTTGCACCTGTGATTCCATAATTAAAGTCTGGATGGTTGATTTTGCTGGTTCTTGGAAAATGCAATTTAATGTCAGAATGAATCTTTCCTTTTAAAATAATGCTTTGATTCATACTGAAGTTGGCTACAAATTGTTTCCAAATCTGTAAAAATTAAATGTAAAAAAATAAATATTGTGTAATTTTTTTCTTAGAAAATATTGCTGAAAGAAATTAAAGAAGACTTAAATAAATAGGAAGACATTCCATATTCATGGATTGGGAGACTTAATATTGTTAAGATGGCAAAACTACCCAAAGTAATCTACAGATTTAATGCAGTTCTTATCAAAATTCCAACTGCCTCTTTTACAAAACTGCACAAGCTGATCCTAAAATTCATATGGAATTGCAGAGAATACCAAATACTCTAAACAACTCTGAATAAAGAGAATAAAGTTAGAGAACTAATACTTTATAATTTCAAAATGTATGACAAAGACAGTAATCAAAACAGTGTGGTAATGGCATTAGAAAAGACATATAGATAAATAGAATAGAATGGAGCATCCAAAAATAAAACCATACATCTATGGTCAATTGATTTTGACAGGGGAGCCAAGACCATTCAATAAGGAAAGAATACTTTTTTCAACAAATAGCAGTGGGACAACTGAATAACTACATGTAAAAGAATGAAGTTGAACTCTTACCTCACACTACATACAAAAATTAACTCAAAATAGATAAAAAGCTTAAATTTGAGAATCTACATAACTCTATAAACTCTAGAAAACATAGGGATAAATATGTATGAGCTTGGATTTGGCAACAGATTCTTAGACATTACCCCAAAAGCACAAGCAACAAAAGAAAATATAAATTAGACTTCATCAAAATTTAGAAACTTTTGTGCATCAAAGAACATTATAAAGAAAAGTGAAGAGCCAACCCATAGAATGAATAAGACCTAGTATTTGATAGTACAACAGGGTGGCTATAGGCAACAATAATTTAATTGTACATTTTGTAATAACTAAAAGAGTATAATTGGATTGTTTATAACATAAATGATAAATGTTTGAGGATATGGATACCTCATTTTTCATGATGTATTACTTATTGCATGCCTGTATCAAAGCATCTCATGTACCCCATAAACATATACATCGATTATGTACATCAATTAAGTAAAAAATAATACAAATTAAAAATTTTAAAAAAGATCACAATGAGACACAGTATAATATAATTGTCAAATTCAAAGACAAAGAATGAGTTTTGAAAGCAGCAAGAGAAAAGAGTCATGTCCAAGGGAGCCCCCATGAGACTATCAGTGGATTTCTCAACAGAAACCTTGCAGGCCAGAAGGAAGTGGGATGATATATTCAAAGTACTAAAAGATTAAAACTTCCAACTAAAAATACTCTATCTGACAAAGTGTCCTTCAGAAATGAAGGAGAAATAAAGACTTTCCCAGATAAACCAAAGCTGAAAGAATTCATCACCATTAGACCTGCCTCACAAAAAAAAACACTAAGAAGAGTCCTTCAAGTTGAAATAAAAGGATGCTAGAAAGCAACATTAAAGAATATGGAAGTATAACACTCATGGGAAAGGTAAATATATAGACAAATGCAGAATACTGAAATACTGTAATGGTGGTGAATAAATAACATTTAACTCTGGTATTTAATTTAAAAAATAAAAGTACGAAAAATAAATATAACTATAAAATGTTAATAGATACACAATATAAAAAGATGTGATTTGGGAAATCAATAATATAAAGTATGTGGGGTAGTAGAAGTAAGATAATATAGTATTTGTATGCAATTGATGTTAAGGTTGTTATCAATATAAAATAGATTGTCATAAATACAAGATAGTTTATGTAAGTCCCATGGTAACCACAAAGAAAACATCTATAAAAAATACAGAAGAGAAAATAATCAAAATGTGCCACTTGAAAAATAAAATCAATGAAACACAAAGGAAGATAGAGAGGAGAAAAGGGACAAAAATCTACAAGATAAACATAAAATAATTAATATAATGTTAATAATAAGTACTTTACTATCAGTAATTACTTTAAATACAAATGGACTAAACTCCTCAAATAAGCCATAAAGTCACTGAATGGATTTTGAAAAAAGATTAAACTATATACTGTCTATAGGAGACCAACTTTAGATTTAAGGACACGCATAGACTGAAAGTAAAAGGATGGGAAAAGATAATCTGTTTAAATGGTAATTGAAAAAGACCAGATGTGACCATAGTTATGTCGGACAAAATAGAATTTAAGTCAAAATCTGTCATAAGAGACAAAGAAGAACAATATATAATGACAAAAAGATTAATTAACCAAGAAAATAGAACAATTATAAGTTTGTATGCACCCAAATCAGAGCATCCAAATATATGAAGCAAACATTGACAGAACTGAAGGGAGAAATACTTGTGCAATAATAGTAGGAGATTTCAATACCCCACTTTCAATAATGGATACAGCAAACCTGATAAAAGATTAATAAGAGACCAGAAAACTTGAACAAGGCTATAGACCAACCGGACCTAACAG
The DNA here is from genome assembly GCF_028885655.2 of Pongo abelii. NCBI lineage: Eukaryota > Metazoa > Chordata > Mammalia > Primates > Hominidae > Pongo > Pongo abelii. The sequence continues at coordinate 167,296,669 of NC_085928.1, read as the reverse complement.
ACATATACAGAACATTCCACCCTAGAGAAGCAGAATCCATATTCTTTTCAAGAGCACAGAGAACATTCTCCAGGATGAATCACCTCAGATCACAAGCAAGCCTTAACAAATTTAAGATTGTAATCGTACCAAGTATTATTCCCAACTACAATGAAATGTAACTAGAATACAACAGCAGAAGAAAGAACTGAAAAATTCACAAATATGTGGTAACTAACATACTGCTGAATAACAATTGAGTCAAAGAATAAACCAAAGGGAAATTAGAAATTACCTTGAGACAAATGAAAATGGAAACACAACATGCCAAAATTTATGGGATGCAGCAAAATCAGTACTAAGAAAGAATTTTATAGCAGTACATGCCTACATTAAAAAAAAAAACTCAAACAGCTTAACTTTACACCTCAAAAAAATTGGAAAAAGAAGAACAAAAAAGCCCCAAGTTAGCAGAAGGATGAAAATAATAACAATTAGGGAAAAATAAATAAAATAAGAGAATAGAAAAACAGTAAGAAAAAATCAACAAAACTAAGGATTTCTTAAAAATGTTAACAAAATTGACAAACTCTTACTTAGCAAAACTATGAAAAATGAGAAAACTTAAATAAATGAACTCAAAAATAAAAGACATTGCAGTTGATGTCACAGAAATAAAAAAGGTTATGAAAGACTACTATGAACAATTATATGTGAACAAATTGTTTAACTTGGAAGAAATACACAAATTCCTAGAAATATACAACCTACCAAGACTGAATCTTGATCAAATATGATACATGACTGTACCTACAATGAGTAGGGAGTTTGTATCAGTAATCAAAAACTTGCCAACAAAGAAAAGCCCAAGACCAGAAGGATTCACTGGAAAGTTCTATTAAACATTTAAAAAGTTAATGCCAATCCTTCTCAAACTCTTGTGGAAAAGAGCATCATCCCAAGTGAAATAAGGCAGTCACAGAAGCACAAATACTGCATGATTCTACTTATATGAGGTATCTAAACTAGTTAAACTCATAGAAGCAAATTATCAAATGGTGGTTACAAGGGTGTGAGGAGGGGGAAGTGGAAAATTGCTGTGCAATGGGTATAGAGTTTCAGCAATGCAAGATGGAAAAGTTCTAGAGATATGCTGTACAACAATGCACATATAGTTAACAATACTTTACACTTAAAAATGTATTCATAGGGCTAATTTTATGTGAGATGATTTTTACAACAAAAAGACATAAATAAAACATTGTGAGAGTGAGAAACAGAAATTATAGTTCAGAGTTCTAAAGAGGAGGAGGCTCCAAAAAAGAACTCCAGAAATCTGCACATAGGTCACTTGTGCCTTTGGCTGAATAGGAAGGCAAAGTAGGGCAAAACTCCTTTAAGTCAGGCAAAAAACAACTACCAAGGAGAGAAAAGCTACCAGGGTACTATTAACTGAAAAACTACTGCGCTCACACAGGACTAAGAGACATTTGAGTTCTGAACAGGCAGGGGAAAGAGATTATTTAGAAGACAAGGAACATTCATAAAGCACCCAAAAAGACTGTGCCTTCAGAGTAAGGGTAAACAAGCTGTAGAGGCTATGCTAGACCCACTCTAACACAGTTTAAAAACAAGCCTTAAAATTATCAAACTTATTTTCAAATAAAGTAGCTGCTTGCCCAAATAAACACCAATACTCTTAAAAGTTTTCAAGGAAGACTGTCACATTGTTGAACATAATGTCCAGCATCCAATTGAATATTGAAGACATGCAAAGAAGCAGGAAAATGTGTCCAATAGTGAAGAAAAACAAATTAGTCAATAGAAACAGACACCAAAATGATAGAGATGTTGAAATTAGCATGCATTTAATTGTTATAGATATACTCCGTATGTTGAAGAAGCTACAAGAAAACATGAACATTGATATGGTTTGGCTCTGTGTCCCCACCCAAATCTCATCTTGAATTGTACTCCCATAATTCCCACATGTTATGGGAAGGACCCGGTGGGAGATAATTTGAATCATGGGGGTGGTTTCCCCCATACTGTTCTCACGGTAGTGAATAAGTCTCAAGAGATCTGACGGTTTTATCAGGGGTTTCCACTTTTGCATCTTCCTCATTTTCTCTTGACGCTGCCATGTAAGAAGTGCCTTTCACCTCCAACCATGATTCTGAGGCCTTTCCAGCTATGCGAAACTGTAAGTACAATTAAACCTCTTTTTCTTCCCAGTCTCAGGTATGCATTCATCAGCAGTGAAATCGGACTAATACAGGAAATTGATACCAGTAGAATGGGACATTGCTGAAAATATACCCAAAAATGTGGAAGCAACTTTGGAACTGGGTAACAGGCAGAGATTGGAACAGTTTGGAGGAGTCAGAAGAAAACAGGAAGATGTGAGAAAGTTTGGAGCATCCTAGAGACTTGTTGAATGGTTTTGACCAAAATGCTGATAGTGAAATGGGCAATAAGGTCCAGGCTGAGGTGGTTTCAGATGGAGATGAGGAACTTATGGGGAACTGGAGCAAAGGTGACTCTTGTTATGTTTTAGCAAAGAGCCTGGCAGCCTTTTGCCCCTGCCCTAGAGATTTGTGGAGCTTTGAACTTGAGAGAGATGATTCAGGGTATCCGGAGGAAGAAATTTCTAAGCAGCAAAGCATTCAAGAGGTGACTTAGGTGCTGTTAAAGGCATTCAGTTTTATAAGGGAAGCAGAGCCTAAAAGTTCAGAAAATGTGCAGCCTGACAATGTGATATAAAAGAAAAATCCAGCTGGGCATGGTGGCTCACACCTGTAATCCCTGCCCTTTGGGAGGCCAAGGTGGGTGGATCACCTGATGTCAGGAGTTTGAGACCAGCCTGGCCAACATGATGAAACCCCGTGTCTACTAAATATACAAAAAATTAGCCAGGTGGCGTGGTGGTGGGTGCCTGCAATACCAGCTACTTAGGAGGCTGAGGCAGGAGAATCCTTGAACCCAGGAGGCAGAGGTTGCAGTGAGCCGAGATCGTGCCACCACTGAAATCCAGTCTGGGCAATAACAGTGAAACTCGGTCTCAAAAAAAAGAAAGAAAGAAAGAAGAAAAATCCATTTTCTAAGGAGAAATTCAAGCCAGCTGCAGAAATTTGCATAAGTAATGAGGAGCTGAATGTTAATCCCCAAGACAGTGGGAAAAATGTCTCCAGGGCATGTCAGAGATCTTCACAGCAGCATCACCCATTACAGGCCCAGAGGCCTAGGAGAAAATGGTTTCGTGGGCCAGGGCCAGGGTCCCTGTGCTGTGTGTGGCCTAGGGACTTGGTGCCCTGCATCCCAGGCACTCCAGCCATGGATGAAAGGGGCCAACGTAGAGCTCAGGCTGTGGCTTCAGTGGGTGGAAGCCCCAAGCTTTGGCAGCTTCCACATAGTATTGAACCTGCGAGTGCACAGAAGTCAAGAATTGGGGTTTGGGAACCTCCACGTATATTTCAGAACATGGAAACGCCTGGATGCCCTGGAGGAAGTTTGTTTCAGGGGCAGGACACTCATGGAGAACCTCTGCTAGGGCAGTGCAGAAGGGAAATGTGGGGTCAGAGCCCCCACACAGAGTCCCTATTGGGGTACTTCCTAGTGGAGCTGTGAGAAAAGAGTCACCATCCTCCAGATCCCAGAATGTTAGATCCACCGACAGCTTGCACCATTTGCCTGGAAAAGTCACAGACATTCAACACCAGCCTGTGAAAACAGCTGGGAGGAAGGCTGTACCCTGCAAAGCCACAAGGGCAGAGCTGCCCAAGGCCATGGGAACCCACCTTTTGCATCAGCGTGACCTGGATGCAGGACATGGAGTCAAAGGAGATCATTTTGGAGCTTTAATATTTGTCTGCCCCGCTGGATTTCGGACTTGCATGGGCCCTGTAACCACTTTGTTTTGGCCAATTTCTCCCATTTGGAACAGCTGTATTTACCCAATACCTGTATCCCCATTGCATCTAAGAAGTAACTAGCTTACTTTTGATTTTACAGGCTCATAGGCAGAGGGGACTTGCTTTAGATGAAACTTTGAACTGTGGACTTTCAGGTTAATGCTGAAATGAGTTAAGACTTTGGGAGATCGTTGGGAAGGCATGATTGGTATTGAAATGTGAGGACATGAGATTTGGATGGGGCCAGGGTGGAATGATATGGTTTAGCTCTGTGTCCTCCCCAAATCTCATCTTGAATCATACTCCCATAATTCCCACATGTTGTGAGAGGGTCCCAGTGAGAGATAATTTGAATCATGGGGGCAGTTTCCCCCATACTGTTCTTGTGGCAGTGAGTAAGTCTTGTGAGATCTGATGGTTTTATCAGGGGTTTCTGCTTTTGCATATTCCTCATTTTCTCTTGCTGCCCCATGTAAGAAGTGCCTTTCACCTCCCGCCACGATTCTGAGGCCTCCCCAGCCATGTGGAACTGTAAGTACAATTAAACCTCTTTTTCTTCCGAGTCTTGGGTATGTCTTTATCAGCAACATGAAAAAGGACTAATACAAACATGGTAAAAAACAAAGTTAAAAGTAAGATTTTGTAAAAAGTGTACCATAAAATACAAATCATAGAAAACTAAGTTAGCTATAATACTCAGAAAAAGTAGACTTCAGAACAATAAATATTACTAAAGAAAAAAGAGACATTTTATAATGATAAAGAAGTCAACTCCTCAGGAAGACATAGCAATACTAAATGTCTATGCACCTAATATAGAAACTTGAAATATATGAAGCAAAACTGAAAGAATTAAAAGGGGAAATAAGACAAATCCAGTAGTATATTCAGGATTTCAATGCTTCTCTCTCAGTGATTGATGGAACAGTGCTGTTAGCTAACTTCTTATTGACTCAGCAAGGATGTCTTCTTAACAAACAGTAGTGTAGAGAAGGCACAAAAAAAAACCCTATCAACCAGCTTGATCTAATTGACATTTATAGAACATTACACACATTATAATGTTCAGAGGACACATTCATTTAAAGTAAATGGAACATTCATCAAGAGAAATCACATGACAGGGCATAAAACTAGTTTCAATAAATTTAAAGTATCACAATAATACAGATTATGTTTTTTGGCCACAACAAAAATAAATGAGAAACAAACAACAAAAGATATTTGGGACATCTGCTTTCAACAGTGATAAGTTGGGATTACATTCACCATCATGCCTGAAATCACAAAATGGACAAAATATATGAAACAATGATTTAGGGGCATTGGACATCAGGCAATGAAGAACAGAGAACCTGGAGAAACCTCAAACAAAGGAGGTGAATGAACCCTATGATTACCCTAGCTTATTGCCTGGAGAGAGTCTTAAGGTTGTGTTACAAATATTGGAAAGCCAGGATGTCAGGAGATCGCCCTGAGGAGAAAGAACTGGGAGTTCAGGGAGGCCACAGAGCTAGAGTTTGCAGAATAGAGTACCAGCAAGGATAGAACTGCACAAAGAGAGAACTCTGGACAATCCCTCTCAAATCATCAACTAAATACTTATCAGTATATCCATGTAAAGGAACTACCTAAGATCAAGAGGAAAAACATCCTAAAAGATTAGAAGGAAAACTGTCTGGATCTCCAGCAGAGCCAGGACTAGTGCCTGTTTTCACTATTCAGACTGGAAAACCTAATAACTCACAACACATTGGGTAGAGTACTAAGAAAAGTTTTGCCTTAATAGTGAGGCAAAATTAGGCCCATACAAAAAACTGCTCCCTGTAACATCAGGAAGAAGGTGAGGAAATCCGGTCTCACCACTTCTATTTAACATGGTAACAGAGGTTGGAGCCAGGGCAATAACACACAAAAAAAAGAAGTTAAAGACAAACAGAACGTAAAGGAAGATGTAAACTGTCTTTGTTCACAGACAATGGGTTTGTTTATCTCTGAAGGAAAACTTACAGAATCTATGAAAACACTACTAGAACTAACAGGTCAGTTTAGTATATTGCAGGGTACAAGAGCAATATATAAAAATCAAATTTTATTTTTACACACCAGCAACAAATAATTGAAAATTGAAATTAAAGTATCAATATCTCTTACAATAGCATGATTACAAATGTCAGTCCACAAATTCAAGAACCAAAAAACTGCAAGCAGTAAAATAAAAGAAAACCATACTAAGGCATATCAAAATCACAATGCTACAAACCAGTAATAAAAATAATAATGAGAAAAAAATCTTAAAAGCTTCCAGGAAAAATAACAACAAAAAATAACCCAGATACTTTATACACAGAGAAACTTCCATCCATACTTCATACTCTATACAAAAATTAATTCCAAATACCTCACAAGCGAAATGTAAAATCTAAAACTATGAAACATCTAGAAAAAAAAACACAGAATAATAAATTTGTCATGCTGAATTAGGCAAAGATTTCTTGGGTAAGACACCAAAGCACAATGTAAAAGAAAAAAAAGATAAGTTGGCCTTCACTAAAACTAAGAACATCTGCTCTTTGAAATACTTTCAACAGAGGGAAAAGACAAGCCATAAGTTGGGAGAAAATATTTGAATAATCCCATATTTAATTAAGAACTTGTAGCCAGAATATATAAAGGGCTCTTAAAACTCAATAATAAAAAAATTGTAAAATGAGCCAAAAATTTGAACAGATACTTCACCCAAGAAGACATATGGATAGCAAATGAATGTGAAAATAAGCTCAACATCATATAACATTATAGAAATGCAAATTAAAACCACAATGAGATACAACTACCCACCTATTATGATGTCTAAAATTAAAGACTGATCATACCAACTCTTGGTGAGGATTTGGAACATATGACATTCATACCCAACTGATGGAGTGTAAAATGTTTCAAGTACTCACAAAAAAAGGCTGGCTTAAAAATATAAATAAATAAAGCAGGCTGGGCATGGTGGCTCACGCCTATAATCCCAGCACTTTGGGAGGCCAAGGTGGGTGGATCACTTGAAGCCAAAAGTTAAAGACCAGCCTGGCCAAAATGGCAAAACACTGTCTCTATTAAAATTACAAAAATTAGCTGGGCTGATGGCACATGCATGTAATCCCAGCTAGTCAGGAGCCTGAGGCACAAGAATCTCTTGAACCCAGGAGGCAGAGGTTGCAGTGAGCTGCAATCATGCCACTGCACTCCAGCCTGGCTGGGCAACAGAATGAGACTCTGTCTCAAAAAAAAAGCTAAACATACATATACTTACCTTATGATCTGGCAATTCCACTTGTAGGAATTTACCCAAAAGAAATAAAAACATACCAACCACAGAGTTGTACACAGATGTTCATCAAAGTTTTATTCATAATTGCCAAAAATTGGAAACAACACAAATAGATAGCTGAGTAAAAAAATTGTGTCTTAGTCATACAATGGCATCTGTTTAGGATTAAAAAGGAATGAATTACTGATATATCAACAAATTTGACAAATCTCACCTACTGTAAAAGAAGCTAGCCTTCAAAAATAAGCACATACTTGATTTATAAACGTTTTAGTATAAGAAAAACTAATCTATGGTGTGAGAAAAAAAGATCAGTGTTTGTCCGGCTAGGAGTTCAAGGTGGTAGTATGACTGAAAAGGAGCACGAAGAAACTTTTCAGGTGAATAGAAATGTTCTATATTTTGATTGAAGTGGTTGTTACATGAAATTGTATATATGTCAAAATTTATTGACATGCATTTAAATTGGGTGCATTTTAGTACATGAGAATCATTCCTAAGTAGGTTTTTAAAAATTGAGGTGAAATTTACATAATGTAAAGTTAGCCATTTTAAAGTGTACAACTTACTGGTTTCCTGTACATTCATGACGATGGGCAACTATATTCTTTATCTAGTTCCAAAATATTTTCACCACCCAAAAGAAATTCCATGCCCATTAAGTAGTAATACCTCATTCCCCATCTTACTGCCCCTGGCAACCACCAATCTGTTTTCTATCTCTATGGATTTACTTATTCTGAATATTTCATATAAATAAAGTCATATACTATGGGACATTTTGTGTCTGGCTTCTTTCACTTAGCATAATGCTGATAAGGTTCATCTACATTGTAGCATGTATCAACACTTCATTCTTTTTTATAGCAGAATAATATCCCATTGTATGCATACACAACAATTTGTTTATCCATCATCTGTTGCTGAACATTTAGGTTGTTTCCACCTTTTGGCTATTGTGAATAGTGTTGCTGTGGACATGTATGTACATAGATTTGTTTGAACACATATTTTAAATTCTTTGGCATTTATATCCAGGAGTGGAATTGTTGGGTCATATGGTAAAGCTACTTATTTTTATGAGGAACAATCAAAATGTTTTCCAAAGTCACTAAAGCATTTTTCATTCCCACCAGCCAAATAGTAGAGTTTCCAGTTTCCCCACATTTTTGTCCACACTTGCTACTTTCCATTTTTTTAAATTATAGTCTTCCTAGTTGATGTGAAATGCTATCTTATTGTGGTTTTGATTTGCATTTCCCTAATGACTAATGATGAACGATTTTGAATATCTTTTCAAGTGCTTATTGAACATTTGTATATTCTTTTAGAGAAATATCTATTCAAGTCCTTTGGCCATTTAAAAATTGGGCTGTCTGTCTTTTTGTTTTTGAGTTGTAAGAGTTTTTATGTAATATAGATACTAGACCCTTATGAGATACATGACTGGCAAATATTTTCTCCCATCTTATGAATTGTCTTCATTTTCTTGATAATATTCATTGATGCACAAAGGATTTTAATTTTTATGAAGGTCAATTTATTTCATTTTTCTTTGGTTGCCCAAGTTTTTGATGTCCTATCTAAAAATCCATTACTGAGCCCAAGGTCATAAAAACTTACCCCAATGTTTTCTTCTAAGAGTATTAAGGTTTTGCACTTATATGCAGGCCATTGATCCATCTTGAGTTAATTTTTGCATATGGTGTAAAGTAGGAGTCCAATTTCATTTTTGTGTGTGCATGTGTACTTATCCCAGAAACATTATTGAAGAGACCATTCTTTTCCTATTGAATAGTCTTGGCACCTTTGTCACAAATCAATTAGCCATATGTGTATTGGTTTATTTCCATTGATTTTTTATGTCTACTTTATACCAGTACTACAGTGTTTTTATCACTGTAGCTTTATAGTTAAGTTTTGAAGTCAGAAATTATGAGTCCTCCAATTTTATTCTTCTTTTTCAATATTGTTTGGCATTTTGGAGCTCCTTGCAATTCTATATGGCTTTGAGGATTAACTTTTTCATTTCTGTAAATTAAAAAAAGGCTGTTAAAATATTCATAAGAATTTCATTGAATTTGTAGATCACTTTGGGTAGTATTGCATCTTAACAATATTAAGCATTTTAATTCATGAACATAGTTCTTTCATTTATTTAGTTCTTTGATTTGTTTCAGCAATGTTTTGTAATTTTCAGTGTACAAGTCTTTTATTTCCATGGTTAAATTTCTTCCTAGGTATTTTATTCTTTTGGAAGCTGTTGTAAATGGAATTATTTTCTTCATTTCCTTTTCAGATTGTTCATTGTTGTGTAGAAACACACTGATTTTGGTGTTGATTTAGTACCCTGAGATTTTAGTAACTCATTTATTAGCTATAGTATTTTTTTTAATTTTCTATATACATAGAATCATGTCATCGGTAAAAAAAGATAGTTTGGATGCCTTCCTTTCTTTCCAATTTGGATGCCTTTTACTTCTTTTTCTTGCCTAACTGACCTAGCTAGATCTTCCAGTACAATTTTGAACAGTAGTGGTGAAATTGGATATCCTTGTCTTATTTCTGGTCTTAAAGGGAAAGTTTTCAGTCTTTCACCATTGAGCGTTTTTCATAAATTCCCTTTATTATATTAAGTAAGTTCCCCAGTGTTTCTAGCTGTCTGGGTATTTTCATGATGAAAGTGTTTTGGACTATGTCAAATGCATTTTTTAAGATCAATTGAGATGATCATGTGGCATTTTTCCTTTGTTCTATTAACATGGTGTATTACATTGATTAATTTTCAATGTAAAATTACACTGAATTTTATGTTGACCCACCCTTGCATTCCTGCGATAAATCCCTCTTGGTCATGGTGTACAATCTTTTCAATATGCTGTTGAATTCAGATTGCTAGTATTTTGTTAATGACTTTTGTATCTATATTCAGAGGGGTATTGATCCCTAGTTTTCTTTCCTTGTGGTTATCTTTGTCTGGCTCTGCTATCAGGTTAAAATGGGTTTCATAGGATGAGTTAGTTGTCTCCTCTTCTATGTTTTGGAAAAAATTTGAAAAGAACTGATGCCAATGCTCTTTAAATGCTTGGTAGAATTCACCGGTGTGGCCATTTCATCCTGGACTTTTCTTTGTTGAAAAGAAAACAACTTTGATTACTGATTCAATCTCTTTACTTGTTACAGATATGTTCAGAATTTTAATTTTTTCTGAGTCAGTTTTGGTAGACTGTGTGTTTTTAGGAATTTGTCCATTTCATCCAACCTATTTAATTTGGTGGCCTACAATTGTCCACACTATTTTCTTGTAATCATTTTTATTTCTGTAAGGTAAGTAGAAATGTTCCCACTTTAATTTTTGATTTTATTTTTTTGTACCTTCTCTTCTTTTTTTAGTTTGTTTAGCTAAAGATTTGTCACTTTGTTGAATTCTTCAAAGAATTATCTTTTGTTTTTGTTTTGACCCTCTTGTTTTTGTGTTCTCTAATAAAGCCATTTTCTAAAAAAATGGTACGAAAGGTACAGAGGACAGAAAAATTAATTTCCATTGACTTTTGGACATTTGTTACAAGAATTGGGATATAATTATGTGATTAAATATCTTTTTCTTAAAAAAAAAACCAGTCTTATTCCAAAACTCTCATTCAGACACAAATATTCAGACAGTTTCAATCTTTCTAAACTCTTCTAAATTGTTTGCTAGTATAAAACGAGAAAGTTCACACATCTCACACATCACACACAGCAATATCAGTCCACCACAGCCAGTAAGTGCTAGTCTATGAAGCATGTTAGTAGGCTCTTGCGAATATTTCATATGTGCCATCCTGTTGTTAGAAATTCAAGATGCAATTTAGGCATCAAAGAATATACTTACATTTAGGTCAGTCCAGCTTTCTGACAAGGATTCATCTACAAATTACACAGCCACCATGGTAGGGTGGCAAAACAGATTTTGTTATGGTTGTTGATAGTTTAGGTCACCCTTAAAAAATCCGCTGGCATTTAAAGTGCTAAACAGGTTTCCGTAAAAACTTCTGTAGCACTCCTTCCACAGTGATGTGCTATTACATTAGTATTTTCCCAGAAATTCTAAATAAAATCCAATCTTGGTAGATCGCAATCACCAAGAATCAAACACCAAAAAGGTAAATAGTACTCACTAGAAATTCTGTACTGACTCTCTCCCTTGCTTAAAAAACACACTTTCACAATTTCCTCAGACCATGTAAGAGCAAACTTAACAGAAGTCACTGAATGAAAGACATTAATTAAGACAAAGTTAGAAGTATCAGATAAAGAATTTTCATAGCACACACAAAAAATTTTATACTCTGTGCTATACTATTCAAATATCATATAGCATCCTACTTTCTATTCTTCTCACTGACTTCATGAGAGTCTTGAACTCATAATAGGATGCAGGCACGAGACCTGGTGATGTCTGATCACCATGTACAAATTGCCAAGCACACAGACATCAATGACAGACAATGTAAGTCGAGCATCATAAACATTTCTACTCCTGTGGTCAGTGTTGCCAGTTCATGGGCTACAGTCTAGCATGAGGATCTCATCCAGAGAGATTTCCACTTTTCTTTATTCTAGGGCACCTCAGTACATACCTCATCTCCATCACACACGGTTCCAGGCTACAGTTTCTGGTTCTTGCAAGGAAGAGGAATTTTGTGGGGTGGGGAGAAGGCTAATGGTCACTATCGACTGACACAGAAAAAAGAAAATTTTCCCACTTGCTTTTGTATTTTTTTTTTTTTTTTATTGTTACAAGGGAATTCTCTACCACAGCCTTGAAGATCACATATAGATAACAATAGGTCTGAGAGGGTCATCCATTGGCTTGTTGCTATAGGGTCTTATCTAAAGCCAGACAGTGGAGGGCTGCCTTGGGACCCACCTTGGGTAGGAGAGGAGCTTAGAAACTAGGATCTGAGATAAGGTCCTTCCTGACAACCCAGAAACAGGCACTGGTGGGGCCAGGAATCACAGGCCACCTTGCCAAGGCAGTACACCCAGTTCACATCTTACTCCTCTTAAACCTCTTCTGCTACTAGCTTCAATTTTGCATCCTTCTCTCCTAAGATCTATTTTGCAGGCAAATACCAGAGGGCTATGGCCAAATATAGCTTGGAACTGGGTAATTTTCTGAGCTTTGGTTGTAAATTTTAAAAATTGATTGTCAATATCTAAAAACAAGGCAATTCCAAATATCAGTAGAAAATTTGGGCTTGTCTTAGAAATGGGAAAATCTGGCAACTGGAGTAATTTTTCCACAACTGCAATGGGCTGGAGCTGAGAAGGAGCTTCACCTTCCCTGAGTGGAAAAAACACAAACTGACCTTCCTCTGCTGCCACACCAACAACACAAAATTATGTGACCAAATGTATGGTGTTTGTTTGTCCCCAGACACCAAACAAGCAAGAAAGCAATTCTGTGCAGACATCAGCTAGGTGTCCTCTAATTCAGTTCAATTCTGACACTGTCTACCTGGAAATAGTGTCAGATTCTACAAGTTGAAGGCTCAGTTCCCAAGACTGTCCCGTCCTTTCAGATGCCAATTGCAAGCTCCAGGTTGCTTTACATGTGCTTGTGACTGGAGTCCCCATGACTTCCTCCTCAGAGTCCACTAATTTGTGACAGTGGCTCACAGAACTCAGGGGAACATTTAACTTATGTTGGCCAGTTTCTTATAAAGGATATTGCAAAGGACACCCATGTACACCACATAGAAGATATGCATAGGACAAGGTATGGAGAAAGGAGCACAGAACCTCTATGCCTTCTTGGGTGCATCACCCTCCAGGAACTTCCATGTGTTCAATTACCTGGAAGTTCTCCAAACCCTGTTCTCTTGATCCTTTTACAGAGACTTCACTGGACAGCGATAATTGACAACTGTATAGAAATGTGACTGGACAAAAAGTGCATAATCTAATACTAATAGACTGAATGGACAAGCTCAGCAAGGCCTTTTCTGTTCAGATTCTTCATGGCCTCTCTGTATACATTCCTTCCTTCAGGTATGGAGCAGGACCCCTTCTGAAATGAGGGTCTTATGACCCACAATCAGACAAGATAAGTCAAAGAATTTCTTTACGATCAGCTCCTAGACAGAAAGGTAAGGGATAGAGTATATTTTTAGTTTGAAAAGCCTGCCTGGGGGAGAAAAAGAAGCAGGTGAAAGGCAAGCAGGAGAAGGTCAGAGAGAGAGATTCTATTTACTGAAGCCAACTTCTGAGGCCTAAAGCACCCCAACATTATAACAAGGGCTATGGGAGTTATGAGGCAGAAACCGTAAATAAAAACTAATGTGTATAATCACAATATCGTACCTTCTAAGACAGGTCAAGTGCTCTCTGGACCTATCAGTGCTTGAGTTTGCAGTGTTGACTCTATAGTTTCCTACAACTTTCATAGCTTCTACAGCACGAATGTAGAAGACTGTGTAAGGAAGACAGTATTTTCAAAATGGGAAGTATGGATCTCTGTGTCTTAGTAAACTGGCCCAGTATGAATCTCTGGTCTCCTATTCATCTTATTTACCCAAAATCTTTTTAAAACTTACCTTGCCCACTTGCTGAAGGAGTATATATATATATATATATATATATATTTACTTTTTGCTCCTCACTTCATTAAAGTTATGTGTTAAACTGCTACAGATAACTTTTTTGTCTTGTTAATTTCTCTCCTTTCCTGAAAAGCCATCATACTGCCATATCTGAGATATCTGTGGTTGGCTTTCCCCGTCTTAGTAATACAACAGTTTCTTTCTCAGTGTCAGAACAAGGGGAAAAGCAGGCCCCAAGTCTTCCAAGTCAGATAATACTCTTGTTTCTATACTCCACTCTGCTCCTTCCTTATGATCTGGCATAAAACATCAACATGGCTCAGCAGAATTAATGGGGGGCATGGTTCTACTTTTAATAAGGCACTAAATAATACTTAACTGCCATAAGAAAATTATTTCTATAAAGATGTGAATGATAAAGCAACAAAGTATAGAAGGCAAAGCATTAATTTGGGGATAGGACATAGATCTAGTTAAAACTTTGTCTCTGCCATTTTTTATCAAATGATTTTATTAAGTGAAATCCTGAGCATCAATTCCCGTATTTATGAGTGAAGAGTAAACATGAGAACATATGTAAAGAAACCAATACTGTGCTTGGAAAACAGTAGAGACTCAATAAGATTAGTTCCTTGTATTCCAAACTGGTGGCATAGAAGCAAGCTGACTTCATTCTCCACTACAGGAAACAAAAAAATATATATACAGCACTGAGATTATCACTAATAATATCCCAGAACTCAATTGTGAGTACTAGTTAGTTCCCAGGGCCACAGAGAAATGAAAAGAGCTCCATGCTGATGGTAAGACAATCAGATTTTCATGTCTGCAACACCTCTTCCTGAAATCTGCCCAGCATCAAACACATAAAAACTCCCTCTGACTCATGGTTTCTACACTAGAAAAAGTGAAACTGTGGTTGACAACAAGCTTCTCTACCATCTTAAGTTCTCTGGTAGGAGGCCTGTCCCTGCCTCAACCCACAGGAAGCATCATGAGTGCCTGAAGGAAGAAATATCCTTAAGACAGCCAGAATCAATGGGAGAAGGTGGAACACTCACTCCCATCCCTGAAAACTGCTCTGTAACTCAGCCAAAAGAATGGCTGCTGAGCAGCACCATGTTAGAGCAGGTATGTTCCAAAGTTCCTCTGAGCATGAAACTCAGCCAGCCTTCCCACACTGTTGGGATATCCCTCTTGAGACCTGCCCCACTCAGGACACACAGTGGTCCAATCACTTGTTAGAGCTGAGCAAAACTGGGCTTTCAATATCATCTAGTATCAAAAAGGAGGCAGTGACCTAGCAGGGAAAAAATTAAGAAATTCAATAGGTGAGTTACAAAGAATCTCCAAGCATCTATATCTAATGAAAACTAAAAGAAGCTAGAGAGAAGACTGGAATAAATAACTAATCTTTCAATGTGAACATATAGATGTACATCCACAAGAAAATCAACAATCAGGAAACCATGACCTCCTCAAATGGACAACGCAAGAAACCAGTGGCTAACCCTAGCAAGATGGTGATATGTGAGCTCTCTGGTCAAGATTTCAAAACAGTAGTTTTAATGACATTCAGTGATCTCTAAAAAAAAAAAAACCACAGAAGAGAAATTTAGAAATTCCTCAGAGAAACTTAAAAAAGAGATTGAAATAATAATTTAAAAAATCAGAATCTTGGAACTGAGAAATACATTTGCAAAACTGAAAAAATTCAGTAGAGGCTCTCAACAGCAAAATGGATAAAGCAGAGGAAACAATCAATGAATCAGTGATCTCAAAGGCAAACTATTTGAAAACGCACAGTCAGAGGAGAAAAAAGAAAAAAGAATGAATAGAAATGGAGATTACCTACGAGACATAGAAAGTTACTCCAAAAGGCCAAATCTAAGGATTATTGGTGTTCAAGAGGGTATTGAGCAAGAGCAAGGGGCAGAAAGCTTATTTAAAGAAATAATAACAGAAAACTTTCTAAAACTCGAGAAAGATACAAATATTAAGATACACGAAGGTCAGAGAATACCAGATTTGATCCAAGTAAGACTACCCCAAGGCATATAATAATCAAACTCTCAAAAGTCAAGGAAAAGGGAGAATCCTAAAAGCAGCAAGATAAAAGAACAAATAACATATAAAGGAATTCCAATTAGTGTGGCAACAGATTTTTCAACAGAAACCATGCAGGATGGGAAAGAGTAGGACAATATTTTCAAAGTGCTGAAAGAAAATAACTGTCATCCAAGAATATTATATCCAGCAAAGTTATCCTTCAAATATGATGCAGAGATAAAGTTTTTCCCAGGTAAGTAAAAACCAAAAGAATTCACCACCATCAGACTGTCTTACAGAAATGCTAAAGGGACTTTTTTAATCTGAAATAAAAAATAATAATGTGCAAAAAAGAAAAAAAGTAAAATTAAGTACAAAGACAACTCAAAAAAACCCAATACTGTAATTTCAATGTACAATCTGCTCATACTTCTAGTATAAAGCCGAAAAGAGAAATCTATCAACAATGAGAATAGCTAAAGCAACCTATTAAGAGATGGGCAACATTAAAACATGTCAACAAAGACAACAAAGTGTCAAAATGGGGAGGAGGGATGGAGTTAAAGTATAGAGTTTTGTTTTTTTTTTTAGTTTTTTCTTTCTTTGTTTCTATTCTTCCTTTGTGATCTAAGTTGTCATTTTTTAAAATAATTTGTATTATCTAAAAGATGTTTTTTGTGTGCTTCATAGTAACCACAATGCAAAAACCTATTATAGATACACTAAAATAAAAAAGCAACGAATTAAAACATACTACCAGAGAAAATATCTTAACCACAAAAGGAAGACAGTAAGAAAGGAGAAGAGGAGTTACAAAACAACTAGAAAACAAGAAACAAAATGGCAGTAGTTAAGTCCTCATCAATAATAACATGGATATAAATGGATTAACCCTCCAATTAAAAGACATAGAATAGCTGAATTGATAAAGAAACAAGACCAAACTACATGCTGCCAAAAGAAACCCACCTTACCTATAAAGATACATATATACTGAAAGTGAAGGGATGGAAAAAGATAAACCAAAAAAGATCAAGAATAGCGATATTTATAACAGATAAAATAGACTACTAGTCAAAAACTGTAAAAAGAGACAAAGAAGGTCAATATATAATGATAAAGGGGTCAATTCAGCAAGAGGATATAACAACTATAAATATCTATGCACCCAACATCGGCGCACCCAAGTGTATAAAGCAAACAGATCTAAAGGGAGAGGTAGATTGCCACACAGTAGGCAATTAGTATTAGTAGGGGATTTCAACACTGCACTCAGTAGTGGACAGATCAACCAAACATAGAGCCAACAAAGAAACCTCAGAGTTAAACTACACTCAAGACCTAATAGACCTATTTGACATTCACAGAACACTTCACCCGTCAACGGCAGAACACATTCTTTCAATCAGCACAGGGAACATTCCCCAGAATATGATGTATCATAGGTCACAAAATGAGTCTCAAAAAATTCAAATAAGAAGAAATCATATCAAGTATCTTTTCTTGCCACAATGGAATAAAACTAGAAGTCAGTAACAAGAGGAATCTCAGAAACTACACAAACACATAGAAATTAAACAACATGCTTCTGAACAACCAATGGGTCAAGGAAGAAATTAAGAAGGAAATTTAAAAGTTTCTTGAAACAAATAAGAATGCAAATACACATTGTGCACATGTACCCTAAAACTTAAAGTATAATAATAATAAAATAAAAATGAAATAAAAAAAGAATGCAAATACAAACACCAAAATCTATGGAATATAGAAAAAGCAATACTAAGAAGGAAGTTTACATTAATAAACATCTACATTAAAAAAGTAAAACTACTTCAAATAATCAACTTTATGATGCACCTCAAGGAACTAGAAAAACAAGAACAAATCAAACCGAAAATTAGTAGTAGGAAAGAAATAACGTAAATCAGAACACACATAAATGGAGTTGATATTTTTAAAAGTATAAATAATGCAATGAAAGTTGGTTTTTTAAAAAGATAAGCAAAATTGACAAACTTTTAGCTAAACTAACTAAAAACACATAGAGAAGTCGCAAATAAACAAATTCAGAAATTAAAAAAGATACCTAACAACTGAGACCACAAGGATAATTAGCAACTATTATGAACAACTATCCACCCACAAATTGGAAAATCTGGAAGAAATTGATAACTTTTTGGATATATATAATCTAACAAGACTAAACCATGAAGAAATAGAAATCCTCAACAAACCAATAATGGGTAATGAGATCAAAACTATGACAAAAAGTCTCCTGTTAAAGAAAAGCCCAGGACGCAATAATTTCACTGCTGAATTCTACCAAACATTGAAAGAACAAATACCGAATTCTCCTAAAACTCTTCAAAAAAACTGGAGAGGGGAGAGTACTTCAAACACATTCTATGAGTCGAGAATTACCCTGATACCAAAATGAGACAAACATACAACAAAAAAAGAACACTACAGGCCAATATCACTGATGAACACAGATGCAAAAAATAAATAAATAAATAAAAATAAAAGCTCAACAAAATACCAGAAACCTGAATTCAACAACACATTAAAAAGATCACTCATCATGATCAAGTGGGATTCATCCCAGGGGTGAAAGGATGGTTCAATATACACAAGTCAACAAACGTAATACATCATATTAACAGAAAGAACCAAGAACAAAAACTATATGATCATTTCAATAGATGCCAAAAAAAGCATTCAATAAAATTCAACCTATTATGATAAAAAGCCTCAACAAACTGGGTATAGAAGAAACATACCTCAAAATAATAAAGACCATATATGACAAACACACAGCCAACATCATAGTGAAAGGGGAAAAAGTGAAAGCCTTTTGTCTGAGATCTGGAACAAGACAAGGATGCCCACTTTCACCACATTTATTCAATATAGTACTGGAAGTCCTACACAGAGCAATTCAGCAAGAGAAATAAGTGGCACCCAAATTGGAAAGAAAGAAGTCAAATTAGCCTTGTTTGCACACGACATGATCTCACATCTCGAAAAACCTAAAGACTACACCACAAAACTGTTAGAACTGATAAATGAATTAGCCAAAGTTGCAAATCCAAAATAAACATACAAAAATCAGTAGCATTTATATATGCCAATGCCAAGTAATCTGAAAATAATGTTTTAAAAAATCCCATTTACAGTAGCTACAAAAAATATAAAATACCTAGGAATCAATTTAACCAAAGATATGAAAGATCTATTAAAAAAACACATAAAACACTGATAAAATAAAGTGAAGAGGACAAACGCACAAAAAGAAAAGAGATTACATGCTCATGGATTGGAAGAATTAATATTGTTAAAAATGAAACTATAAAACACTGATAAAATAAAGTGACGAAGACACACACACACACAAAAGAAAAGAGATTGCATGCTCATGGATTAGAAGAATTAATATTGTTAAAATGAAAATACTACCCCGAGCAATTTACAGATTCTATGCAATCTTTATCAAAATACCAATAACATTCTTCACATAAATAGAAAAAAAAACTTAAAATTTATATGGAACCATAAAAGACCCCAAATAGCCAAAGCAATCCTGAGCAAGAGAACAAAGCTGGTGGCAACACAGTACCTGACTTCAAAATATACTAAAAAGCTACAGTAACCAAATCAGCAAGGTACTGGCATAAAAACAGATACGCAAACAAATAGAACAGAATATAGAACCCAGATATAACTCCATACGCTTACACCCAACTCATTTTTGACAAAGTTGCCAAGAACACACGATGGGGGAAGTTCAGTCTATTCAATAAATGGTGCTGGGAAAACTGGATAAACACACACAGAAGAATGTAAACTAGTGCATTTCCACTATGGAAAACAGTATGGAGGTTCCTCAAAATACTAAAAATAGAACTACTACATGATCCAGCAATTCCACTATTGGGTATATAACTAAAACAAAAGAAATCAATATATTGAAGAGATATATGTAATCCAATGTTTACTGCAGTAGTATTCACAGTGGCCAAAATATGAAATGAACCTAAGTGCCCATCAATAGATAAATGAATAAAGAAAATGCAGGCTGGGTGTGGTGGCATGCACCTGTAATCCCAGCACTTTGGAAGGCCCAGGTGGGAGGATTGCTTGAGCCCAGGAGTTTGAGACCAGCCTGGGCAACATAGTGAGACCCCATTTCTACAATTTTTTTTTAATTAGCCGGGTATGGTGGGCATGCACCTGTAGTCCCAGCTACTGAGGAGGCCGAGGTGGGAGGACCACTTGAGCCCAGGAGGTCAAGGCTGCAGTAAGCCATGATTGCACCACTGCACTCCAGCCTGACCCTATCTCAACAGCAACAACAACAACAACAAAAGTATGGTAACTATAGATAATGGAATATTATTCCTCCATAAAGAAGAATGAAGTCCCATCATTTGCAGCAACATGAATGGAACTAGAGGTCATTATGTAAAGAGAAATAAGCCAGGCACAGAAAGACAAATATTGCATGTATTCATTTACATATGGGAGCTAAAACAAGAAGATCTCATGAAGACAGAGAGTAGATTGGTGGTTACCAGAGGCAAGGAAGGGTAGGGGAGAGGGAGAAGAAGGTTGATGAATGGGTATAAATAAATGGTTAGATAGAAGAAATAAGACATGATGTTCAATAGATCAGTAGGGTGACTATAGTTAACATTAGTCTATTGTACATTTCAAAATAGCTAGAAAAGAGCAATTCAAATGTTAACACAAAGGCAAGATAAATATTTAAGGTGATAGATATCCCAATTATCCTAATTTGATTATATGAATGTATCAAATCTTAACATGTACCCCCAAAATATGTACATCTATTATGTAATAATAAAAAAATTAAAACATTTAAAATACAACAAAAAAGACTGGTTCCTTCCCTATTTCTATATCCTACAGACAGCTGGAGCCAAGTCTCAGAAATCCTAGCCTTCTCAGTGATATGGAGAGAACATCTGAGCAGTCTGTACAGGAAATGCTAGGAATTACATTAACTTCAATACACAACCCACATAAACAGCAAGGAAAGAAAACCATCAGCCTGGGAAACTCAAGAGTAAAATTCAATTTAAAAGATAGAGCCACTGCCAAATGAAACACTGGTCCTTATACCTTAACCTTCTCTCTATGAATCCTGTATCTCCTGCCTAGAGCTTCTCCCAAGGTGCTGTTTGGTCAAGCCCATCTCTCAACACCCATCACCTGTGCTGTTGCTATATAGTAAAGTTGTGTTCTTTGCTACTGATATCGGTCTACAGAGCAGCAGCATTAGCGTCACCTGGGAGCTTGTTAGCAATGCCCCAGTCCAGACCTACGGAGAATCAGAATCTGCATTTTAACAAGATTCCAGATGACTCCTATATACATTTAAGTGTAAGAAGCTCTGCTGTAGTTCACGTACTGTGTCATTTGGGCACTTTCTTGTTTATATCAGTTGGGCTGTTTATTGAGCATGTTTTGTGTGCCAATAATTTTAGATACTTTATATCCTCTAATATTCACAAAAGTAGAAATTATTACGAATAACATATATATGCTTAAACTGCGACTCAGAGAGTTTGAGTCTTTTCCAAGCGGTCAAGAAGGGATCATAGTCTCTCAAGCAGTCATTTATATCTCATTTCTAGAGCTGAAGCTCTCAACAGGGTTTAGGAAGAAGAGTCTTCACAATTGTAGTAATCTCTCTGAGAAACTCCATGAAATATATGATATGTAATTTTATTACACAAGTGAGGTGTATAAAAATCACAAACTAAGGCCGGGCGCGGTAGCTCACGCCTGTAATCCCAGCACTTTGGGAGGCCGAGGCAGGCGAATCACTTGAGGTCAGAAGTTCAAGACCAGCCTGGCCAACATGGTGAAATCCCGTCTCTACTAAAAATACAAAAATTAGCCAGGCGTGGTGGCATGCGCCTGTAATTCTAGCTACTCAGGAGGCTGAGGCAGGAGAATCGCTTGAACCTGGGAGGCGGAGTTTGCAGTGAGCCGAGATCACGCCACTGCACTCCAGCCTGGGCAACAGAGCAAGACTTTGTCTCAAAAAAAAAAAAAAAAAATCAAAAGCTGGAACATGAAAAAAGTGTGAGTTATCATATCTCACAGCTGCTTCTGAATCTTGCCAAGTCATCTGCTCCTTGGTCACTTGTTTTGCCCTCTGTTCATACTCACAGGCCAATAAGTTGTAAGAAGTATCAAAGCATTAGGAAATGTGTGTGAGGAAAACTTAAAAATAAGACAGCTTTGTTAACTTAATTTTTACCCCTGTAATTTGGAAGACAACCATGCCTGTCCCACTTTGGCAGTCAGATAACGCTAGGTGTAGCTCTTATTATTTTGAAGCAGGGGCGTTTGAGAGCTATTGGCCTGGAAACTCTTCTTGAGCACTTTATGATGCAGAGAATCAGCCATGCAGCACTTTTGGTGCTGGAAATCTTCCCACCTAAATAGGCCAACACAAAATCACACACTTTCTGTACATCTCCGTCCCCTGAAAGTACCCACCACTGCCATCATATGCCATTAATGGCAACCAGATGAGATGCCTCCTCTCTCAGCACGTATAGATGTTAAGTACCTACAGGCCAGGAATGAAATCTAAACCATGACACCTCTCCCTTGTCCATCTCCCACCTTTTTCCTTATTTCCATGCATTGAATAAACTCCTATTCAATGAGGACTTATTTAATAAGATGACAATGTAGTTTAATAATATGATTAGGCCAGGCGCAGTGGCTCATGCCTGTAATGCCAGCAGGTTGGGAGGCCCAAGCGGGCGGATGACTTGAGGCCAGGAGTTCGAGACCAGCCTGGCCAACACGGTGGAACTGTCTCTACTAAAATTTAAAAATTTACAGGTTTACAGGTGGTGCACACCTGTAATCCCAGCTACTTGGGAGGCTGAGGCAGGAGAATGGCTGGTAGTGGGAGGCAGAGGTTGCAGTGAGCCGAGATTGTGCCACTGAACTCCAGCCTCGGTGAGAGTGAGATTCTGTCTCAAAATAATAATAATAATAACAAACAGCATTTATTGAGTGCCTGCAACGTGCTAGGCACTGTATGCGATATTTTCAGATTTGTCTTCAGTTCTCACAGAGATAGGGGGAAAGTCAGGCTTCGATGGGGTTAAGTGACTTGCCCAAGATCATAAGGCCACAGAGGGGAGGGACTGGCAGTGGTATGCTCTTATGAGGTCACACAACATTGCACAGGCTCACTGGGCAAAGTAGCCTTTCTTCCCACCTCACCAAGCGCTCTACAAAGGAGAAAGAGCTCCAGGAGTCCTACTGGCCTCAAGATAGTCTCATGTTTCTACTGCACGGTTCTCAAAGTTTGGTCCACCTGGGCCGGCACCCTGGGCCCGAGAAACTGAATTTTCCACCACCCCATCTCTGCACCCACCCCGCGCCGGTACTTTCAGACGCTCATGAGCGAGATTCAGAATGGACTGGGGGTCATTCTGCACAAAGGTGGTCTTAGGTTTCCCATCAGAAAGAATATCGAGATTACCCATGCAAAATCCAGCGAGGCCCAGGGGCAGTTTACCAACCTCAAGGAAATGGACCGCCGTGTTCGGGCCCAACCTCAGGCAATGAGAGGAAACTGAAGGAGAAACCCACAGCACGCACGCAGGAGGCTGCCCTGCGTTGGCCAGCGGCCGGCGCCTCCGAGAGATCAGGGAAGAAAAGCTGTTCAGCCTGAGCACGCGGGGCGGGGACCGGGACCCTCAGCCTTCCCCTCCGCGACTGCCAGGGAAGGCACGCCCCACCCAGTCAGCTGCCAGGTTTGCGAGCACCACCTCCCAGGAAGCAGCCACTCCCGCCACCGCCCCTTCCCAGGTCGCGTTTAGATTGTCAGCTCCCGGACGTCCTGGCTCCACTTCCAGACCCCTGGGACACGCCCTCCCCCACCCCGACTCGTTTTTTTTCCCAGCCGAATGTGGATGGGGGTGGAGAGACTTTGGCCAACAGCTGCCTCCGCCTGGAGCAGGATTTAAGGTCCTGTCCAGCCTTGTCCCTTCTTTGCAAACCCCCAGATTCACACAGAAAACCCAATAAGCGCTCCACAGCCCCGCATGCTGCACGCATCTGCGGGCCGCGCCCAAGGCCAAAGCCCGCCAGTTTGCCCGTGTGCCACGCAGCCGCCGCCTTCTTCCCGCTTACCGCGCGGCCTACAGATGGGGAGAAGAGGGCAAACCAGGGCAGAGGATGGCGCGACAACGGGACCAAACAGTGACCCCTGCAGGCGGCTGGACGATAACTTGGCCTAGGACGGGCCCCCGCCACTGCAAGCTGCGTTCCCTCTGTGCTCACACCCTGCAGCAGTCAAAGCACTCCCACTCACACACGGGCTGCACACGCATAGTTGCAGTACACCGAACTCACACACACTACACGCAAACACGTAGTCTTATGCACAAGCTCACACAGTAACATGCGCCCGCGCGCGCGCACACACACACACACATACACCCTTTGTACTGCATACAATAAAAAACTGGGCTTTCTGTTGTAGACTGAATAATGCCCTCCCCCTCTATCCCTAATCCCAAGATATCCAGGTACTATGCCTGGAACCTGTGAAAAATTACCTTATATTATAGGGAAGGAAAAAAGAAAAAGACTTTGCAGATGTGATTAAAGATTTGGGAATGGGAGATTTTCCGGCGTTAGCAGTAGGACCCAATGCAATCACAAGCATCCTTAGAAAGAAAGGCAGAGGGCCCGTCCATGCTTCCACTTATAAGAGGAAAAGGCAATGTGAGCAGGAAGCAAAGACAGAAGTGATGTGACCACAAGCCAAGGGATGCCAGCAGCCACCAGAAGCTGGAAGAGGCTAGGAGGTAACAGCCCCGTGGGGAGGAGTGTGGCACTTTAATATCTTGATTTCAGCCCAGTAAAACTCGTTTGAGTCTTCTGGCCTGCAGGACTG
The DNA here is from genome assembly GCF_028885655.2 of Pongo abelii. NCBI lineage: Eukaryota > Metazoa > Chordata > Mammalia > Primates > Hominidae > Pongo > Pongo abelii. Next base: position 167,271,862 of record NC_085928.1, on the reverse strand, counting down.
TGGGAGAATGTTTTAAGCCACCAAGTAGTAATTTCTTTCAGCAGCCATAGGAAACTAATAGTTTCCTATTCACACTTTCCACCCACAGCTCAGCATGCTGCAGTCTTTGAGATCGAAATTAGGATCATGTCACTTAACTTGAGCCAAGTTACTGAACCTTTAGCAGTTTCAGTTTCTTCATCTTTACTAACCTAGAAAAAATGCCTACCAAATGGGCAGATTATTGTGAGGACTCACTCGTGCATGCCTTCATGCTTTTATTTCCAATTAATAAATCATCTCCCACCATGTGCCAGACACAGCTCCAGAGGCTGGGTTAAACGAGACACCCTTTTGTAAGTACAGAACATAACAAAAGCTCTTAGAACCACACCTGTCTGGCACACAGTAAGTGCTCCACAGATGTTGCAATGATCATCATCAGAGTCTTGACACTGAGCCTCACTTCAGTGGGAGGTCAAACTAGCACTTCATGGAGAGAGAACACAAAAAAGAACAGGAATGAAAAAAACTGGAAGAGGCTTCTTACCCTCAGAACACAATAGTGTTCTGTTCATCCTTCTTAAGCCCCAGTTGCCTTCTTCCTTTCCCTCCAGTGGTGCTACACGTGCTTCCATTCAAGACTGGAAACATCCAGGGGACAGGGTCTGAGCTTCACTTCCTATGCCTCTCTCTGCTTAATGAGGCTTACTCTTATTCCTTACCATAACCCTGGCCTGTATCCACACAGAACTAAATCTTTTCCAAGTAGGCTTTCTCTTCCCTCTGCTCCCTGATCCGCTTCAGTCATTCTATCTCTGTTAAACAGTTTTCATAATCTAACTTCCCCTAATCTAGCTTATAAGTGTCAGTGTCCAACCCCAGAGCCTACACTCCAACTAAACCACTCTATTAGTTTGTTCTCAGCAAACTTTTCTCCACACTGACATTTAAGGACATTTCAGAAGGCACAGCCTTAGTCTAGTGCCACATAGGGACATCACTGGCTTTTTGGAAGGGACAATTCTTCACAGAATCACACTGTCTTAGGCATTATAGGGCATTTAGCAACCCTGGCTTTGATCACTAAATTAGAGTAGTACCACAGCGTGTGTGACAATCAAAACTAACCACACATTTCCCGGCAAAGATTGGGGAGGAGAGGCTGCATGGATGGGACAGTCCTTATGAACTTTTATTTTTCAGTTTAATTTGATCTCCATATTATCTTCCTGTTACATCTAATAGTGCCTGATTTAGCAATAGGTATCCATAATTATAGACAAAGTAAACACCCAAGAATATGCAGTGATTTGAAAGGCAGAGAATGTTTCCAAGAAATACAATACACTCCACCACTCCGATTTCAGGCAAGTTGCTTGACTTCTATATCCATCAATGTTTTCAACCTCAAAATGGAAATGATAAAAATACTCAAGGACAAATGATTTTTATTCCCCATTCACAGTGTAGAATTATTCTGTGAAGTGGTTGCCTGACAAGGAACTACATTTCCTGCCTCCTTTGGCATGTATGTAGGGCTATGTGGTTATTTCGATGAAATGTTAGCAGCAGTGATGTATGTTGCTTTCTGTTAATGTGGTTTGGAAGTTGGCACACCTTCTCCACCTGTTCTTCCCTCATTTGCTAGCTTGATGTCAGTGCCCAGAACATACCAGGAAGCTACACATTAGAAATGAGAGCGCAAGAAGGTATGGAAGGATCCTGGGCCCTCTGGATCTCCATTTGGGGAAAACCTACCTGCCTGCAGGAATACTCATACTGATCATGAAGCAACAAAAAATAAATTGATTAATTAAAAACCTTGCATTGTTTTGAAGCCATTGGACATTGGACATTTTGGAATTTGTTAGAGAAGGAAGCATTGCCTTAACTCATTCAAATATTTACCTCTTGTGATGTGTTAAAGAAGGTAAACTACTAAGAAAAGCACATGGTATATAAAACACACTCATTAAATTCTAGCTATAGTAATTATTATTGTCTCTCTAAATTATTTAGTTTCTATAGCTCTTACGGTCAATATCACATTTTGGCAGTTCTTATATATGATATTAGTATTTATGTTTTTAGTTGTTTGATGTCTACGGCTCTATTTACTCAAAAATTATAACTGAGCACCCACTACATATCAGGCACTGGGGAAATAAAGATGAGAAAGGCACGGTCCTTGCTCCCAAGTTCTTTACAGCAGTAAAAAGTTTCATACCTTAGATGCCTCCTGTGTCTCCCATGTTGATCTACCTGGAGCCAAGCATAAGGTGAATGCTCAAAAATGTACCTGCAATAGTATACCTGCAGATATATTTGGAAAACAGAGTCTCCACCACACAAACCAAATTTGTATGTGTTCACCCATGCCTCAATCCTCACTCTTAAGTGCTGAAATAATCCCAGGTAAAACTCTCGTCACTACAGTTGCACCAAGAATTTCAAATTGGCAGCTCCCCAGCAGGTAGAGGAACTTCCAGTCATTCTGGACATCAGGTGTAATCATGTGTTTTCTTCCTCAGAAGAATATGCCACCATTTGTCTCTTTTCTGCAAAGATCCAGGGCATTAAATCATAAAGGAAAGAAAAGAAAAGAAGAAGAATGGATTTAAGAAATCACTTAGTAGTTTCCTTAGGACTTAGCACATACAAAACACAAGATGAAAGAAAGTGAAGACATAATCACTTTTAATAGTCCCTTGGAAAAGCTCCATCCCCAAATGTCCTTCATCCTTGCTGCTATTTGTCGAAGGTCTGCAAAGATGAGTAGGAGTGTTTTATGCTAATTGGCTTTATCTGACATCCCTTTATCATTTGAAATTAATAGACAGCCTCATAGATACAAGGTTAATGGAATGTCTTCTCCACCTCAGATCTGCAACTTGGCATTTTCCCCCAAACACCACTTTCATCTTTATGTAAGTGATTGTGTCTATAAAGTCTTCTAAGAAAGGCATGTTGTCTAATCCCATCAGCCCATTTGTGAAACACTCCAGAGGGGAAATTGTTTACTGTCATTGTAGAAGCTATTCTGTTCTTGGCATGCTCCTCAACACCCCCCATGTTTGACATCTTCTTAGCATGGTGGGGAGATGGCAGCCCTATGTGCCAAGCACCAAGCACCAGCCACATAACAAAACTCCTGCTTTGCCAGCCCTTTGGAATAATGCCATATGAACAAAGTAAAGCTTAATGTGAAGTAGAACCAAACTCCACCTCTATGCACAGAGATGATAGAGGCCCTCTGCCTTCTCCTTCTACTCCTTCCTTTCTAGAAACACAGACTGAGGTGACATTTGGAAAAGAAGTATGAACGTGTTATAAAACTGGAAACACTTTTGGCTGAAGAAAGCCTTCTCTGCAAGTTCTGAATATCTTTGAGGGGCAAGAGTAGGTTAGAGGAGAGGGAGTAAGCAGAGTGACTGTTTTGGCCTTCAAGGAAGAGTCAAGCCTGGGCGTAGTGGCTCACCCTTGTAATCCCAGCACTTTGGGGGGCTGAGGCAGGCAGATCACTTGAGGCCAGATCAAGACCAGCCTGGCCAACATGGCAAAACTCCCTCTCTACCAAAAATACAAATATTACTGGGCGCCTGTAACCCCAGCTACTCAGGTGGCTAAGGCACGAGGATCACTTGAACCCTGGAGGTGGAGGTTGCGGTGAGCCAAGATTGTGCCATTGAACCCAAGCCTGAGCGACAGAGTGAGACTCTGTCTAAAACAGAAAACAAAATAAAAAAGCCAAGAGAATCAGCAGTTTGTTCAACTCAGATCACCAGAGGCCAAGAAGTTTTGAGAAGGACAGATAGAATGCAGAGTTCATAATGATAATTCCATATGCTTTATACTCCAAGAACTCCAGAGGCCTTTTCTGTTTAAACATCTTAAACAATATTGTGCCAGTATTTAAGACACACAAAAAGGCATAAAGAATAAAACAAAACAACCAGCATGGCACATGTATACATATGTAACTAACCTGCACATTGTGCACATGTACCCTAAAACTTAAAGTATAATAATAATAATAAAAAAAGAATAAAACAAAACAAAATGCGATAGAGGTTGTATATACATCTCCCATCGTCTCCCACTATATTCTAGCCCACAAGTAACCACTGTCCTAAATTTGTAGTTTGCCATTGGGTGCTTTCCCATGCCTTTGCCACATGCTAGTTGCTTTACATGTTTTTAGATGTTATTTACCTCTGTATTTTATGCACATCTGTATCAGATGTAAATAGAAACAAATAGATACAACAGAAAACAACAAAAGGACAGTAATCTAAACAAAATACAAGTTTATTCCTCTATCACATTAAAGAAATCTGGAGGTAGGCCAACCAGAGCTTTTATGGTGGCATTTAGGAATCCAGGTACCTATTTTCTATATCATCCTAGCTCACAGTTTCCATTTTTAAAGTAATCTTCTAGTGTAAAGTAGGCTGCTAGAATTTCAATCATTATGTCCACATTGTGAGCTAGAAGAAGGGAAAAATGTAGAAGGGCAAAAGAAAAGGTCATTAGCAGCTCAGCAAAACCCCTTTATGAAGTTCCTGAAAATCATAATCATCACTTCCACTTGCAGCTCATTTTCTAGAACTAAATCACATCACCACACCAAGCTGCAAGATCCCTTTTATTATGGGAAGCAATTTTCCAAATAATATTGGTATTTTATTACAAAGTGGAAAGTCGAGAATGTCTGTGAACAACTACAGTCTGCAAATATTTGCACTCTTTATATGCTTCTTTTTGCTTAATTGCATTTGTGAGATTCATCCACATTGAAAGTTATAGCTCTGGTTCATTAATTTTCCCTGCTGTATACTATTTTATTGTGTGAATATTCTACAATTTATTTACCTAGTCTCCTGTTTATGTTTTTTATTTTTGTTTTCTTCTTGGGATGGTTGAGAGGAAGTGTTTAAAGAAATGATGCTATGAACATTCTTATGCATTTTCTGGTTCATATATATATATGTGTGTTTCTTCAGGGATCTTAATACAAAGTAGAAATACTGGGCCATGGGAACATATCACTTCAATTTTATAAATTTTTCTAAAGGTGATCAAATTTTTCTATCAAATTTTTCTAAAGGTGATAGCACCATTGCACTCTACCAGCAGTCAGTGGTGTCCTTTGTACTCAAAGTCCTAAACAATATTTGGTATTTGGACACTTTTTGGGTGTCCAAATGACAGAGCGTACCCAAAGGAGAAGGAACCAGAAAACCAACTCTGGTAACATGACAAAACAAAGTTCTTTAACACCTCCAAAAAAAATCATTCTAGCTCACCAGCAATGGACCCAAACCAAGAAGAAATCCCTGATTTACCTGGAAAAGAATTCAGGAGGTTAGTTATTAAGCTAATCAGGGAGGCACCAGAGAAAGGTGAAGCCCAAAGTAAGGAAATCCAAAAAATGATACAAGAAGTGAAGGGAGAAATAGTCAAGGAAATAGATAACATACATAAAAAACAATCAAAACTTCAGGAAACAATGGACACACTTATATAAATGCAAAATGCTCTGGAAAGTCTCAGCAATAGAATTTAACAAGTAGAAGAAAGAAATTCAGAGCTCGAAGACAAGGTGTTGGAATTAACCCAATCCAACAAAGACAAAGAAAAAAGAATAAGAAAATATGAACAAAACCTCCAAGAAGTCTGGGATTATGTTAAATGACCAAACCTAAGAATAATTGGTGTTCCTGAGGAAGAAGAGAAATCTAAAAGTTTGGAAAACATATTTGGGGGAATAATCAAGGAAAACTTCCCTGCCCTTGCTAGAGACCTAGATATCCAACACAAGAAGCACAAAGAACACCTGGGAAATTCACTGCGGAAAGATCACTGCCTAGACACATTGTCTTCAGGTTATCTAAAGTTAAGATGAAGGAAATAATCTTAAAAGCTGTGAGACAAAAGCACCAGGTAAACTGTAAAGGAAAATCAGATTAACAGCAGATTTCTCAGCAGAAACCATACAAACTAGAAGGGATTGGGGCTCTATCTTCAGTCTCCTCAAGCAAAATAATTATTAGTCAAGAATTTTGTATGCAGCAAAACTAAGCTTCATATACAAAGGAAAGATACAGTCTTATTCAGACAAACAAATGCTGAGAGAATTCACCACTGCCAAGCCAACACTACAAGAACTGCTAAAAGGAGCTCTAAATCTTGACACAAATCCTGGAAACACATCAAACAGAACCTCTTTAAAGCATAAATCTCACAGGACCTATAAAACAAAAATACAGTTTAAAAACTAAAAACAAAAAAGCAAAAAGCCAAGGTATACAGGCAACAAATAGCATGATGAATGGAATGGTACCTCACATCTCAATATTAACACTGAATGTAAGTGGCCTAAATGCTCCTCTTAAAAGATACAGAATTTCAGAATGGATAAGAATTCACCAATCAACCGTCTGCTGCCTTTAAGAGACTCACCTAACACATAAGGACTTGCATAAACTTATAAAACAATTCAATGTAAGAATCCTTGAAAGTATTCTGCTCATAGAGAAGACAGTATAATAAACTGATTTGTAAAAGGCTATAAACTATCATATTCTTATATTTTGTTGTAAGGAGTTCAAAGAACTCAGCAACATGGCTATCATCATCTATGAAGAATCAACCATAAATATGTGTCTATTGTGAAGGCTCGATATGGAATAATTAAGTGAACTGTAGAGGATCAAGCACTCAGCAGGAGGGTAAAGAATAGAACTTGTCCCTCTTAATTTGTAATCTGGACTGCCTGCCTAACTGCAGTTTTCTGACAATGCTGAACATGTATTCATTCATTTATTATTATTAATTTTTAATTTGCAAATACCTATTACACACTAACAATGTACCAGGCACAATACTAGTGTAAGGGAGAGGTATTTTGAACGCTTATCTTATTTATATATATATTTCCATCTCCTTTTTAAGTTCTTTCCCCCAATTCAACTAATTATGTTTTTTGAGTTCATAGATTTGGGGAAGTGATGTGAAAACAGTAAACAGAAAAAAAAGCTTCTCTTTGATTTTGTGTTTCAAAAAATTAGGCCCTCAGGGAACACACAGACTTAATACAGAATAAAATATTTGAGTAAGAAACCTTAAAGATAAGAGCAAGGCTCCTATCTGTCTCCTCCACTCTTCCTTCTAGGAAATGATTCACTGAACTAAACTTAAAATATAGGAGAGTTGGAGGAGGGGTAATAGGAGTCCAGATGTTGATGAGTCTTGAAAAAGGGGCTTAGTGCCTGTTCCAGGTAGGAAAGACTGCAGAATCATATTGAGACAGACCACGCCTCATCCAACAGCACAGTCCGTCCAGACCCCAGTATGGTGCAGGAGCTGCAAAATGATGTGGATTGCACCTGATTGAAACAGTGGTGAGATTCATTGGATGGAGGACGCCTGTGATTGGGAAGGGAATGTCCCTCTGGTGGCCTCTGTGAACACTTGACAGAGACCTGGAAGGACAATAGTTGTCATTGCAGGTGCTGTGTGGACAGAGAACATGGACATGTTAATGGAGTGCCCATGTAATCCCCTTACAAATGGTGCACAACCCCATGGAAATAGATAGGGGACCACGTCAATTCATATTACATTTTTTACCTTGGCAGAACAGGGATTTGTAAATAAAATTGCACTATTTAATTAGTCCGATTACTATTTAATTTAATTGGACTATTCAAGTTTTTGTCCATCTCTGTTATGAATAGTGATTTTATTGACTGAACCAGCTTTGGAATTACATAGTTTGGGAGGGAGATAATAAATGAGTAAGCAACTAAATTAACAAAATAATTATTGGCTGTAAGAAGTGTCAGAAAGGAAAAAATTAGGATACTAGAAAATAACCAGGACTGATCTAGCTAGGGTGGTGAAGGAAGGCCTGAAGGAACAGCCAGCACAGAGGCCCTGAGGTACGAGGCAGCATGGCCTGCTCTGGGTCCCACAGAAGGCAGCTGAGCCAAGTGAGCAGTGGATTAATGCTGTACAGGTGGTGGGGACCACAGGGTACAGGACCTTGTGGGCCATAATAAGGAATTGAGGTTTTATTTCATGTGTCAGGAGAAGTTGTTTAAGGGTTTTAAGCGGGATAAATAATAGTCAAATCTATATTTTAAGAAGACTAATCTGGCTTCTGTGTGGAGACTGGATTGTGGAAGGAAGAACATGAATGGAAACAGCGCTCCAGGGAGAAGCTTCTGCTGTGGTCCAGGCCAGAGACTGCAGAAACTTGAACACAAAATGGAAAAAAAAAGTGGAAAAATACAAGATCTATTTTAGATATAGAATCAAGAGGACTGTCTGATGCATTTGAGTGTGGGAACAGGCACAGGTGGATGTCAGGGTGGCTCCCAGGGGTCTGCTTTTAGTAACCGGGTAGACATCAGGGCCGTTTTCTGAAATTGGGAAAGGGGGATGCTGGGAGGATGGTGATGCTTTTTCAGGGACGTGGCAGGAAATCAATTGCTTCAATTTGGACTTACTCAGTTTACTATGGCAAGGAGTCCTCCACATGGAGTTTTCAGACAGGCAGTTAGCTATGACTCAGGGGAAGTATGTCAGAGGAGAGGTCTGGGGAGATATTCAAAGTCCTGCAAGCGGATGCAATTGTTTAGGGAAAGAGTGAAGGAGAAGAGAAGAGAGCCTGAAACTAAGCCGGGAGGAATCCAGCATTTAGAAGTCTGGCAGGCAAAGAGGACAAGGTGAGCTTGCCTTTAATGTTAGAATTGTCTTCATATTTCTTTCATTCTTCATTTTCCTCTTGTGGTAGTTCTGCTTGGTGACCAGTACAGCCTCAGGGAGCTGACAAGAACCGGGCCTATTCCCCATATGTGACTCTTATAAGGCCTGAGCGAATCTCCTCATGTCTTAGTTTCCTCAGCTACACAAAAAGGCCACTGTGGTAGCAGCCACTCCTTCCTTAGGGTTGGTGAGAAGTGTCAGGATGGAGTTAGGCTGAAGCACTAAGATTTACATTCAAATGCCAGCCATTTTCTCAGTCTTTATGAATAATCCAGACTTTGTGTTTTGGACCCTTAGACATAGTAATAACGCAAACGGAATCAAAATCATCATTCATATTATTAACAAACATTTCTGAATAATGTCTTGAGTAAATGCCTAATAAAGTTTAAGAAATAAAAGTAACTCATGTTTATTAAAGAGGAATTACTAGGCTTCCATTCATAAGCTTCAATATCCTGCTTAATGGATTCCATACCTAACATAGAAATCCAGTGAATGAATTATGGTCAAACAGTCCACAAAAATTACATGGTTTCCTTTTTTACTGTTGTTTCCCCTACGTGAAATAACAATGAGGAATGTAGCTTGAATAAAGGCATTTCTTGTAACAGAATGAAAGCATTAGGGTGACGCTGGTTGTATTTTAGCTGACTGGAGAGCCTCAAAGCTTTATGGTCGGAATGTGCCCCCTTGTGGAAGATGTGAGTAAAAAACCGTAGAGAGGAAACAGTATTGTGGCCGAGATCTTGGGAAAGAATTGAAGGTGGGGGAGGACTAAAGAGGGAGGAAACAATGAATTAAAAGCCTGTTGACTACACTTCGTAAATAACCATATAAGGAAGAAGGTATTGTATCAAATAAGGAAATGAGTGTAGCCAGTTGGAAAGGAGAACCTGGATTAGGTTAGCTCGCAGTCTTAGGTTCCAGAAAACTTGAATCATTAATAATGAGTATAAATGAAATAGCCACTGAATGAGGCATTTCAGAGTGATGTCTCTGGGCTCAGCCTGGCTGGGTGCAAATCGTGGCTCTGTTAGTAGCTGTGTGACTTCAGGGCGTCATTTTACTGTTCTCTAAGCTTCAGTCATCCCATCTGAATAACAGAATAGTAACAGTGCCTTTTTAGATGCTGGCTGTTGTTGTAGGTAAAGGTTGCTGTGAGGAGTAAATGAGGTAAAGTATAGAAAGTGTTTTTAGTGTGGTGTCTGCGGTACTGAAATAGCTATCACCACTACCTGCCAGTGTGTGCATTTTAAAATGGTGAAAGACATTTCCTTTTCTGTTTTTAAAAATGGCTTCCAGATACAGACAATCACCGACTACAGAGGAAAGCTCTGTGGCTCTGTGAAAGTTGTGAGGCTGAAGATTTTTTAAGCCTTTCTATAAGGCTGCTCCAGAGATGGAAAACAACTTCCCCCTCGACTCATATTCTATGTGTGGGGGCGGGGGGGGGCAATCCGTCCAGACACATTTGGATCAGTGTGACTAATTTGTTTTTACACAGTTGAGGTGAGGTCAGTGAGGGGCTGGGTACTTAGCTGAGCAAGGCTGTTTGGGTGGGTGGTGTGGGGCAGGGGTCAACTTGCTGCGATAGGCAAAGGCAGAAATGGGAAAGGAAACCAGGGCCACAGAAAGAGCCCAGGTTTACTGGAACCCAGAAGAGCTCTACTCCCAAGAGGACACAGGAGAACTTTACTGGGCCAGTAAACATTTCCACTCAAGCAGCTACATGGTGTCAATGGGCAAACAAAAAAATAACAGGATAATTATAGAAAGTTTTCTGAAACTTGCTTTTATTTGTTTTTTAAAGTGTTTGCCTTTTAATTTCCTCAAATGTGCTGCCAAAAATTCAGGTATTTTAAAATGTCAGGAAGCACTGGTATGACTAAGTCTAAGAGCTGCTATCAGGGAAGGAGGTCAGCAGTGTGCCTTGGGTTTGAGGGCCGCACACCCAGCCTGAAGGGCTCTCCTTTAGAAGGAATCTTCAAGAAGATGTGCTGACAGATGGTTCTGCCCCATTTCTCATTCAATGGAGAGCTCCACAAGCTGGGTTTGAAATGCTACTTTTGTGAAATAGTTATCAGATAGGGAATTCCATTTCAGTTAGCTAACACTTGGAAGTTACCTCCCCTCTCTTTAGTCACCGTAATGAGTAAGTTTCTTTTGTTTTCTTATATCACAAAATGACAGCCCAATAAGCTTTGGAAATTAATTCATTCCAGTGAATGTTATGAAATGAAACAAAACCAGTTTAATGATAATAACTGAGGTTGGGCATCTGTGACATTCCCTGTAGCCACCCTGTGCTTCTTGCCTCCCTTGGCAGGCTCCTCGGCCTGGGTCATTCATTTATGCTCCCCATAGTACTCCATCCAGCACTCTACCACCCTCTCCTCAGAAGCTCTCTGCAACTCCCACCTAGCCAGTTCACACCTCTGGGTCACTCACATTTTCTGTTTTGTCTTTTCTGGATCTGGGCTGAGAAGCGAGACCATTGCTTGCAGGGAGAAATCCCCAGATGGTGCTGTCAGAGTCTACCATGTATTTATGCTCTCAAGCTCTGATTTGAGACCTCAAGACTTGATTCAAATCTTGTATTCATTTTTTTCTTTTTATCTCATCACATTCTCCATGGTGTCTGACTCAGACCTATTCCTCTACCCTTAGATTCTCAGCCTGATACTACCACTTCCCACTCTTAGGAAATCATATTCCATCCCGTATTTTAGAAGATCTAGGGTAGTTTTCTTGGCTCTCGTTTGTCCACAACAGACTGATTTTTGTTGTTACTCTAAGACATTTTCTTGCATGGCACAGTGGGGTAGGCCTTCCTTTCTGCCAAGGCTGACCCAACACTCTTCTCTGGATCCTGTTCCTTGGAGCCTTCTTGAGTGACCATCTCCATCAACTATCCCCCTTCTCTCTCCTTGTAAGTTGCTTCCTTTATGCTTCCTTCTCCTCTATTCGGTTCCAGTTTTACTTACCTATGACTCAACTTCTGCTTCTCTTTCAAATTTTCTTGAAATTAACCTCTGTGTTTATTTCCAGTGACCACTGTCCTTACAGTCTAAGCTGGACCTTATCACTGTTTTACAAGCATTTTCTATGAGGCCACTGATACCTCTCTTTAGGCCTTATTTTTCTTAACTCCTCTGAAAAGTTTCAAATGACTGACCATCCTCCCATCTTCTTGATACTCTCTCCACCTCCTATCCATATGATTCTGCCCCTCTGAGTGTTTTCTTGTTGTCCCCCCCCCTTTTTTTTTTTAAGCACTGGTTTTGTCTTGCCCCTTCCAATCCATTTTCCATGTGTGGTCAGAGCATTCTACCTAAAATAAAAATCTGATCATGTCACTCCTCTGCTTAAACCATGCAAGCTTCCAGTTTAGGATCCACCCCAAATCTATAACATGGCTCATAAGGCTTTGTCCATCTCTTTGGCCTCCCTCCTTATCACTTCCCATTCACTCAACTCTTCTCAGTCTGTTTCCTCTAATTAAACACTCTTCCTCTACCTTCCAGCTATGCCCTCATCCCTCATTGTTCCCTTTGACAGGCAAAGTCCTGCTGGTTTTGCATGTTCAGTTTAGCTATCACTTCCTCCTGGAAGCCTCATCTGATCTGTTCCATTCATGGGTTGGCTGTCTCTACTATGCGCATGTGCTCCTGAGCCATCCTTTCTCTTTCCTTCTATAGATATAACCATATCATTTATGAGAGAGATATATATTCTCTCGATAGCTAGCTAGCTAGATAGATAGATAGATAGATAGATAGATATCTCTTTTTTCATCTCTGACTCCCACCCCATTCTGTGCACTCCATGACAAAAAGGCTTTGATTGGTTAGGTCAACACAGAACCCAGAAATGACACGTGGCAGAGACTTAATTATCAGGACAATGAATTAATTTGGTTATACAATCCAAATAATAACTAATAGTAACAAAAATTAACTAACATTTCCATAGTGCTTGTTATGTGTGAGTCATCGTTCTAAGTACTTGAGTACTAAATATTGTAATAATTCATTTAATTCTTCTAACATTCACAAATGGTAGATCCTATCAGGTTTTTATTTTTATAGAAGAGTAAACTGAAAAATAATAGGATAATGTTTTAGACCAAGGGTAAACAAATCACTGCTCTTGGGCCAAATTCAGCCAGCTGCCTGATTTTGTAAGTAAAGTTTTATTGATAGATAGCCATGCTCATTCGTTTATGGAGTCTTCTGTGGCTGCTTTCCCACTATAATGGAAAAGTTGAATAGGTATGACAGAGACTATATGATTCACATAGACTAAAATATTTACTATCTGGTCTTTTATAGATTCATACAGAGTATCTGCCCCAGAAGTCTGCATTTGAAGCATGCTGAAAAATCATGTTTATTTATGTCATCTTTTTGTTTCTATCCTGAGAAGACAATCCCACTACTCCCAAACCCCCTTTTTAATTTTGATTTTCCATTTTATTATTATTGTGTTGTGGTAGTATATTAAAGCAAAATCCATCTGTCTATAATGTAAAATAATTTTCCTTGGTAGAGTTTTTTTTTTTTAACCATGACCTGACTATTTATATCTTATAGAATTTAAAAGTTGAAAGTGCCCATGACCTCACTAATCTTTTTAAAAAACAAACTTGGCAAATGAGATCTGGAGATGGTGATTTATTTGCCAGGAGTCATGTGATCAGTCATGTAGGGTCTGGATAACAGCCCAATTCCCCTGACCTTCTGAAGAAGGCCCTGGTGGCCCAGCTCTCTGCCTCCTTGTTGGCAGGGGTCCTGAGCACCCTCTCTGGCTGAGACAGCAAGGTCAAATGATTTGTTTTTCAAATACATACAGCCAATTCCTAAGCTGTCAACAAAAACAGGACCCAGAGAGTCTAGCTAAGTTATTGCTATTATCTTTCTGTTTGACCTTGTCTAGACTTCCACCCTGGCTTCTTTGTTTATCTCATTTATGCATGGGGTGTGTGTGTGTGTGTGTGTGTGTGTGTGTGTGGAGTCTCCGGTTTTCATGACCAAACCTTAAGCAAAGGAGAAAAATGCCTTAAGGTCTAACTAGAATGAACGCTACTCTAATAAATATTAGTTTTGATATCATCTGAGCCCTAGGATACGAATATGAAATTCCAAATGGTTATTATTCAAATCAATCAGTAAAGAGTACATCAGCGCCTCAGTGGAGCTGCACAGCTCAATTAGCACACATGGCATCTACTCAGCGTTTCCTGGATGCAGCTCACATCACCCAGGACCCTGTGTGAGCAACACTGTGGTTAAGGATATGTCACAGCGAATCAACAAAATATGCAGTTTGATCAGCACATTCTGAGAGCAGATCATTAAAATATGCAACCAGATCCCCCAAGTGCATGAAAAATTAACTAACGAGTTTTGTATCTTGATCAGTTTAATGAGTGAGAAGTCGCTGAACAAGAGTGTCAAATTGTACAGTCTGGCAAGGGGGCAGACAATTGTCAGAGAGCAGCTGGGAGGGCCAAAGCTAATACTTCTGGTTTTCAAAATACCAAGCCTTAGAATTCAATGTCAGAAAAAGCTGATTAGTATTAAGATATTGTCCAGCTTTTGTCCAGCAGGATGTGATGTGATGTAGAGCCTTCTGATGTAAATGAAACATTGATTCTCTGTTTCAGGCTTCACTAAGTCTTAACAGACACAGCTATGTGCCTGGAAGGCCCTGCCAATGGCATCATATACACATGTGTGGAACTAAGAGGCAGTGGCAGGCTTCTGGAAATATCTAAACCATCCAACCTTAAAGAGCAACTAAAAGGAGGAGAAAAAACTTCTTTAATCAAACTGTGTCAGAGATGCCTCATGCTATTAAGCAGGACTTAATAAACCAAGAATGTCCAAGCTAGAAAGTGGATGGAGAATTTGAGTCAGTTAAGCCCAAGTGGTTGAAGATCACTCGAGATTTGTGAATTGGATTGTCACAGAAGACTATGGGGCCTGCTGTCACCCTGCTATTGGCAGGATGCTGATGGTAAGGTTGACAACCTACTCTTAACACAGCCACACATGCCCCTAGTGACTTGGCCCATGTATAAACAGGGACTTGAGCACCAGTCTGTTAATTCTGCTCTGATACTTTATCTTGGCTGACCGGCTGGCATTGCAGCTGTGGGAATGTTGGTTTCCCAGGGCATAAATTTACCCCCTTTTATAGTCAGCTGGGCAACAGAAAGATGGCAAGCCCAAATAAAAGGCAGAAAGCAAATCCAAATGGGAAACATTCTGCAGACAAAGGGGAAGATTGGCAGCCTGGCAAATGCTGAGACCAGAGCTGGCTGCTGGTTGCCCTTCCAGTGAGCATGTACTGTTGGAGCAGAGGAGATGGGAAGAGAAGCAAACAGTCGTGTGTGTGTGTGTGTCTGTGTGTGTGTGTGTGTGTGTGTGTGTGTTTCTACTTTTAATTAGACTTTCCTGGACATAGAATGACCTTTTGTCAGATGTGGTATGTGGAAAACTTTAAAATATGTTAATATTTTAATAAATTAAATATGTTAATATGTTAATAGTTATGATTATATTTTCATGAATGTCAGATAAAATAGAAATAGCACATCAAACTCATGATTTCACTAATATTTCTTAAGGTGAGGTAAGTATAGCAAAAGTGAGCCAAATTAAGACAAACTTAACGAAAAATACTGCATTTCAAAATAAAACATGAAATGAAAAATAAAGAAAAACACTATATATGTAACAAAACGTGATAATGGATATCTCAAAAATTATAAAGGGATTTTCAAATGGCTTAAAGTTTAGGAAAATTTGGACTAGATTACTTTCTTTAAATAAGAGAGTTTCATGCAATTCAGTCAATGAAACAGGACATATGAAAAGATATAGCTTGGAGTGGATAATTTTAAGCAGGAAAGGAGGATTGGAAATAAAAAAAGGATCTGAAAGTTTGTCATTTATCCCATTTTCAATTGTCCGGGGGGCTAAGGAAAACTCTTCAGCCATAAGCCACTCTTGAGGCTGACATATTAATGGTCCATCATGAAACCATAAAAGTACTTCGGATTACCAAAAAAGTTCAATTACTACAAGTTGTAATTAAATTTGTACGAAGAGTTTATTGTAGATTATATCATACATCAAAAGTACACATACTATATATGTATGTCATACATATACACACACACATTTGTATATTTTAAAAGAATAAAACAAACACATATGTTCCCTCTAGCCTACTTCAGAAATAGAAAATGACTATTTCAGAGCTGACAATGTTCCCCTCCAATAACAACTCTGTTCCCTTGCATTTCCACGTAACTCCTGTATTGAGTTTAATGCTGATTTTACTTCTTTTTAATAATCTTACCACATATGCCTGTGCTGCTAACATATTGCCTAATATACTTAAATATAATATTTTCTGTCCTTGCATTTTATATTAAAAGGATCACTCTACATGGATTCTTCTGTGACTTGCTCTTTTCACTCAACATTATGATTTTAATGTTTATACAAGTTAATATGCATAGATTTAGTTAATTTTATTCCTATGTGCTATTTCAGTGAATCTATCACAATAATTTATCCACTATACTGCTTATGGACATGTGGATTGTTTTTTTGTTTTTGAATGTGAATAAGGCTGTTTTTACGGATCTCCTGGTGTTCATGGGCAAGAGCTTCTCTTGGTAGACACCTGGGACTGGCATTGCCAGGGACAGGCATGTGCTTCTTCCATGTCATAAGGTACTGTCATATAGTTTTCCAGAACAGTCTTATCAATTTGCATTCCCACCATTGACAATAGTAACAAAAATAAGGTACCTAGCAAAAAAATGTACAAAGCCAAATATGAAATAAAATAATTTATTGAAAAACATCAAAGAAGACCTAAATAATTTTGGAATTATGGCAACCTTATGAATGTGAAAATTTAATGTAAAAATGTTAATTCTTCCCAAATTGTCTGTACATTTCATACTCTTTCTCTCCCTCTTTCTTTCTTCCCTTCCTTTCCCTTCCCTTTCCTTCCCTTTCCTTTTCTGTCTCACTCTGTCACCCAGGCTGGAGGGCAGTGACATGATCACAGCTCACTGCAGCCCTGTCTCAACCCAAGGTCAGTCAATCCTCCCACCTTAGCCTCCTGAGTAGCTGCCACTACAGGTGCATGCTCCCATACCTGGCTAATTTTTCTAATTTTTTTGTAGAGATGAGGTTTCACAATAATTCCCAGGCTGGTCTTGAAGTCCTGGGCTCAAGCCATCTGCCCACCTTAGCCTCCTGAAGTGCTGGTATTACAGGTGTGAGCCGCCACACCTGACCCATACTATTTAATTTAAATTTAGATAGAGTTTTACATGGAAGTTGCAATCTGATTCTGAAGTTTACATGGAAATGCTAAGGGTCAAGAATCACTACAATAATTTTGAGAAAGGAAAAATAAGGCAATGTGCTCTACCAAATATGGTAATTGAAACAATGTGGTATTGGTGCAGGGATAGACTATATTCTAAAAGAACAAAACATATTATAGATTCCAGAAGCAGACTCTTCCCTAGAAGAAAATGGTATATGTGAAGATGGCAGTACAGCTCACTGGAGAAGGGATTCACTCCTAAAACAAATGGAACTCTATTAATTGATTATACAAAAATAAAATTTTTTAAATACAGATCCTTATATTCCACCACAAACAACTGTCAATTCTTTGTGGATTAAGGACTCAAATGTGAAATGCAAAACTTTAAAAACTTTTAGGAGACAACAAAGGAGAATATATTTATAATCGTGTAGAGAAAGATTTTTAAAATAAGACACAAAAAAGCACAAAGCATAAAGAAAAATTTTATAATTTTGACTACATTAAAATAAATACATCAAAGGAGTTTTTAAAATATCATAAATAGATCAAACTTTAAGCCACAGACTGGGAGGACATATTTGAGATACATATACAGGAAAAAGAACACATAAAATGCATACAAAGAGCACTTATGAATCAAGAAGAGAAAGATCAAGAATCAAATGGAAAAACAGGCAAAAGATATGAATAAACACTTCGCAGAAGAAAATATGAATGGCAAATAAATATTGAAAGATGTCCAAACTCATTGATGAGCAAAAATTTAAAAACAAGCACTATTAACTGTTAATAATGATATAAAGAACTCTCACCCACTACAGATGAGAATGTAAATCTGGACAGCTATTTGGAAAATAAATAAGCATTTTCTGTAAAGTGAAAGATTCACATATCCTATGACCTAATAATGCCATTGCCAAGAGAAACACTTGCACATTTGCATTAGGAGACATGTATAAGGATGTCCAAAGCTGACTCTTGCAGTTGCTACAGCTGGGAACAAGTCATATGTCCATCAAAAAAAGAAAGGATAAAATGAGAGAAAGACATACAGTGGAATACTATGCAACTGTAAAAAGTAAATCATCCACGGCATCATAGGATGAATCACAAGAATGGAATGTTGAATGAAAAACATTGAGTCACAGAAGAATGTGTACTATATTACCACATTAATATTAATATCTCAAAACATGTAAAATAGTTAGAGAAACAAATAGGTTATAAAACTATGAAGCAAAAAGCAAGGGAATGATGATATACAATTCAAGCAATGCATTATTTCTAGATGAGAAGAAGGAGGAAAAATTGGGGAGTGCATACATTCTAATTGCAGTTAGTGTCTATTCGTTAGCCTGAGTCGTGAGTATGTGAGTGTTAATGTCATCATTCTTTAAATTATATATTATACATAATATAGATTAATGTATAATATACATAATATAGATTGTGTATAATATATAATCTATATTATGTATAATATATAATGTCATTCTTTATATATAAATATACATTACATATACTCATTTGTATATGTTGTAGAACTCACAATTTTAAAAAAAGAAGTTATACAAGTAACAAATATGGCAAAATTTGTGAAAGTGTCACTTGATTAACCAAAGAAAGGGTCATTCTTTTCCAGAATGAAAAAGGAGCTGTGATAGCAGGATATGCACTGCCAGAAGTTCCAGCAATTCTTTGGGGACACCAGTACATACATAAGCATTTGGCAACTGGCACGAAATAGATATTTAATCAAGTTGGAAAAGGGCCGGGCATGGTGGCTCATACCTGTAATCCCAGCACTTTGGGAGGCCAAGGCGGGTGGATCACTTGAGGTCAGTTCGAGACCAGCCAGGCCAACATGGTGAAACTACAAATACAAAAGAACTAGCTGGGCATGGTGGTTTATGCCTGCCATCCAAGCTACTTGGGAGGCTGAGGCTAGAGAATTGCTTGAACCTGGGAGACAGAAGTTGCAGTGAGCCAAGATCGCACCTCTGCCCTCCAGCCTGAGTGACAGAGTGAGACTCTAAAAAAAAAAAAAAAGAAAGAAAGAAAGAAAGAATAATAGTAATAACAATAATAAAGTTGGAAAAGGAAGGAAGTGAGGAACAGAGGGGAGAAAGGCAGAAAAAGGGGAAGAAAGAGGCTAGCTGCCCTCAGTTTGTAAATAATTGATTCTACACAATAAATAGATTCCTTGTTTGGAAAGAGTTCAGTGCTTGTTTTCACGGAGGGAGAGCTCTATTCTCTTGTAGAATTTAGCCCATTGTGTCTTCATGTTACTAATGGCTATACTGACAGCTATAGTACACCACGGAGACTTGCTTGTCAAACATTAACTACTATGCCATGTTATTATAGATTTTTTTTCTGATAGAGTAATCACTACTACTTATATGGAATGACAGAAGCTGCCTGATAGTATTTAATCTAATTTGAAAATACAAGAAATAGCCCAGCTATGTAAGACATAGAAAGACCCAAAGGGATTTTTTTTTTTAAAGTCAGAACAGGAAAGGAAGCATTAAACATACAACTAAACTCTGACAGACTGCACCTTTTGCTTTGGTTTCATGGGAATTGGGGTTGTAGGTAAATAATACAGTATGTTGATTGTATGCTTGAATCTGCATTTTAAATTAAGTTTTAAAAGTTGAATAAATACAAAATAATATTCACCACATATTTCTTAAATACAAAGAGGATAAAAAAGAAAACTTACGTACATATCATGCAGCTTTTAGAAAATAGAACATTAATGCAATCTTAAAGCTCTTCGCGTATTCTAGCTCCTCAACATTCCATTACCCTATGAGAAATAATGACTATCTTGAATTTTATTTATATCATTCCATGTTTTTATTTCTAGTGTTATATATTTATACATATTCTTAAACATTAAAATCTTTTCTTACACATTTTTGCACTTCATATAAATATAATCGTAGTGCATTTTTCTACTATAACATGTTTTTTTAAATCAGCACCCTGTTTTTGAGATTCATCCATGTTAACGTGTCTATAATTGTGTATGTGTCTATAATTCATTCATTTTCATTGCTCTATATAATCTCACTGTATGAATATCACAATTTATTTACTCATTTTCTTATTAATGGTTATCTAAGTTGTTTTCAGTTTTTTGTTATGACACTGTGAAGTTTTTTGTATATGCGTCCTGGTTTCCATGTACAGGTTTCTCCAGAACTATACCTAGGAGTGAAGTTATTAGGTTATACGACATGTGCATCTGCAACTTCATTAGATAATCTAAATTGTTTTCTAAAGCAATTTACTAATTTGTACTCCCACTAGTATTGATTGAAAGTTCCTCTTGTCCATAACATCACTGGTCGCTTTTTTTTTTTTTTTGGTGAGACGGAGAATGCCCTGTCGCCCAGGCTGGAGTGCAATGGCCCAATCTCGGCCCACTGCAACCTCTGCCTCCTGGGTTCAAGCAATTCTCTGCCTCGGCCTCCCAAGTAGCTGGGATTACAGGCGCCTGCCACCATGCTGGCTGATTTTTTTTTTTTTTTTTTTGTATTTTTAGTAGAGATGGGGTTTCATCATCTTGGCCAGGCTTGTCTTGAACTCCTGACCTCGTGATCCACCCACCTCAGCCTCCCAAAGTGCTGGGATTACAGGCGTGAGCCACCGCGCCTGGCCTGGTCACTTTTGACACTGCTATGGGTTAGTATTCAAGTCCTCTGATGTGTCCACTTAAATCAGTGTAGCTGTGATTTAGTCATTATACAGATCACACACTTCGATCTACACCCACTACCTGAAGTCAGTGGTTCATATTGAATTTGGCTATGGTCTCCTCTGGATACTGATCAAAAAGCAGGACTTTAAAAGGTGGATAATTCTTGTTTTTCCAGTAAAGTGCTGATTGACAAATATGAGAAAAAATCATGATGTTAGTAGTACACATAAAATATTGTATTTGGCACTGCTGGAAAAATCACCCAAGTTCTGTGGGTTTCTGACTTTGTAACTACAAGATATTTGGATCAAAGTATACTTATTTTAGGTGACATATGAATTCATAATCCAGGGGAAAAAGTCTCATAAAAATAACAACATTAAATATATCTTACAAAAGAACCATTTAACTTGGCAAAATATTAATGAAATAAAACACATGGGTTAGATTTCCCTTAAAATACACATAGGAATAAAATGTGCTCAACAAAATATGCTCTGGCTCTTGCCAAACAAGAAACATCTGAAAATAACCTAAGAGACTTTCTTAAACTACAGCATGTTTCTGGCTTTGTCTGCCACTTAATTAAGTGTTGCTTTAATAATGAAGCATATTAGGGATGGGGGTTGCATCCAGTTCACAAACCATTCTTTATGGGGTAGTAAAGATAAAGACAATAGTACCCACATTTTAAAAAATTAATTTCATGCTCTTGCCTTCTTAGCATATGTTTCGTATCAGCCTTAGTAGTTGTTCTCTGAAATCTCCTTTAGTTAAGAAAGTTAGTCATTGTTTAGTCCTTGAAATTTTGGTGGAAATCTTTTATGATCGCTCAAGGATAAAGGAACTAGGTAAGGTGTTTCCCTGGCAACTCTAATACCATTGCTTATAAAGAACCAGAGTTATGTATGCTGGTGAAGCATATTTGGAGTTTAGACATTTTTCAAGGCAATTTATTGCTTTATTTAGTGTCTTTACAATGTGAACTCTTGAACTATTAAAAGTAAGGTTGTAGAAATGACACAAAAGCATTCATAAATGCCATGTCAAAGCAATCCCAGTGCATGTGTAGACAAATTTTCTACTCTTATGAAAAAAAATTCATTTTTAAAATAAAACATTAACTGCTTCAGAATTCTACTTTGAATAAAGATAGGCTATGTAAATCTGACCAATTGTTCTACTAAGGACAATCAAATCTGGAAAAAAGATAATTTTTAAGTGTTTGAAAGAATAGTTTGTTCCAAGGTTCTGAAAATGCAAAAAGATATTAAAGTATCAGTGAGTCAAGATCCCTTTGAAGAGGGATCAAAGCCCAGAGAGGTGAACCTGGCTTTGGGGGCCATTTTTCTTTGGTGAGCTTTGCTGACTCAAAGGCAACCTGAAAGTCTAAGAGGCTGAGAAGTTGAGTATTACTTTTCACAGCTTCACAGAGAAAAGTGAATGGCCATTAGAGTTTAGGACCTATCAAGAAGGAAAGGGGACTTGTAGAAACCCCTGTAGAAACTCTGAGGGTATCTATCCCAGAGATAGGATAAACTGGAAAAAGAAGTGAACTCAACTTAAACTTATCTCAATACCTAAACTGAATTGAGTTGATACCATGCTAATGCCTCTAGGTACCTGGCATAAGCAAATATAAATCCTCTTCCTAAGAACATGACATCCTTAGCATTATATTATTTCTACAACGGACACTGCAAACACAATGTCCATTCACACACTCACACACAACTTAGCATACAAGGAAACAATAAAATATGAATAAAAACTAGAAAAAAAAAATAGCCAACAGAAATGGACCCTCTGAATCCCCAGGTACTGAAATTATTAGGCATAGACTTTAAAATAATTATGCTGGCTGGGCGCAGTGGCTCACTCTTTTTTTTTTTTTATTTTTTTTATTTTTTTTATTTTTTTTCTTTTATTATTATTATTATTATTATTATTATTATTATTATTATTATACTTTAGGTTTTATGGTACATGTGCGCAATGTGCAGGTAAGTTACATATGTATACATGTGCCATGCTGGTGCGCTGCACCCACCAACTCGTCATCTAGCATTAGGTATATCTCCCAATGCTATCCCTCCCCCCTCCCCCCACCCCACAACAGTCCCTGAAGTGTGATGTTCCCCTTCCTGTGTCCATGTGTTCTCATTGTTCAATTCCCACCTATGAGTGAGAATATGCTTGTAATCCCAACACTTTGGGAGGCCAAGGTGTGTGGATCATGAGGTCAAGAGTTCGAGACCAGCCTGACCAACATGGTGAAACCCTGTCTCTATTAAAAATACAAAAATTAGACAGGAGTGGTGTCTTGTGCCTGCAATCTCAGCTACTCAGAAGGCTGAGGCAGGAGAATCGCTTGAACCTGGGAGGCGGAGGTTGTAGTGAGCCAAGATTGCACCACTGCACTCCAACCTGGGTGACAGAGCAAGACTCCATCTCAAAATAATAATAATAATAATAATTATTATTATTATTATTATTATGCTTACCAGGTTCAAGGAGGGGGAAAAAGATATAATTAAAAATTCAGCAGAGAATTGGAATTTATTAAAAAAGAAGCAAGTGAAAATTCTATAAACAAAAATTACGATGGCTAAAATTAAAATTTTACTGGATGGAAGTCTGTTAGTCATGGCTGAAGAGGGAATTAATGAAGTGGAAGACAAATCAGAAAAAAATATCCAGACTGAAGCACAGAAAGTCAAAGGATAGAAACTACAAGTGGAATTAAGAGACATAAATAGTGCCACAAAGTAGTTTCTTCCACATGTAACTGAAGACTTACAAGGAAAAGAAAGGGAATGCGGCAAGAATAATAATTTGAAGAGGCAACAGCTATAAACATTCCAAAAATGACCTCAAACTACAGATTCAAGAAGCCCTATGAATATTAAGTGAGATAAATTAAAAGAAATCCACACTTAGGTACATCATAATATCATTGCTGAAAAAATATCTTGTGGTGATTCCTCTATATGTACATATGTATATATACACACACATACATACACACATATTATATATAGACATATAAAATTATATACATGTTTACTTGTTATATTCTTTAAGGAAGTGCTAAAAGAATAGTAAATAAGTGTATATTAATAATTTCTAAACTTATTGAGGAGAAAAGAGGAATAAAAATGCTCAAGGTAAACAAAAGCAAGACATCAGAGAAAAAAAGAATCATAAAACAAATAGAACAAATGGAGAACAAATACCAAGATGGTAAACTTAAACCCAAATATATAAATAATGAAATTAAATGCAAATTGTCTAAATGTTCTAGTTAAAAGACAAAGATGAACAGATTTAAACAAAGATAAAAACCACGTGATGTAAAAAAGAGACATCTAAAACATAAGGATAAAGAGAGGTTAAAAGTAAAAGGATGAAAAGAAACATAGCATGCAAATATTAACGAAAAGAATTATGTAGTTATATTATTATCAGAAAAGCCAACTTTGAAAGAAAAAACACTATTAGAGGATGCATCATAATAATAAAATTAATTTTGGTGGGTGTAGTGGTTCATGACTGTAATCCCAGCACTTTGGGAGGCCAAGGTGGGAGGATCACTTGAAGCCAAGAGTTCAAGACCAGCCTGGGCAACACAGCAAGACCGCATCTCTAAAATAATTTTTTAAAATTAGGAGAGCATGGTGGTGCACCTGTAGTCCAAGCTACTCAGGAGGCTGAGGTGGGAAGATTGCTTGAGCTCAAGAGTTCAAGGCTGCAGTGAGCTATGATCATGCCACTGCACTCCAGCCTGGGTGACAGAGTAAGACCCTGTCTCTAAAAAATAAAAATAAAATAATAAAAGTTTTTATCCAAAAGGAAGATTATAACAATTCAAATTTTCTATCTAGGTATAACAGAGACTCAAAATAAATAGAATTACAAAATAGACAGAACTTCAAAATCGACATAAGGAAAAATGGACAATTCCAAAACATACCAACAATTGTAACACACCTCTAAATATCTAATAGAAAAAGCCATAAAAAAAACTAAGATTATAATAGAAAAAGTAATTTTAAAACTCAATCTAAGGCACATAAATAGAACACTGGATTCAGCATGCAAAACATTTTTTAAATGATCATATGCTGAGACATGAAACAAGTTTCAAAATATTTTAAAGGATTGAACAGAGTAGGCTCTCTGCCCACTGTTGGAGAATAAGAAGATAACTAGAAAAATCTCTAAATGTTTGAAAATCAAACAGTGGATTTGTAAATAACTGCTTGGGTCAAAAAAGTCACAATAAAAATAGAAAATATTCTGAACTCAATGATAATAAAAATACAACATATCAGTACTTACAAATGGCAACTACAGCCATGAAACTTACGGTTTTAAAGGCAAATGTGAGGGAAAAAGAAAAGCTAAAAAATCCATGGCCTTAACTTCAAGCTCAGGAAAGTAAAAAACAAACAAAACAAAACAAAAAAAACCAGCAAAATAAACCTAGAGAAAGTAGAAGGAAGTAATGAAGATAAAAATATAAAATCCATAAGTACAACTTACAGCAAAGACTTTAGCAAACCAAAAAGAAATATGAAGAGCTAAATAGTAATTCCAAGAGGCTAGGGGAAAATGTAAACCCGATAAAAGTTGTAGAAAAGAAACAAGGAGAAAAAAGTAGAAGTTAATGAAATAGAAACTACAAAAATAAAAATAAAAAAGGTGGGAGTGAGGCTGACCAACAAAACTGACTCTGGTTCCTTGAAATGACTAATGGCAAGATGGTGCAAAAAAAAAAAATCAGAAGTGGGTACAAATGAATTTTAAAAAGAAGTAAGAGATAAATAAATGAGGGAAAAAAGTTTATATTTGCAGATGATAAGATTGCCAACAATACAAGAGAATCTACACGTAAATATTTAAAGCTAATAATACGGTTCAGCAAGGGTGCAGATAAAAACCAATATACAAACCTTAAAGTTCCCTTACACTAGGAATAATAAAAAGAAAATGTAATAGGAAAAAAGAATCACATAAAAAAGAAGCAACAGCAATTGAACTATAGAGTATCTAGGAATAAATCCTACAAATATGTGCATGAACTTAATGAAAACAGTATGTAATAGTTTATTGAGGAACATAAAAGAGTACTTGAATTAGTGTAAATTTTGCCTTGTGCATAAATTAAGTAAATCAACACGTGAAAGATATTGATACTCTCCAAATAATCTATATATTCGTTACAGTTCTCATCAAGATTTCAAATTGATTTCTATGGACTCTGGTTGCATGTAAAATTTATGTAGACACAGAATTGCTAAGACATTTCAAGAAGAAAGAACAATGAAGGGGTACTTTTTCTACACTGTATTAAGACATTAAAAAATGAACATAATCAAAAATGGTGTAGTACTGGCATAGAAGAAAACAAATAGACCAATGAACATAACAGAGACTCCTGAAATAGACCTGAACATACATGTAAACTTGGAGTACAATAGAGTTGGTATCATAAATTAATAATAGAGTATAACCACATTAAAAATTTGTATTAGAAAAACGTGCTCTCTATATACAGAAAATAAAAACAGACTTCTACCTCACATTAAAAACAACAAATGAATTTTGCATTAAAACCTAAACAGGAAAAAAACCTCTACATATTTTAGAAGAAAATAAAGGAGAATCTTTATGAACTTGGGGTAAGCAAAGATTTCTTAAGACAGAAAAAAATATAAACTATCAAAGGAAAATGATTTTTTTAATGAAAAGCATTCAATCTAATTTATTGCTCTGTGTTTAGGAATACAAAATATTAAAATTACCCAAGTGCCAGTCATTAAATAAATGGTGGCACATCTGCACAGTGGACTAATAGCTTTAAAAAGAGTCAGTAAGCCCTCCACATGCTGAGTTGGAAAGAGCACCAAGATATATTGTTAAGTAATTAAAGCAATTTGCAGAACTGAGTGTATAGAGCAAACAACTTTGTATGTAAAATCGTGACAATAGGTCAGGCATGGTGGCTCATGCCTGTAATCCCAGAACTTTGGCCAGCTGAGGTGGGTGGATTGCTTGAGCCCAGGAGTTCAAGACCAGCCTGGGTAACATGGCAAAACCCCGTCTACAAAAAAAAAAAAAAAAAAAAAACCACGAAAATTAGCCTGGTGTAGTGGCGCAGACCTATGGTCTCAGCTACGAACCAGGCTGAGGTGGGAGATCTCTTGAGCCTGGGAGGTTGAGACTGTAGCAAGCTGTGATTGTACTACTGCACTCCAGCCTGGGTATCAGAAACCTTGCTGGAAAAAAAAAAAATCCTGGAAATAAAATACATACTTTCACTTGTTTGTATTTGAATTAAGAAACTTTGGAGGGATACATCTTGTTTCTTGTGGCAGAGGGTCAGGCAAGAACTAAGTAAATGAGAAACAAGGATATGAGAATGGGTATCTTTTCACTCTATATCTTTTAATATGTATATCTTAAATTTTTAACTATGCTAATGTATTACTTCTTTAACTTTAAATTTTGAAAAACAAAACTTGTATATAGCAAAGATTTCCTGTCAACAACGCTGAAAAACAAATTAAATATAATTACAACAAATGTAGCAAACAAAGCCTTAGTATCTGCAGTATGTAAAATGTTCCTTCAAATCAGTAAGAAAAAGACACTCCATATGAATCCATGAAAAGAATATTAATTTGAACAGGTATTTAACAGAAGAAGAATTATGAATATGTTCAGAGTGTAAAATATATTTACTCTCATCACTTATCAGGACAAGGTAAATTAATACAAAAAAGATACCATTTTCATCCACCAGGTCAAATTAAAGAGGCTTTGTTGAACAATGTCAGATATGTGACAAAAAGTCACCCTTGTGGGAACATTAATTAGTACTGACATGTTGAAGTGTAAGTTGGCAGCATTTAATCAAATTAAAAATCTGCATACCCTACAACCCAGAAATTTCGCTTCTGGATATGAATCCTAGACAAATTCCTGCAACCGTGCACAAGGAAGCACTTACAAGGATGTTCCTTTTGGCATGTATTTAACAAACACTCATGTAGCACTTACTACATTCCAGTCTTGATTCCAAGCACTTTACAAATATTACCCCATACAATCCTCATAACAACTCTAGTAGGTAAGTACCATTAAGATCTCCACCTTATAGATTTTTTTTTAAACTAACATAACAAAAATGTTGAGGACATTGCCTAAGGTCATGTGGCTTGTAAATGGTAGGAATGGATTTGAACTTAGGCAGGCAGCCCAGACCAAGTGTACTCTTTCAACCTTAAATCCACATTATCTCTCAGTAAAATTCTGCAAATCACGTAGAGCTTCATCAATAAAGGAATGGATATAAAGGAATATAGGAATGGATATAAAAAATGCACTGTATTCATAACATGAAATGCTATCAGCAACTAAAAAGATAGCGATCTATCTACCTATTTATCATCTATCTATCATCTATGCATCCATCCATATGTAGCTATATTATTCATGTACATATGAATAGCTTTCAAAGCGTAGTTGAAAATTTTTTCAATGTAAAAAATACTTATATATGAATATAAATTATTTATAAATTAATGCCTCTCAAAACAAAGATTTCATTTCTTCTTGAAGCTCAAAAATTCTGATGCAATGATTTTGCTTTCTGAAATATCTCTTTAGATAAATCTGTTTCAATTCTAAAAGCATTGATAGAAATCTAATTTTATGACATTTTCAAATCTGTTGATCTTTTTATCATGACTGCATTGCAAAAATAAAAATTCAAATCAGATCAGAATATTTTTTTCTGTAGCAGAGTGAATCTTAGTTATATATGGTTATATAATTTTATTTTAAATTTATTAATATTAACATATTTTTTCCTATTCAAAAAAATAACATGATCAGTGCAGAAAAATCAATAAGAGAAGTAAAATAAGGAAAAAAGGCACTCCTGTGACCTCATCAGAGTAGATATCCAGCTTTAACACCCTGGTGATTAGTTTCCCTCCCTCCCTCTCTCCCTCCCTCCCTCCCTCCCTCCCTTCCTTCCTTCCTTCCTTCCCTCCCTCCCTCCTTCCTTCCTTCCTTCTTTCCCTCCTACTCTTTTTGTTTCTCATTTATTCACCTGTCTATCCGGATATTTATCCATGAAAAAATGGCCCCTGTTTCTCTTGTATGAATAAAGCTAGTTATCTTACAGCAAATCTGCTTTTTTCAGGTAAGAGTCAATTGATTCTTTCTTTTAGTTATGTAATGAAGAATGAAGAGGTTCTCACTGTCCTTGGAAAATGTATTGTGGAAACTTTTCTGGTCTTAGAAAAGCCACTGTTCACAATATTTCTTGAAATGCAGACTCCATCCTGATAAGAGATGGATCAATTTCTATTAAAAAAAAAAAAGAAACAAACAAAATATCCAAATGTTGGAGCATGGTTAAGATGAAAAAAACACAGTATATTTATAGAATATAAATGGAATATTATTTTATATTTAAATGATATAGATGAATATTATTTATCTGTAAAGATGTTTGCAACATATGTAAAAAAGGAGATTATATTATTCAGTATAATCTCTATTTTTTTAAAAAAAAACGTATAAATATGTAAGCCATAGGACCCACTTCACTGTGTTAGGGAACAAATGTGGTCACATTTAATTTTTTTAATTAAAAAAATTTTATTTTTCTAATTAATGTTCACTTTCTCACTTCTCCTTATTATCAGAAAATACAATGTTTTTCTTTTATGCCAAGCATGTCTCCATTGTCTCCAACTGGAGATTTCTCAGTTTAGGCTAGTCTTGCTTCCAAATGCCAGCTGGAGAAAGAGATCAAGTCTGACAAGCTTACCATTATCAGTGTTGTAGATGCCATACTGTGGGTCACTGAGGACTGGTCCATTGCCCAGGCTCTTATCCAAGACTGCTGTAGAGCTGCTGCTTTTAAAGTTTGGGTGCCTGCTTCAGTGGTCCCCAAGCTTGGTCCCAAGGTCTCAGCTCCTCAGATCTCTGTCACATGTTCAGCCTCAGAGGAGGAGCTTTCACTATCAGCCACAGCTGGGCCCAAATCCTTAGGACCTTGAGTCTGAGTCATCAGGCGAGACTCCTCCACTGCTCTTGTGACTCCCACCTGGAGCCATTTCTGTGAGCGGACCATGGACTTGTTCTTTTCTGTATGAACTGTCACGTTCCTCTGACTTCAAGTCTTGGCGAGAATTTTCCCTTTCCATTTTTTGCTATTATAAGACATTCACAGCACTGATGAATGTCTTTATAACCAAGTCCTAGAAGTTGAATATCTGGATCCAAAGGTACACATTTTTATAGATTTTGACAAGCCAAGTTGACCTTCAGAAAAGTCATAGTGATTTACATTTACACCAACAGTATAAGAATGTGTCTTTTTTCATCTTTGCCAGTACTGGGGATAATTTTTTAACAGCTTTGTTGAGGTATAATAGACATAATTGCACATATATAAAGTGTACTCTCTTATAGGTTTTGACATATGTATACTTGTGAAATTATCCCAATCAAGACAATGAACACATCCTCCTCTCCTAGAGTTTCATGACTCTTTATAACGCCTCCCTCAGCTCTTGCTCCCCTCCCCAGCCTATCCAAGCAACCACTGATCTTCCTTCTGTAACTATAGATTACTTTATATTTTTCACAAATTTATTTAAATAGAATACAGTAGCAGCCTTTTTTTTACTGGCTATTTCACACTGTGTAAAGATTTTGAGATTCATCCATGTCGTTAGATCTAAATATTTCAGTCCTTTGTATTACTGAGTAGTATTCCATTGTATAGATATACCCTAATTTATTTATTCATTCATCTTCTCATAGACATTTGGTTTTTGTCTAGTTTTGGACATTACAAATAAAGCTGCTATAGACATTCACATACATTTGCATAGACGTATGTTTTCATTTCTCTTGGATAAATACATAGATGTAGAAAGGCTGAATCCATGTACAGGTTGAGAATCTCTTATCAGAAATACTTGGGACCAGAAATGTTTTGGAGTTCAGATTTTTAAAAAAATTTTTGGAATATTTGCATTAACTTACTGGTTGAGCATCCCTAATCCAAAAATCTAAAATCCAAAATGCTCCAATGAGCATTTCCTCTGTGCGTCATGTCAGTACTCAAAAAATTTTGGATTTTGGAGCATTTCCAATGTCAGGTTTTGGATTAGGGATGCTCAACCTGTATGCAACTTTTTAAGAAACTGCCAAATGGTTTTTCCAAAGTGGTTTACCACTTTTAATTCCTATCATCAGTGTATAAGAAGTTCCAGTTGCCCCTTATCTTCATAAAGACTTGATATGGTCAGGTTTTTTTTTTTATTATTATTATACTATAAGTTCTGGGATACATGTGCAGAACGAGTAAGTTTGTTACATAGGTATACATGTGCCATGGTGGTTTGCTGCACCCATCAACCCACCATCTAGGTTTTAAGCCCCACATGTATTAGGTATTTGCCCTAATGCTCTCCCTCCCCTTTCCCCACACCCCCCAACAGGCCCAGGTGTATGATGTTCCCCTCCCTGTGTCCATGTGTTCTCACTGTTCAACTCCCACTTATGAGTGAGAATATGCGGTGTTTGGTTTTCTGTTCCTGTGTTAGTTTGCTGAGAATGATGGTTTCCGGCTTCATCCATGTTCCTGCAAAGGACATGAACTCATTCTTTTTTATGGCTGCACAGTATTCAATGGTGCATATGGCCACATTCTTTTTATCCATTCTATCATTGATGGGCATTTGGGTTGATTCCAAGTCTTTGCTATTGTAAATAGTGCTGCAATAAACATAGGTGTTCATGTGTCTTTATAGTAGAATGATTTATAATCCTTTGGGTATATACCCAGTAATGGGATTGCTGGTATTTCTAGTTCTAGATCCTTGAGGAATCCTTGAGGATCCTTGAGGAATCGCCACTCTGTCTTCCATAATGGTTGAAATAGTTTACACTCCCATCAACAGTGTAAAAGCATTCCTATTTCCCCACATTCTCTCCAGCATCTGTTGTTTTCTGATTTTTTAGTGATCGCCATTCTAACTGGCGTGAGATGGTCTCTCATTATGGTTTTGATTTGCATTTCTCTAATAACCAGTGATGATGAGCTTTTTTCATCATGTGGTTTGTTGACCACATAAATGTCTTCTTTTGAGAAGTGTCTGTTCATATCCTTTGCCTACTTTTTGATGGGGTTGTTTTTTTCTCGTAATTTGTTTAAGTTCCTTGTAGATTTTGGATATTAGCCCTTTGTCAGATGGGTAGATTGCAAAAATTTTCTCCTATCCTGTAAGTTGCCTGTTCACTCTGATGATAATTTCTTTTGCTGTGTAGAAGCTCTTTCGTTTAATTAGATCCCATTTGTCAATTTTGGCTTTTGTTGCAATTGCTTTTGGTGTTTTAGTCACGAAGTCTTTGCTCATGGCTATGTCCTCAATTGGATTGCCTAAGTTTTCTTCTAAGGTT
The DNA here is from genome assembly GCF_028885655.2 of Pongo abelii. Lineage (NCBI taxonomy): Eukaryota > Metazoa > Chordata > Mammalia > Primates > Hominidae > Pongo > Pongo abelii. The sequence goes on along the minus strand of NC_085928.1, from coordinate 167,239,536 downwards.
TATTTAGGTTTTACATTTAAGTCTTTAATCCATCTTGAGTTAATTTTTGTTGTGTGTTTTTTTTTTAATTTTAGACATTCTAATAGGTTTATGTAGTAGTCGCTCATTGTGGTTTTGATTTTTCATTTTCTTAATGGCTAGTTATGTTGAGTATCTTTTCACATGTTTATCTTTCATCCATAGATCTTTGATGAAGTACCTGTGCAAATCTCATGACCATTTTTATTAGGTTTTTTGTTTTCTTATGAATGACTTTCTGGAGCCCATATATTCTGAATACAAGTCTTCTATCAGCAATATGTTTTGCAAATATATTTTCCAAGTATATGTCTTGTCTTTTCCTTCTCATAACAGTATTTTTTGAAGAACAAAAATTTTTAATTTTAATAGTAATTTATTAGCATTTTAAAAATAAATCATGGTTTTGGTGTCATATATAAGAAAGCTTTACTTAACTCAGGTTCATAAAAATTTTGTTTTATGTTTTAGTTTAGAAGTTTTATAGTTTTAACTTTTATGCTTATGATCTATTTGAAGTTAATTTTTATATGTGGAATTAACTATGGAACAAAGTGTTTTCTTAGCATATAGATATACAACTGTTCCAGTACTGTTTTTTGAAAAAAACCTATTGTTTCTTCACTGAAATGGCTTTACACAAACATGAGTTGTTTATATATGTGTGTTTCTATTTCTGAGTTCTGTTTTGATTCATCTGTCTATCTTGATTTGATATCACACTGTCTGGTTTTGATATAAGAGTAAGGGTGGCTTCATGAAATGAGTTGTGAAATAAAGTTTCTGAAAGAATTTGTATACAATGGTTATTATTTCTTTCTTAATTGTTTTGTAGAATACCAGTGAAGCCATCTGTGTCTCAAATTTTCTTTATGTGAATGTTTTTAAGTATACTTTCAATTTTAAAGTAAATAAATATAGGGCTATTCTGGTTATCTAGTTTTTCTAGAGTGAGCTTTGACAGTTTTTGTCCTTCAAGGAACTTGTCCACTTCATCTAAGTTGTCGAATTTATTGACATAAATTTCCATAAAATTGTCTTACTTTCCTTTTAATATCTCCAGAATCTGAAGTGATGTTAACTCATTTATTCCTGATACTGGTAATTTGTGTCTTTTCTCTATTTTTCCTATCAGGCTGGCTAGCATTTTTTCAGTAAAAGGATATGTCCCCTTTCTTTCTCTTTGCTAATACTGGAAAAATTAGAATTATTTTTTACCAGTTTGGCAAGAAAAACTGGCACATCAGTCAATGGGTTTCTTTGCTATCCCTCTCTTTCTGCATCAGAATTATTTTCAATTATAGAATTGTTATTTCACTGATGTTTTTATAAAGAAACCATCATTCATGAATTTTTTTATTGAATTCTTTCCTTGTGCTAATAGTAGTAGAGCTGAGGTTCCTCAGATGAGTTAAAACCTCATGCCTGTCCTTGAGGGGTTGTCAGCTAGTGGGAGAGAATGAGAATTATATAGTAGAAGTCTGTACGAGTTACCCTGTGGAGACAAAGGAGGATGTGATCAGCTCTACTAGGCATGCATATCTTTCCAGAGAGGAAGAGGTAAGAGTTATGGTTGGAAGAAGAGTTGGCATTTTACAGACAGCTCATGGTGTTTGAGATTGAGGGACTGGCAGGAGCAAGGCACAGAAGTAGAAGGGAGAGTGATGAGTATAAATCATTAGTCAGGGTTTTTTAGTTGCAAGTGACAGAAGCAGTTCTTGGGTGATTAAACAGATATGGATTTTATTATGATAATGGAAGTTCGCAAAATTTCTGGGAAAACTGAATAATCAAAACCACACTGGAGAACAGGCATTATGAGGAAGCCCCTGCTGCTCCTGTACTAGGTCCTATGGGAAACCACCACTGCCCCCACAGGTGCCAATGCTGAGCCAGGAACTTGCTCTTGCTACTTCATCTGCCCACGAAGGACAGAACTTTCTGCTACCAAATTCAGTGACACAGTGGTTTCTACAGTCATCCTTCACCAGATCGTTTATTTCTAAATCACAGTTTTGCATGGAGAGTTTGATTGATCTTAAATTACCTTCACCTATTTATTCAAAGTTTATTCAACAACTCGGGTTCGTATTAAGTGCCAGATACCATGTCAAAGTCTAGGGATCAACCGAACAAATAAAGTATCTGCCCTCATAAAGTTTATATTCTAGAGACAGTGGCGAGAGAAGGGTAATTTTTAAAAAGAAATAAATAAGTAAATTTGTAATATGTCAGTTGATAGTAAGTGCTATGGACAAAAATTTGAAAATAAAGCAGGAAATGAGACATGCCTGGAAGGGAGAGTATGTTGCTCTTTTACAGAGATTGATCAAGGGAAACATGTATGGGTAATGTATAGTAATGGGTAATGTATAGTAAAGATATGAAGGAAGTGAAGGAGCAAGCCATGTGAACTTCTGGAGTAAGAGCCTGCTAGGCAGAGGGAATAGCGAACGTAAAGGCACTGTGGTGGGAATTACCTATTGTGACAAGGATTCTCTGTGTAGCTCCAGTGTAACTGGAGCAGAGAGATCAAAACCAAGAATTGTAAGAGATAAAGTTGAAGATGTGGGGGAGATGGGGAAGCCATATCATATAGGGCTTTGTTAATCATTGAAAGGACTCTGGCTTTGACTCAGGGTGAGATGTAGAGCCATTCCATTGCACCATATTGAACAGAGGAGAGTCAGTTCTGGCTTGTATTTTAGTAGGATCACCTGGATGCTCTGTTTAGACTATATTTTAACATACCAAAGACAGAATCCAGGGAGCCATTGCAATAATCCAAGTTAGAGTTGAGATGATGGTGTTTTGATCACAGACAACAGTGGTAGTAAAGATGGTGAAAAGTGATAGGCTCTTGGATGTATTCTGAATGTAGTGACCTCACTACAAAGGGTTGTTTGTGCATAAGCAGGGGAAGCAAAGATGAAGAGTCAGGTGCAGACTAGATTACAAAGTCCCTTGCGTGCCAAGCAAAGGAATTTGATTTCATCCTCAGGTAATGGGTGCCACTTGTGAATTTTAAGTAGAGATTCATATATCATATTTTATTTTAGAAAGCTGATTTAGTGGCAGAAGTGAGAATGATGTTGAAGAGGCCATGTTAGAGGCAGTGAGAGCTTTGAAGAGACTAATGTCAATAGCCAGACAAGAAAGGATGAAGAATTTACAAAGAAAATAGCTATTTATCTATGACAGTAGATAGAGGAAAAATGGTTGTATATTCATTTTCTGTTACTCTGTAACAATTACCATGAACTTAGTTACTTAAACAACACACATTTATTATTTCATACTTTCTGTGAGCTAAGAGTTCAGTCTTGGCTTAGATGGTTCCTCTGCTCAGAATCTCACAGGGCTGTAGTCAGAGCATTGGCTGGGCTGTGTTCTCATGTGGAAGCTTGTCTGGGTATCTTCCAAGTTCACTAAGGTTGTTGGAAGAATTCATTCCTTTGTGTCTGAAGGACTGAGGGCCCTGGCTTCTTGCTGGTTGTTGGCTGCAGGCCACCTTTAGCTCCTAGACTCTACTCATAGTTCCTTGTCATGTGGGCTTTCTCAACGTGGTCCATTACTCCATCAAGCCAGCAAGGAGACTCTCTAGAGGAAGTTTGCCAGCAATATGGAGCCTTAGCAATATAAGGCAATCACAGGAATAGCATTTTATCATCTTACTTCATTCTATTCATTAGAAGCAAGTCACAAGTCTCACCTACACTCAAGTGGGAAAAATTACACAAGGGGGAAATAAACACCAGAAAGTGGATCATCGAGGGCCACCTTGGGATCTATCCAAAATGTTAAGGACACATTATAGATAAGACCCAGAGAGTCACTGGATGTGGGTGAGAAAAGGAGGGGGCGAAATACAGGATGACACTCAGCTTTCCTGTTTGTATACTTGGTAGATGGTGAGGGCCCTCACCAAAATAAACACAGAAGGAGAAGCTAGTTTGGGAGAATAATGAGTCTTCTCTAATTTGGGAGTATGTTTTATCAAAATGTTCTTTATTATAATGAAAAAAATGAATAAACCTTAGCCATAGGGCCCTATTTCTGTTCTTAAAGAAACTTGACTCTTGGCCGGGTGCGGTGGCTCACACCTGTAATTCCACTTTGGGAGGCTGAAGCTGGTTGATCACTTGAGGTCAGGAGTTTGAGATCAGCCTGGCCAACATGGTGAAACCCCATCTCTACTAAAATACAAACAAACTAAAAAAAAAAAAAAATTAGCCGGGTGTGGTGGTGTGCGCCTATAATTCCAGCTACTAGGGAGGCTGAGGTGGGAGAATTGCTTGAACCCAGGAGGCGGAGGTTGCAGTGAGCCAAGATCGCACCACTGCACTTCAGCCTGGGCAACAGGGCAAGACTCCTTCTCAAAAAAGAAAGAAAGAAAGAAAGAAACTTGACTGTCATAGTTCATGCCACATGCTATTTTGCTGAGCTAAAAGGGAGTTCCTGGCTGTGTCTGAGTTTTTGTGCCTGCAATGGACTCTTAAAAGCTGGAAGGCTGACCATAGAAATGGTGCGCTTGCAGGAGCTTTCATGATTACAGGTAAGAAAAACTATTTATAGAAAATGAAATCATTCAGAAGTTCTCAGTGTTTATATGTAACTCACCTGTGTAAGTTGCCTTAGAATTTACCTCTTTTCTGTAAAGAAAACGTCTTTGTCTGATTTTGTGGTTACAGACAATGTTTTATTTCAAGTTTCCCAAAGGAGGGTAAGGAGTGAGAGTTAGACAGGAACAGAGGGGAAAAATAAAGACAAAGCAATACTCTGTAAAACTGATTACTCAAACACATTTTTGACAAACAGGTGTAATATCTGGTTGCTGTTGCCATTCTGCCACCAAGAAACCTGATGACTTCATTTGGGCCTCTTCAACCAGCTGCCCCTAAAGCTAGCAAGATCGACCCTTCAGTGTCCACTGATAAATTCCTAAACAGCATAAGTGATTTTAGGAAATTTTTGAAAATTGTGTATGAATGGATGGATTCCATGACAAGGGTATTGAGGTCAAATGGTTATGTGGCTAGGTACTGCCAGGCAAGTCTAAGAGATTAAATTTAATTATTCTGGGGGACTCAAGTATTGAGGAAATGACTATGTAGCTGGTTAGGAAAAAATAATTTAGAAAGTCCTGTTTTCAGGTACACTGAATGACTATATTCCTTTCCAGGCCTTTCTTGCATCTACTAGTTGTCAGAGGAAGCCTGTGGTTGTCACTGAAGGAGCCCATTTGTCATAGATAGTTCCTGTTGAGTCTCTTAGTCCACTTAATTTTCAATGAGCTGCACCCAGGAGAGCCCTCCCACAAAACTAGGTTAGGCTGATTCTGTCAGGTGGAAATTTTTTAATGGCAAATGGCAGAAAACCCAATCTAAAATCACTTAAGCTATTAAGGAATTTATTAGTGTACACTGAAGGGTAGGTCTTGCTAGCATTAGGTGCAGGTGGTTTAAGGGGCTCAAATGAAGTCAACAGTTTTCTTGGTGGCAAGAGGGCAATAGCAGCCAGACCTTACACCTTCTTATCATCAAGCCCAGCAGCTTCGACTTTTTACTCCCAAAGCTGAGCTTTCATCATTGTCCTCTCATTGGCCTAGAAGGGGTCATACACCTGCCCTGCACTAGTCACTATGATCATAGGAGTGCAATTACTCTAATTTGGGTAAGACCAATTAAGGCCCATCCTGTTTATGGGCATCAGCTGTACCCAAAGGACATAGTTTCCCAAGGGAAATTTGGGTGCAGCTTTGACTAGAAGTAGAGTAAGTGAATGTTGAGTGGCAAACACAAGAGAAAGTAATCTTCACCCCATGAGTAGTCCTTTTAATTGGGCTAGTAATTTTTTTACATGCAGCATGATTGCCACCGAACGGAAATATTTTTATTTCCACTTGTACACCTTACACCTGACTTCCCCCCCTGCAGCCCCCGCCCCCACCCTCCCTGTTACCCTCACATGGTTTGACTGAAAGTTCCATTCGGGAGAGGCTCAGAAACGTTTTATCACTTTATGTGAAGGCAAAACCTCAGATCAATAAGGGAAGAAAGCCCATGCCATACACTTAAAGGGAGAGAAGAGCCTCTAGATATAATAATCCACTGGGCACCACCAATTAATTTATGCATTAGAGGTTTTAAAGTGCATTCTCCTTAAAAGAGAGAGAGAGATGAGACGATGTGGGAGTACTTGTGAGGGATCCCCAATGAATTAGGTCTGAAAAGAGGAGTTCTATATTTGGATGGTAAAAGGAAGGGAGTTAGAAATTTGGGTGGATGCAAGAAGGAACCATGAGGGTTCAGAAAAATCTCTAGTGCTACCAGGGATGTTTCATTAAGTTGTTGTGTGTTTCGTAAGCAATACCAATAGTATAATTAGACTTTTGCTCCTTCACACTAGCCATTTTGCTTCTCTTGTGGTATTTTTCTTCTATCATATTTGATACCATTTCATTCCAGTGCTTCCCTTCCTCCATTCCCTCTCCAAGCCTTTTTCCTGATGCCTGCTAAAAGGCCCCACATCTGATATTAACCTAAAACTTCCTTGATTTCTTAAAGTGAGTTATTCATTAACAGAACCTAAATTACTGGTTGTTAGGCAAATCTAATTCTTTCAAACTACAGATCTGCTCAGAGATATCTGTAAATCTAGTGTAGAAATAAGTGAAGCTTTGTGCCAATTGTTAGGTCTAAGCAGAAGTTTGGGAGAGAGAAGAAAAGTTACTCATTTGCCCAATTCCGCACAGTGAGTCCATGGGGAGGGAATGAAATGTACCACTGGCTTGACAGGCAGCTCAGGGGGACGCGGCTGCAGCCCACAGGACTGAGCAGCAGCTGCAAGGCTGCCTCTGAGCGTGGTCATGGGTCCCAGCTGCAGTGCTCTAAAGATCAAGGATTTTGCCTTCTATTTTCTATGACCAGAGATTCCTGTGCAAAGAGGTATGGCTATCTTCTTTCATGTCCTTTTGTTCAGCAAAAACAAAAGCTAATTAAAGTAAATGTCAGAGGCTGCAGAGAAGCAAAGAGTGGGGGATAGGAGAATGGAGCTGAGAAACTTCCAGGGGCTGGCTGATTATGCAGATAAAGCACATTTGGGAGCTGTGTGTCTAGCCATGTATGCAGGCATTTTGGTTATTAGGGTAAAAATGCCACTTCTCTGTGGGTTATTAAAACATGTCTCTAGGCCTCAGGAGCAGAAAGCTGTGCTTCTAGATTCATATTATGTGCATTTTTGTTTTACTCCTTAATAATCTAGTCTCATTTCTATTTTATACTTTTGTTTACCTCAATCAACATTTTGCAACCAGCAAAGAAACTGGCTCTGCCTACGGATTTTCAAAGAAAATTAAATATTATAGCATCATTACAGTCAGTGGGTTGAACAGGGTCACCATTACTGTTTGTTGCTGCTGCCGTTTTTTCCTTTGGTGTTTCAGATATCTTACAAATCATAATTAAATCTAACCACTGTTTTATTCTTTCAGATACACACTTAAATTGTTGTAATAATCAACCATTGGATTAAATGACATTTATATATTTTTGATTTAAAAAGCAGAAAAAATATTTAGAGAAATATTTGAGTTGGTCATATAGATATTTAGTACATGAAACTTAAACGTAAATGGAGATACATTTAACATTAAGTTTTCCACGTAGTTTGAGAGTTTTGGTACATTTTCTGGAAGAACAAACCCACGACTTTGAGTTATGATTTTTCAGCAAGATTTGTATTATTCCAGAGCAAAAATGACCAGCAAAGTCAAAATTTACAGGTGAAAATGAATATACTATAAAATTATGACAAGTCACAAAAGCCTTGATTTTAGAAAGTTTATTAGACTTAAAGATAAGTATTTCTCATCCTTTTTGAAGGAAATATTTCCTATTTGTGCTTTAATAAATTGAAATATGTAATCAAAATTAAGTAGTTTTTTGGGCTCTTGACTAAATAGGTCACCAAATCTATTTTTTCATGTACTTATGAAATAAGCCTGCTACAAACTTAGATCGTATGTACTCTAGCAAAAAGACAGGGCTGAAGCCTTTAGCACCGCTTGGAATAAGCCAGACTCAGAGGCTTTCAGCAGAAGTGAAGTGTAGCAGCATGCCACAGCCAAGGAAGCCCAGAGACATCCAGGGAACAATAGACATCTTGTGGGAAGGGCTGAAATGTGTGCAGCCAATTCCCATGGGAACGCCTGTAGTCCTTTCACGCTGTGTGAAAAAGATGCTCCTTCAAAAGAATCTGTAATCCTTTCTTTCAAGGGAAAAATCTGAGAACTTTATTGAAAGTTTCTAGACCCCAAATGGGTCTAAGTTTGTTCATGAGCATTTTTAATACAGGTGAATAAAACGAAAATGTTTTGATGCAGAGTAATGTAGTCTAAAGTGTAATGTAAATAAATATTGCCATTCTAGAATTTTCTGAAGTGAGGAAGCCAGGGTATACCCTAACCTAAGTTGCAAGCTAGAGGCTGAATTCTTCAGAATAAGTTGGTTTCTTGAGTTAATTATGGTGATTGAAATCTCCCCCAAGAGTTTCAATTATTCTACAGGCAGTATGCCAATAGTGTGGCGATTAAGTCCTCCGGTTCATGTATATTTTCATTTAGCAGAATCTACAGATGCATAATAGAGTAAGCCACTAGTGTTTTATTAGTGGGCATTGAGTGTAGGTCACCTTGAAAAGTAGTAAAGAAAGTAGCTTGAGCCCTGGAGGGCCACTCCTTTCTCACTAATAAACACGGGAAAGAGTGCTACACTTCCATGGAAAACTCAGGTGTTTGGATTACCCAGCCACAAAAAGTTTGAGATACATTGTATTCTAGCCTATTTCTGCTCTGTAAAAACATTCACTGTTATTGTTCAACCTTGGTGGGGGTAGGATCACAGTAAAACTATCTCTCCGGGAAACAAGATAAGGTTGCCAAAAAATCAACAGGGAAACTTCATTCAAAAGAATGAAGTTTACAGATGAAAAGTGAACAACCCAGAGGTAAGAACAGGATGACTAAGATAGGGAAAGGACAACAAAGGTATAAATATGGCACATATGGAAACAACCTAAACATCTTTAGCTCTGTGAACTCAATTTAGTGAACAGTACAGTCGTGTATTAATTTTTAAAAGGTATGGCATTGGGATGTGTTAACTGGTGGACCATCTATAGGAATAATAGTACCCTTAAGGATATGATTGCTGGCACTTTTTCTGTGGTTGCCATATGCCAGGCTCTGTGTTAAATGTTTTGTATCATCTCCTTAAACCTCCCAACAACCCATATCACAATCCTCAGGAGCAAAGGAGGAATTCCAGGCTCAGGGAGTCTAATTAACCTGCCCACGTTTACACTGCACGTAATGGCATAGCTGAGCTTGGAACCCAGTTGAGTCTAGATTCCCATACTCTTACCACTCTGCTCTTCTTACTGGAGTTCCATAGAGTGTCCAATTCAGGACTCTACACCCTTTAAAAAAATAAAACTGGATAAAAATCTAGGGATTAAAAATCAGTAATAATGAATAGAAGATTAAAAGGGAAGACCAAAGCAATATCATCTATTCCATTAAAAGACGAGACTTCATTAGTATATTGTAAATTAGAAAAACTACTAATGAAAAAATACAGCTACTCATGAATGACTGGATTCTTGATTTCTATAAAGGAATTCTTCAAGGGGATAGTTCTCCAGATGTGGATGGCATAAAAATATGATTGATCACCAACTGTCTAGGCAGATTTACGAGGTCGTTCTCCTGGAACATATGACCTGGTTTTACTGTGGCCACCCTGACCACACCCTTTAAGTAGACACACCCTAGTGAGCACAAAGATGAGATTATCTGCAGGATAGCTGCCTGTACGCATTGCCAGAAGACAGATGATTTGATAGCTATAGATCTACCACAGGAACAGACAACTTAGGGGTAGAGAAGAATGCAGTCTTAGAAACCTTGCTTTTTAAAGTGCACTGTTAACTGTTTAAAGAATAAAGGAAGGTTCCAGTGCCCTTTTCTCCGTCGGAGTGTCAGTAGAATAAGCAGGATAAACCTTTTGCCTGAGTGTTGCTGCAATATTTAAAAGTACAAATCCAATATATCTGGTCCACGTGGATTTTTATGAAAAGCTTCCCAGCAAATAACGAAAAAAAGAGAGTACGTATGTTGTGAAGTTTGTTCTGTTTATTAGCAACTTCCCGCATACTTCAACTTTCAACAATATTACTCTAGAGGCAGAGTAAAGGGATACTTTCTTTAGGAGGTGACTCTTACTGGACGTACACTCAGTGTTTCCAAAACGTGTGTGAGATCTCAGGGAGAGAGAAGTGTTAATGAAGCTGCAGTTCTCTTCTCCTCCCCTGGAGCTCCCAGAGGTGGCTCCCTACAGCCATTCCGTTCACCTGCTTGAGTTCCTGTTGAAAATAGTTTCCCGCGTGGCTCGCCCCCGCCCCCCATTCTTCCCTGGGAAAGTATAGATTTTCACGAACACAGGGAGTTCTGTTTTCTCTGTTAAAAACAACTCTCCTTTACTGGAGCAGGCTTTGTGTTTCACCTCAGGAAACACAGCGTTGCACTGGGAGGTAACTCCGCTGGGTGAGGTGCAGCCTGTCACCTGACCGGTCTCTGGGGCTGCCGGTGGCATCAGGCTGCATTCCTTGAATTCTTCCACCCGGCACCGGCTCCGCAATGAACAACTTCAGGTTCACTGAGCTGAGCGGATTCCACTCGCTGTGCCCTCGGAGCCTGCCTGAATCTCCCGCCCAGTCTCAAACCAGACAGCCGAGTAACTGCAAGGGCGCCTTTGAGGAGTAGCACGCAGGTAAAGTCGAGTTTGCGCGGGACAGCTGTGACTCCCTGAAATGTGCCAGTTTGGCGCCGTCATTTCTGTTTTTGTGGTTTCTGTTTCTCCTTACAGAAAGCTGATTCGCCAGCAAATACCTGAAAAAACAAACAAACAAACTAAATGATGAGAAGGTGGGCCTCAGATTACAACCCTTTAAAGATTAGGGAAAGAAATTATGAAGGAAGCAAATTAAAGGCAGTAAGAATTTTATAAGCCAGCTTTTAAAAATCATGCAAGAAGTATGAGATTTTGGAGTCTGGCCTACCTGGATGTGAATATTGGCTCTGTGTGTAACCTTGGGCATGATACTTAACCTCACTCGTCCTGTTTCCTCTTAGGTGGTAATATCTACCTGCAGAGTTGATGGGAGAACTAAAAGAAGAAAGCATCTAGTGTCTAGCAAAAAGGTTGATGTGTAGAAAGTATTTTAAGTATGTGCGCATATGTGCATGTGTGTATATGGTATGCTTGTGTGTACATGGTACATGTATATGTACACGTGCACACAGGCCACAGGACTATGACATTCATAAGGGTAGGGAGTTTCTCAGAACATGAGGTAGAATTTGATCCGGCTCTGACCTTCCCTGCTGTTGCAAAAAGACCAGCAGGAGAAGCCAGACACCTGAGCAAAATATTAATGAGAGCTGCTGAAAAATAAATAATGTGCCTTGCCAGTCCTTATTTAGGGAGGGATGTGCAGCATGTGGAGGTACTCATTGAATGAGAGCTGATGGGAAGGGAGGCAGCTCAATAATAATTATCTCACACAGTCATGAATACAACTATCCTGGGAGACCAGCTGCCTTCAATCCTGACTCGGCAACTTACTCTTCAAGTGCCTCTTGAAGGCTGGCGGTTACTTTCCTCTCCAAACATCAGTTTTTGATTGCATGGAATTGTCATAAGAATTAAGTGGCTTAGTATATGAGAAGCACTGAGATAAGTACCTGACACATGGCAAACACCCACCAAATGTCAGTTGTACCATTATTTTATAAAGGGCTCCTTTACACATTATCACCTGTGACCCTCAAAAACACCCTGATGAAATAGACGAGGTGTGTATTAGCCCCATTTTGCAAATAAGAAAACCAAGGCTCAAGAAAAGAAAAAAACATGAACTAAAGGTCCCATAATAGCTGAGTAGCTGAGCTGGGACATGACCCTCGGTTCCTAGATGAACAGATGACTTAGTATGAACTCAGCACAAGTGCATTGAATAAAACCTGTAAAAATCTTAGCTATCCTAAAGGTGCTTCTCAAATACCATTTCCTCCATAAAGCTATTCATTATCATCTTCCCCTGGAAGTGACTTCTCTCTCCCTTGTACTTCCCCAAACTTCTTTTTGTAGTTAGTATCCAGGAGATTTTTCTCTTGGTCACTCCCATATTGTAGAAGGTGTTTTGAAGATCACAGTTGAAAATGTGCAAAAGAGCCCTTTGAAAAATGATGTGTAAGTCTCACCTCTGCCCACTCCACCCCTAGGTTTATGAAAGCTTTCCTGTATGGCTGTGTGTTAAACAACTTGATGTTTCTGTTTAGGGCCCAAAGCAATGTTTTGCATGTGATGGGCCCTCAAGAGTAACAGCTGAAGTTGGCAGCATGAATGTGGGACTCCACACCAGGTGTCATGTAAATGTGGAGTGTGCAGAAAGAGCCCAGGAAAAGCCTGGGGGTGCTCCTCTGTACCAGCACGTATTTCTGCTCCTTCTTGGAGCTCCTGAGCATCTATGACTGGAGCAGCTGAATGTACTTCATGGAGTGCCACAAGTCCAACAAGCTGACAGGTCAGGTGAAGTCATTTCCATCCAATTTTCCTGAATATTATTTTATTGAGACTCTTGTCACTGTAAGTATCTGAGCCTGGGAGGAAAATATGTTAAGACAAAAATGTAGGAAAACACTGTGCTGATTTTTCTTAGAGATATTGTGATTTGCCCTTCCACATTTCCCAGGGTGCAAACTACTTTTCAGTACCTCACTTTGTGCTCCACCTCCCTCTGAAAGCTTACCACTCTCCTTTGCTCTCCCTCCAAGCATCTTCTCCTGTGTCTGTCTTGCACTCTGGTTGCTCTAAATCCCAGGGCATAGAATGGGCAAGGATCCAGGAGCAGTGTAGAAGGGGAGAGGAATTCACTTTCTTGCTTGATAACCCTGCTCACACCTTCATCACTAAATATTAATAATGCTCTGAGGACATTTACTCCTAACAGTAGCCTCACATCTTACATGGAGTCAATATTTCATAATGATTATGAACTTGGAGTCTAGCACTACTGGAGTCTCTGGGTTCAAATTCCAGCTCCCCAGCTTGGTAGCTGCATGGCTTTAGCAGTTATTTAACTACCTCAGGTTGCTTACCTACAAAGTGGGGATGACATATCTTCATATAGTTATGAGGATTAGATGAATTAATATTTGCAAAGTGTTTATGCCTGGTACGTAGATAAAGGCATGTAAGTGTTAGGCTTCATTTTTCAAAAGCTGATAGATAGTACAAAAATTGCATATAGAGAGTATTTTCCTTAAAATCCCTATGACTCATGAATTGTACCACTCACAATACTACAGATAGCTTATTTAGTTGAGTGTCTAATGAAAGCTTTGGCTTGTATTTAGAAGCCATGTTGTTTGAAGAGTATGTGTCTTTAAACTTGCATTCAACACAAAGAGGTGTTCTCACAATAATAGCTCAGAGGAGAGGTCTGAGACTACCCAAGGGAACAATAGATTCTCCTCTCCCTTTTCACACTCTTCCTGGCAAACTATTCAGAGTAAAATGCTAGGCAGAAATGCCTATTGCTTATATTAAATAACTCACTCTTGGCTCTCGCCAAGCATGTGGCTACATTTGTAAGCTACCCACATGTATGAGGTGATTCCACTCTACTGTAAACTGTGAGGGAAGCGCACTAGACTGAAATCAGTAGACTCTCCTTGCCACAGCTATTATAGGGCCTTGGGGAAGTCATTAAACCTCACTGGCCATTAAATGATTACTAAGGTCTCTGCCAGTGCAAATGGTCTGTGATTTTATTAGGCCCAGAAGGGAGCTGATGAGAATAATCAGATGTCTAATTTGTGCCATTGCCTTCCTCTCTGTAGACTGTTAATTGGGTGAGAAATATAGTGGGACTTTATTACTTCAACTGGAATAGAGGGAGAGTTGCCTGATCCCAAAGTCCTCCTTTTTAGCCCGCATGGCAAGGCTATCATGTTCATTTTAGTGTTAAAGTTCATCTTCATGTTCAGTAGAGATTTATCTAATGCCATTCTCCTAAGCAGCATCTTTATTTTATTGCTACTTGATTATAGAGTACATAGGAGTAGGGTAAGTACTGAGGTCACCTTTTTGACTGACAGAGCGGGGAACTTCTACTGCTAGCATAGCAAGGCAGCCCAGCCGAGAGGGTAAGCACTGGTTTCTGTGTCCAGGTTCTGGAAGAAAGGGTTTGAGGAAGTGGGTCTAGGAGATGTTTCCTATGCTCCCTCTTTTCCTTTTGTTCTCCCTTTCTGTTTGATTCCCATGAGAATCTGCTTGAGGAAAATCTGGCAAGTGTTAGGCATGATTGTTGTTTGTCTTTCTGACATGGAAAGAAGAGAAGGATGTAGAAAGGAGAAAAGTGTGGGGCTCATGTTGACTTTTAAAGTTCAAATTAAATTCTGGAGAAACCTAGTAATTTTTGACAAGACTTTTTGAGACAAAAACAAGGAAAGAGCTCATTTAAAGATCATTAAGCCAGGAACTATTACTCTAGGCACATGTTTCCAAGTTTCTTTTTTCTCTCTCTCTCCGCGGGACACTGAGTTCACATTGGGAGCTTATGCCATTCTGCCAGTGGCTATATTGTGTCATTTGTTTCCCTTGCAGAGAGTGTCAATGAAGACCTCAAAGTCTGGAGAAAAATGACCTTTCATGGAATAAGAAGTATACCTCCTTCTACATGTTTTTGTCTTACTGACCTCTGATAACTGAAACACATGACTCTGGGTCTGTAGAAAGTCAACTGATCAAACTCATCCTCACCATGCATCAACTGTTCAGACTGGTTTTGGGACAAAAAGATCTTTCACGAGCTGGGGACCTCTTCTCCTTAGATGACTCTGAGATTGAAGACAGCCTGACAGAAGCTTTGGAGCAAATTAAGATAATTAGCTCATCTTCAGTAAGTAAACTGGTTTATGGACTACAACTCTGAAATGGCCTATCCTAGAGCTAGAGATTTGTATATATCCTGGCAGAAAGATCTTTGCAGGGGAAAGAGGAAATACCACTAATATTGGTCTCTCTTAATCTGCTCTGTGGGTTTGTTGGCATCTAAGAAATATCAGTAGGGAAGTCATGGCTTAGTGGGGGGCGGTTAGATCATCTTTTGCCCACTCACAAAGACCAGAATTCTGAAAATTGCAGACCAGCGTGGAATTCTCACAAAAATATTATTTAGGGGCTATTTTTATATCCTTGAAATGACACTGAGAGGAGAGGGAGCCAATCCAGGGAAAAGCAGACCTGCAGAGCTGCACAACAGCATCAGTAAACAAGAGCAGGGTGTGTGTGGGAGGCTGAATAGTGAAAGAAGGCAGGATGACACCTCCTGCCACGAAGGTAATACGAGACAAGGACAATGATCGCTTTGCTGCCAGAAGTGACAGTTGCCCAGGGCTTGATAACGCTGATTCTGTTTACTTCTGTATTGTCTCTATTTTTTATGTTTCCCTTGCTTCTTTTTCTACCCACCTGCACCCCCACTCCCTGGACCCACCATTTAATTCCACCCACCCATTATTAGTCCCCAGTGTGATGAGACAGATGTAAAACCTCCCATCAATACTTGCATTCCTTTGCTTCTCTTCAATGTCAAGATTATATATTCTGAAAGCACTTCCCAAAGGGGATGGATGTGGAGTGCCCAGTGTGGTTTCATGTTGACCTTCTTGATTGTACTTGGACCCTCCATGAGAATGGTCCCACTTCAAAGGCCTAGGGCCACCAGGCATCCACCCACATCCTCCCAGCTCAGCAGTGTTTGCCAACACTTGGCACAGACACCCATTGGGAAGATGAAAGTGGTGGGACTCAAGCCATATAATACTGAATTGGCAAATGTATGCATATTTCAGAAACAACGGCGCTCTTCCATGTTACAAAGAAGATATATTTAAAAGGTATACTGGCAACCCGTGCAGCCTCCGCTTCAAGCCTATTTTCTCTTGCTGACTGCCATTAACATGCCGAACTCTCCCCAGTGACCAATGAAGTCACTGTTCAAAAAACTCTTCTTTTCTCAGGTAATGTCTTTGATGGCAATTACTCATCCACATCTTTTCCAGAACATTAATCAACTTAGTTTGACGCAAAGTACAACATGTTCCCGGTACATTTTCATTTTCTGGGTAAGATTTTTGTCCTGTTTTCAGAAGCCCCTTCTTTCACACTCCTCTGCAAATCAATTGGCTGAAAATTACACTGGTTTTCATTTTCTTACTAGGAAAACAAAACAAAACAGAAATCAGATCACATAAGTTCCCTAAAGCCTACTTCCACTAGAGGTCACTAGTGGCCAGTTATTTATTTTGTTTCCATCATTAATTGCTTTGTTTCACAGACACCAAATTCAGAATTTTAGGACTAGTGACTCAGTTCTATTATATAGCTCCACTGGTTAACTATTAAGGCTGGCAGGTCCCTTGTCATTAGGATCATTGTCCATTCCTTAAGCTGTCCAAATAGCATCTCACTCTACCAGGAGTTCTGGAGAGCCAGGAGTTCGTGTGTCTTCTTCATCTACTAACTTTTACCACATCTTACTTCTTCCATTTCTCTATCTGTAACCCTCTCATGGAGCAGAAGAAAAATGGTAGCTTCTAATTTACATATATCAAGTTTGAGGTTACCAATGCCAGCAGCTCCTTATCTTCCTTTTCTGATTAGCACATGGAACCACCATGCCTGCTCTATGGCTCACTTCCCCTTAGCTGCGTCCCATCCTTCCCTCAGATCCAGCCCCAGCTATTCCTCTCTAGGTCTTTCCTAACAACCTTGGATCTCAGTAATCAATTCCACTTCTCAATTTCTCTTCAGAAACGTAGAACAGGAAGGGATCTTCTAAATCGCCTTTTCCAACTTCCAGCACAGAAGATTGCTGAAAAATAGGTGGCTTCTCCTGCACTTGCAATGATGAGAATATGGTGGGTTTCTAATATTTTTATCTGCTTCTCAATTTTCCTTTGGTAAATTGTCCCTTTCCATTGCATGAAGCCTTGATGGCATCTCCATCAAGGTTCCCTACTCATGAGTGCCCACTACCCTTCCCTATCAGGGGTGGCGGAGAGAAGAGGTGGACACCTGGCCCAAGCTTGAAAATCAGAAGCTTTTCCCCAGTAATTTTAAGAAAGATACCAGCAGAGGGTGATTTATCATGAGGACGGTGCCCCAAAGAAACAGTACTTTACTTCCTCCCCCTCTATCATTGTAGCTGCCTTAATCACTGCTCCTTTTAAGGCCTGGTACTTCACTTTCTCCTCAAATATGTGGGCCACCTCTTATCTTCTTCCTATTGCTATTATTATTATTATTTGCTGTACTTATTCAGACTTTTTCTGTTGCTTATGATCAAAGAACCCTGAAAAGAGAGAGAGCTGTTTCATTGTTGGGAGTTCAAATGGTTAACATGTTCATCTGCTTAGCCAGATGAAATCTTACTTTGTACTTTCTACCTGTTGTCTGTGTTCTGTTCTCTGGCCCCAACAATCAAAAGCTTCTACCCTCTGTTTCTACAAGAAAAACTTTAAACCTTTTGAAGATAAGCACCAGGCTTCACCTCTGGCGTGTCTCCTCCCAGCTAAACATCTTAGTGTCCTTGGATTTTTCCATGACAAAGAAGGAGCCTGTGTCAGGGAAAGGTTACAGCACCTCATGTTGTAACCCTCAACTGTCAGATCTGGAAAACTCAATTTTGTTGGTACCTGAGAAATGCTATCCAAATCATGCTATCCAAATACAAGACTTGGAAATATAAATTAGATAAGAACACGGTGTGCTGATTTACAATGAAAATTATAACTCGTATGGATCAGAATTCTTGTGTGTTTCATGCTGTTCTCCTCAAGTCTGTTTACTCAGTCTTTCTTTGGATAAGAAGTACTTTTATTGATTAGGTTTCTTCCTCCTCCATTACAATCACATTCCAGCCCTTCCTCCCTGAGATTACATCTAACTCACTTGCAAAGTCACCCATCAAAAGACAATGTCTTGGTTTAGGTCTCTACTGGCTAATCCCACTCATACGAGTGGACTTTATTGGTTTAATCCTCAAAGGACAATCTTGTTTCTACGTTGTTAGAGAAGGCTTCATTGAAGCTCCCAGGTACAACCTACACTCTTAACATTCTGGTTACCCTCCTTTGGAATAGTACTAATTTATTATTATAATTTATCATTGCCCAATACTCAGACGAATTGCTTAGAACAACTACTAATACTAGTCAAATATTCTGTGTTTTTAAAAAATCAGTTGTCCACATTTATCTTGTGATGTGCTAAGGCATTCAGGTTGAATCAAGACTTATAATTAGATAAGTTTAAATTTTTTAAAGTGTATTCTGCCACATTTTAAACATTGCAAAAAAAATTATTGTCTTTAAGCCCTTAGTCCAGAATATGTCTTTTAAATATCATGATTCTGTCAAATATATTACTTAGCACTTTCAGCTTTGTGGAATCCAAAAATGTGGCAAACAAGCCTCCAATCCTTCCCCCAAAGCCACTCACAAAAATAATTAAACTTTACTAGATTTCACTGTCCAGTCCATGTCCTCTTTTTCTACCAGTTACTACAAAATACTACTATGAAATATTTTGCCCTTATGTTTCACTTTCAAAATGTGACTTCTCAACTCAGTATCCTCTCCAAGTTCCCAAACATACCCTTAAGTTTTGTCTTTTCATTTCGAGTCCTTTCTAGACCACTCTTACCAGATAATCACTTGTACTAACTTGGCTTTCCTCCCAGGCTACTCCGAGTGAGATTCTCTTATCCACTCATCCATCCACTTCTCCCACCTTTCCATTGGTGTTCACCTCATGCCCAACCGATCCACCCACCTTCCATTTCTCTTTATTTTTCTTTTAACAATGAAACACACCAGGCACACAGAATCACCCACTTTAACATGTTAGGTACAATTGAAAATCCCTGCATGTCTCTTTTTAATCCAATTCTTCTCCCTCATGCCTCCCAAGGTAACCAATATCCTCCTTGTGGTATTTAGCTATGCATCGTTGCTTTTTGTTTTTGTTTTTGCTACACATCCATGGTTCCAAAGTGAATTACAGCATAGTATTTTGTATTTTTAAACTTTATATAAATGTTGTCATAGGGCTCAAATTACGTTTTTGAGATTTGTCTATATTGGTACACGTAGTTTCAACTCATTTATTTTTGCTGAGGCAGAGTATTCCCTTATATGAATGTGCTACAATGTATCCATTCTTTTTTTGGTTTATATTTATTATTTAAACAGCGCTACAGTAAACATTCTTATAATTGGCAATTTTGGCCAATTATTTCTAAAGTTCTAAATAATTGTAATTGTCAAGTATTTCTAAAGTACACAATTAAAAGTGAAACAACAGGTTTTAGAGTTTTGTGTATTTGCAACTTTGTGATACACCAACAAATTGCTTTCCAAGAGGGATGTGCCAGTTTACACACCCAACATCAGTGTTTGAAAGTTCCAGTTGCTTTATATCCTCACCAGTGCTTGCTTTTATCAGATTTTAAAAGTTTTTTTTTAAATCTAAGTGAAGCAGCATGTAATTGTTTAAATATACACTCCTCTCATTATTACCAAGGTTGACCATTTTTTCATATGCTTATTTGCTGTATGCCATTTGTTTTCCTCTGAAGGAAGTGCCTACCACTTTACTTCCAGTGAAGTGTCTGTTTATGTTTTTTTTTCTTTTTTCTTTTGTAGTCTTAAAATCTTATTTTTATTAACTTGGACTATTTTGTGTATTCTTGTATTAGTCCTTTGTCACCTATGCAGGTTGCATATCTCACTCTGATACACAGCTTATCTCTTACCTTGTAATAAGTCTTGATATCTGATAGGACAGTATTCCCACCCTTCTTTAACATTGCTTTGTTTTTTTCTGTTCTTTAATAATTTTATATTAAGCTTCTCCTGTTTTCTGAACAATTCTATCAGTATCTTAACTGGATGTTATTATATCTATAGATTAATTTGAAGAAAATTAACATCATTATATACTGTCTTTATATCCATAGACATTGCATTTCTATCCCTTTATTTATATGTTTTTAAATGTTGTTCAAAGAGGTTTTATGATATTTTTCCTAAGAATGTTAAGAATATTATACAACTTTTGTTAAATGTATAAGTGTTTTATATTTTTTCTGAGAATACGAATAATGTTCTTTTTTAAAATTATATTTTCCAATTCTATTTTCAGTTGATTATAACATAAATGATTCTTGTATGGTGATCTTATGTTCAGCAAACTCACTCAACTCTCCTACTAATCCTAATAATTTGTCTATATACATTTTCCAGTTTATCCAACAAATATTTATTAGTTGTCTACTATGTTTCAGACACTGTACTGGATGCTAGGATATAAGAGTAATCAAAAAAGACAAAAAAAGCCCTCTGACATCATCCATTTAATTGGGTAAGACAGAAAATAAACAAATAAATAAGGAAGATATGTAGTGTATTAGAAGATGATAAGTAAGTGCTATGTAGAAAATTAAAGCAGAGGGCAGTGACAGGATATCGGAGGCTTGAAATTTCAAATAGGATGCACAAGGTAGTCCATACTGAGACAAAAGCTGACATTTAAGCAAAACTTGAAGGAGATGAGAGAACAATACTTTTGGGTACCTGGAGGAAATCATTTCAGGCAGAGGAACCATTAAGTACAAAGGTCCTAAGGCTGTAGACTGGAGTTTCTGAGGTCAGTGTGGCTGTACTGGAGAAATCATTTCAGGCAGAAGAACCATTAAGTACAAAAGTCCTGAGGTTGTAGGCTGGAGTTTCTGAGGTCAGTGTGGCTGTAGTGAAGGGAACAATGGGGAAAGGGAGATGAGGTTAGGAGAGAAGTGGAGGCTGGATTGTTGGAGTCTTGGGCAGCCAGTGGAGAGTTCTGAGCAGAAGTAACATGGTCTAATTTTTCTATTCCTGTTTTGGGAACAGTCTGTGGAAAGGCAAGAGTGAAATCACAAAGGCCAGTTAAGTGGCTACTGAAATAATTCAGATAAGAAGCAGCAGAGTTTCTGACCATCATGGAGCAGTGGTGGTGGTGAGAAGTGTTCAGATGATCCTAGATGTATTTTGAAGATAGGACCAACAGGATTTGCTGAAGTATGTGCATGTAATGAAGAGGGGGCGGTGGGGGGAAGGGGGAGAGAGAGAGAGAGAGAGAGGGAGAACGAACTTAAGATTTTTGGCCTGAAAAACTAGGATGATAAAATTGTCAATAAGTAAGATGAAGACGACCAAGGAAGGAAGGAATTTGGAAAGGGGGGGTGAGGGGAAGGGAGTGTAGGAAGAATCATGAGTTCCACTTTACATGTGTAAAGTCTGAGCTGTCAGAATTCTGAGTGGAGATGTGCAAGTATTGTATATATGAGTCTGGAGCAGGAGAGAAGTCTGGGCTGGCCATTATAATTTTGGAACTTGTCAGCCTTGAGACTGAGCGAGATCACCAAGGGAGTGAGTGCAGACAGAAAGTAAAAAGTCCAAAGACTGAGTCCAGTACTCAGAAGTTAAGGAGATGATGAAGGACTAGGAAAATAAACTGAGAAGAAATATCCAGTAAAAAAAAAAAGAAAAAAGAAAGTCAGAAAATCATGGTGTCCTGAATGCCAGGTGAATAAACTGTTGCAAGGAAAGAGTGATGTCAAATGCCACTGATTGGTCAAATGAGATTTGTCACTGATTGGTCAAGACTGAGAATTGCCTGAGGTTCAGACACATGAAGGTCATTATGACTCGACAAGAGCAGTTGTCACTGGATGGGTCAGACTGAAAGCCAGATTGGAGTTAGTTTGAGATGGTAGGAAGATAATTAAAGAAAATGAGCAGTGACAACCCTGGGCATTTTCCCATAAAGATCAGAGAAATGGGCTGGTATTTAAAAGAATGGGATGGGGAGAGAGGAGAGAATCAAGAAAAAATATGTTTTAAATGGAAGAAGCACATTCCTTGATTCTTTTTTATGTATAAGTCATCAATTTAAAATAATTATAGTTTTGTTTCTTCCTTTCCAATCCTTATTCTGTTATTTGATTTCTTTGTCTCACATCCTGACTAGCTCTCCAGAACTAGATTGACTAGAATGAGTTATCCTTCTCTCTTTTTATTTAAAGAGAGTTTTCTGACTTTTCAGTGTAAGTGTGTCCGGAATTGGTGGGTTCTTGGTCTCACTGACTTCAAGAATGAAGCCGCGGACCTTCGCGGTGAGTGTTACAGCTCTTAAGGTGACACGTCTGGAGTTTGTTCCTTCTGATGTTCAGATGTGTTCGGAGTTTCTTCCTTCTGGTGGGTTCGTAGTCTCGCTGGCTCAGGAGTGAAGCTGCAGTCCTTCGTAGTGAGTGTTACAGCTCTTAAGGCGGCACATCTGGAGTTGTTCGTTCCTCCCGGTGGGCTTGTGGTCTCACTGACTTCAGGAGTGAAGCTGCAGACCTTCGCGGTGTGTTACAGCTCATAAAAGCAGTGTGGACCCAAAGAGTAAGCAGTAGCAAGATTTATTGCAAAGAGCGAAACAACAAACGCTCCACAGTGTGGAAGGGGACCCAAGCGGGTTGCCAATGCTGGCTCGGGCAGCCTGCTTTTATTCTCTTATCTGGCCCCACCCACATCCTGCTGATTGGTAGAGCCGAGTGGCCTGTTTTGACAGGGTGCTGATTGGTGCATTTACAATCCCTGAGCTAGATACAAAGGTTCTCCACATCACCATCAGATTAGTTAGATACAGAGTTTGGACACACAGGTTCTCCAAGGCCCCACCAGAGCAGCTAGATACAGAGTGTCGATTGGTGCACTCACAAACCCTGAGCTAGACACAGGGTGCTGATTGGTGTGTTTACAAACCTTGAGCTAGATACAGAGTGCCGATTGGTGTATTTACAATCTCTGAGCTAGACATAAAGTTTCTCTAAGGCCCCACCAGAGCAGCTAGATATAGAGTGTCGATTGGTGCATTCACAAACCCTGAGCTAGACACAGGGTGCTGATTGGTGTGTTTACAAACCTTGAGCTAGATACAGAGTGCCCATTGGTGTATTTACAGTCCCTGAGCTAGACATAAAGGTTCTTCACGTCCCCACCAGACTCAGGAGCCCAGCTGGCTTCACCCAGTGGATCCTGCAGGGGGGCTGCAGGTGGAGCTGCCTGCCAGTCCCTCACCGTGCGCTCGCACTCCTCAGCCCTTGGGTGGTCGATGGGACTGGGTGCCGTGGAGCAGGGGGTGGCACTCGTCGGGGAGGCTCGGGTCGCACAGGAGCCCATGGAGGAGGTGGGAGACTCAGGCATGGCAGGCTGCAGGTCCCAAGCCCTGCCCTGCGGGAAGGCAGCTAAGGCCCGGTGAGAAATCGAGCGCAGCGCTGGTGGGCTGGCACTGCTGGGGGACCCAGTACACCCTCCGCAGCTGCTGGCCTGGGTGCTAAGTCCCTCATTGCCGGGGGCCAGCAAGGCCAGCCGGCGGCTTCGAGTATGGGGCCCGCCGAGCCCACGCCCACCCGGAACTCCAGCTGGCCCGCAAGCACCGCAGGCAGCCCGGGTTCCTGCTCGCACCTCTCCCTCCACACCTCCCTGCAAGCTGAGGGAGCTGGCTCCCGCCTTGGCCAGCCCAAAAAGGGGCACCCACAGTGCAGCCATGGGCTGAAGGGCTCCTCAAGTGCCGCCAAAGTGGGAGCCCAGGCAGAGGAGGCGATGAGAGCAAGCGAGGGCTGTGAGGACTGCCAGCATGCTGTCACCTCTCATAAGCATAATGTTTGCTCCAGGCTTTTGGTTAATGCTCTTTATCAGATTAAGGAGGTTCCCATTTATTCCTGTTTTTCTAAGAATTGTTTAATTTTATCAACTGATTTTTCTATCCTCTTGCGATAATCCTATTTTCCCCTTTAATCTGTTAATGTGGTGAATTACAGTAATAGATTTTTCAAATATAGAACCATTATTGTATTCCTGGAGCAAAATAAAATTTGTTGTTTATTTTAATGCATTTTAAAATTGGGCTTGCTATTTTTAAAGTAGTTTTAGAACTATGCTTATATATGAGATTGGTCTTTAATTGTCCTTTTTCCACTGTCTTTACTTGGCTTTGATATCAAGTTATACACAGTAGTTTCATAAAATGAGTTGAGAAATGTTTCCACATTTTCTGTTATCTGCAAGAGTTTTGTAATATTGTGACCTAATCCTCAAAGATTTCATAGAACACTGTAAAACTCTCTGGCACTATAAATTTGTGTATTTTAATAGATTTTTAAACTACTGATTCAATCTCTTTGAGGAAAATTAGGAATTTTGCTTCAGTCACTTTTGGTAAAGTATATTTTCTAAGCAATTTTATATTTTATCTGAGTTTTCAAGTTTATTAGCATCAAATTGTTTGAATTATTATTTTTTTTGGCAGCTTCTGTATTCATTGATATCTTACCAATATTTTCAAAGCTTTGTCTTCTACTTTTTAAAGTTTTGATTTATTGATCATCTGTATAGGATCTTTTCAAAATCTCATTAATTTCTTTTTAAGTCTTTACTACTTTACTTTTTGTACTTTCTCTGGCTTTATTCTGCTGTTCTTTTTTTTAGTCTCCTCAGTTGTATAATTAGGTTATTGATTATTTTAACTTTCTTATTTTCCAATATAAGCATATAAGACCATAAATTTCTTGCTAAGTAACATTTAGTATCATTCTACAAGTTTTGAGATATGTTTTCATTGTAAATTCTAAATATTTTCTTAGTTTTATTGTGACTTCCTCTGACTAACAAGTAATTTAGAAGTTAGTTTTAATTTCCCCAAGAATTTTTATAATCTTTTTGTTGTTAAATCTTTTTTAACAAAAGATTTTTAACAAAATCTTTTTGTTGTTAAATCTTAACTGCATGTAGTCAGAGAATGTGAACTGCATGATATCAGTTATTTCCAAGTAGTTGAGACTTGCTTTGTTACAGAGTTTATGGCTAATCTGTGTAAATTATAATAGCTAATACTTATGTAGCACTTACTGTGTGCCAGAAACTATTCTAAGAGCTTTTCACATTAACATATTTATTTCTTTAAGTAAATTTTTGAGGTAAGTATACTAATATTCCCATTTTATAGATGAGGAAACAGGCATAGAAAGGCTAATAATGTAACTTGACCAAGGTTGTATAGCTAGTAACTAGTAGAACCAAAAATCAAGCCCAGAATGTGAGTTCAGAAGCTATTCTTAGCCACCAAACTATTCTGGGTCTTTTTTTTTTTTTGAGTCAGTCTTGCTCTGTCAAGTGCAGTGGTACAATCTTGGCTAACTGCAACCTCTGCCTCCTGGGTTCTGGGTTCAAGCAATTCTCCTGCCTCAGCCTCCTGGGTAGCTGGGATTACATGTGCCTGCCACCACACCTGGCTAATTTTTGTATTTTCAGTAGAGACAGGGTTTCACCATGTTGGCCAGGCTTGTCTTGAACTCCTGACCTTGCGATCCACCTGCCTTGGTCTCTCAAAGGGCTGGGATTACAGGCATAAGCCACCGTGTCCGGCCTATACTGCCTCTTTAAATGTTTAATATGTGCTTGAAAGGCATGTGTATTCTCTAATTATTGGATGTCTTAATATCTGTATTATTGGATATTAAATATGTTGATTAAATAACTCTTGTTAATGATATTGTTCAAATTTTGTATATCCTCAATAAGTTTGCATTTGTTTGGACTGTCAGTTACTAACAGATATGTTTTACATTTTCCATTATAATTTTGGGTTTGCCAATTTCTCCTTGTAATTTTGTCAAGCTTGTTAGGGGCTTTTTTGTTATGTATGCACAAGTCAAAGATTGTTATTTGTTTCTTGGAGAACTTTTCTTTTCATTAGTATATACTGAGCATTTTTATTCCTAATAAGTTTTGCCTGTTTTCTTTGCAGTAGAAATTATCTATTTTTTCTTTGTCTATCTTTTTACTTTTACCTTTCTATGTCATTATGACTTTAATGTAATTTGTAAATGTTACATAAGTAGATTTTTTAAATAATCAAAATAGAAAATATCTGTCTTTTAATTGGAAAATTTAGTCAACTCATACTTATTATGATAAGCGATCTATTTGTATGTATTTCTTCATTTTATTTGTGTTGTATTTTCTGACTTTTCCATGTTTATTTTTATCTTTTTCTGAAAATTTTTAACTGATTGAGTTTTTATCATTTTATTTCCTGCCACTCTTGGGGCTAGTGGGTTGAAGATTATGTATTCTATTTCTATTATTTTAATATAGTTGCCTTTAACATTTTAGCAAACATACTGATGATATTTCATCAATTCTAAGATAGACATTTTTCCCATATTAAAATCTCTGAAATAAATATATGTTTTATAATTGATGACAATCTTCCAATTGCTGTTGGTCAGGCAGTAGTCATACATAGTTGTCATGGCCTATATGTGCAGGAACTTGTCATATTGTTCTTCATACTGTTACCATTCTAACTGGATTAGATACCTTGTTGTTCCTACCAATGTTGAGTTAAATATCCATTTAAAATGTTTTCAAAACTACTAGACTATAATGTGGCACTGAAACAGAAACTTGCTGTGTATGCAGAAAGGCATGCAGAGATAGCATCATGGTATGTAAGTTTTATATTAGTTAACCAATCATTGGGGGAATGACAGCAATTCCACATTTTCTTGCAAAATAATAACTGGGCACTATATGGAACTTAAAAAAGAGTATAGTTTTTGTTACTGAGATATTGGTAAAAGATAACCTATTACACTATAATAAGTAATACAACTGAGGGCAGGAGAAATGGACAATAGAATAGATGAAAGAAATTTCAAGGAAATGAGAGTCTAGTATGCTCAATTAATATCCTGTATAGGACTCTCTTGGAAGCATGATGCCCCTCACAATTTAACTGCCAGTCTCTTCTCTTTCTTCATGACACACGAAATAATCACAGATCTTCTCATTGATGCCATCTTACATTTGATTAATTACAGTAACTATGTCTAAAGTTATTCAGGAACTCTGTCCTCCTCCTATTCCTAGAAGTACCTTGGAATACTTTAATGCCCATCTTACATGTTATTAACCAGCACTTTTATTTACCTGTGTAATACCCTTGAAACTATTCTTTTTAAATAAGAGGCTTTAAAAAAATATATAGTCAATGCTTGCTTAAAGTACCTAATATTTCCCTGTTTCTTTTTTCACCTTTCTTTTTTTATTGACTTACTTTTTTCTTTGTTTTCCTGAATCCAAGTTCTTGTTTTCTGAAGTATACATTTTAAAAGTATCTTCAGCAAGTGCAGTGGCATGTCCCTGTAGTCCCAATTACTCAGCATGGTGAGGCAAGAGGATCATTTGAGACAGGACTTTGAGGCTGCAGCATGCTATAATTGCATCTCTGAGTAGCCACTGTACTCCAGCCTGGGCAACATAGCAAGACCCCATCTCTGGGGAAAAGAAAGTTCCTTCAGTGAAGGTCTGTTAATGATAAACTCTCTAAATGTTTGTTTTTCTAAAAAAGTCCTTATTTTTGCCCTTAATTTTGACTAATTACCTGAATATGCATTTCTAGATTGGCAGCCATTTCATTTCTCAGTAGTTTCTATTATTGCTGTTATGAAATGTGCTGTCATTTTAATTGCCATTTCTTTACACTGAATCTACTTTTCTCTCTAGTTAATATTTTCCCTGTGCCTTTGGTGTTCTATGGTTTCACTATTACATGTCTAGATGTGGTTTTATTTGTATATTCCTACTCAATCCTTATTGTGTTTTGTGAGTTTGAGGGTTTTATGTCTTTTTTCAATTTTGTAAAGTTCTTAAACTTTTTCTCAAATATTAACTTTTACATCTAATCTTTCCTTTTGGAAATCATATTTATTGACTCAGTTGTGCATCCAACAAATACGTATTGAGTACATACTCTCTTCTAGCAATAGTCTAGGCATTGAGAACATAATAGTACAAAAAAAGAACAGACAAAATCATCGCCTTCATATTCATCATATTCTGTCCTATTTTATCTTCAATATTTCTTGATCTATTATATTTTCCATCTCTATGTGATATATTATATTCTCAGCTCTATCTTCCAATCCATTAAGTCTTTTTTTCAGCTCTATCCATCCACTGTTTCATCCATCTACTGAGGTTTTAATTTCTAGAGATTTCTTTTTTAAAAACAAAATTTCTGGTTTTTAAAAAAGTGACTTGGTCTTTTAAAATAAAAATAATTATTCTTTATACATTGACTGATTTTGAATATATAATTTTATAATTTGAAGTCAATAATTTCATTACCTGAAATTTTTAAATATCTAATCTGCTATGTGTTTAATCTGCTTACATGTGCTCATATTGGCTTATTTTCTTGGGTGTTTTGTAATATTAAATTTTTAAGTTCAGCATAAGTAAGATTTTATTTGTGTAAGTACTGAGTGGTCTGTGTTGAGTGTGGTACCTTCAAAGTGGTTTATATTTGCTTCTGCTAGGAATCCCAGCAATATTGTCAGTTCTGAGCTCACTTGTTGTTAGTGGTGGTGACATCTTGGCTTTGGAGATTCTTGAAGTGATAGAATAAATGGCATAATGTATCATTATATACACATTGTATGTGTGTGTGTGTGTGTGTGTGTATGCTTTTAAAAGTGGAAAGAGGGATGAAAATATAAAGGATTATTAGTATGATGCCAATGTAGAATATGACTGTAAGGTAATAACTATGTGGTCCTTGTTCCATACATTATTAAGTAGTTGTGGAATAAATGTATAAAAATGTCAACCACACATGAAAATGTTTGTGAAGAAGTCCAAATATCTCTCCTCCCTGACAACATAATTTATACCTAGAAAACACTGCAGATACCACCAAAAGAGTCCTAGAACTGATAAATGACTTCAGTAAAATTTTAGGATACAAAACTCAATGTACAACAAGCAGTATCATTTCTACACCTAGTAACATTCAAGATGAGAGCCAAAACAAGAACACAATCCCATTTACAATAGCTGCAAAAAACTAAAATACCTAGGAATGCTTCTAACAAAGGAGCTGAAAAATCTCTACAAGGACAACTACAACTACAAAACACTACTGAAAGAAATCACAGATGACACAAACAAATGGAAAAATATTCCATGCTCATGGATTGGAAGAATCAGTATAATGAAAATAGCCATACTGCCCAAAGCAATCTATAGATTCAACACAATGCCTATCAAACTATCAACATCAGCTGGGTGCAGGTGGCTCACACCTGTAATTCCAGCACTTTGGGGGGCCAAGGCAGGTGGATCACTTGAGGCCAGTTTGAGACCAGCCTGGCCAACATGGTGAAACCCTGTCTCTACTAAAAATACAAAAAATTAACTAGGCCTGGTGGTGCACGCCTGTGGTTCCAGCTATTTCAGGAGGCTTAGGCATAAGAATCACTTGAACCTGGGAGGCAGAGGTTACAGTGAGTTGGGATCCCATCACTGCACTCCAGCCTGGGTGACAGAGTGAGACTCTGTCTTAAAACAAACAAACAAACAAAAAACCTACCAACATCATTTTTCACAATATTAGGAAAACCTATTCTAAAATTCATATATAACCAAAAAAGAGTCCAAATACCTGAAGCAATCCTAAAAAAAAAGTACAAAGCTGGAGGCATCACATTACCAGACCTTAAACTATACTATAAGGCTACAATAACTAAGACAGCATGGTACTGGTATAAAAACAGACACATAGACCAATGGAACGGAATAGAGAACCCAGAAATAAAGCCGCACACCTACAACTATCTGATCTTTGACAAAGTCAACAAAACTAAGCAATGAGGAAAGGAGACCGTATTCGATAAATGACTAGCCATATGCAGAAGAATGAAACTGAATTCCTACCTATCACCATATACAAAGATTAACTCAAGGTGGATTAAAGATTTAAATGTAAGACCTCCAACTATAAGAATCCTCAAAGATAATCTAGGAAACACCATTTTGGACATTGGTCTTGGGAAAGAATTTATGACTAAGTCCTCAACCACAATTGCAACAAAAACAAAAATTGACAAGTGGGACCTAATTAAGCTAAAGAGCTTCTGTTTCTGTAGCAGTACCATGCTGTTTTAGTTACTATAGCCTTATAACATAGTTTGAAGTCAGGTAATGTGATGTCTCCAACTTTGTTCTTTTTGCTTAGGATTGGTTTGTGTGTGTGTGTGTGTGTGTGTGTGTGTGTGTGTTGGTTCCATACAAATTTTAGAATAGTTTTCTCTAATTCTGTGAAAAATGATGTTGGTAATTTGATAGGAATTGTGTTGAATCTATAGATTGCTTTGGGCAGTATGGCCATTTTAACAATTCTGATTCTTCTAACCCATGAGCTTCTTTCTATACAGCAAAAGAAACTATCAACAAAGTAAACAGATAACCTAGAGAATGGGAGAAAATATTCGTGAACTATGCATCTGACAAAGTTCTGATATCCAAAGTCAATAAATAACTTAAACAATTCGACATGCAAAAAACAATTAGTCCCATTAAAAAGTGGACAAAGGACATGAACAGACCCTTCTCAAAAGAAGACATATAAGCAGCTGACAAACATGAAAAAATGCTCAACTTTAGCAATCATCAGAGAAATGCAAATCAAAATCACAATGAGATACTATCCCATACCAGCTAGAATGGCTTTTGTTAAAAAGTCAAAAAACAGCAGATGTTGGTGAGGCTGCAGATGCAGAGAAAAGGGAAAGCTTATACCCAGTTGGTGGGAATGTAAATTAGTTCAGCCACTGTGGAAACCAGTGTGAAGATTTCTCAAAGAACAAAGAACTACCACTTGACCCAGCAATTCCATTACTGGGTATATACTCAAAGGAAAATAAATTATTCTACCAGAAAGACATATGCAGTTTTATGTTCATTGCAGCACTATTCACAATAGCAAAGACATGGAATCAACCTAGGTGGTCATTAACAGTGGATTGCGTAAAGAAAATATGGTACATATGCACCATGGAATACTACACAGCCATAAAAACAAAGTCATGTCCTTTGCAGCAACATGGATGCAGCTAGAGGCCATTTATCCTAAGTGAACTAAAGCAGAAACAGAAACTAAATACCATACTTTTTTTCACTTATAAGTGGGGGCTAAGCATTTGTACAAATAGGCATAAGGATGGGAACAATAGACACTGGAGACTGGAAAAAGAGGGAGGGAAGAAGGTAAGGAATGAAAAACTTCCTGTTGTGTACTATCCTCACTAGCTGGGTGACAGCATAATTTATGCCCCCAAACCTCAGTGTCATAAAATATACCCTTGTAACAAACCTGCTCATGTACCCTCTGAATCTAAAATAAAAGTTGAAATTATAAAAAATTTTTAAAAAGAAAGTGAGAGATAAACACTTTCCCAGACAAATAAAAACAAGGAAATCATTGGCAACAGACCTACTCAACAAGAAATGAAAGAAATTCTTCAGAGATAAGGAATATAATATATTCAGACACTTTTATCCATCCAAAAGAATGAAGAACACTGGAAATGCAATAAAGATATTTATTAGAAAGAAAGAGAGAGAGAGAGAAAGAAAGGAAAGAAAGAAAAAGAAAGGAAGGAAGAAAGAAAAAAAGAAAGAAAGAGAAAAGAAAGAAAGAGAGAAAGTGAAAAGAAAAGAAAGAAAGAATTTGTAGCTCACTGTAGGTTATAAACCCAAAGCTAGCTTTTAGGGTTATGGTATCCTTAAGGGAAATAAAAATAATAGCTAACATTTATCTGCACTTACTGTGCACCAGACACTGTTGTAAATCCTTTCCATGTATCAACTCCTTGAATACTTGCAACAATCCTAGGAGCCAGATAGTAACAATATTCTAACTTTAAAAATTAGGAAACAGAGGCTCAGACAGATAAGTGATTGCCTGAGATTGCAGAGCTGGTAAAAGCAGAGCCGAGCCCTTAGCCTGGGCATTCTGATGCAGTCCATGTTCTTAACCACTATGCTATGCTGCCTCTAAAGGAAGGGAGGGAGAAATCATTACATCCTCTGCCTTAGGACATCTCCATTCTTCTCTTTCAAGTTTCCACTCCCATGCCAAATTCATTCTTCCCACCACCAACTGCTTTATTTCAGGTATTCCTTCCCTTTTGCCAGTGGGCCATTCCCTGAAGACTGCTTTCAGCGTAGGTAAGAGAGACTTAAAAGGTTAATGAATGCTGAAGTGGAGGTGTGTTGAGTGAGAGTGAACCATCCTGATAAACAAGCCTGGAGCAGCACAATTTGTGGCTTTTTCATTGTCCTACTTCTCCAATTTGACACCCCACCACTTTAGGATAAATTACTTTAAAATTGACAATGACTAGGTCACTGTGAGAATGACTCTCTAAATCTGGCTTGATGGGTTTGACATTAAATAGATTTGGTCCTTAGAAGTTGCTCATTTTAATATGCACAGGTACTGACCCAATGTCGAGCCCAAACATAAACACATACACATATGTATTTCAAAAGAACAGGATATTTTCTGGAATGCAAGTCAGAAAAACCCTAATTGCAAAGCTGATCCCTTGCCAAAAAGCTTTAAATGATTCAATTATACCACTAAAACAGGTGAAAATTTTTTTTTGTCTTTTTGAATATTTGTTAAAGGAAGCAGTTAACTGTTTATTCAGGTTTTCCCCCTTTTTGTAGGAAATCTCATTTTGGAGAATTTTTTCTTCATGCCATATACAGAATTTGAAGATATAAAATTTTTGAAGTTGAAAAATCTCTTTGTAGTAAAGTGCTGTGTAATAAGAAATTCATAGCTTTAGGAGGCTCACAGTAATATCAAAGTTCATAACTGATGTATCTATACCTGATATATTACTATATTCACTGCAATTATGAGCAATGTGAAGTAATTTATCTTTATGGACAGCTGCTTAACTTTTCTAGTTAGAAATCATAGAATATTTGCCTTATGTTCAACAATGTCACTGACACGATCCTATACACAATGGCCTCATTCAAAAGGCCCCTTTCAAAATTCTCTGATAATTCATTGCTTTCTTAGCATGGAAACTGAGTTTTAGTGTTCATGACCAAGACACAGATGCCTGTCATGTATTTTTCATTGAGTTGTACCTTCCACTTTTATTGAGGCTTGTTTCATTCAGAAAACATCTCATTGCCACTTATTAATAAACTATTATTTGGACATTGTTTGCTATGCTTCTCAGTGTCATCTATATAAACTCTGTTCCCAGGAAAACAGACTCTGAAATGGTGATTACCATGCAGAACATTTATAGGGGAGTGCTCTGAGAAACAATACCTGTTAGGGAGTGGATGAAGCAGGATTGGGCAGAGGAAAAATGTGCACTGTAATGCAGCTGTGAAAAAAAAGGTCTCAACTAATCTCTCACAGGGACCTCTGGAACTGGGATGACCCTTCAGAGTCATCCTATGACCAGGGACCAGGCCTTCATATCTCCATGATGACTAGTCATTGGATGCAGGTTGTCCAATGGAAGGAGCAAAATGTTGAATGAGGCCATTCCGTTTGACCACAGAAAATTTCTATAGGCAGACTTGGCTACAAACCAACAGCTGAGAGAATAAGTACCTAGGTCCTGGAGAGGGGATTTGGGCAACGTATCATCATGTCCACTATAGTCTACCTCAGCACTGTTCTAAATGGTTGCTTTGTATAATAAATTTATCCTATATGGAAACAGCTTCTCTGATAAGCTGATTGATCTCTTGTTCTGAGGAAATTTATAATAAGAAAGTTAGTAAGAGGATCTAACATGTCTGTGATTAACTGGTTTCCTTGAGGGATGGTGCCATTCTTTGGGCCCAGCATTAGCTTCTGTTGCTGGCAGATTTCACATCAGGGCAGCGTTGAATGATGCATAGCTTCTATCCCTCACCATAGCTATTCCATTTATGTGCCTATTGGATCACACTAGAGTGACTGATGACAGAGGCTTGATGTCATTTAGCTGAGTCATTCTCTCTACTTTGTGTTTTATTGCCTCTTTTGTGATGAATGCTCTCATGGGCATTAACATGGGATAAAAAAGATGTTTATACTTTGTGCCCAAGTCATGTGTTCACCACTCCAGTTCTTATCAAGGCTGCAATTGGTGTGCATCATCTCTGTGGTAGGCTGAATAATGGCCCACAAAAAATGTCCGCATCCTAAACCCCAGAACCTGTGAATGTAATCTTACATGGGCAAGGAACTTTTCAGATATAATATAATTGATAATCTTGAGATAGGGAGATCATCCTGGATTATGTGGGTGTGCCCAGTATAATCAAGGGTCCTTATAAGTGGGGAAACAAGGTCAAAGGTGGAAGAAAGAGAGGGAATGATAAAAAGCAGAGGTTGAAGTGATGTGCTTTGAAGATGGAGGAAGGGACCATGAGCCAAGGAATGCAGGTGGCCTCTAGAAGCTAGAACAGATTTAAAAAAAAAAAAAAATGCCCTCAGAGCCTCCAGAGGGCACCAGCCCTGCTGACACCTTGACTTTAGTCCAGTGAGACTGATTTTTGACTTCTGACCTCCAGAATTTTAATTTCTCAACACAAATTCTTGAGCCAGTAAGTATGTGATAATTATTTGCAACTATAACAAGAAGACAATTGCAGTATCACTCCTTTACAACCTATTCTGGATTTCCTTCATCTTCAGCTAGCACCTCTACTGATCTAAGTTGCCTCCTAGTTGAGTTACTCAGATGCTCTTTCTTGAGGGGTCTGAGTCCCTGGACTCCATTCCTTTCTCAGGCTGTGACTGCTCCATTGTCCATTTACCATCAAAATTGGGCAAGGGAGTACCAAGAGATACCCCCATTGTGTAACAGCAGCCTACTGTCTTCCAATGTTCATGGCCAATTACTCCTGCCAGGTTGGCAACTCCTTTCTTAATATGCTGGTCCCTTGACACAAAGAACCTGAGGTGACTGGGCTGTTGGGCTCATGTATTCTACCTGCAGGGAATACAGTACCATGCAGTGGTCACTGTTTTAGTATGTGTACTGCCCCTTGGAGGATGGTGTTTCATCCTTTACAGGATATAAGGTTGAGTTGCTTCTTTGCAAGCCTGCTCCATTGATTCATCAGTCTAGTAGTATTGGGGTGGGGGCAGAAGAGGTTATGGTATGTGATAAAACCAGTGAGTCCCATGATTATGTGCCTACTGCTGTACATCCTTTGCTATAAAATGGTTCTTTGGTTTGATGCAGTGTTACGTAGAATCCTATGTCAGCAGACCAAATGCTCTGTGATCCCTCAAATAGTGAACCAGGCTTAAGCCCTGTGAGCAGAAAAAAACCCAACCCTGGATTACATGTAAATTCCACTCAATATGATTGACGTCCCTTCCAAGGTGGAAAAGGTCTAATGTAAATAACTTGCCACCAAGTGATTGATTTGTTTCCTTGAGGGGTGGTGCCATTCTGAGGACTCAGCAGGGGCCTCTGTTGCTGGTAGATTTACATCAAGGCAGTGGTGGGTGATGCCTAGCCTCTATCCCTCACCATGGCTACTCCATTTATGTGCTGACTGGATCACACTGGAGTGACTGATGACAGAGGCTTGGTTGATGTCATTTGGCTGAGTCATTCCCTCTGCTTTGTGTTTCAGTGCCTCTTGTGTAGTGAATATTCCCATGAGCATAAAAGATGTTTATACTTTATGTCCAATCCCATGTGTGGATCCATGCTTCTTACCCAGAGCTCCTTATTTCCAGTTTCTCAATCTTTCTTTTTTCAGGCCATTGGCCATTCAGCCAAGCCATTTCTCTTGCCACACAAAATTAATGATCAGGTGCATGACTGAAGCTGTGACCACTGGGAGAATGTTCTCTCACTTTTGTCTTTCAGGGTCACCCCTGAGTAGGTCTATACATAAGAGAAGTCAAATTTTGAATTGCACCCACATACCTAGCCAACCCATCAGTAAACCAAGTTGAGACATTTTCCTCCTCTGTCAGCTGGCCATGAGGGAACCCCTCATGTGGCCATAAGTGTCACCTGAGTGTAAGATGTTATTTCTATAGTGGTTGATGACATAGGGGTCCAGGTCACCTGCTCACACAGCTTATTTGTGCACTCTGGCTTTGTTCATGTCTGATCCAAAATGTACCACTTCCTAGTAAAATACTTGAACTTCAAAACTTAAGAAAAAACTCAAGCATAATATGAGCTAATATGACATGTTTAAGGCCAAATGTATCTATCATATCACTTTATATAAATGGGTAAAACTCACCTATTTTTTTAAAAAGACTTTTAGATTAGATCACCAGGAAAAATCTAGCAAAGAAGAGACGTATATTTAATGACTTAGGAAATGATTTAGAAAATGTAAAAATAGGCTGGACATGGTGGCTCACACTTATAATCCCAGCACTTTGGGAAGCCAAGGTGGGGAGGGTCACTTGAGCCTAGGAGTTCAAGACTAGCCAGGTTAAAATAGCAAGACTCCATCTCTACAAAAAAAAAATTAAACAAATTAGCTGGGAATGGTGGCATGTACCTGTAATCCCAGCTACTTAGGAGGCTGGGATAGGAGGAACCCTTGAGCCCAGGAGGTTGAGGCTGCAGTGAGCCATGGCACCACTGCACTCCAACCTGGGTGGCAGAGAGAACCTGTCTGAAAAAAACCAAAAATTAAAAATTAGAAAATCTAAAATAAAAAGATGCAAAATTAAACAATGATTTACTTGACTATAAAACACATGTGAGTAATTCAAATTAAAGCAAATTGTTTTGATGTTTACCACGAAACCATATCACATATTCAAACCTAATATATAGGCTATTTCTTTTTTTTTTTAACATACCATGCCAAATTAACAGATAAAGCACAGGAAATAATCCTTTGACACAGAAAATCAATGCTGAGTCAAAAATAATCCTCTTTGCTTAAAATTGTGAGAAAGAGTTTGCCCAATCATTTGCTAAGGCAGGGCCCTCTGTTCTCATATGAAGACTTGTGAAGTCTACATGTAGCTCCACCATGCTTAAATTGTTGATTATGATAGAATGGTTTGGACCCAGACGATGATCAAGGACTTCTGTATACCCTATGTACTAGGCATATTTTTTACTATTAAGAATCATTGAATAATGCTACTAAATTGTTTCCTAGAAAGTTATATAAAGAGAGTTAACAACCACTCATTTGATACAATATAGGTTGTAAAATAAATTTTAAAAATAAGAATAAAATAGGCAAATGATATGAGGAAAATTTAAACCAAAAGGAACAGGGATCATGTTCTTT
Source organism: Pongo abelii (assembly GCF_028885655.2). Classification (NCBI taxonomy): domain Eukaryota; kingdom Metazoa; phylum Chordata; class Mammalia; order Primates; family Hominidae; genus Pongo; species Pongo abelii. The sequence continues at coordinate 167,202,140 of NC_085928.1, read as the reverse complement.
AGTCAGATAAAAAATTCATGCCAGAAGCATTCAGTAAAATAAAGGCACTTTGTTTTTCTAATGGATTTAGTTCACAAGAGTTATAAAAATTAAGAATATCTTTATGTTAAATTACATAGCAATAACATTCATAAAAGAAAAACTCCAGGAGATACCAGTAACAACAGATAGACACATTAGTTGCAGGAAATGTTAATTCACTTCTGTTCAGCCACTGTAAGGTCAAATAATAAGTAAGATTACAGAGAGCTTAAATCTTCCAAAATCCTTTTATGGACTTAGCATAAAATTGATATGACACCTGACAAACATAAGACCAAATATTGATGCAAAAAAGTTTTTTTTTTTTTCAACTGTATTGTTCTTTTTTTGTTTGTTTGTTTTTGTTTTTTTCTTTATTATTATTATTATTATACTTTAGACTCTATGATACATGTGCGCAACGTGCAAGTAAGTTACATATGTATACATGTGCCATGCTGGTGCGCTGCACCCACCAACTCGTCATCTAGCATTAGGTATATCTCCCAATGCTATCCCTCCCCCCTCCCCCCACCCCACAACAGTCCCCGAAGTGTGATGTTCCCCTTCCTGTGTCCATGTGTTCTCATTGTTCAATTCCCACCTATGACTGAGAATATGCGGTGTTTGGTTTTTTGTTTTTGCGATAGTTTACTGAGAATGATCATTTCCAATTTCATCCATGTCCCTACAAAGGACATGAACTCATCATTTTTTATGGCTGCATAGTATTCCATGGTGTATATGTGCCACATTTTCTTAATCCAGTCTATCATTGTTGGACATTTGGGTTGGTTCCAAGTCTTTGCTATTGTGAATAATGCTGCAATAAACATACGTGTGCATGTGTCTTTATAGCAGCATGATTTATAGTCCTTTGGGTATATACCCAGTAATGGGATGGCCGGGTCAAATGCAATTTCTAGTTCTAGATCCCTGAGGAATCGCCACACTGACTTCCACAAGGGTTGAACTAGTTTACAGTCCCACCAACAGTGTAAAAGTGTTCCTATTTCTCCACATCCTCTCCAGCACCTGTTGTTTCCTGACTTTTTAATGATTGCCATTCTAACTGGTGTGAGATGGTATCTCATTGTGGTTTTGATTTGCATTTCTCTGATGGCCAGTGATGGTGAGCATTTTTTCATGTGTTTTTTGGCTGCATAAATGTCTTCTTTTCAGAAGTGTCTGTTTATGTCCTTCGCCCACTTTTTGATGGGGTTGTTTTTTTCTTGTAAATTTGTTAGAGTTCATTGTAGATTCTGGATATTAGCCCTTTGTCAGATGAGTAGGTTGCGAAAGTGTTCTCCCATTTTGTAGGTTGCCTGTTCACTCTGATGGTAGTTTCCTTTGCTGTGCAGAAGCTCTTTAGTTTAATTAGATCCCATCTGTTAATTTTGGCTTTTGTTGCCATTGCTTTTGGTGTTTTAGACATGAAGTCCTTGCCCATGCCTATGTCCTGAATGGTATTGCCTAGGTTTTCTTCTAGGATTTTTATGGTTTTAGGTCTAACATTTAAGTCTTTAATCCATCTTGAATTGATTTTTGTATAAGGTGTAAGGAAGGGATCCAGTTTCAGCTTTCTACATATGGCTAGCCAGTTTTCCCAGCACCATTTATTAAATAGGGAATCCTTTCCCCATTTCTTGTTTTTGTCAGGTTTGTCAAAGATCAGATAGTTGTAGATATGTGGCATTATTTCTGATGGCTCTGTTCTGTTCCATTGATCTATATCTCTGTTTTGGTACCAGTACCATGCTGTTTTGGTTACTGTAGCCTTGTAGTATAGTTTGAAGTCAGGTAGTGTGATGCCTCCAGCTTTGTTCTTTTGGCTTAGGATTGACTTGGCGATGTGGGCTCTTTTTTGGTTCCATATGAACTTTAAAGTAGTTTTTTCCAATTCTGTGAAGAAAGTCATTGGTAACTTGATGGGGATGGCATTGAATCTGTAAATTACCTTGGGCAGTATGGCCATTTTCATGATATTGGTTCTTCCTACCCATGAGCATGGAATGTTCTTCCATTTGTTTGTATCCTCTTTTATTTCCTTGAGCAGTGGTTTGTAGTTCTCCTTGAAGAGGTCCTTCACATCCCTTGTAAGCTGGATTCCTAGGTATTTTATTCTCTTTGAAGCAATTGTGAATGGGAGTTCACTCATGATTTGGCTCTCTGTTTGTCTGTTATTGATGTATAAGAATGCTTGTGATTTTTGTACATTGATTTTGTATCCTGAGACTTTGCTGAAGTTGCTTATCAGCTTAAGGAGATTTTGGGCTGAGACAATGGGGTTTTCTAGATATACTATCATGTCATCTGCAAACAGGGACAATTTGACTTCCTCTTTTCCTAATTGAATACCCTTGATTTCCTTCTCCTGCCTAATTGCCCTGGCCAGAACTTCCAACACTATGTTGAATAGAAGTGGTGAGAGAGGGCATCCCTGTCTTGTGCCAGTTTTCAAAGGGAATGCTTCCAGTTTTTGCCCATTCAGTATGATATTGGCTGTGGGTTTGTCATAGATAGCTCTTATTATTTTGAGATACGTCCCATCAATACCTAATTTATTGAGAGTTTTTAGCATGAAGGTTGTTGAATTTTGTCAAAGGCCTTTTCTGCATCTATTGAGATAATCATGTGGTTTTTGTCTTTGGTTCTGTTTATATGCTGGATTACATTTATTGATTTGCGTATATTGAACCAGCCTTGCATCCCAGGGATGAAGCCCACTTGATCATGGTGGATAAGCTTTTTGATGTGCTGCTGGATTCTGTTTGCCAGAATTTTATTGAGGATTTTTGCATCAATGTTCATCAAGGATATTGGTCTAAAATTCTATTTTTTTGTTGTGTCTCTGCCAGGCTTTGGTATCAGGATGATGCTGGCCGCATAAAATGAGTTAGGGAGGATTCCCTCTTTTTCTATTGATTGGAATAGTTTCAGAAGGAATGGTACCAGTTCCTCCTTGTACCTCTGGTAGAATTCGGCTGTGAACCCATCTGGTCCTGGACTTTTTTTGGTTGGTAAGCTATTGATTATTGCCACAATTTCAGCTCCTGTTATTGGTCTATTCAGAGATTCAACTTCTTCCTGGTTTAGTCTTGGGAGGGTGTATGTGTTGAGGAATTTATCCATTTCTTCTAGATTTTCTAGTTTATTTGTGTAGAGGTGTTTGTAATATTCTCTGATGGTAGTTTGTATTTCGGTGGGATTGGTGGTGATATCCCCTTTATCATTTTTTATTGCATCTATTTGATTCTTCTCTCTTTTTTTCTTTATTAATCTTGCTAGAGGTCTATCAATTTTGTTGATCCTTTCAAAAAACCAGCTCCTGGATTCATTTATTTTTTGAAGGGTTTTTTGTGTCTCTATTTCCTTCAGTTCTGCTCTGATTTTAGTTATTTCTTGCCTTCTGCTAGCTTTTGAATGTGTTTGCTCTTGCTTTTCTAGTTCTTTTAATTGTGATGTTAGGGTGTCAATTTTGGATCTTTCCTGCTTTCTCTTGTGGGCATTTAGTGCTATAAATTTCCCTCTACACACTGCTTTGAATGCATCCCAGAGGTTCTGGTATGTTGTGTCTTGGTTCTCGTTGGTTTCAAAGAACATCTTTATTTCTGCCTTCATTTCGTTATGTACCCAGTAGTCATTCAGGAGCAGGTTGTTCAGTTTCCATGTAGTTGAGCGGTTTTGAGTGAGATTCTTAATCCTGAGTTCTAGCTTGATTGCATTGTGATCTGAGAGATAGTTTGTTATAATTTCTGTTCTTTTACATTTATTGAGGAGAGCTTTACTTCCAAGTATGTGGTCAATTTTGGAATAGGTGTGGTGTGGTGCTGAAAAAAATGTATATTCTGTTGATTTGGGGTGGAGAGTTCTGTAGATGTCTATTAGGTCCGCTTGGTGCACAGCTGAGTTCAATTCCTGGGTATCCTTGTTGACTTTCTGTTTCGTTGATCTGTCTAATGTTGACAGTGGGGTGTTAAAGTCTCCCATTATTAATGTGTGGGAGTCTAAGTCTCTTTGTAGGTCACTCAGGACTTGCTTTATGAATCTGGGTGCTCCTGTATTGGGTGCATATATATTTAGGATAGTTAGCTCTTCTTGTTGAATTAATCCCTTTACCATTATGTAATGGCCTTCTTTGTCTCTTTTGATCTTTGTTGGTTTAAAGTCCGTTTTATCAGAGACTAGGATTGCAACCCCTGCCTTTTTTTGTGTTCCATTTGCTTGGTAGATCTTCCTCCATCCTTTTATTTTGAGCCTATGTGTGTCTCTGCACGTGAGATGGGTTTCCCGAATACAGCACACTGATGGGTCTTGAGTCTTTATCCAATTTGCCAGTCTGTGTCTTTTAATTGGAGCATTTAGTCCATTTACATTTAAAGTTAATATTGTTATGTGTGAATTTGATCCTGTCATTATGATGTTAGCTGGTTATTTTGCTCGTTAGTTGATGCAGTCTCTTCCTAGTCTCGATGGTCTTTACATTTCGGTATGATTTTGCAGTGGCTGGTACCGTTTGTGCCTTTCCATGTTTAGCGCTTCCTTCAGGAGCTCTTTTAGGGCAGGCCTGGTGGTGACAAAATCTCTCAGCATTTGCTTGTCTGTAAAGTATTTTATTTCTCCTTCACTTATGAAGCTTAGTTTGGCAGGATATGAAATTCTGGGTTGAAAATTCTTTTCTTTAAGAATGTTGAATATTGGCCCCCACTCTCTTCTGGCTTGTAGGGTTTCTGCCGAGAGATCTGCTGTTAGTCTGATGGGCTTCCCTTTGATGGTAACCCGACCTTTCTCTCTGGCTGCCCTTAACATTTTTTCCTTCATTTCAACTTTGGTGAATCTGACAATTATGTGTCTTGGAGTTGCTCTTCTCGAGGAGTATCTTTGTGGCATTGTCTGTATTTCCTGAATCTGAATGTTGGCCTGCCTTGCTAGATTGGGGAAGTTCTCCTGGATAATATCCTGCAGAGTGTTTCCCAACTTGGTTCCATTCTCCCTGTCACTTTCAGGTACACCAATCAGATGTAGATTTGGTCTTTTCACATAGTCCCACATTTCTTGGAGGCTTTGCTCATTTCTTTTTATTCTTTTTTCTCTAAACTTCCCTTGTCACTTCATTTCATTCATTTCATCTTCCAGGGCTGATACCCTTTCTTCCATTTGATCGCATCGGCTCCTGAGGCTTCTGCATTCTTCACGTAGTTCTCGAGCCTTGGTTTTCAGTTCCATCAGCTCCTTTAAGAACTTCTCTGTATTGGTTATTCTAGTTATACATTCTTCTAAATTTTTTTCAAAGTTTTCAACTTCTTTGCCTTTGGTTTGAATATCCTCCCGTAGCTCGGAGTAATTTGATCGTCTGAAGCCTTCTTCTCTCAGCTCGTCAAAGTCATTCTCCGTCCAGCTTTGTTCCGTTGCTGGTGAGGAACTGCGTTCCTTTGGAGGAGGAGAGGTACTCTGCTTTTTAGAGTTTCCAGTTTTTCTGCTCTGTTTTTTCCCCATCTTTGTGGTTTTATCTACTTTTGGTCTTTGATGATGGTGATGTACAGATGGGTTTTTGGTGTGGATGTCCTTTCTGTTAGTTTTCCTTCTAACAGACAGGACCCTCAGCTGCAGGTCTGTTGGAGTACCTGGTGGGCCCTGTGAGGTGTCAGTCTGCCCCTGCTGGGGGGTGCCTCCCAGTTAGGCTGCTCAGGGGTCAGGGGTCAGGGACCCACTTGAGGAGGCAGTCAGCCCGTTCTCAGATCTCCAGCTGCGTGCTGGGAGAACCACTGCTCTCCTCAAAGCTGTCACACAGGGACATTTAAGTCTGCAGAGGTTACTGCTGTCTTTTTGTCTGTGCCCTGCCCCCAGAGGTGGAGCCTACAGATGCAGGCAGGCCTCCTTGAGCTGTGGTGGGCTCCACCCAGTTCGAGATTCCAGGCTGCTTTGTTTACCTAAGCAAGCCTGGGCAATGGCGGGCGCCCCTCCCCCAGCCTCGCTGCCGACTTGCTGTTTGATCTCAGACTGCTGTGCTAGCAATCAGCGAGACTCCGTGGGCGTAGGACCCTCTGAGCCAGGTGCGGGCTATACTCTCCTGGGGCACCGTTTCCTAAGCCCGTCGGAAAAGCACAGTATTCGGGTGGGAGTGGCCCGATTTTCCAGGTGCCGTCTGTCACCCCTGGAAAGGGAACTCCCTGACCCCTTGCGCTTCCCGAGTGAGGCAATGCCTCGCCCCTGCTTCGGCTGGCGCATGGTGAACTCACCCACTGACCTGCGCCCACTGTCTGGCACTCCCTAGTGAGATGAACATGGTACCTCAGATGGAAATGCAGAAATCACCCGTCTTCTGCGTGGCTCGAGCTGGGAGCTGTAGACTGGAGCTGTTCCTATTCGGCCATCTTGGCTCCTTCCCAACTGTATTCGCAAAAAAGTTTTAATAAAATATTAAAAACAGAATTTAGCAGCACATTAAAAAATTATTTCCCAAGATCCAGTACAACATGTTCCAGGAATGCAAAGGTAACTAATATTGAGAAATTTGTTTCTGTAATTTATCATATTGATAGATCTAAGGACAAAAGTATTTGATATATCTATAGATGCTAAAAAGGCATTTAAGGAAATTCACAATTTATTCTTTATTTAAAAAAATAAATAAACTCAATAAAATAGCAATAGATTGATACCTCTTTAATATTGTAAATTATAATATTATAAAATCTCTCACCCAAAAAGCCAGCATAATGCTTACTAGGGAAATTAAATCAAATATATAAACTTTGAATATAGAAAGTGATGTATTCTATATAATTTAAAACATTTACTGTATTTTTTTTTTTTTGGTTTTCACCATAAAATTTTATGCCAAAAATCAAGAATCAAAACTAGGAACTAAGCTAGCATTCTTGTTCTAATCACTTTTATGTGAAATAGCATAGAAGATTCTAGCCAACATAATAAGCCATGGGATATATAAAATATATAGATCTCAGAAAGGCTGCATAAAACACAAAAATCTTTTTAGAAAACCCAAGATGATGAACTTAAAATTTATCATAATTAAGTATAGTTAAGCTAAACAGCAAGTTACAAAATAAATACAAAAAGCAGGACATGGTGGCTCATGCCTGTAATCCCAGCACTTTGGGAGGCCAAGGCAGGCAGATCACGAGGTCAGGGGATCGAGACCATCCTGACTAACATGGTGAAACCCTGTCTCTACTAAAAACACAAAGAATTAGCTGGGCGTGGTAGCACGCTCCTGTAGTCCCAGCTACTCGGGAGGCTGAGGCAGGAGAATTGCTTGAACCCTGGAGGCGGAGGTTGCAGTGACCTGAGATTGCGCCACTGCACTCCAACCTGGGTGACAGAGTGAGACTCCATCTAAAAAAAAAAAAAAAAAAAAAAAAAAAGTTCATTTAATCAGCAAAACTAATTATAATTAAAAGTTCTAATGAGAAAAAATATTTTGTTAACAACAATAGAAAGACAAAATACACTAGGAAACACAGTTAAAAATTTGTGAAGCTCAATAGCATTTTTTCTCTAATGAGAAAAAATATTTTGTTAACAGAAAGACAAAATACACTAGGAAACACAGTTAAAAATTTGTGAAGCTCAATAGCAAAGACATGGAGTCAACCTAAATGCCCATCAATGGCACCCTGGATAAAGAAAACGTGGTATATATACAGCATGGAATATTACATCCAACCATAAAAAAGAACAAGATCATGTTCTTCTCAGGAACACGGAGTTGGAGGCCATTATCCTTAGCAAATTAATGCAGGAACAGAAAAACAAATACTGTGTGTTGTCACTTTAAGTGGGAGCTAAATGGTAAGAACACATGGACCCATAGAGGGGAACAACACACACTGGGGCCTATCAGAGGATAGATGGTGGGAGGAAGGAAAGGATCAGAAAAAATAACTAATGGGTACTAGGTATAATACTTGGGTGACAAAATAATCTGTATAACAAACTCCCATGACATGAGTTTACCTAAATAACAAACTTGCACATGTACCCCTGAACTTAAAATAAAAGTTACAAAAAATTCTGAAGCTTACATAGGGAAACTTGCAAAATTAGTATTGTAAAAGAATTGAGAAATGGCAGACAGAAAAGACAGCCCTGAAATAGAATCTGATATTGTGTCCAGAATTGGTGGGTTCTTGGTCTCACTGACTTCAAGAATAAAGCCGCGGACCCTCGCGGTGAGTGTTACAGCTCTTAAGGTGGCACGTCTGCAGTTTGTTCCTTCTGATGTTTGGATGTGTTCGGAGTTTCTTCCTTCTGGTGGGTTCGTAGTCTCACTGGCTCCGGAGTGAAGCTGCAGACCTTTGCCGTGAGTGTTACAGTTCTTAAGGCAGCGCGTCTGGAGTTGTTCGTTCCTCCTGGTGGGCTCGTGGTTTCGCTGGGTTCAGGAGTGAAGCTGCAGATCTTTGCGGTGAGTGTTACAGCTCATAAAAAGCAGCGTGGACCCAAAGAGTGAGCAGTAGCCAGATTTATTGCAAAGAGTGAAACAACAAAGCTGCCACAGTGTGGAAGGGGACCCAAGCGGGTTGCCAATGCTGGCTCAGGCAGCCTGCTTTTATTCTCTTATCTGGCCCCGCCCACATCCTGCTGATTGGTAGAGCTGAGTGGCCTGATTTGACAGGGTGCTGATTGGTGCGTTTACAATCCCTGAGCTAGATACAAAGGTTCTCCATGTCCCCATCAGATTAGTTAGATACAGAGTTTCGACACACAGGTTCTCTAAAGCCCCACCAGAGCAGCTAGATACAGAGTATCGATGGGTGCACTCACAAACCTTGAGCTAAACACAGGGTGCTGATTGGTGTGTTTACAAACCTTGAGCTAGATACAGAGTGCCGATTGGTGTGTTTACAATCCCTGAGCTAGACATAAAGGTTCTCCAAGGCCCCACCAGAGCAGCTAGATACAGAGTGTCGATTGGTGCACTCACAGACCTTGAGCTAAATACAGAGTGCCGATTGGTGTGTTTACAATCCCTGAGCTAGATATAAAGACTCTCCATGTCCTCACCAGACTCAGGAGCCCAGCTGGCCTCACCTAGTGGATCCCGCACAGGGGCTGCAGGTGGAGCTGCCTGCCAGTCCCGCGCTCTGCGCTCGCACTCCTCAGCCCTTGGGTGGTCGATGGGACTGGGCGCCATGGAGCAGGGGGCGGCGCTCCTCGAGGAGGCTCAGGCTGCACAGGAACCCACTGAGGCGGGGGAAGGCTCAGGCATGGCAGGCTGCAGTCCCGAGGCCTGCCCCGCGGGAAAGCAGCTAAGGCCCGGTGAGAAATCGAGCGCAGCGCCGGTGGGCTGGCACTGCTGGGGGACCCAATATACCCTCCACAGCCACTGGCCCAGGTGCTAAGTCCCTCATTGCCTGGGGCCAGCAGGGCCGGCTGGCTGCTCCAAGTGTGGGGCCGCCAAGCTCACGCCCACCCAGAACTCCAGCTGGCCCGCAAGTGCCGCACACAACCCCGGTTCCTGCTGGCGCCTCTCCCTCCACACCTCCCTGCAAGCTGAGGGAGTGGGCTCCGGCCTTGGCCAGCCCGGAAAGGGGCTCCCACAGTGCGGCGGTGGGCTGAAGTCCTCCTCAAGTGCCGCCAAAATGGAAGCCCAGGCAGAGGAGGCGCCAAGAGCGAGCGAGGGCTGTGAGGACTGCCAGCACGGTGTCACCTCTCAATATATTTAAAACAATTACTAGGAAATGAATTATTCACTAAATGGTAGTAGGAAGATTAGGTTAGCTATTTAGAAGAAAATGTGCATTTCTACTTATTTCCATAAATACCAGATAGATTTAAGAACTAAGCAAATGGTTAAAAGATGAATTTCTAAAGTAATAAATGTTGAGTGTTTTGTGAAGTTCTTTTTAATCTGGAAAAAAGTAAAGATGATTTTTATTCAAATTTTGAATAAGGAAAACTTGAAGTTAAACAAAAATCTGTTACAGGAATCACACAGAAAGAAAGGAGAATGTGTGGATAATATCTGCGTGTGCTTAGAATGCCTCTGTATAAACATAAGGATTTGCTGAGCCTGGTTCCCGCTGAGGAAGGGGACTGGGACAGATGAGGAACAGGGCTGACAGGGAGATTAACTTTTCACTGTAAACCCTTTCTTTGCATCTTTTGAATTTTTGTACGATGTTTATGTATTACCTTTCAAAAAAATGTAAACAACTTAAGTTTCCGATTTAGAAAAGGAAAAACAATGAGGCCCCCAAAATTGACAAGTTTAATTACCTAAAATCTTAGGATGTCATTGAATAGCAGCAAAAAAACTAAAAATAATGAAACATAGAGATATATTTGCAGCGAAATGTCAAATATTCACTTAATACCCTTAATAGAAAAATATATTGTACCAAAGAAGGATTAAAAAAAAAAAAAATGAGGTGACCTAAAGAAAAATATAACATAAGGTACTGTGGGTAGTTCCCAAAGGAGAAAATACAAACAGCCAATAAACACAGAAACATTCAACTTCACTTTTGGGCAAGGAAATTCCTAAGCAAAACAGCGATAAGATACTGTTTCTCACTAATCAAATTAGAAATATTATAAATACTCTGTTCTTGTAAGTGTAGAATAAGGAGATCATGCTATTACCCAGCTGGAGGGAGTTCACATTCGTAAAACCTTTCTGGAACATAGTTCAGCAGTACCTATTTTGAGCCTTAAAAATGTGCCTGTCCTTTGTCTCAGAAATTTTCACTTCTGGAGGCTCTAGTATATAATTTGCAATGTAGAGAGAGCTTCATGCACAAGATGTTTACTGCCCTATTAGTTATAGCAACAGCAACAGAAAATTGTTACAGCTGGAGTTTGCTGTAGTGCTGAAAAACCCCATCACTTCCCATCTCTAATCTCACATGATGATGTCAGGCTCTACATACTTTCCTGTTCTATTATATTTTCAGTTTTGTGAGTCCAGCATGTGAAGTTCACAGTCAGACCAATTTTCCAAATTAATTCAGTGGGCCTGTTTTTCACATTTATTTGTTTTGGAGATCCCATTATTTCTCAGTAAAGATGATCAGGAATTTGAGGGAGAATGAAAGCAGGGGAATGGAGGAAAACCTGGTTGGGGAAAGGTAAAATGGGTTTTGTAGTTATTTGAGTTGAAAAGGGAGAGATGAAATGATGTGTTCCATTATGTCCAGAAAGAGGGAGAAAACTAATGAGGGGAAATTGAAGGGTAATTTGAAACATTTCACAAAAGTTGCTGAAATGTCAGAGTAAAAAGTAACCCCTGCCCTGTAATGGACTTAGAAACTGAAACAGTCTAAAGATTAAACCCACTTGCAAGTGAATAGTTAAGCGCCTGTGTACTCTCAGGGATCCCTGTCTAAGGGTGGTAGTAGAAGCTGCTCCATTTTAGCATGTTTGTATATCTGCCTCTTCCACAAGATTAAGATCTCCAAGGAAGAAAGCCTTTATTGTATTAGGCTTTACACCCTCACCCCTTAGCACACAGCCTGGTGCACCCATTTTTTAAATGACTGAGTTAGTATTTTGTCCTTTGAAGGATAACTTTCTAGAGTATTATTTAACATGAAGATTTTCTTTCCAAACAGGATTACCAAACCAATAACAATGACCAGGCAGTAGTTGAAATCTGTATCACAAGAATCACAACAGCCATCAGAGAGACCGAGTCCATTGAAAAGCATGCAAAGGCCCTTGTGGGGCTCTGGGACTCCTGCTTGGAACATAACCTGAGACCCTTTGGGAAAGATGAAGACACTCCTCATGCAAAAATCGCATCTGATATCATGAGTTGCATTTTACAGGTATGTCAGTGTTCAACATCAGGCTATTTGATACTGAGTTGGCAGCCTAGGTGAACCCGTGATGTCTCTGAACCAAGAGCCAATTCTTCTGTAGCATTTAGATACTGTAAAAAGACACCACAAGCCATCAATAGCTGGGAGGGCTGGTAATTAATAAACTGAGAAAGTTCTATAGAGCTCCTGCTACATGCAAGACACACTGTAGGGAATTCAAGTAATACCACTGCAAGCCTCTAATCTGTTTGGAGAGTATACATATACAAAGTTAACAATAAAGCAATATGTGCCGAGACCCACAGGAGGAGTACTAAAAAATTCAGAAGAGGAGATCTCTTTCATCCAGGGAGAACACAGTAGAAGCAGAAAATGAACTGAGGGGCAGTGAGCTCGGGATCTAGCAGGGAAAGTGACTACGTCATTTCAGACATATTTCTATATGTATTGAGAATTTTTCATGATGATATTTGCCTGTTCTGACCACAGTTAATTCTTTCCTCTGGTATAAATGTGAATTTGGAGTTTTGGCTCAGCCACTAATGAGTTGTGTAACACTGCAATGTTGGGCAAGTCACTTACATTCTTAAGCCGCAGCATCCTGCATGTGAAATGCACATTAAATGACATTGTCTATGACAAATTTACCAACCAGAGATGTTGATAGGTGTTTCTCAAAAAAGAATTTTATGATCAAATAAGTTGGGAAACAATTCTTTTTTCCCTTTTGAGTGATCACAATGTTTCATGGCATACTAAAGGTTCTGTAAAGTACTGCAATAAAGAAAGCTGGTTAACCTTGTTTAGGCCAGCATTTTCCAGTCTGATTTCACCATGAAACCTCCTTTCTCTTCCCTACTCCCAACACAACACTATGAACATCCCTCAGAACCTGTATTCCACTGAGCACAGGTCAGGAAATTCTGATTATGTTAAAATGCTTAGCAGTGCATGTTGCAGCTGATATGAGCGTCCTTTATTCTTCTTCCTTTTTTTCCCACAGTTGTTTATGATTAACTGGATCATATTTTACCTTGTCTGCTCAGTCTAGGAATTGATCAACTAAACAAAAGACTCTTCATGCACCACCACACTGTGTCTCCTTCATCCCCAGGGTTAAGGGTAGGTGGGGAGAAAATGAGGATTGCAGCAAAATTAACAAAAGATGAATGGTGCTTGATGGAACACCAAAGACCCAGTGCATTTGCTCTTCATTGGTTATCTTGGTATATTATTGATATATATAAGAAACATAGATTATTTCACTCCAATGTGCACTTTAACAGACATTCAGACAATTTAACCATCCTATCCCTCTCCCCCTGCAGGTTCAAAACCACTGGTCTTTAGGGCAGCACTATCCAATAGAAATCTAATGCAAGCCACAAACAGAAGTCAAATATGTAATTTTAAATGTTCTCGTCCCAGGGTGAGTGGGAGAACAGAGGTGAAGAGGGAGAAAAAGAATACAAATACATTTATTACCACTGAACTGTACACTTAAAAATTGCAAAGATGGTAAATTATATATGTATATTTTATCTCAATTAAAAAATTAAAAAGGAAAAAAATTCTAGTAGCCACTTACATAAAAAGAAAGATGAAATTGATTTTGACAATATATTTCTTCAACCCATTATATCCAAAATAGTATCATTTCAACATGCAATCAATATAGCAATTTTTAAAATTTATTTATTTATTTATTATTATTATTATTATTATTTTGAGATGGAGTCTCGCTCTGTCGCCCAGGCTGGAGTGCAGTGGCATGATCTCGGCTCACTGCAACCTCCGCCTCCCGGGTTCAAGCGATTCTCCTGCCTCAGCCTCCTGAGTAGCTGAGACTACAGGTGCCTGCCACCACACGTGGCTAATTTTTGTATATTTTTAGTAGAGAAGGGGTTTCACCATATTGGCCGGCCTGGCCTTGAACTCCTGACCTTGTGATTCACCATTTTTTTACACAATTCTTACATATCTGATGTGCATTTTAGTGCATCACTAAATGGACTAGTCATACTTCAGATGTTCAAGAGCATCCCATGGTCAGTGGCTCCTGTGTTAACACAGTTTTAGAGTAATCAGATAAAGTTTTCTGGGTGGAGATCGTGTTTGGAAGGTTTATGAGCAGTGAGCAGGAATTTCACTAGCTAGGCTAAGTAGAGTGAGAAGACAGTCTACACAGGAAAACAGCTTGTGCAAAAGTGCAGATTTGTGAAATAAGACCAAGATCAGAGAATTATAAGCATGATACCTTTCTCAAATGCCCATAATTCTAACATTTATGTTAGATGGGATGTTTTATTCTGAGTAAAGCATTGTGTCTCCTACTTAAAAGGGATGGGGTATGGTGTAAGGAATTAAATGTTTTTGAGAAATTGAAATGCTCAACTCACTGATGATCAAGACTTCTCTAAATGAGTTTGTAAGATTGTTGAGAGCAGGGTTCTGAGGTCAAGGGATGATATTTTGGGAAGCGAAAGAGAAAAGGACTGAAGGCTAGTAGGCTCCTTGGTTAAGAGGGACAAGTTAGGCAGAGAAGTGGGTAAGTCTAGCATGTAGGACCGGTGTAGGGATGGGGTGTCCATTGTAGGCCCTCAGAAGGAGGCAGAAGCCACTAAAATGGAAAGCATGAAGGTCTAAAGGCAAACTTGCTTTCAGCAAATTTCAGCATCTTGTCCTGGCCACCCCTGGAGGTCCCAGAAATGCAGCGCCAGGAACTAAAGGCAAAGCTGTGGTCATAGCATTTATATTTAGCTCTCATCAGATTTTAAAGGGAAGTTTTTGGCTTGCAGTAAACATTGAAAGGATGATTTTGGTATTACTTGTAATTTAGGATCCTGTGGGGAATGTGTAGAAATCCAAATGACTCATTTTCTTCTATTTTTTTTTTCAGTAAAATGAAACAATAGACCAACTTTCAAAAGTTAGACACTCAGCATTTTTAGCTTTACACAAAATGGAAGGAAAACAAACAACAAGAAATCAGTGATTCCCACTCCACCCATCCCATCTCCCCAGATAAGCAACCCAGGGTCTTACTGTCTGATCAGGCAGAGGCCCAGTCATTTCTTCTTCCCGAACCCTTGGCCATTTCATTTGATTTCTTTTTTCTGGCCACTTCACTGTCATTTTAAGCTAAATGTGTACACACACACACACACACACACGCACACACTTTTCTTTTTGTCCCCCAGATTTCCTCTTGTCGGCCTACACTCAAACCTACTTCAGGTGACCATTCCTTTTCCTCTTTTAGTTGGTAATTATACTTCTTTTCTTGGTCCCTAAATTTGTGAACTTGCCACATTTACCTTAAAATAACTTTTAAAATTCCAGAACTCACCTTCTACTGATTTTGTATTGAGGAAACTCAATACAAAATCGGTACGTATATGGGACATGCACTTGTGAATTTGTTTTTTGGCCTTGGCCCATATGTTTCTACACGTCCTGTGTCGTTAGACAAGTCTCTCAACTTATGTGTAAAATAGAGAATTGAATCAGATCACCTTCCATGTCATCTCCCAGTCTGAAATTTTGACTCCCTGAGGAGACTCTAAGAATAGAATAGCAAAGAGCTTTAGAGCTTGAAGGCTTCCGTGTCATTTGGATCTTGGTCTTATTAAGATGAGAGATTGGCAAAGTATTTTCTCTCTCTAAATCTCTGTTCTGCCATCTCTAAAATTGGGATAACAATACCTCCTGCTTAGGACTGTTATGAAGGTTAAAAATGATATTACATATACAGTGTTTACATAGTACAATTGCTAAATAGTAAGTACTCAATAGAAGTAGTGGTTTGTAGCTAGCAAATTAATCCAGTCTTACAGGGCAATGAAAATGAGCATCCAGCTGGTTCCATTCAAGACATCAAATTACTGGAGTTTAGTACTTCTAATTGGTGGTGGTAGGTGCACATGAAGAGGATCTTTTATTACAAAAGCAATCTCTATCTGTGCTCTAGCCACCATATGGAAGTACCTAATTCAAAGTACAGCTTACCTAGAGTTAACAGCTTCCTCTAACCCTCTGACCAGATAGCTATATGGAGTTGGCCATCCCCATCCCCCCTTTTTTTTTGCTCCTAGAAAAATCCTGAAAAAGAATATACCCATACAATGTGTATTACGTTCTAGGATAAAAACAAACTTGGCAAACTTGATTAAAATTAAAATGTACCTCAAGGACATTATAATTATTGACATAGCTGCTGTTCTAGAATGAAATTCTAGAGAATTGAAAGGTCAGCCATCATGAAGCCTGGCAGCCAGTGCCTGGCTTTATCCTCACTCTACTGCAGTCACGGCCTCTTCCCAAACCAAATCACTTAGCAGAGCCATTGCCATGTATTTAATCAGCTCCACATTTCATCTTCCCCCCATCTCTGCTACCACTGTTAATGACTGCATGAAGAGGGAAATAACCAAAGCAGGCTGCCTGCAGGGTAAGATGGGTAATAGAATAATCTCCAGATCTGCTGCTGGAAAATCAGAAAGTGTCTACCTTTCCCTCTTTATAGAAGGACCCGCTGTTCCTTCTCCTTGATGGCACACAGTCTTCTCAGTTCTTCTTCCCCAGTCAATGCAATATGAAGGTTTAAACTCTGCCTTGCTGGTGTTGCATGTGAAGTGCCTCAGACAGTGGAGAGCATTTCCTTCACAACTCTTAGAGATGGGACTGGTTATGCCAATCTAGCAGTTTATTCAGTAGGCAATCCCAGCTCTGCTCTGTACCTGTAGTGTGGTCTTGGGAAAATTAATGTTTCCGGGCCTTAATTGTCTCATATGTAAAATGCAGACATTAAGAGGAGCTGCCTCATGAGTTTGCTGTGGAAATTAAATTAATAGACTTTAAATAATAGACAAAATATTTAGAACATAGGAAGTTGGTATCATCATCATTATCATTATCTGCAGGAGACTAAAATAACACTGGATGCTTTCTAACAAGCTATTGATTTAATTATGTGTTATGGCCATTTTTTAAATATCCTGTCTCTCCTTTCCCCAAATTATAAGCTCTTTTATTCACTGAAGTAATCCCAGCACACAGAATAGTGCCTGGCATATAGTAGGTGCTCAAATAATATTTGTTGAATGGTTGAGTGAAGGGGATCAGGAGACGTGGCTGCCCTCTGGTTTTTATAGCAGCTACATTTCTCTCCAGAGTAGGCTTCAGTACCTAATGCTCAGATAGTGGCATGAAATGGGAGGAGACTGGGATATACACTCCCAGGTTCCTGAGACCTGCTCCCTATTACCTGTCAGAAAATACGCTGGGAAAACTTAGGCTTGTGTGCCAATTAGATTTTACATATAGCTATGCTGGGGAGAATGAACCATTTTATATGTAAACCCAAAATTGGTTTAGCTTTGATTGATAATAGGGAATGAATAATCAAGGAACCCTATTTTAATAAATGAGGTTTAATATTTCTTGAGCTTAATCATTTTTTATGGTTCTTATTTGAATTCAAGGCCTAAGAGCCAAAGAGCTTTTTAGTTGCTATTACCTCAGATAGATATCTTTCCTACTTAGCTTTATTCTTTTCAATTTTAAAACACTGGGAAACATTCCCAAAGTGCATTTTCAAAAAGACAATTTCCACCAAAAGTTCAAATTGGTGCTAATCTAGTTTAGAAATGTAATTCTTGGCATCCGTAGAACAAAGCTCTCTTGTTTAACCTCTACAGCTAAATTGTCCCCACGAGAAATTCTATTTCTATGCTGCACTTCACTGAATTTGTTCCCTCAGCACCAAACTGTAAGATGATGTTCATCCAACATGCTCACATATGCACTGAGAAGCAAGGTCTGTCATAGGCTCTGGCATTATCAGCTGCTGTTAAAGTCATTTGTTTGTAGAACTGTAATCATAGGGCTTTCTCTGCAGGCATGCCATTAGCATTTCTGTGACCCAAATAATTCCAGAGATGAAATAGTTTCATGGGCTTGAGATCTCCTCCTTTACCAACTCCTTTTGCTGCCCTTGAAAGTGAAGCTCAGCCACTGGATGTTGTTTGGTACCTGTTAGGTCTATGGGACCCTCAAACCCAAGAAAATGCAACCCAGAAATTGCATAGGTGAGACTGAGATGTTTGGGGAATACTCAATGCTCTAATAAGTAACTTTTTTTAATATAAGTCAAGGGAGCAGGGACAGGATATGATTATAATTGAGAAAAATGACCAAATCAATTAGCTTTTCTAAACACCACATGTTTGATCAGTATGTTAACAAAAAGAGGATGCTCAATGTTGTGTCATTATTTTGGCATGTTTGTCCAGCACCACTAGGAAAAATACTGAATCTGATGAATGGAAACTTCCAATGAGCAGAGAAAGGGATTCAGTTATAGGGCAGGAGTGTTCTTTTAATCAGGTTTCAAAATGGTCTACATGAAATATCCCTCAGGAACTCTCTCTGCTCTGATCTGATTTTGTGCCCATGAGTGGACACTCTAGTTTCTAATCTGTCTCCTAAGTATCCTGAAAATGTGAAAGGGATACCCTAGGTCTGACCTATGAAAGCCTGTCACTGGGGTTGAGTACACTGGCATGCCTGGTTATATACCAGCCTTTTGGAAATCCTTTGGTGTGAGTTAGCCTTAGTGGATCCAAACAATTTTGTGTGTTCCAACCAAGCACATGCCCTGACTTCTAAAGCTGAGGACTAACCCCTGGGGAAGGAAGCATCCAGCCTCTCGGAGAGGTCTCAAAGCTCATCGTATCAGTAATGACCCAGTCAGATCAGGCCCAATTAAATTCACTGGGAGGGGAGACAATCTAGACAAAGGCATTCAGAGAAGTCATCAGAGGATACTGGCTATGGGCTATGGTTCTGATACTTCCGTGATGTTAAGAACTCTAGGATGGATAGGCCAGAGACCTACAGAGAGGAACTGCTATATAGACGCATGATTTATCGCCAAAGAATAGCATCAGAGTTTCAACACGACTGACTTAATAGTGGGATATCAGGTTAGGTTATGGAATACCTATTTTCTCTGCCCAGTGGTCAGATTGACCCCTGAGTCTGGAAAATGGATGGAACTGCAGGAATGGATTAAAGATTTATCAGTTCTGTTTTTGTTTCTAGTGATTGGGGAGGCAGGGATGCTTAAGTGCAAGAGATTTAATTGGCTCATTTAGAAATCTTTAGGAATATAACTGGCCTCAGGCACAGCCTCAGGCATTGGGCTCAAATGATATTACCAGGATCTGGTCTCTCAGATAGAACCATGTTTCCTTGAGTCTCATACAGTTTCTCTCCTACCGAGGTCACAAGATGACAGCAACTACTTTTGATCCTCCCTTCTCAATACCTTAAATACAACAGGAGAGAGAATCTCTTTCACAGAGCCATTTCATGGCTCCTTAATTATAATTTGGTAACTTGTCCATCCTCGAACCAGGGAAATGTGATTCTCTCATTTGACCAATGAGAGAATCAATGTCTGAGTCACTTGATCACCTTTAAGACCAAAGGTAGAGATGCCTTCATTAGAAGCACCTGGACAGTTCCACAGAGAGGAATTAGGGTAGAGTCCGCAGAAGAAGGATAAATGTATATTGGGCAGGAGTGTAAAAGGCTGATGATATGGAGATCAGAGAAAAATCATAGAATGTTATTTTCTGTGACTTCAGGAAAGATTTATGGACTGGATATCAAGATATGAATGTTATCACTCCCAAAACTCATTAGCTCTTTAAGGAACATACATTTGAGTGCCTTACATATCCCATAATATTTATTTTACCTGATTCCCATACTCAGTGTGAATAGACAAGTCATCTTCCTGACACTGTCACCACCATTATTATAGTCTTGGCTGCATTGACTCTACCACTGTGTGTCATTGTCCTTCGTAGAACCCTAAGACAAGGGTTGTTTATAAAATGCATGCATACAATATGCAATCCTATATTCATACTAACTTTTGAATCTATTTAAAAGAATAGCTAAAATCTGTAATTATATAACTGTGCTTCTTTTTCAGAAAAGAGGTCATATCATATCTTGATGAATTCTCTCCAAATACAACCCTGTAATCAGAACCCAGAGCAAAATTAAAAATTAATGAAATTGAGCATATTTTCATGTTTTGGAGCTTTATTTTGTAAAGTGTCTGTTTAAGTCCTCTGTCTATTTTTCTATTTGATTGCATCTTCTTTTTCTTATGGATTGGAAGAGTGTGTATATATATTATATATGTATAAATAATACTTTTATATTTATAATATATATTATACACATAAAATACATTTATCTAAAGGTTTACCAGTACCCAGAACATATTATAGATATCTTCTTTCACTCTTTGGATTATCTTTTCACTTTTTAAATGATATCTCTTGATGACTAGAAGTTCTTGATTTTATCCACTTTATGACTTTTTTATTGTTAATTATTTTTGAGTTAGGTTTAAGGAAGTCTTTGCCTACTCTGAGGCCATTGAGATGTTCTCCTGGATTGTCTTCTCTGTCTTGTTTTATTTTTTACCTTTAGATCTGCAATCTATCTGAAATTGATTTTAGTTATGGCAGATATAGGGGTGGGGATATGTTTTTCCCCCATGTAAATATCTAATTGACCCAATTGCCCCATTTCTATTGCTCAGGAATTGTATGTATCAATGACAATTTTTATCTCATGTCTTTTCTTTTGTCCTTATTGTAAGATTTGATGTATAAAGGTGGAATTCTACATTTCATTCTAAGAATATAATTTTCTCTTTAAGCCACAGGGAAAGTTGAAGAATGTAAGTGGTCCTGGCTTTGCATTGTATTAATCAGGATACAAGCTCAGCTACAAAACAAAGATCTGAATATAACAGCGGGACAAGCAACACAGAACTTTGTCTGTCATCAAATAATGCAAGAGTAGGAGTCCAGGGCTATTTCTCCCAAACATGCTGTGCACAGCACAGTTTTTTTTTCTACAGTTAGTCTGAGGTGGGGTTGATGGCCAGGGGTAGTGAATATGTACCATTGATTTTTAAGAAAACAATTTGTTGACCAAAACATTATGTGGTAGAAAAAAAAGAAAACAATTTGTATTTTCTAAATATTATTCCCTAATTTGGTAACTAAATGCTAATAGGACTACTTTATATGTAAGGATATTTATATTCAGTCACAAAGTAAATCAAGAAGAGAATTATTTTAGGATCCAGAATACTTTTAGGTTTTAATCTTACATTCATTTATTTTTTTCCCTCTGAATCTAATTAGCTGAAACTTTAATTTTTAAGATAGATATAGTCAAAAAGCGACTTGTTCAACGTTCCTTAGGTTGTTTTCTCAAGTATAAATCTGACAAGTGATTCCTGTCATCAGTGGCCCCCGATTACCCTAAAGATCAATGCCAAACTTCTTAGCCTTGTATGCCGTACCTTTCATAATCATGCCCCTGTTTACCTGCCCTGTCTCTCCCCTCACCTCCCACTCCAGTTTCCTCACACATACCACACTTCAGCCATCCTGAGCTATTTACAACTCTCCAGTGCCATCAGGTACTCCCTCACCTCAGTCTTCCTTCTTTCTGGCACACCTACTCTTCCTCCTTTCTGGCTACTCCCTGCCTTGCCAGCACCCAGCCATCTCTTATTCATCCATGAGGTCCCAACTAAGACATTACCTCCTCCAGGAAGTCTTTCTTGACATTCCCCAAGACTGGATTGAGTGCTCCTTCTCTGCTCTCTTAGCACCCTGCCTTTTGCCCATCTCGGCTGTCATCAGTTTATGCTGTTAACTGCCTGTTTGTCTTTAGGTCTCTTAAACAAAACCAAGAGTTCCCAGAATTCCCAAATACAATATAAACAGGGCAAGGCCTGTGTTTTCACAGCTGTACTCTGGGAGCTTAATCCAATAAATATTTTTTGAATGAGTGAATGAATGAATAAATGAATAATGAGTCACTTATTATTTGTGGCTTTCTTATATTTCCTCAGAATTACAACCGACCCCCAGTGATGGCATTAGCCATCCCCATTGCAGTGAAATTCCTCCACAGAGGCAACAAGGAACTGTGCAGGAATATGTCTAACTACCTGTCTCTGGCTGCAATTACCAAGGCAGATCTCCTGGCTGATCACACAGAAGTTATAGTAAAGAGCATACTCCAAGGTATGGTGTGAAAGTTGAGCTTGAGGACATGTTTTAGGAGATATTTAAAAGTATTTTCATGAAGCATTTATGGTTTGTGGGAAGCAAGACCTAGAGTATTAGAAGCAAATTAATTTCTCTGTTTTGCTGCTAGTTGACTTGTGAACATGCAAAAGGTTACTTAATCTGGCTGTCTGTGTCCCTTCCCAAGGCAGATGAATTACTTAGACTCATTAAAAGAATTGTAAGCTTTCTTCCAAATTTGTGTTTCTCAGTTTGAAGAACTGCATTTCCATGCTTCTGGTCACCTGTTCAACTACCAACTGTGGAGATCTTATCTCTGTGTACTGAGTGGAACATGTCACTCAGTGGAATATGAAAAACCTGTCTTCATTTGGTTCCAAAAGCAAGAAATGTCTTTTGTTAGATAAAATACATCAGAAAATGTGTAATGACTTCTTAAATGTGAACGTGATTTGGGAATGATAACAAGCATAAATACTAGCATAAAAAGCCAAGTAGTACACCTCTGTTAATTGTTACAACATTTGAATGAATGAGAAGCTCAAATTAGTTCATGCAAAATATTCTCCTTGTCTTCTTTTATTTTCTTTGGTTTCAGATCAATCAAAAAACATGTTTTTGAACTTGGAGTCAGAGAACAATATATGATATTAATTGATGTGCATCCAAATGTCCCCAGTTCTCATTAATAAAGATGCATGGGGTCCATGAGTATCTCAGCCCACAGTTTACTGCCATAACCCACCACATGATAAGGTTGATCGTCAACCCTCTGTAAAGTGCTCACAGTCCAAATAATTCTTAGGGTCCCCAAGGGTGTCCTATGTGTGCTTTCTTCCCAAGGTATCCAGACCAATCCCCAAGCCCATACTGCTATTTTGTCCATGCTTCCTGGCATAGCATGGTGGGGTGCTGTCCTCTTCCACCACGCGAGCCCAGCAGACCCTAAGGCCACGGCCATGCAGGTCCCAGGAATGGACTCCACTCCTGGGAACTCCATGCTGCCCTGCCAGTGACGGCAGTCTTTGTGCTGAACCACTTGAAGCTTTAGGAACTACCGAGTCCTTAGCCCAGTAATTCAGTGTGGCAGCCTGTGGCAGGATGGGAAAGAACACTAGCCTTTCTCCTCAGTGTTACACCTTGGTAGAGAGGCCCCAGAGCAGCGCCAAACTGAGTTGCCATGTTTGCAGTAAAATAGATGTCTTTTCAGTAGAACAGAATAGAGAACCCAGAAATAAAGCTGCACACCTACAGCCATCTGATCTTTGACAAATTCAACAAAAATAATCAATGGGGGAAGGACTGCCTATTCAACAAATGGTGCTAGGATAACTGGGTATCTATATGCAGAGGAATAAAACTGGACAACTATCACCATATATAAAAATTAACTCAAAATGGATTAAAGACTTAAATGCAAGACCTCAAACTATAAAAGTCCTCAAGGAAAACCTAGTAAATACCCTTCTTGACAATAGCCTTGGCAATAAATTTATGGCTAAGTCCTTAAAAGCAATTATGACAAAAACAAAAACTGACAAGTGGGACCTAATTGAACTAGAGAGCTTCTAGAAAGCAGAAGAAATTATCAACAGAGTAAACAAACAACCTACAGAATGGGAGAAAATTTTTGCAAACTATGCATCTGAAAAAGGTCTAATATCCAGAATCTATAAGGAACTTAAGCAATTCAACAAGCAAGAAACAACCCCATTAAAAAGTGCAAATCAAAAAGTTAGAAAGATCTCAATTTAACAACCTAACAGCATAACTAAAAGAACTAGAGAACCAAGAGGAAACCAACCAAAATCAGAGCTGAGCTGAAGGAGATTAAGACACAATAAATTTAAAAGATCAATGAATCCAGGAGCTAGCTAGACTAATAAAGAAGGTAATAGAGAAGCTGCAAATAAACACAACCAGAAACAACAAGGTGATATTACTATTGACCCCACAGAAATACAAACAACCATCAGAAGATATTATGAACACCTCTATACACCTAAACTAGAAAATCTAGAAGAAATTAATAAATTCCTAGGCACATACACCCTTAAGACCTAACCAGTAAGAAATTGAATCCCTGAACAGACCAATAATGAGCTCTGAAATTGAATCAGTAATAAATAGTCTACCAATCACAATAAGCTTGGGACCAGACAGATTCACAGCTGAATTCTACCAGATGTACAAAGAAGATCTGGTACCATTCCTGCTGAAACTATCCCAAAAAATTGAGGAGGAGAGACTCCTCCCTAACTCATTCTATAAGGCCACCATCATCCTGATACCAAAATCTGGCAGAGACACAACATAAAAAGAAAACTTCAAGGCAGTATCCTTGAACATTGATGCAAAAATTCTCAACAAAATACTGGCAAAACAAATCCAGCAGCACATCAAAAAGCTTATCGATCATGATCAAGTAGGCTTTATCCCTGGGATGCAAGGTTGGTTGAACATATGCAAATCAATAAATGTGATTCATCACATAAACAGAACTAAAGACAAATCCAACAGATGCAGATAAGGCTTTTGATAAAATTCAACACCCCTTCATGTTAAAAATTCCCAATAATCTAGGTATTGAAGAAGGATACCTCAAAATAGTAAGAGCCATCGATGGCAAACCCACAGCCAACATCATACTGAATGGGCAAAAGCTGGAAACATTACCACCGAAAACTGGCACAAGACAAGGACGCCCTCTCTCACCACTCCTATTCAACATAGTGTCGGAAATCCTGGCCAGAGCAATCATGAAAGAGAAAGAAATATAGCACTTCCAAATAGGAAGAGAGGAAGTCAAACTATCCCTATTTGTAGATGACATGACCCTATATCTAGAAAATGCCATAGTCTCAGCCCAAAAAGCTCCTTAAGCTGATAAACAACTTCAGCAAAGTCTCAGGATACAAAAATCAATGTACAAAAGTCACTAGCACGCCCACACACCACCAGTAGCCAAGCTGAGAGCCAAATCAGAAATGCAATCCCATTTACAAGTGCCACACATACACACAAATAAAATACTTAGGAATCCAGCTAACCAGGGAGTTGAAAGATCTCTATAAGGAGAACTACAAAACACTCCTCAAAGAAGTCAGAGATGACACAAACAAATGGAAAAATATTCTATACTCATGGATAGAAAGAAACAATATCATTAAAATGGCCATGCTGCCCAAAGCAATTTACAGATTCAATATTGTTCCTATTAAACTACTAATGACATTCATCACAGAACTAGAAAAAATATTTTAAAATTCATATGGAACCAAAAAAGAGCCTGAATAGCCAAGGCAATCCTAAGCAAAAAGAACAAACCTGGAGGCATCACACTATCTGACTTCAAACTGACTTCAAATAGGGATACAGTAAGCAAAACAGCATGGTACGAGTACAAAAACACACACATAGACCAATAGAACAGAATAGAGAACCAGAAATAAGGCTACATACCTACAACTATCTAATCTCTGAAAAAGCTGACAAAAACAAGCAATGGGCAAAAGACTACCTATTCAATAAATGGTGCTGGAATAACTGCCTAGTCAATATGCAGAAGATTAAAACTGGACCCCTTCCTTATAACACATACAAAAATTAACTTAAGATGGATTAAATACTTAAATGTAAAACCCAAAACTATAAAAACACTGGAAGACAACCTAGGCAACACCATTCTGGACATAGGAATGCGCAAAAATTTCATGAAGAAGATACCAAAAACAATTGCAACAAAGGCAACTGCAACAAAAGCAAAAATTGACAAATAGATCTAATTAAACTAAAGAGCTTCTGCACAGCAAAAGAAACTATCAACAGAGTGAACAAACAATCTAGAGGATGAAAGGAAATATTTGCAAGGTATGCATCTGACAAAGGTCTAATATCCAACATCTATAAGAAACTTAAAGAAATTTACAAGAAAAAAAATTACAAAGTGGGCAAAGGACATGAAAAGACACTTTTCAAAAGAAGACATACATGCAGCCAACAATCATGAAAAAAACTCAACATTACTGATCATTAGAGAAATGCAAATCAAAACCACAATGAGATACCATCTCACACCAGTGTATTATTAAAAAATAACAGCTATTGGCAAGGTTGTGGAGAAAAAGGAATGCTTATACACTGTTAGTGGTGGTTGGTCCTCAAAAACCTAAAAACAGAACTACAATCAACTCAGCAATCCCATTACTGGGTATATACCCAAAGAAATATAAATTGTTCCATCATAAAGACACATGCACACATATGTTCATTGCAGCACTATTCATGTTAGCAAAGACATGGAATCAACCTAAACGCCCATCAATCATAGACTGGCTAAAGAAAATGTGATACCTATACACCATGGAAAACTATGCAGCCATAGAAAAGAACAAGATCATGTCCTTTGCAGGAACTTGGATGGAGCCAGAGGCTATTATCCTTAGCAAGCTAACACAGGAACAGGAAACCAAATACAACATGTTGTCACTTATAAGTGGGAGCTAAATTATGACAATACCTGGACACATAGAGAGGAACAAAAGATACTGGGGCCTATTGGAGGGTGAAGGGTAGGAAAAGGGAGAGGATCAAGAAAAGTAACTAATGGGTACTGGGCTTAATACCTGGGTAATAAAATAATCTGTACAACAAACCCCCATGACACAAGTTTACCTATATAAAAAAACTGCCTATGTACCCCTGAACTTAAAGAAAAAAAAGGGGGCAAAGGACATGAACAGACACTTCTCAAAAGAAGACATAAAAGCAGCCAACAAATATATGAAAACATGCTCCACATCACTAATCATCAGAGAAATGCAAATCAAAATCACAGTGAGATACCATCTCATACCAGTCAGAATGTCTGTTATTAAAAATTCAGAAAACAATAGATGTTAGCAAGGCTGCAGAGAAAAGAGAATGCTTATACACTATTTGTGGGAATGCCCATTAGTTCAGCCACTGTGGAAAGCAGTTTGGCGATTTCTCAAAGAAGTTAAAATAGAACTACTATTTGACCCAGCAATTCTACTATTGGGTATATATGCCCAAAGGAAAATAAATCCTTCTACCAAAAAGACACATGTACTTGTATCTTCATTGCAACACTATTTACAATAGCAAAGACATGGAATTAACCTAGGTGCCCATCAACAGCGGATTGGATGAAGAAAATGTGGTACCTATACACCAAGGAATACTATGCTACCATAAATAAGAACAAAATCGTGTCCTTTGCAGCAACGTGGATGCAGCTAGAGGCCACTATCCTAAGCGAATTAATGCAGATACCCCGTGTTTTCACTTATAAGTGGAAACTAATCATTGGGTACATGTGGACATAAAGATGGGAATGATAGACATGGGGACTGAAAGAGGGGTAGGAAGAGAGGGACAAGGATAGGAAAACTACTTACTGGGTACTGTGCTCACTACCTGTGTGATGGGTTCAATTGTACCCCAAACCTCAGCATCATGCAATATAGCCTTGTAAGAAACCTGCAGATGTACCCTTGACTCTAAAAGTTGAAAAACTAAAATAAAATCGATTATTATTTTATCTAAAGCTGTCTTTCCTTCCCCTGGGCTCAACTATTCACCCAGGAGTTGGGGTTACCAACAAATTAATACTTTAATTCTCAAAATGCCTATTGCCTTCCAAGAACTAAAGTTTTGTTCCTAACATAAGTTCACTGTACCAGACATTCCTAAGGTGGGTTCTTAGTACCATTGCAAGACTTCGGACCAGCCACCCCAGTGGTCTGCCAGGTGTGTCTGAACTCCAGCTGACAGTGGAAATTTATCACTCAACCTGTGCTTCCCTCCAAAGATTTGTCATTAATAATACTAGTCAGTATTTTCATTTCCAATTTCCTTTGGCCACGGGATTAAATCACCAATTTCACTTTATATGTAATATTAAATTTGCTTAAAGCCCAGAAAAGCAATGGTGGTTTTTTTCAACACCTTGGCTACATTTTTGAAACAAATTTTATAGGAATTTAAAACACTTATACACACCACACATTTTTTTTAAATTTATTATTATTATACTTTAGGTTTTAGGGTACACGTGCGCAATGTGCAGGTTAGTTACATATGTATACATGTGCCATGCTGGTGCGCTGCACCCATTAACTCATCATCTAGCATTAGGTATATCTCCCAGTGCTTCCCTCCCCCCTCCCCCCACCCCACAACAGTCCCCAGAGTGTGATGTTCCCCTTCCTGTGTCCATGTGTTCTCATTGTTCAATTCCCACCTATGAGTGAGAATATGCGGTGTTTGGTTTTTTGTTCTTGCAATAGTTTACTGAGAATGATGATTTCCGGTTTCATCCATGTCCCTACAAAGGACATGAACTCATCATTTTTTATGGCTGCATAGTATTCCATGGTGTATATGTGCCACATTATCTTAATCCAGTCTATCATTGTTGGACATCTGGGTTGGTTCCAAGTCTTTGCTATTGTGAATAATGCCACAATAAACATACGTGTGCATGTGTCTTTATAGCAGCATGATTTACAGTCCTTTGGGTATATACCCAGTAATGGGATGGCTGTGTCAAATGGTATTTCTAGTTCTAGATCCCTGAGGAATCGCCACACTGACTTCCACAATGGTTGAACTAATTTACAGTCCCACCAACAGTGTAAAAGTGTTCCTATTTCTCCACATCCTCTCCAGCACCTGTTGTTTCCTGACTTTTTAATGATTGCCATTCTAACTGGTGTGAGATGGTATCTCGTTGTGGTTTTGATTTGCATTTCTCTGATGGCCAGTGATGGTGAGCATTTTTTCATGTGTTTTTTGGCTGCATAAATATCTTCTTTTGAGAAGTGTCTGTTTATGTCCTTTGTCCACTTTTTGATGGGGTTGTTTGTTTTTTTCTTGTAAATTTGTTTGAGTTCATTGTAGATTCTGGATATTAGCCCTTTGTCAGATGAGTAGGTTGTGAAAATGTTCTCCCATTTTGTAGGTTGCCTGTTCACTCTGATGGTAGTTTCTTTTGCTGTGCAGAAGCTCTTGAGTTTAATTAGATCTCATTTGTCAATTTTGGCTTTTGTTGCCATTGCTTTTGGTGTTTTAGACATGAAGTCCTTGCCCATGGCTATGTCCTGATTGGTAATGCCTAGGTTTTCTTCTAGGGTTTTTATGGTTTTAGGTCTAACGTTTAAGTCTTTAATCCATCTTGAATTGATGTTTGTATAAGGTGTAAGGAAGGGAAACAGTTTCAGCTTTCTACATATGGCTAGCCAGTTTTCCCAGCACCATTTATTAAATAGGGAATCCTTTCCCCATTGCTTGTTTTTCTCAGGTTTGTCAAAGATCAGATGGTTGTAGATATGCAGCATTATTTCTGAGGGCTCTGTTCTGTTCCATTGATCTATATGTCTGTTTTGGTACCAGTACCATGCTGTTTTGGTTACTGTAGCCTTGTAGTATAGTTTGAAGTCAGGTAGTGTGATGCCTCCAGCTTTGTTCTTTTGGCTTAGGATTGACTTGGCGATGTGGGCTCTTTTTTGGTTCCATATGAACTTTAAAGTAGTTTTTTCCAATTCTGTGAAGAAAGTCATTGGTAGCTTGATGGGGATGGCATTGAATCTGTAAATTACCTTGGGCAGTATGGCCATTTTCACGATATTGATTCTTCCTACCCATGAGCATGGAATGTTCTTCCATTTGTTTGTATCCTCTTTTATTTCCTTGAGCAGTGGTTTGTAGTTCTCCTTGAAGAGGTCCTTCACGTCCCTTGTAAGTTGGATTCCTAGGTATTTTATTCTCTTTGAAGCAATTGTGAATGGGAGTTCACTGATGATTTGGCTCTCTGTTTGTCTGTTGTTGGTGTATAAGAATGCTTGTGATTTTTGTACATTGATTTTGTATCCTGAGACTTTGCTGAAGTTGCTTAACAGCTTAAGGAGATTTTGGGCTGAGACAATGGGGTTTTCTAGATATACAATCATGTCATCTGCAAACAGGGACAATTTGACTTCCTCTTTTCCTAATTGAATACCCTTGATTTCCTTCTCCTGCCTAATTGCCCTGGCCAGAACTTCCAACACTATGTTGAATAGGAGTGGTGAGAGAGGGCATCCCTGTCTTGTGCCAGTTTTCAAAGGGAATGCTTCCAGTTTTTGTCCATTCAGTATGATATTGGCTGTGGGTTTGTCATAGATAGCTCTTATTATTTTGAGATACGTCCCATCAATACCTAATTTATTGAGAGTTTTTAGCATGTAGGGTTGTTGAATTTTGTCAAAGGCCTTTTCTGCATCTATTGAGATAATCATGTGATTTTTGTCTTTGGTTCTGTTTATATGCTGGATTATGTTTATTGATTTGCATATATTGAGCCAGGCTTGCATCCCAGGGATGAAGCCCACTTGATCATGGTGGATAAGCTTTTTGATGTGCTGCTGGATTCGGTTTGCCAGTATTTTATTGAGGATTTTTGCATCAATGTTCATCAAGGATATTGGTCTAAAATTCTCTTTTTTGGTTGTGTCTCTGCCCGGCTTTGGTATCAGGATGATGCTGGCCTCATAAAATGAGTTAGGGAGGATTCCCTCTTTTTCTATTGATTGGAATAGTTTCGGAAGGAATGGTACCAGTTCCTCCTTGTATCTCTGGTAGAATTCGGCTGTGAATCCATCTGGTCCTGGACTCTTTTTGGTTGGTAAGCTATTGATTATTGCCACAATTTCAGCTCCTGATATTGGTCTGTTCAGAGCTTCTACTTCTTCCTGGTTTAGTCTTGGGAGGGTGTATGTTTTGAGGAATTTATCCTTTTCTTCTAGATTTTCTAGTTTATTTGCATAGAGGTGTTTGTAGTATTCTCTGATGGTAGTTTGTATTTCGGTGGGATTGGTGGTGATATCCCCTTTATCATTTTTTATTGCATCTATTTGATTCTTCTCTCTTTTTTTCTTTATTAGTCTTGCTAGCGGTCTATCAATTTTGTTGATCCTTTCAAAAAACCAGCTCCTGGATTCATTAATTTTTTGAAGGGTTTTTTGTGTCTCTATTTCCTTCAGTTCTGCTCTGATTTTAGTTATTTCTTACCTTCTGCTAGCTTTTGAATGTGTTTGCTCTTGCTTTTCTAGTTCTTTTAATTGTGATGTTAGGGTGTCAATTTCGGATCTTTCCTGCTTTCTCTTGTGGGCATTTAGTGCTATAAATTTCCCTCTACACACTGCTTTGAATGCATCCCAGAGATTCTGGTATGTTGTGTCTTGGTTCTCGTTGGTTTCAAAGAACATCTTTATTTCTGCCTTCATTTCGTTATGTACCCAGTAGTCATTCAGGAGCAGGTAGTTCAGTTTCCATGTAGTTGAGCAGTTTTGAGTGAGGTTCTTAATCTTGAGTTCTAGCTTGATTGCACTGTGATCTGAGAGATAGTTTGTTATAATTTCTGTTCCTTTATATTTGCTGAGGAGAGCTTTACTTCCAAGTATGTGGTCAATTTTGGAATAGGTGTGGTGTGGTGCTGAAAAAAATGTATATTCTGTGGATTTGGGGTGGAGAGTTCTGTAGATGTCTATTAGGTCCGCTTGGTGCACAGCTGAGTTCAATTCCTGGGTATCCTTGTTGACTTTCTGTCTCGTTGATCTGTCTAATGTTGACAGTGGGGTGTTAAAGTCTCCCATTATTAATGTGTGGGAGTCTAAGTCTCTTTGTAGGTCACTCAGGACTTGCTTTCTGAATCTGGGTGCTCCTGTATTGGGTGCATATATATTTAGGATAGTTAGCTCTTCTTGTTGAATTGATCCCTTTACCATTATGTAATGGCCTTCTTTGTCTCTTTTGATCTTTGTTGGTTTAACGTCTGTTTTATCAGAGACTAGGATTGCCACCCCTGCCTTTTTTTGCTTTCCATTTGCTTGGTAGATCTTCCTCCATCCTTTTATTTTGAGCCTATGTGTGTCTCTGCATGTGAGATGGGTTTCCTGAATACAGCACACTGATGGGTCTTGAGTCTTTATCCAATTTGCCAGTCTGTGTCTTTTAATTGGAGCATTTAGTCCATTTATATTTAAAGTTAATATTGTTATGTGTGAATTTGATCCTGTCATTATGATGTTAGCTGGTTATTTTGCTCGTTAGTTGATGCAGTCTCTTCCTGGTCTCGATGGTCTTTACATTTTGGCATGATTTTGCAGCGGCTGGTACCGGTTGTGCCTTTCCATGTTTAGCGCTTCCTTCAGGAGCTCTTTTAGGGCAGGCCTGGTGGTGACAAAAATCTCTCAGCATTTGCTTGTCTGTAAAGGATTTTATTTCTCCTTCACTTATGAAGCTTAGTTTGGCTGGATATGAAATTCTGGGTTGAAAATTCTTTTCTTTAAGAATGTTGAATATTGGCCCCCACTCTCTTCTGGCTTGTAGAGTTTCTGCCGAGAGATCTGCTGTTAGACTGATGGGCTTCCCTTTGAGGGTAACCCGACCTTTCTCTCTGGCTGCCCTTAACATTTTTTCCTTCATTTCAACTTTGGTGAATCTGATAATTATGTGTCTTGAAGTTGCTCTTCTTGAGGAGTATCTTTGTGGTGTTCTCTGTATTTCCTGAATCTGAATGTTGGCCTGCCTTGCTAGATTGGGGAATTTCTCCTGGATAATATCCTGCAGAGTGTTTTCCAACTTGTTTCCATTCTTCCTGTCACTTTCAGGTACACCAATCAGATGTAGATTTGGTCTTTTCACATAGTCCCATATTTCTTGGGGCTTTGCTCGTTTCTTTTTATTCTTTTTTCTCTAAACTTCCCTTCTCGCTTAATTTCATTCATTTCATCTTCCAGGGCTGATACCCTTTCTTCCATTTGATCGCATCGGCTCCTGAGGCTTCTGCATTCTTCACGTAGTTCTCGAGCCTTGGTTTTCAGCTCCATCAGCTCCTTTAAGCACTTCTCTGTATTGGTTATTCTAGTTATACATTCTTCTAAATTTTTTTCAAAGTTTTCAACTTCTTTGCCTTTGGTTTGAATATCCCCCTGTAGCTCGGAGTAATTTGATCGTCTGAAGCCTTCTTCTCTCAGCTCGTCAAAGTCATTCTCCGTCCAGCTTTGTTCCGTTGCTGGTGAAGGACTGCGTTCCTTTGGAGGAGGAGAGGCACTCTGCTTTTTAGAGTTTCCAGTTTTTCTACTCTGTTTTTTCCCCATCTTTGTGGTTTTATCTACTTTTGGTCTTTGATGATGGTGATGTACAGATGGGTTTTTGGTGTGGATGTCCTTTCTGTTTGTTAGTTTTCCTTCTAACAGACAGGACCCTCAGCTGCAGGTCTGTTGGAGTACTCGGTCGTGTGAGGTGTCAGTCTGCCCCTGCTGGGGGGTACCTCCCAGTTAGGCTGCTCGGGGGTCAGGGGTCAGGGACCCACTTGAGGAGGCAGTCTGCCCGTTCTCAGATCTCCAGCTGCGTGCTGGGAGAACCACTGCTCTCTTCAAAGCTGTCACACAGGGACATTTAAGTCTGCAGAGGTTACTGCTGTCTTTTTCTTTGTCTGTGCCCTGCCCCCAGAGGTGGAGCCTACAGAGGCAGGCAGGCCTCCTTGAGCTGTGGTGGGCTCCACCCAGTTCGAGCTTCCAGGCTGCTTTGTTTACCTAAGCAAGCCTGGGCAATGGCGGGCGCCCCTCCCCCAGCCTCGCTGCCACCTTGCAGTTTGATCTCAGACTGCTGTGCTAGCAATCAGCGAGACTCCGTGGGCGTAGGACCCTCTGAGCCAGGTGCGGGATATAATCTCCTGGTGTGCCGTTTTTTAAGCGCATCGGAAAAGCGCAGTATTAGGGTGGGAGTGACCCGATTTTCCAGGTGCCGTCTGTCACCCCTTTCTTTGACTAGGAAAGGGAACTCCCTGACCCCTTGCGCTTCCCGAGTGAGGCAATGCCTCGCCCTTCTTCGGCTCCTGCACGGTGCGCACACCCACTGACCTGCGCCCACTGTCTGGCACTCCCTAGTGAGATGAACCCGGTACCTCAGATGGAAATGCAGAAATCACCTGTCTTCTGCGTCGCTCACGCTGGGAGCTGTAGACCGCAGCTGTTCCTGTTAGGCCATCTTCGCTCCTCCCACCCATCACACACCACACATTTTAAAACCATAATAGTCAGACTTGCAAATAACAGATTTATGAAAAAAAATGAATTAGCCCTTTACTGCTGCCAAGAACTTAGCTCATCTATTTGGGTTTTTAAAAAATGATTTTTCGATGACAATGAAATCTTTGAAACAGAAAGTACACTTTCTAAATTCACGCAAGCATTTGAAATAAACAAATAATTTGGTTTATTTGATCTGGCACTATGAAAATTATCATAAAATGAATGGTAATTTTACCTGTAAAAGGTTGGGGCTATATATTTCAGGGTTTGGACTTTTAAGACTGATGTGACTCTAAAACTCCATTATCACTCACGTGAGCCCATCAAACTTTAAGTTGCAAAGCAGAAGGGATCTTGCTGTCTCTGATTAGTAAGTTTTCTGCTCTGCAATTCTTTGTCTTACATCCCCTACCAGACAGCCTGAGGAGTCATCATGGGGTTTCTTTTTTCATTACTTACAGTTTTTCTCTCTCTGATTAGTAAGTTTTCTGCTCTGCAAGTCTTTGTCTTACATCACCTACCAGACAGCCTGAGGAGTCATCATGGGGTTTCTTTTTTCATTACTTATAGTTTTTCTCCTCTTTAGATTTTCTTTGCCTTACAGTACACTAATCCTTATTTTCCCATGTTTTTACTTCTCTAAAATACATTGAATGGTCATCCATTCAATGATGATGATAATAATTACAATAACATTAATAATAGCTACAATGGCTAACATTTACTGCATGCATTTCTGATGCCAGATATTGTATTAAGCCATTTATACCGATTATATCATTCAATGCCCACAAGAACCTCACAAAAGAAGTCCTATTATTATCCCATTTTACCAGTTAGTAGTATTTTAGGTAACAGAAACCTACAGATGTAAATGACTTGATGATGAGGAAGAAGAGAAGGAGAAGGAAGAGGAGGAGAAAGAGGAGCAACAACAACTCCTCCTTGGCACACATGCCTGCAAAGTCCATGAGCATCCCAGACTTCCCAGATGGTTGATTCAGGGCTCAATGGTGTCCCAAAAGTCAATTCTCAGCTCTGCTTCCTCAGGATGGGTTTTACTTTTGCGATTGGTGTAGGCCTCTACAGCTTCCAGCTCACATCATCATGAATACCAATTAAGAAAAAGAAAGTTCACATCCAGCCTCTTTTTTTCTCTTTGATCTGACACAGGCCACATGAACGTTTCTGAACCAATCCATCATTTCCAGGGGATACTGTACTTCAGTTGGTCAGGCTTAGGTCATGAGCCATCCTCAAAGCAGGGAATGGGAGTCGGCTGCAGCAAAGCCACATAGATTGGGAGTAGAGGAGGAGTAGATCCCCAAAAGAAACCCAGGACTGTTGCCAACAATAGGTGAATGAATAGTGGGGATGAAAGAACACAAATGTCCACTATATCATTTTGTAAGTGAGCAAGCTGAAGCTTAGAGAAGTTAAAAGCAAGATTCAAACCCTGACCATTTCACTGTAAAGTCTACTTTCACAATGTAATCTTAGCACCCCCAAATACACTGGTTGTATTTTTATTTTCCCAGCCTCTGTTTCCTCATATATACATATAAATGTTGAGACAATGACACGAGATAATGCCAAAACATACTCAGCTTTCAATAAATATCAGCTGAGGTAGTGATGAGGATAATCATACTTGCCTTCCTATATTTGAATCTCTTTATTGCCAGGGAACGAACTCACTGTTTCCTGTGACAACCCACTTTATCTCTGGACAAAACTGAGTACTAGATGTTGCTTCCTTTTGCTGAATTAGAAGTTCTCCCCTTGTGGCCTCCCACTTTTGACTAAGGCTCTTTTCTTGGGCCTAATAAACCCTCGTTCCTCTTTCACATGACGAACTTTCAAAAACTAGCTCCAACTTTCATATCTCACCACTCCTTCCCTTTGCACTTCCCTCTTTTCCTCCTCTGGCATAACATTCATAGTTTCCCTCTCAGTTTGCTCACTCAGCAGATGATGAGTTGTTTCTGCATCCATTTGCAAGATGTACCCAGACCCCTGCTCTGCTTGGCTGCCCTCCCCTGCATGTGCTCTGATTTGCTTGCTTATGAGGACTAAAATGGATTTATCCTCCCTATTGATACTGTATTTTCCTTAATGTAACCTAAAATCAAAGTCAGTTTTTTGTCAATCACACAATCACATCTTTGATTTCTCTTGACTTATATTTGAAATCTCCAAATTTTTAAATGTAAATTTTCTTAGTATATTCAGCAATTTCTGACATACTCTGTGTTTAGCAGGCTTTTTGTCTTATGCAAGTACTTACTTTTAATTCTTTACACTTTTCTTTTATGAGATTCACCCCATTGCTTTGGCATGCAAAGATCTTGTTGGATGTTTTTTTCATCTCAGTGTATCTGCAGCTCTTCCAAAGTTCTTATCATCCGTAAATTTTATGAGCAGAGCCACTCTGGTCTTCATTTTAAAACACTGATTAAAAAGTTGACCAGATAGGACCAGGAGACTCTTGTGCTGTGGCAGAGGTGTTTGCCTCTTAGACTTCTTTGCTATTATTTCCTTGATCATATTTTTAACAACTGTATTATATGCATCCATTTGCATCCTGTGCCTGATTTCAAACCAAATGCTCTTTTATGCTTATGAGTGAATCATGAGAGACTTTGTCCGAGGGCTATGTATTTATCCCTGAAGGCAAATATTTCAATAGTTCTAAGCCAATTTTTGCTACCTGTTATTATTAATGGTTATATATAAGTAACGTTTACTTTTACATTAAGTTTAAGTACACGTTTATTTTATTCAAATTGTTTAGAGTTATTTTGTCTGTTTTGTATTCTCTGAATTCTCCCAGTAAGTGGTAATTGTAAAAGGTCTTACTTCTTGGAGGAAAGATTAAAGGTAAAATTGGAACGTTATCTTGATTCATACTTAAAAGTTAAGGGGATAGAAAACTTGAATATCTCTATACCAAATAAGACAATTGTGTCAGTATTTTAAAATCAACTCACACACAAAAAAATTAAAAATAAAAAAACCTACCAATTTAGTTTTACAGGAAAATTATAACAAATATACAAAGAACAGATCATTACAATCTCTTTTAAACTTTCCCAGATAACTGAAACAGAAAAACATTCTCCACCTTATTCTACAGGGCTAGTATAGCCAGGATATCAATACCATGATATCAATACCGGACAAGGACAGTATGAGAAATAAAAATACAGGCCCATCTTAATTATGAACATAGATGCATAAATCATAAATAAAAATTTTAGCAAAATGACTCTAGCAGTGCTTAAAGTAAATAATAGTTAACATTTGCTGAGTGCTTACTATACGCCAGGTACTGGCCTTTTAACCTATGTGATTCTCTCTCAATATCTTATGAGGGAAAAACTATTGTTAAACCCACTTTATAAATGCGTAATGACCTAGTTGAGTTTCTCCCAGAAATGCAGGACAGCTTGATATTCGATATAATTCCACACTGCAAAAGACTAAAGAGGAAAAACTTCATGTGATTAGTAAAAAGTATCTCATAAAATTCAGTACCTGTTTGTTCATGAAAACAAAATTCAAACTAGTAATTTTGGACAAATTTCTTAACGTGATTAGAGGAGATATATAGATAGATAATGATAGAACACTACATATATAAATATATATATATATTTCACTATATACATATAGTGAAACAGTAGAATCATTCATTTAAAGTCAGGAATGAGATGAGGATACCAATATATCTACTTCTATTTACTGTGGCACTAGAAGCCCTAGCCTAGACAAGAAAAATAAATGAAAGTTATAACAATCAGGAAGGAAGGGTCAAAACAATCATTATCTCTAGAAAAATGTGATAATTGTCTATAATAGAACATTTAAATATTCTGGCTGGGTGTGGTGGCTTGCACCTGCAATTCCAGAACTTTGGGAGGCCAAGGTGAGAGGATCGCTTGAGCTCAGGAGTTCAAGACCAGCCTGGGGAACATAGCAAGACCTCATCCCTACTAAAAATCAAAGAATTTATCTGGGCTTGGTGGTGTGCACCTGTAGTCTCAGCTACTCTGGAGGCTGAAGTGGGAAAATAGCTTGAGCCCAGGAGGTTGAATTACAGCAAGCTGTAATTGTGCCACTGCGCTCCAGCCTGGGTGACAGAACAAGCCCCTGTCTCAAAAAAAAAAAAAGTAAATATTCTCCAGTCAATTTTAAGACAAAATAAGACAAATTTCAGTAAAGTGCTGGAAGTGAGATCAATTTAGAGAAGCTAGTTTTTTTCTTACATACTAGTCATAATAAATTGAAAATATAATATTAAAAATATTATTTAAAGTAGAAAAATATACAATACTTACAGGAAAATGTAGCTTTTGAGAATAAAATTATAAAAGTGTATTGAAAGCAATTAAATAAGAAAATGGGGAAATACACCATGTTCACGGATGGGAGAGTTTGATGTGGCAAAGATGTAAATTTTCAATAAATTTAGTGAAACTTTGATAAAATACCAACAGAGGTTTCCATGAAAGATGACAAGCTGATTTTTGAATTTACAAGATAAAGTGAAACAGATAGCCAAGATAGTTTCACAGAAGGAGAAGAAGATGGGAGTTGTTGAGGGGGAGGAAAAGGCAGTAATTTCCCTACCAGATATCAATATATTATAAAATCATAATAATCAAGACAGTGTAGCACTAGTGTAAGATAGGTAAATAACCCATGGAATAGAACAGAGAAGCAAGA
Organism: Pongo abelii; assembly: GCF_028885655.2. NCBI lineage: Eukaryota > Metazoa > Chordata > Mammalia > Primates > Hominidae > Pongo > Pongo abelii. Next base: position 167,163,371 of record NC_085928.1, on the reverse strand, counting down.
AAGAAATCCGTGCATATATGGAAACTGTATATATGCTAGGGGAATATTGACAATAGAGAAGGACAGACTATTCAATAAATGGTTTTGAGACGATTGTCCACATCACAGCATGCATAAATTAATAGCAGATGGAATAAAGACCTAAATACATAAAACAAATCTAAATCTCTTCTTTAGTAACATTTTAAAAATCTCTCAGCAAACAAGCAATAAAAGGGAACATCCTTATTCTGATAAAAGGTATCTATTAATACTAAACAACTAAACTAAAATTATACTTATTAGGGAAATATTAATGTTTCCCCTTGAATTAAACAATAAGATAAGGATGTCACTTGGTGTATTAGTCCATTTTCATGCTGCTGATAAAGATGTACCTGAGACTGGGCAATTTCCAAAAGAAAGACGTTTATTGGACTCACAGTTCCACGTGGCTAGGGAGGCCTCACAATCATGGCGGAAGGTGAAAGGCACTTCTTACATGGTGGTGGCAAGAGAGTATGAGGAGGTAGTGAAAGCTGAAACCCCTTATAAAACCATCAAATCTCATGAGACTTATTTACTACCATGAGAATAGTATGGGGGAAACCACCCTCATGATTCAAGTATCTCCCACTGGGTCCCTCCCACAACATGTGGGAATTATGGGAGTACAATTCAAGATGAGGTTTGGGTGGGGACACAGAGCCAAACCATATCACTTGGGCAATGAATATGTTTTCTGCTTAAATTATATCAGGGGTAAAATGTGATGTTTTGTAACATCAGAACCTTTTTAGAAAAGAAAGTTGTTTTCCAGTGCTCCCGAATAAGTCTCCAAACTTGTTCTTTGCCATACGAAAATGGTCTGTAATGCCTTTTCAGTACTGATAAATAAAAGCACAACCAATGCTTAGTGCAGCACAAGTTAGCATATCTTTCACTCAAGAAGCTGAAAATATTATTGAAGACCCTACAACTGCAATGGATTATCTGAGGGTTTATAGGGAAGCCCTTTTAAAATTTTGATTTGAAATTCCATGATGCAATGAACACCATTGCTATTTAACCTAAAAGTAGTAATGTCCCTTTTTCTGCATTTCTGAATCAGTGATCATAATAAAGAAATACGCCTCACTATCACTATGCCTTTTACATTGTCCTCTGGCACAAGTCACAAAATGACTTCAAATGATTGGAAACTTAAGTGGAAAGTCTTTGGGAAGAAAATGTAACATCTCATCAAGAGTCCAAATTCCTTTTTTACTTGCTGGCAATGACCTGGAAAATACTGTCTAGTTAATTATGATAAATTCAGCTCATTTTTTTCTCTGTGTGAGACAAATTTCACACCATTGCTTGGTGAGCAGTCTCAGAAAAATGGAGATAGAAAATTGTCCCCCCCATTTAATATGACAGTTATAATATATATGACATAGGATGTATGAGACTTAAATAGATAAAATATCTATGCTTTGTACAATTCTGGGCCCATAGTTCATCAATGGTTACCATGATTTCTATCATCATCATCATCATCATCATCATCATCATCGTTCTGGTTGTTTTTGTCATCACCAATTGAGTATCTGCTATGTACCAGGTCCATATTAAAAGATTGGAGGCAGGCTGGGCGCTGTGGCTCATGCCTGTAATTCCAGCACTTTGGGAGGCTGAGATGGGCAGATCACTTGTTGTCAGGAGTTCAAGACCAGCCTGGCCAACATGGTAAAACCCCATCTCTACTAAAAATACAAAAATTAGCCAGGTGTGGTGGCACACGCCCGTAGTCCCAGCTACTCGGGAGGCTGAGGCAGAAGAATCACTTGAACCTGGGAGGCAGAGGTTGCAGTGAGCCGAGATCATGCCACTCCACTCCAGCCTGGGAGACAGAGTGAGACTCCATTTAAAAAAAAAAAAAAAAAAAAAAAAAAGATTGGAGCAGAACCATATCCACTCATGGAGTTTCATAATCTCTAGGGAAATGCTTAACCATTAAAAATTCATGATACAATTATTCTTAAAGGAAGTGGTTTTTAAGTTCACCATAAAACAAGTTGTTGGGAAAGAATTTATTAATCAAATATTCTAGGAAACAAGCTACTAAGCAATCTTATTAAGAATATTCAACCTGAATATTTATACCCATAGAAAACTATTAAATGTAGAGTTATAAAAAGACAATGCACATATGGATCAAGGAATAGAGACGTCTTAAAACAGGAAAAGACTTCTAAATTGTTAACCAAATCTTGGATCTGATCTAACTCAGAGTTTGCACCTTCTTGACTTCACCAGTAGATGCTGCTGTGAAGTAGAACAAGGCCTGCACAGATTTGGACATTTGTGTGCTGAACTCTGAAAATGACTTACCCACAATGGAAAAGAATCCTTACATTCATTTATTTGTTCGTATTTTTGTTTGCTTGCTTATTTAGTGTCAATCCACTGAAAACAACTTGGAAAAACATTTTTTAAGATAACTATCTTATTTTCAATATAACTTTATGGTTTATGAACACTTTTTTGAAAATTATCTGCTTACTAATCTTTCAACAAGGTAGGCAAGTCTTGTTATCCCTAATTTCTTGACTAATTTGAGACTCATAGAGATTCCTTGACAGGCCTGATTTCTTATAGTTATTAAGTTAGTAGGTGATGGTGCCAGGATTTGAATACTGGATTTCTGACCCCAAACCCAGCAAATTTTCTGCTACACTCCAGATTTATAAAACTTGATGCAAGGATCAATGATATGAGTGTTCATGTTCACTGAATCCAAGAATACATCAATGAACATATACAATTACTTTAACCAAGACTTTAACCTTAGGAGTACATTTCTTAAGTGGCTGAAAGACAATGCTGGAAACATTTGGCCTTAGTAAAACTCAGGGAAGAGATTTCTAATCTAAGATTTGATAGGAAATGAAATAAAAATCAATTATAATTTCTTGTTTGTTTGCAAATCTAATTCTTTGTTAAAGTGAAGTCAATCAAATAATTGTAAATAGAAAGCTCTACAGTTCTACACTATATGCTTGGTAGTAAAATGTTCTGAATATATTTTAAAGGTGTTAATACTTATAAGCCAATTTATATTGTAATAGACAAGGAAAATATATCAACTGTGTTTAGTTCATATATTATCTCTGCCAAAAAATTAGCTCTACTGGAGATATATACATACATACTAGAGTGAAAAACTGTTCCAGTTTGCCTGGGACTGAGGGCTTCCCAGGACATGGAACTTTCTGTGCTAAAGGTGGGAATTTCTTAGGCAAACCAGGACAGTTGCTCACTCTACACACACAAATAATATTATTTATATGCATCTATATTACATATTTATTACACATACGTCTTTCCTACTAATAGCTTGAGTCATCTTGCATGATTATTTTACTATGCTGTAATACGGTGATGTCTCAATAAGTATTTGGTGAATGAAAATGTGTGACAATGTGCTAACATAAGCCGGCATGCTGATACTTCTCTTTAGATATTTTATCTCAGTTTTACACATTTCTTATTTCCTCCTTTTGCTAACACCTATATATTCTCAAACTCATTAAACGTTATTGCTTAGTTTTTTTTTTTTTTTAAGTCAGATATCCAACTTCCTGAGAATTTGTAAAATGTATTTTCCAAGTTTAGGTTATGGGTGTTTTAGAGAGAATAAAGTGCGTAGTTGTTGTGTGTGTGTGTGTGTGTGTGTGTGTGTGTTTGTTTTGTTTTGTTTTGTTTTTTTGAGATAGAGTCTCGCTCTGTTGCCAGGCTGCAGTGCAGTGGTGCGATCTCGGCTCACTGCAATCTCTGCCTCCCGGGTTCAAGAGATTCTCCTGCCTCACCCTCCTGAGTAGCTGGGATTACAGGCACATGCCACTACACCCAGCTAATTTATGTAATTATCTGTTTTGAGACAGAGTCTCGCTCTGTTGCCAGGCTGCAGTGCAGTGGCACAATCTGGGCTTACTGCAACCTCCACCTCCCAGGTTCAAGTGATTCTCCTGCCTCAGCCTCCCGAGTAGCTGGGACTACAGGTGCGTACCACCATGCCCGGCTCATTTTTTGTATTTTTAGTAGAGATGGGGTTTCACCATGTTGGCCAGGATGGTCTCGATCTCCTGACCTTGTGATCCGCCTGGCTCGGACTCCCAAAGTGCTGGGATTACAGGCGTGAGCCACCCTGCCTGGCTGTAGTTTTTTAAATTAAAATAAAAATTACTGGATCAAAATTAGATTGAGTGATCAACCAACTAAAAGATTAAATACGACAAAAGTATATTTTTCTCTCACATAAAAGAAGTCCATGGGCAAGCAGCTCAGGGCTGGCTAGATGGCTTCACAATGATCAGAAACCCATGCTTCTTCTGTATTGTTGCATGGAGTCTCATGGTCTAAGATGATTGCTGAAATTCCAGCCCATTGCCATATTCCAATCAGACAGAAGGAGGAAAAGAATCACATATAATATTTCAGCATTGGTCAGAACATAGTTATATGGCTGCATCGAGCTGCAAGTAATGTTGAAAAATATAGAATTTACTCTGAGTGGTCACATGTTCCACTAAAGCTAGGATTCTGTCATTTAGAGAAAGATAGAAAATGAATATCTGGGAACAATTAGAAGTCCTTAGAACTCCTAGCTAGACTTACTGCTCTAGCAGATGTAATTTCTACTTTTTTAACCCAAGAATTATTTTATTTTCTTCTATTTGTTTGTTCTTCGCCCTAAACATGTAATTACTTAAAAAAATTAAAAGTTTTCTTACATTAAATTCTGTCAGCATATGAGTTTGCATTTATCTTGGTCTGCAACATCTGGCATCACTTAAACGTGTAATTCGTGTTGCAGCATGTAAAGGAATTTAAATTATGCCTAATTTTGTGCCTAAGTTTTGGGTCTAGTTTTCCTTCTTCCAGCTGGGAGTTCAAATCGTACAGACAATGGCTAGACAGGGACTTTACATGTGCCCAGTGTGCCTAGAGCCTTGGATTATGTGATCTCCAAGAGTCTGAGACTGGCCTATCAGCCCCTAACTACAAGTGATTTTCTTAGAGGCTTAGCCTTGTTTGTGGGTTTCACAAGTGGAATGAAGCTATACTTATATGATGAACATACTCAAAAATCATTAGATTCGTGGAATTTTATTGCTGAAAGGCACTGAGTCCAATCATCTCCTTTTACTGAGAAGATCTAGAGGAGTTATGTAACTTGTCTGACACCTAGCTAGTTAGTTACAAAATTACTCCTGGTCCTATTCTGCAAACCTCATGAAGAGGAAATATCCTGTGGTTGTCCATGCCCTATCTTTCGGAGGACATATCATCACCGTGGGTCCATCACATTTCAGAAGCAGCTTTGTGAGGCCCTTCTGTCAGCCCTCACATAGAATCTACAGGAGAATACTAATGTGGTGGGGAAAAGTTACCTCCTCATCCACAGTGTGAAGGGGCTTGACCTCTCCCTCCTGAGTAAGTAAGAGAATGGGGTGTGCTTTCAGGGCAGGAGTTCTTTTCCAGATTCTTAGGTCTCCCAAATAACATTCCTAAGCCATGTCTTGCAGCATCATGTGTATCTGAGGAACTGTGATGATTCATGTTTGGTGTTTGTTTTTATGTTACACAGTACAGAAAGTTGTATAAGCTCCTAGAATTGTCAAGTGGGAAGAGTCCTAGAGATTCTTATTTCATCAATTCCTTGATTTCTCAGCTGAGAAAACTAAAACCCACAGAGATGAATTGACTTGGCAGAGATAATATTTCTTGCTTATGATTTATAGGAAGCCAAACTTAAAACAAGTCTATAGTTGTTCATTCCTAACGATATTAACCATGCTGTTTACATAATAGTATCTGAAAACTAATTGCCTACTTTAAATGAAAAGAGAAAAGTAAGAGTTTGCTCCAAAACATCTCTTAAATTTATAATTAAATGACATGAGCTAGTTTTATAAAATATTTTATTTACAGTAGAGCTTTACAAAAATAGTCTTAATAAAATTAATACAAATCCCTTTTGCAATATAACTTATATGACTATCTTCTCAAAAAAGTGACATTCGATTATAACACATAAACTACATTTATAGTTGTTAAGTCATCTTGTAGTATAAATATGTTTTCATCATTTTTTTTGTAATAAGGTACATACCAGTAACAATGAACAATGGAAAACAAATCTTATTTTGTTATTCTTCCAATGTAAAATTCATCTCTGGCCAAAACAAAATCAACCAAAGAAAAGTAAAACAATTGTCCCTCTGTTCAACAATACAGTCCTTTTTAATTATTTGAGAGTTTATCTGACAGAGACACAGCGTTAAACTGAAAGCACCATGGCATAAAGTCTAGTAACATTATCCTCAAAAGCTTTTTCCAATGTCTTTCCTTCAACTGTTTATTCAGTATTTTGCCAGTACAAATAAAGATTGATCTCAACTCTCTCCTTCATTAGTCTCAAGTGTTCCTATTATGCATTGAGTTTTCAGACCTTCCCAACTGGCATGTATTTTAAGTGTGAGTTTCTTTCTTTGGCTTCAAGTGGAGTTTCACAACATTTATGAAACATACTGAGCTCCTCCATGTGGCTGGATCTCTGTGACTCCCCACCCAACAATATTCCCCCGGATGTGACAAGACTCTGCTCCTCCGGTCTCTCTTATCTCTTCATTGCTAAGAACGCTATCCCAGATATTGAAGCCTGTGAGTCTCCCAGAGAAGGCTAATGTTTCATCAAAGCCACCACCCACACAGCAGCCATTCTTTTCTTGGCCAATCTGCAGGATTCCTCCCTCAGGAACAATGTGACCTGTGGCCATCTCAACAGTGGTAGCCGCCAGTTCACCATTTACCCACAAGGATGTGAGCCCTTTCTCTGAATTCCAGGTGCCGCACAGGTGGGTCCACCTTCCCAGGGAAACCATGGCTTCAGCAACCAGTTTGTTCTCCTCTCCACCCACCACAAACACTATGGACTGGTAGCTGAGATACAGCTGGATTTCATATGGATTCCTCTTTGTGCCATAGGAAAACAGGATGGTTTTGTTTAATACATCTGTGGCTTTGACCCAAATGCAGGCACTAAAAGACTCAAGCCTCATTGGTCTCACTGGATGCACGCTTCCAAAAATCTTCTTGGAACGCATTGGGAATAAAACAGCTGTTTCACAACCTAGAGTAGCAAGAAAATAAGAAGAATATTAAAGAAAATAGAAATTCATTCAGAATTATTCTGGTATTAGTTATTTTAACATAAGCATTTTAATGATTACAATTGAAAGCTATATGAAACCCTACATTATGACTTAAGAAGCTTCCACTGTAATCTCTGCAGAGCAAAGAAAATGAGAAAAAGGAAAGCCAATTGTCTTATCCAATGAAGCATCTAAATGAAGAGAAAGCATGCAAATAGAAGAGCCAACTAGTCCAAACCCACAAAATAATAAAAGCCAGAACTACCTCCCCTTCCAATTTGCATATTTTCTTTGTTACTGTTTTTTTTAAAAAAAAGTTGAATCACTATCAGTTAACTTCAGACAATAATTCTATAATTTCCAAGAATTCAGAACCCAACCTGGTTCTCTCTTTTTGCCACCACCAAGTTCCTAAAATAATAAATCTGTGAAATTCAGTAGACCTAGTTTGCTCCATTTAGCCTTTACCAACATGCATTTTTCAGCAAAATTCTAGGATAGTGATGTTATTGCAGAATACGTTTTTTTTTTTGAGACAGTCTCACTCTGTCACCCAGGCTGGATTGCAGGAGTGCAATCTCAACTCACTGCAACCTTCGCTTCCCAGGTTCAAGCGATTCTCCTGCCTCAGCTTCCAGAGTAGCTGGGACTACAGGTGCACACCACTGCGCCCAGCTAATTATTGTATTTTTTTTAGACACGGGGTTTCACCATGTTGGCCAGGTTGGTCTCAAACTCCTGACCTCATGATCCGCCTGCCTCAGCCTCCCAAAATGCTGGGATTACAGGCATGAGCCACCACACCTGGCCTGCAGAATACATTTTAATACACCAAATGTTCTCAGATATTTGTAAACTTTGCAGAGTTTTTAGAAAACTACCTTTGAGAGGCAACAATGTATAATAATGTTGACTAAGCTTATTGGGCATTCACTATGTATCAGATACTGTTCTAATCACATTGTATGTCATTTTAATCCTCATGCCAACCATAAGAGATAGTCTTTTACATTCCTATTTTACAGATGAGAAAACTTAGGTGAAAGTAACTTATCTATGTTTACATAGCTGATAAGTAGTAAAACTAGAGTTTGAATTTTTGCAGTCTGGTCGCAGAGGCCACGCCCTTAATCAGCACACTACAGTGCCTCTTATTAATAGAACCCCTAGATTTCTCTAGGAGGGCTAGAATCCAGATGGTGTTACTACTAATGAGCCATGCAACTGTGGATGAGCCCCATAATTTCCTCTAGGCTTTAGTGTTATCTAAAAAAGGCCCTTCCATTCTGCTCCTAATATTCTGCAAGTCTGTAAGCAGCAAGTATGTAGCACTTAAGAGCTGAATAGACCAAAAATATGTTTAAAAATTCTACTTCTTCCACATGCTTATAATTACTATTTAAGCAGTAATTGAAAATCTTTAAGAGAAGTACATTCTTTCAAGGGGCCTGGTTGGAGAACATGTTTCTGCTAAAGAGCACTTGGGAGGGGGACTTTCAAATTTGAGGTGGAAAGCTCAGTAAGTTTCCACCATTGTCCATCTCAAGGCAACTTAGCCATTTGGGAAGCTGGAGATGCTGAAACGAAAACTTTTTACATGTCCCTGGGAAAGAACAGGTGAACTCTGCATCTATATACATATATATATGTATGTATACGTATATAAACACACATATATACATATGTGTATGTATGTATACGTATATATACACACATATATACATATGTGTATGTATGTATACATACATATATAGTATATAAATGTGTGTGTATGTATACGTATATATACACACATATATACATATGTGTATGTATACATACATATATATGTATATAAATGTGTGTGTATATATATGTGTGTGTGTGTGTGTGTGTATGTAGGTATTTTTTTAAAAACACCTAAATTAGGGCAGGTATAACAACCTAAAGAAGATTTGCCATAAGACAGCTTTGAAAAGCAAACTCCCAGAATGGTTCCAGAATAACTGGTAAAGAGACAGAACTTGCAGAAACCAAACCTCCATGTAAAAGTGTGGTAAACTACGTCAAATTCCTACAAATGGCTCAGGGGTAGGCTCTATCCTGAAAACATTGAACAAATATGGACCTTATCCGTTAGTATTAGGGATAATCAAATAAAATATTGACATTCAGATAATCATATAAAAGTAACTACAATACTAAAACACAAAACTGGCTCTGTCATGCTTTGATACTTTTTCACTAAATAATTTGAGCTTTTGAAGATTTTTAAAAATGAATTTTTAATGAGGCAGTGATTCTTTTTTCAAATGAAATTGCTAGGTACATCTTTTTTTCCAGTGTGTTAATTAAAATCAAATAAAAATCATTGAAAAAATCACCATATCCATGGGCATTTGATATAGTCTCTATAAAGTTTCAGTAAAGTAATGTTCAATCACGCCTGTAATCCCAGCACTTTGGGAGGCCGAGGCAGGCGGATCACGAAGTCAGGAGATCGAGACCATCCTGGCTAACACGGTGAAACCCCATCTCTACTAAAAATACAAAAAATTAGCCGGATGAGGTGGCGAGCACCTGTATGTAGTCCCAGCTACTCAGGAGGCTGAGGCAGGAAAATGGCATGAACCCGGGAGGCGGAGCTTGCAGTGAGCTGAGATAGCCTCACTGCACTCCAGCCTGGGCGACAGAGCGAGATTCCGTCTCAAAGAAAAAAAAAAAAGTAGTGTCCAAGAGGGTGCCTACTGCAGTCTAATTAAGTGATTTCCTCTTTAAATAAGCCCAGGCAGTCAGGATTGCATTCCAAAGCACTCCTGGATTGCATCTCAGAGACTCAGCTTCCCTCTAGGCTACGCGGGCTATATAAGTTCATGGACTGGAACCGCATGTTGGCTATTTTTGGTGATCCTCTTTTGGGGACCAGCGATACCCAAAAACGAGGCTCTTAATACCTCTTTAAAATCAGAAACTCTCTTATGAAATGGCTTTTAACTAATAGGTTTTTCTGATTATCAAAGACCAAACAAAATTAAAACCAGGTTCTTAGGAGGCTAACAACAGAATGATTAGGAGCCAAGCTGGCTGGAGACCAAGAGAAGATAAATCAAAGCATATGGGTAAAAGTATTATTGGATGTAATAAGGATTAACATCTTAGAATTCAGAAATACATCCCTCTTCTGCTCTAATAGCAAAGATGAAGATAAAAAATAGAGTAATTCTTCAGTTTTTCAGGTGCATTATATGTACAATGACTACGTGGTTTGCGAAACACAAGACATTTCATCCATTAAAATGGCTGCAGAATTCTAATTTCTCTCCTGTCACATTGAGAATCTGCTGTACATTTGATTTTATGCTTTTTCTCCTCTGAAGCCCTATTTAGTATTTACTGACAAGCACCCCTCAAATATTTAGGAAATATGGTATGGTTTCTGTAACTTTAAGTGAAACATGCTTTCATTAGATAAAATTCTGTAACTTTAAATGAAACATGCTTCTTCCCCCTCCCCATCCAGCAAAAGTTGTTTTCTTGGAAATATAAGGAAGGATTCTCAGGAAAAGTGCAAGTTATATTTTCTTACCTAGGACACTGATTTTCTAATACAATCCAAAATGATTGTCACACCACCATTTCTTAGAAGTTTTGGCATACAAAGGAGTATTGATTGGCTCCGAATCTTCTATTTCTTTCTTTTAACCATCTTTAGAAGGTATTATTTTTGGGAACCCATGTCTGTTTGGAGATTCATGGAGTGTCACATGGGACTTTGAGAAGTTGCCTGTGGTTTGAACAGTTTTTCTCCTGTTTGGCCCCAATTCTCTGAAACCCTGGGGTAGAGCTGGGATCGCATACACGGATTGGCTCCTACACCTGACTGTTCCACGCTGAATCCCAAACCGCACACCCTCCGACCTCCGCTGTCGCGCTAATTCCACAAACCCCGGGGGCTGGGGGACCCCTGGAGAATTCCGCTGACCCTTCAGGAGATTAGCTTCAGCCTCAAGTTTCTTGCTGAGAATGGGTGGGAGGAGAGGAGGGGCCGGCTGAGGGGCTGGAAAACATCCCTAAACGTTAGCCCGGACCCTGAAATAGTGCGGGAAACCAGAGCTCCTCTAAAGACAGAGGCAGGATAAAATTAGAAGACGTGGAAATCCCTAACGGAGGGAAGCTGGGCGGCAAGAGGGGTCACGGTTATAACGGGCCAGTGGACTCCTGCAGCGCCTAGTCGGATCAGGTGTCAGGGGCCCTAGATGTCTTAATAGGGTGTAAAGGACATTTTATTTTTTATTCAATATGCCTTATTTTCATCATGAATGATTAACTTTCTTATGTTTATTGGTCATTATACTTCTTATAAAGATTATTTGCATATTTTCTTATTAAAAAAAAAAAGACTGATGGTTACCTCCACAACTCTCTTTAGGGTTCATTAGGACTGAGGAATACTTTTTTAAAGCCAATTTTCCCGCCTTGTATGGTGTGCCTGAGCTCTGTGACCGCGCATGCAGAAATGGGGGGGGTGTCTGTGTGTGTGTGTGTGTGTGTGTGTGTGTGTGTGTGTGTGTGTGTGTTTGTGTGTGTGTGCGCGCGCGCGCTTCCCATGAAAGCTTCCCCTAGAAGGTTGCCTGGCTTGGCTTGCCATTACGCGCGCTCCCGGAACAAAGCCGCAGTGGGAGGTCCCGGCCCCGCTTGCCTCTTTACCTGCCGGCAGCCAGCTCCGGGCAGCCCAGCCCTGCACCGCGTGCAGGTCGGCTCGCGTCTGCTGCAGCTCCTCTAGCACCGCGGCCAGGGCGCGCCCCGCCTCCTCTGGGCGCTGCCCCTCCGCGCCCTCCAGGCGCGCCAGCCTGCGGCCCGCGTCGCGGGTCGCCTGCAGCAGCTCGTCCAGAGCACTGGTCAGCCTGGCCTCCGCGGGAGCCCCCGGCGCGCACGGCCTCGCCAGGCTTTCCGCGAGCCGGCCCAGCTCCTCCCGCAGCCTCTGCAGCTCGCCCCGCAGGACGTCGTCCGTGGCTTGCAGCAGCATGCCCTCTCTCATCTGCGAGTTCTCCAGCATGATGAAGAGCTTGTCCCATTCCGAGTGCTCCTGACGGCAGTCGCACGGCGTGGCTAGAGTACGGGATACACACACGTTACCAGCCCGCCCAGGCCTGCCTTGGATGTGCTTTGTAAAAGCTGACTTCCCTCGGTGGTGCCAAGTTGCAGCCCGTCCCTGGTATCCCCCTTCCCTTTAAGGACACCTCCGAAAAACAGCATGTAAATGTCTCAGAAACGACAGAAATCATTCATTCAGGTATAGATTAAGTTGTACCCTATGAAATCGCCGGTTATGTAGCTCAAAACAGTCAAATATTGACGATTTTATATGATTCAACCTATTATGTACGTCACAGAAATAACTTTGAAACCTCCATCTTTCTTCAAGTGCGTCTCACTTTTGCATAACAAACTATAAATTTTTAACTCGTCTCACTGGCTACAAAGTATATGTGTGTTATTTAGACCAAGAGGTGGATATGTAGTTAGGGTTAGCAGAGAAACAGTTAAAGTGAACTTACGGTCCTCAGTGGGATGGAGTCCATTGTCTATTTCGTTGTCCAAATTCACATACATGAGATCATAATCATCCGAGTTCTCGGCCAACACTGCAGACCAGAGAGCACAAAACAGAATCGCAAGGAGATGCATTGCTGGAGAGACTCAAAGTTCTTTCCACAGCTGGCGGGAGGAGACTTTCAAGTGAGCTGAGTTTGAGCGGAGAGTCAGAGTGAGAGGCTGGAGCAGAGAGCCCTAAATAAATGCTGGGGAAAGCCTGAATGGGGATGAATGAGTAATGCTGGTGGCACTGCGGTAACGGGAGTTCCCCTGAATTTGGTGGGGGAGGGGGCTGGGTGGGAGGGCGAGGGAAATGTGGAAGTTGCACAATATTAAACCGCAAAGGTTTACACTGCAGTCAGATTAATTGGAGGAGGGTCAGAGGGGAAAGAGGAGAGAAACTGGGCTTCTACTGTTCTCCTGAGAATTAGCTGTTGTAATTTGAATTGATAGCAATGGGGATGAAGGAGGGGTGGCAGGGGAGAAATTTCAGAGGGTACTGAAGCAAATAATCATTTCAGCATTTTCTGTGAGCTGTTATTATTTCACAACCCTTTATATATAGAAAACTTTCCATGTTTCCTTTGTACACTGTTTTACAGGTTGAAACTGAAAATGGTCTGATTCCAAGATAAACCAACATATTAAGAATTGTTATGGCTCTGAAAGTCAAGTCCAATCTGAGCTATCTTGTCTTTAATACTTCTGGAGTTGCACCTATACTTTTATAGATCATTTTTTTTTTTTGAGACTGAATTTCGCTCTTGTTGCCCAGGCTGGAGTGCAATGGTGTGATCTCGGCTCACTGCAACCGCTGCCTCCTGGGTTCAAGCGATTCTCCTGCCTCAGCTTCCCGAGTAGCTGGAATTACAGGCACCCGCCACCACGCCCAGTTAATTTTTGTATTTTTAGTAGAGACGGGGTTTCACCATGTTAGCCAGGCTGGTCTCGAACTCCTGACCTCAGGTGATCCACCCGCCTTCGCCTCCCAAAGTGCTAGGATTACAGGCGTGAGCCACCTCGCCCTGCCTATGACAAACAACACAGTACAACTGGGTAAACCTAGAATGGGGGAAAAAAGCTGGGGGAAAAAAGGAATATACTTATTTAGTTATTTAGGTATGTTTCTTTTCATAACTTGGTATTATGTGGACATTATATTATTCTACAAGGTTTCGAGGCAAGAATCATGTTTTAAAAGTAAACTTAGAGATTTCTGCTTCTAACAATATATACAGGTCTGTGTTCACATGATATTAATAAAAACTTGAAAGGTACAGATGAGCTCCCATTAAAGTAAGGGAAAAATCCAGGGGCCAAAGATAGAGAGGAAAGCAAAAACAACAATCCCATGATGCTGATGCTAGGGCCCCTCTGGAATAGGAGTGAAGTGAGATAGGGGTTATTAGTTCTATAACCACCAAATGTTGATGACCATGTGGAAGCAAAGCTTAGGGCAAAGGTGGAGAGTTAGAAGGGAGACCCTCATGAAAGCCAGGACCCTCAGAAGGTTACCTACTGTATTTCAGTAGGTACAATCCCACTCTGCCCTAGCACAAAGAGGTAGGAAGCAATCATGTCTCTCTTTGAACTCTACAAGGTCCCTCTGAGTTTGTGAATTTGGGTCTGCCCTCAGATATGTTTAGAATTCAAATATATACTATCTGCCACTGTGAAAAAAAAAAAAGAATTCACAATGATATTTGAACATATGAGGAAGCAAACCATTATAAATTAGAATCAGCAGAAACCAAAAAGGATTAGACACCTCTCCCCAAGAACTTCATTTAGTTGAAATATCAGCCAAAAACTAGAAAATAAATATGTTTAAAACTATTGAAGCTCTAAAAGAAGGAATTGAAAATATGAGAAAAGAATAAGACATTGTCAAAAAGAAAAAGGCTAGGTGATTTTTTTTTAAGAACCAAATATAACTTCTAGAATTAAAAAAAAAAGTTAATTGAAAATTTTAAAAGCTCAAGGCATGGATTAAGTGGCAAATTAGGCAAAGCTGAAAAGAATATTAATGAACTGGAAGACAGATATAAGGAAATAATCTAAAATGTGCTGCTTTTATGTTCAGTAATAGGATTCTAAAATCATTTCGTTGTTCAGGAGGATGATAAAGAAATTAATTAATTTTGCTTTGCTCAAAAATGTTTGTTATAATTTTAAGGACAACTACCAAACGGACATAGGCATCCAACTAGAAGGAGCAGGGGGAATTTTTAAAGAAAGACTTGATCTATTAAAAAAAAAAATCAATGAAGGAGGAAAGAAAAGCACAAAGAACAATAAGTTAAAAGTACAATATTATTTGCTAAAATTAAATCAAAATATACCAATAATTACCATAAATATTAATGAAACACATTTTCCAGTGAAGAGACAAATATTTCTATTTGTCATATAGAAATATTTTAGTCTGGGCTCACGTTCAGAATCCCAGTACTTTGGGAGGCCAAAGTAGGAGGATCACTTGAAGCCAGGAGTTTGAGACCAGCCTGATCAACGTAGCAAGACCCTCATCTGCACAAAAAATTTAAAAATTAGCCTGGTGTGGTGATGTGCATCTGTAGTCTCAGCTACTCAGGAGGCTGAGGCAGGAGGATCACCTGAGCCTGGGAGGTGAAGGCTGCAGTGAGCTATGATCACACCACTGCATTCCAGCCTGGGTGACAGAATGAGACCCTGAAAAAAAGAAAAGGAGAGAGAGAGAGAAGAAATATTTTAAAAATCCAGCTATACATCACTTACAAAAGCTACATATAAAACATAAAGTAGAAATGTTAAAAGTTAAAAACTTTAAATTGGAGGGGAGGAAGAGAACACACCAAGCAAGTATTATTCAAAAAAGCTAGCATAGCAAGAGTAATATCAGTAAAAAATAGACTTAGGCAAAAGAGGATAGTTAAATTATGATACAAAGAAATACTTTAACAGGAAGATATCTCTGAATTATCTAGTAATATAGTTTCAACAAATATAAACCAAAGGTTGACAGAATTATAAGGAGAAATGGACAAATCCATAATCATGGAGGGAGATTTTAACAAAGCTGATAAGTTCACCTATATCATAACTGATCATTCAAATGCCAAAAAAAAAGCATGCCAAAAGATACAGAAACTTAAACTACATAACTTAAAGTTTGATTTAATGAAATATATAGAGTACTTCCCAGATGGTTTGATGGACAAGTTCTACCCAACATTCAAGGAACACATAATCCCCATTTTATACAAACTGCTTCTTAGAATAGAATGTTCAGGAATCTGCTACATTCGTTTTACATGTCTACTCAGTATGATACCAAAAAGAGAAAATGACAATACAAGAAAGGAAAACTGCAACCTGTCTCATTAAGAATGTTGATGCAACAGCTCTAAATAAAGTATTAGCCAAACACAGCAATATGCATAAAAATACACATTATGCACAGCAATGTGCATTAAAATATATCATAAGCAAGTTGAGTTTATTCCAAGACTGCAAGATTGACTAAATGTTAGAATAGCTGTTAATGTATTACATTAACAGTTTAAAGGAAAAGAATCATCATATCAACAGATGAGAAAAATGTTTGATAAAATTCAGCACTCAAAATAATCAAACTAGAAAGCAGACAGGAACTTACTTAAACTGAAAAAACCTAAATACCAAAACCTATAGAAACAGATACATACGTAATTGTAAATCCTTGGAAACATACTTTTGAAAAACAGGATTAACACAAGGATACCCATGGACAGTGACTCTATTCATCAAAGTGTGTATTGGAAGTCCCTGCCCGTAAAGTAAGACATAAGGACATAAGGAGAAGAAACATAAGGATTAGGATGGAAAGAAATGAAGTTGTTATCATTTATCATGAGTGGATCATCTACAAACAGAAAAATCTAAGAGACTCAAAAGACGTTATTAATAAGAACTGAGCAACTTTTGTTGGATATAAGATCAACATATACAAATCTATTGCTTTATTAATACCAGCAGATAAATTGAAAATGCCTTTGAAAATAAAGTTTTCATTTACAGTAGCAAAAATAGCTGTGGGATACCTAAGCAACAATTTAACATAAGACACAGCTAATTATAACACCTTATTTAAAAACATAAAAAGATCTACATAGATGGAAAGATAAATTATCTCCTTAAATGAGAAGACTCAGTTTTACAAAGATGTCAGTTATGCCAAATTAGTCAATATGTTCAATATGAAAAAGAAGTCCCAGTCTGGTTTTTCAAGGATGTTGACTGACTGATACTAAAATTTGTATAGAGTAGCCAAGAAGAGCTTGAAGAAGTAGGAGGTCAGGAAGTAGGCCCTATGGGATATAATGATTTATTATAAAATTATTGTAATTAAGAAAATGTAGACTTGATGAAGAGATGGATAAATGCCCAGAAACAGACCCAGACACATATGGAAAACCTAATATATGAAAGAGGTGTGGCAAATCAGAAGAGTAACAATTGACTACTCAATAGAAAAAATTATTTGTATACAAAGAAAAATATATAATTAAACTTCTTCCTCCTATGTACCAAAGTCATTTCCAGATGGATTAAAGACAACTACAAGAAAGCAAAACCATAATGCCTTTAAGAGAAAATATAGGAGAATATTTTTATGAACCTGGAATACAGAAAGATTTCTAACAAAAAAAAACCTAAACCATGAAGTAAAAAAATAAAAACAGTTGACTATATTAAGAATATAATTTTAAATCAATAAATCAAAAATTCATTCAGTAGCTCAGAATAATTAAGGAACTTCTAAAAATTAATAAGAAAAAATGCCAATATCCTAATAGAATATAGGCAAAGAATGTGAATGGCCAAATCACAAGTGAGGAAATCACCTATACATACATGAAAAGGGCTGGGTGTGGTGGCTCACGCCTGTAATCCCAGCACTTTGAGAGGCTGAGGCGGGCAGATCACAAGGTCAGGAGTTTGAGACCAGCCTGGCCAACATAGTGAAACCCCATCTCTACTAAAAATACAAAAAAATTAGCTGGGCGTGTTGGCAGGCACCTGTAATCCCAGCTATTTGGGAGGCTGAGACAGGACAATCACTTGAACCCATGAAGCGGAGGTTGCAGTGAGCCAAGATCACGCCACTGCACTCCAGCCCAGACAACAGTGTGAGAGACTCAGTCTCAAAAACAATTATATATATGTATATATATAATTTGTTATATATAATATATAACAAGTAATTGGGAAACGAAAATTAAAGCAAAAATATTAGATACGTCCCATCAGATTAGCAAACACCAATGTCTGTCACAACCGAATGTTGGCAAGGATGTGGACCAACAGAAACACTCATGCTGCTGGTGGGAATAGATTGTCATAATCTTGGCGGTAGGCAGAATAATGGTCCCCCAAAGATGTCCATGTTCTAATCCCCAGAACCTATGAGCATGTTATGTCATATGCATTTCAGATAGAATTAAGGTTGCTAAATAAGATAGGGAGATAATCCTAGATTATTCAGTTAAACCCAATACAATCACAAGGGTCCTTAAAAGTGGAAAAGGGAAGCAGAAGAGAGAATCAAGGGGAGAGATGAGATGAAGGAACAGGGATCAGAGAAATGCCATGTTGCTGGCTGTGAAGATGGAGAAAGGGGCCACAAACCAAGAAATGCAGGCAGCCTTTAAAAGCTGGATGTATCAGTCTGTTTTCACACTGCTATAAAGATACTACCTGAGACTGGGTAATTTATGAAAAAAAGAGGTTTAATTGACTCAGTTCCACTTGGAAACTTACAATCCTGGCGGAAAGCAAAGGGGAAACAAGGCACGTCTTACATGGCAGCAGGAGTGAGGGAGAGTACAGCGGAAACTGCCACTTTTAAACCATCAGATCTCATGAGAACTCCCTCACTATCATGAAAACAGCATGGATAAAACTACCCTTATGATCCAACCTCCTCCCACCAGGTCCCTCCCTTGACACCTGAGGATTACAATTCAAGATGAGATTTAGGTGGGGACACGGAGCCAAAGCATATCACTGGTTAAGCCAAGGAAACAAATTCTGTCCTAGAGCCTCCAGGAAGGAACCCAGCCCTGGGCACACATTGATTTTAACTTAGGGAGGCTTATGTCAGACTTCTGAACTACAGAAATGTAAGATAATAAATTTGTGTTATTTTAGGCCACTAATTTTGAGATAATTTCTAATAACAGCTATAGAAAATGAATACAACTGCTTCACAAAGAAATTTTGGGACATCTACAAAGTCAACTCCTAGGGACATACTCAGTGCTTTGCCACTTAACTATTTGGTCCGTGGACCATCAGTGTCACCTGAGAGCTTGTTAGAAATTCAGATGCTCAAATCCTACCTCCAACCTGTTGAATCAACATCTGCGTTTTAAAGATATGCCCAGGTGACTTCTAAGCACATTAGACTCAGAAGCACTACCCTATGAAATATCTCTCATTTTTGCACAGAGACAGTTATTTCAGCATTATTGATTAAAGCAATGAATAATAATAACAACATAATGTCTTTCAATCACAGAGAGTATATGAATAAGTTGTTGCATATTTATACACTGGAATAACACATGGCTGTGAGAGTAAATGAAGGAGAGCTTCTTGGAGATATAACTTCTACAAAATGTTGAATAGGAAAAAAATATGTTGCAAAGGGATGTGTAGAGTATGATGGTATTCATATAAAATTTTAAAGCATCCAAAACAATACTATAAAATGTTTATTGATACATATGCATGTAATTAAAGTGTAAAAATACTTATGGAGATAATAAATACTCCCTTTAGGATGATGGTTGCCTCTGGGGAGAAAAGGAAACAAATGGGATGAAAAGCAATTATGATATAAGGTTAAGTTTTGACAAATCTGGTTGGTAGGCACACCAATGTTCCTTATATTATTGCCTACATTTGTTTGATGACTTGAACTATTTCATAATTTAAAAGAAGGTATTATTTACTAATGGAATTTATAAGATTGCTGCAAAAGTTCTGCATTTGTTTTTTGTATTATTTGTTTGAAATTCAAGTCAGCTGAAAATGACTAATCTAGGGTTTTTCCCTTCAAGGCTCCCAGGGCCTGTAGTGAGTTTTGTACCAAAATGCCACGCAACAGTTTCCTGTCTTAGACTGCAACTACAGTCCCTTTTAATGTGACCATTTTTAGCAGTTGATCAGTATGTCCTCATAACTAAGTTCTATAATCTAATGTGGGCTTTACAAATTGGGTATTGCATTAAAAAAATTCCTGATCTTTTAAGGAGACGCTCATAGTAAAATAAACAGAAAACAAAACAAATTGTTGAAAATTAAACTATTGAAAATAAATACTGAGGAACACAACCTTTTAAAAGAAAACTCTAAATATTTCCAACAACTTGTATTCTGGGGAACATGATAAAACCTGTTTTAGACTTATCCTATGAACTACATGTGGAAAAAACAATTCTCATTTTTTATTGTCTCCCAAATTCATTCAATTCATTCAGTTTTATCCAGAATCACGCTTTCATTAAATTTAGATATTGATATTCTGAAAATTCTGGCCTTCTTTCTTTAATGATCATATCTAAATTGTCTTTTATATATAGGCATGTTCATACCATTTAATGAAGGTCCATATATGTGTAATTCCTGCTTATTTGATTCTTTCTGTGTATGGCTTCTATATACAAAGCCAAATTTAAAGTAAAAGTAAATAGAGTCAAAAAAAATTCTTGTTCAAAAAAATCCCTAGAAACCAATTCCCCTGAGATATTTAAGTACGTGTGAGGATTTTGAGAAAAAAAAAAAATCTATACCATAAAGTGATAAGCAGATGTTGCCCATAGGTTGATTGCAGATAAGTTTCTATACCTTATGTAATAGTTTTCTTGAGGTTTTGCCATTATAAATCTAGTTGTCTATACATATCTTTGAGGAAATTATGTGTGACAATCCAGCTGAGGCTAAACTTCCCTTGAAATAGTGCAGAAATTGGGGATTTAAATTTGCATTACTACTTCTTAAACTATTCATAAAATAAGGCATACTTTCTGTATGTGAGTTGTCTAAATTATGATTCTGTGTCTTCCAGGAATGTGAATTCATTCCTCTGCACTTTTTTTGTTGTTCAGTTTCATTTAGGTCCATGTTACAGCACTGCTTAGTTTTCATTTAAACATCATCCAAATTTTGTTTATCATCAGGAATTCTTTATCGGAACTGTTTCCTTCTCAAGGGTGTGGTCTGATTACTGTCAAAGTTCTTCTATCCCCATGGTGCATTACTCAGGAAAATTTTTCATTAGTTAATGGTGCTGATTATATCATAAAATATTTCCTTTTGTGGAATCGGATTAAATCACGTTTTGATCTCAGAATAAGGTACCATGTTATTTTTAGCAAAAGAATTGGCCGTCAGTCTGTGCTATTTAATGTATAAGTGCAAATATTATTACATTGGTAATAATGTTATTTATGTTGCTCATGGCCTGATAAAGTCATCATTCCCTTTATTGTTCCCTCAACAGGTAACACCGTGTTGTTGAGAGTGTTACCTGCTGTGTATGAAAAGCAGCCTCAGCCAATTAATAGACACCTGACAGAACTCCTGGCCTTGATGTCTCAGCTGGAACAGCCAGAACAGTACCATCTACTACGGCTTTTGCATGTAGCAGCAAAGAAAAAACAACTCGAGGTAAAAAGTACATTGTATATGTCATGGTCCACACAACCAGGCATGTTTCTTTGTGTGTGAACAGCGTATGTGCTTAGGATTTCCTGTCTCATACATTTATACATGTCCATTTTTTAAGTGAAAGCGCTCATCTACTTACTATATTTGTATAATGAGAAACAGGCTCATGAAATTATGGAGGCTAAGAAGTCCCATCTGTCATCTGCAAGCTAGATGCCAAGGAAAACCAGTGGCATAGTTTCAATTCAAGTCTGAAAGCCTGAGAACTGGAGAGCTGATGGCATAAGTTATAGTCTGAGGACAGGAGAAGACCAATGTTCCAGTTCACAAAATCAGGCAGAGAGAGTAAATTCTCCCTTCCTCCACCTTTTTGTTCTATTCGGGCCCTCAGTTAATTGGATGAGGCCTACCCATATTGCAGGGGCAATCTGCTTTATTCAGTCTACCCATTCAAATGCTAATCTCATCTGAAATCATCCTCACAGACACACTCAGAAATAATGTTTAATCAAATATCTGGGTGCCCTATGACCCAGTCAAGTTGACACATAAAATTAACCATCACAGGCTGATTATGGTGGCTCATGCCTGTAATTTCAACATTTTGAGAGGCTGAGGTGGGTGAATCACTTGAGGCCAGTAGTTTGAGGCCAGCCTGGACAACATGGCGAAACTCTGTCTATACAAAAACTACAAAAATTAGCAGGGCATGGAGGAGGCACCTGTAGTCCCAGCTACTCAGGAGGCTGAGGTGAGAGAATCACCTGAGCCAGGGAAGTTGAGGCTACAGTGAGCCAAAGTCATGCCACTGCACTCCAGCCTGGGTGACAGAGTGAGACCCTGTCTTAAAAATAAATAAATAAATATTAACCATGCAGATACAGTAATGAAAAGCAACAAATGGGCCAGGCGCAGTGGCTCACGCCTGTAATCCCAGCACTTTGGGAGGCCGAGGCGGGTGGATCACAAGGACAGGAGTTCAAGACAAGCCTGGCCAAGATGGTGAAACACTGTCTCTACTAAAAATACAAAAATTAGGCTGGGTGTGGTGGCTCATGCCTGTAATCCCAGCACTTTGGGAGGCTGAGGCAGGCAGATCACAAGGTCAGGAGTTCAACCAACATGACCAACATGGTGAAACCCTGTTTCTACTAAAAATATAAAAACTAGCTGGGCATCGTGGTGCGTGAATGTTATCCCAGCTACTCAGGAGGCTGAGGCAGGAGAATCGCTTGAACTCGGGAGGTGGAGCTTGCAGTGAGCCAAGATTGTACCACTGCGCTCCAGCCTGGGCAACAGAGCAAGACTCTATCTCCAAAAAAAAGAAAAGAAAAAAGAAAAATTAGCCAGGTGCGGTGGCAGGAGCCTGTAATCCCAGCTACTTGGGAGGCTGAGGCAGGAGAATCACTTGAACCCAGGCGGCAGAGGTTGCAGTGAGCTGAGATCGAGCCACTGCACTCCAGCCTGGGTGACAGAGTGAGACTCTGTCTCAAAAAAAAAAAAAAAAAAAAAAAAAACGCAACAGATGTGCGAATCTGTAGCTATTGTAGAATGGTGTTAAAGAAAGTTTAATGTCATCATGCAATTCTAGGAATCTGTAGTTTCTCAGGTAAGACCAAGAGAAAGACCTACACTTAATTTGTGAATCAATCAGCCTATAGTGAGAGCAAAGGTTCATTTTCCAGATAGCAAATCAGTTGTTCTTTGGATTCAAGTAGAAGATTTTAACAATTAGGATGCTTATGATTATCAGTAATAGAACACCCAAACCACAATAGTTTCATCAATGAAAGGAATTTATAGCTAATGTGGTGGGAAAAAATCAGATGAGGTTTGGTTCAAAAAGAACGTGAACAAACAATTTCTCTATCTTGATTTCTCAGATTTGACTTCTAGGCTTCCATTTTCCACAGGCTTTCTCCTTGTCATCTCCAAATAGGTGCTAGGGGCTCTCTTGGCACTATGCTTCTCCTACATCTATCACTGCCACCAACATCCAACAGAAGTCTTGATATTCTGTCTGTTTAGGACACATGCTCCACCCCTAGAGCTTATGTTGAACTGGAGGATACACAGACAGAAACTAGAGGCTGCCAGGAAGAGGGAATTCGAAATGGATTCTGGAGGGTACCAATGTATTAGTCCATTTTCATGCTGCTGATAAAGATATACCCAAGACTGGGAAGAAAAAGAGGTTTAATTTGACTTAGAGTTCCACATGGCTGGGGAGGCCTCAGAATCATGGCGGGAGGCAAAAGGCACTCCTTACATGGTGGCAGGAAGAGAAAATGAGGAACCCCATGCAAAAGCAGAAACCCCTGATAAAACCATCAGATCTCATGAGACTTATTCACTACCATGAGAACAGTATGGGGGAAACCACCCCCATAATTCAAATTCTCTCACACTGCATCCCTCCCACAACATTTGGGCATTATAGGAGTACAATTCAAGATGAGATTTTGGTGGGGACACTGAGCCAAACCATAACATTACGTCCCTGGCCCATCCAAATCTCATGTCCTCACATTTCAAAACCAACCATGCCTTCCCAGCAGTCCCCCAAAGTCTTAACTCATTTCAGCATTAACACAAAAATCCACAGTCCAAAATCTCATCTAAGCCAAGGCAAGTGCCTTCTGCTTATGAGCCTGTAAAATCAAAAGCAAGTTAGTTACTTCCTAGATACAAGCATTGGGTAAATACAGCTGTTCCAAATGGGAGAAATTGGCCAAAGCCAGGGGCTGCAGGTCCCACGCAAGTCTGAAATCCAGCAGGGCAGTCAAATACTAAAGCTCCAAAATGATCTCCATTGACTCCATGTCTTGCATCCAAGTCACACTGATGCAAGGGTTCCCATGGTCTTGGGCAGCTCCACCCCTGTGACTTTTCAAGGTACAGCCTCCCTCCTGGCTGCTTTCACAGGCTGGTGCCCCAGTAGGGACTCTGTGTGGAGGCTCTGACCCCACATTTCCCTTCTGCACTGCCTTAGGAGAGGTTCTCCATGAAAGCCCTACCCCTGCAGCAAACTTCTGTCTGGACATCCAGGCATTTCTATACAGCCTCTGAAATCTAGGTAGAGGTTTCCAAACCTCAATTCTTGACTTTTGTGCACCCACAGGATCAACACCACATGGAAGTTGTCAAGGCTTGGGGTTTGCACCCTCTGAAGTCATGGCCCGAGCTGTACTTTGGCCCCTTTCAGTCACAGTGGGAGTGTCTGGGACACAGGGAACCAAGTCCCTAGACTGCACACAGCGTGGGGGCCCTGGGCCTTGCCCATGAAACCATTTTTTCCTCCTAGGTGTCTGGGCCTGTGATGGGAGGGGCTGCCATGAAGACCTCTGAAATGCCCTGGACACATTTTCCCCATTGTCTTGGGGATTAACATTTGGCTCCTTGTTACTTATGCAAATTTCTGCATCCGGCTTGAATTTCTCCTCAGAAAATGGGTTTTTCTTTTCTATCACATTGTCGGCTGCAAATTTTCCAAACTTTTATGCTCTGCTTCCCTTATAAAACTGAATGTCTTTAACAGTACCCAAGTCACCTCTTGAATGCTTTGCTGCTTAGAAATTTATTTGCCAGATACCCTAAATCATCTCTATCAAGTTCAAAGTTCCAGAAATCCCTAGGGCAGGGGCAAAATGCTACCAGTCTCTTTGCTAAAACATAACAAGCATCACCTTTGCTGTAGTTTCCAACAAGTTTCTCATCTCCATCTGAGACCACCTCAGCCTGGACCTTATTGTCTATATCCCTATCAGGGTTTTGGTCAAAGCTATTCAACAAGTCTCTAGGAAGTTCCAAATTTTCCCACAGTTTCCTGTTTTCTTCTGAGCCCTCCAAACTGTTCCAACCTCTGCCTGTTACCCAGTTCCAAAGTCACGTCCACATTTTCAGGTATTTTTTCAGCAACGCCCCACTCTACTGGTACCAATTTACTTTATTAGTCCATTTTCATGCTGCTGATAAAGACATACCTAAGACTGGGAAGAGAAAGAGGTTTAATTCGACTTACAGTTCCACATGGCTGGGGAGGCCTCAGAATCATGGCAGGAGGCAAAAGGCACTTCTTACATGGTGGCAGTAAGAGAAAATGAGGAATATGCAAAAGTGGAAACCCCTGATAAAACCATCAGATCTTGTGAGACTTATTATCTACCATGAGAACAGTTTGGGGGAAACTGCCCCTATTATTCAAATTATATCCCACCAGGTCCCTCCCACAACATGTGGGAATTATGGGAGTACAATTCAATATGAGATTTGGGTGAGGACACAGAGCCAAACCATATCAACCAACATGTGTGCACAGTGAATATGAATGGTTAGCCCAAGGTTATTCAATTATGGTTGTCCCGTTTCTTTATAGTTTCACTATCCACCACTTGAAAAAAAAATCAATGCTTAAGTGAAGACTGGAAAATTTGTACTCAACATCCAAATTATTCAAAGAAAAGCAAGAAAGAATAGTTACATGCATGATTAGCCACAATAGACTGCAAGCTCCTTTGACAAGAAATGATTTCTTCTTTCCTCTGTATCTTAGACTTTTCCATAGTATCTGATAGTGCTCAATGAACATTCATAGAACCAAACTGAGAATAAACATAGAATCAAATTAAACAAGGTGATAAATGCTTTGCAAATGGCATAAACAGAGATGGGGGTAATGAATTCTACTTTAGAGGAAAATAGATGCCATGAAGTCCCACAAAGGGTGTGACATCAGGCCATACCCTGAAGAATGCATACTTTTATGCCGATGATTCAGAGCTGGGAATCTTGGATATTGGAGAGCAGAATTCACAGGAAGCTTCAGGAGATGAGACCAACAAGGATGACCAATGCCTGAGCCTCACTCCCAGTGATTTTGGTTCAGTAGGTTCAGTAGACACAATTGGGGACCCCAACTGTGTCTTTTTACAAGTACCCATATGGTGCTGCTGCTATTGCTTCAAGGGACCACACTTTGAGGAGTAAGGCTAGAGCTCAGGCAGAGGACTGGGGAATTCTATGTTACTGGTATGCACTGTCCCTTTTGCACACAGAGCAATATGTCGTTATTTTTGCATGACTGTTTCTTTCGGTGCACTATAAGCTCCTTAAGGTACATAGGACTCTTATCTACATATTCATATGCACTCCCTAGTGTAGTGCTTGGTTACATAGTAGAATTTGAATAAAAAGTTATTGAATTAAGAAATGAACAAATTAACAAGAGACAAAAATAGTGAAGACATGAAGAACGAGGAAAAGTCATGCTGTATTCTCCAAAGGGGAAAAAGTGGCTCAACAGGGTCAAGGTCTAGAGAAGTAAAAAAGACAAGAGACAGGCATTGACCTTGGATTTGGCAATTGGGGCTCACCAGTTGTATCTTTTTTATAAAAGGCAGCATCATTGAGGCAGGGTGGGAGAAGTCAGTCATTTATTGTGGATTGCATATGGAAGGGAAGGTTAGGAAAGGACCATGTGAGTATGGACTGCCAATTCAGGAAGTTTAGAAGAAACAAGGAGAGTTAAAGACACAATAAGAATAAAGGGATTGAAGATGTGAGAGGAAATAGGAGACAGAACAAGGTGCTGGAGGAAGATGGGGAATGTATTCCAGAGCACAAGTGAGAGAACCAATTTTGGAAAGGATTGAGGACAGAAAGGATGAGCAAAACTGCAGTAGAGTTTGGGGTGAGGAGTGGAGTTGAAGGATTATTGGATCACCTAGAGCAGAGGTCCCCAACTGGGGAAATAACTGGGCAGCTTCCACTTCCACTGTAGAGAAGGCTACAAGAGGAGGAGTTTCCTCAGTGCTGGTCCCAGCAGGCAGGGGAGGGTAGACAATGGCACGAATAGTGACTGAGCTCATACCATGTACCAGGCACTATGTAGGTGTATCAGAGACATCTCATTTATTTCCCACAACAAGCTTTTTATTTTATAAATAGAGAAGCCAACATTTGGAGAGGTTTTTAAGAACAGTGGTGGTACCAAAGGGTGACTTGGTTGGTGAGGTGGCTTTTCACATGCACTTCATCTTTATCAGCCTTTCAACTTTCGTGTCCCTCACTGACCATCAGAGTCATACTACCTTCCCTAAAACCATCCTAAAACCATCTGGGCCTCACACTAGCTGGGTCACTTTCCCAAAGCCAGATAGATCAGGCCAAGCTGCAACACAAACCAATCTAATTCCAACCAATGAAATCTTTTGACCTCAACACACTAAAGAATCAAGGCTGTAAGGCTGTGGCTTGTGAAGCGAATGAGAGTTCCAGAAGATACAGGAGAAGGTGAGGGAGAACGGGCAGTTGGAGGGTGGCTAGACAAGAGAAGGAGAGTAAACAAAATGAGGAGAGGGTGAACTCACATTCTGCTTGGTATTGTGGGTGCTGAGTGTGGATCCCAGAACAAAGAGGCCAGGGTTTAGGGAACACTTAGAGTGATGTGGATGGACCCCACCCATGCCAGGATCCTACCTGGGGGGAAGAAGTTGTAATGGGGGAATTGTGGAACCCCGTTTCCTCTCACCCCTACCTTCATGGTAAAGCAGCCTCTCCACTTGCCTCCCTCAGCTCTTCGTGCTCTGTTCCTGCTGCCAGCACCCCTAGAACTAGAGTGCACCCTTGATTTCAAAGGGTCTGTCACCACAGGTGGTACAATACAGAAACTGCCTGATTCACCTTCTCCCTCACCCCTTCCTTAATTAGACAGTGAACAAGGGAGATGGAAGGAAATGTGGAGAAAGGGTTTACTGAGACGGGAAATAAGTGGCGACAACCAGAAATACAGACTGAAGCTTTCAAGTTAAGCGTAATTCATTTCAGGTGAAATAGGAAGCTAAATAAGGAGGTTTTGACTTTGTGAAGCTGGAATTCAAGTAGAGCTTCCATGCCTGCATTAAAGCATTCCTGATGCCCTGTAACTTGGAGGTAAACTGAGTGGGCTCTCTAGGGAGGGCAATGTGCAGGGATGCTTCATGTGTCCTGAATGCCCTTCTCACTACCCACCCTCTGTGACCTGGGATAACATGGCTTTCCAGGGCTGGAGGGTCAACAGTTGGCCCTTGAAAAAAAATTTCTCTACATAAAGCTGACTAGTCCATGAGACTGTGAAGGTAGCATCGCTTCAACATCCACATATCTGTGAGCTCCACGACATGGCTAACTGAGCAGGTGGGTCCCCTTCCTCCATCACTGCCCTCTAGGCATCCTACTTTTCAGGACACTATCCTTGCCAGATGGAAGGAGGCAGTTCCTGGCTAGTAATTTATAACTTGTACCTCCAGAGAATTCTCAGGATCCATTTACAGAAAAAGGCTGGGTGGTCAACTTTCCAAGTGGCCTTTATGAGAATCAAGTCTATAATCTTGGCTGCTGTAAACCATGCTGTAGTCTAGCCAACGAAAGGAACAGAGTTTAGTAACACATATAAGCACATCTGTTGTTATCCGTGGGACATTAACTTCTAGCCCCAAGCATACAGCAATGAGTGACAGGAAGTGGCAAGGGCAGCCTTCCGGTGATGAATGTTCAGACACAGAGGAGCTGCTTTTGTGATCTGTTCCCTAGAGGAGAGAATTATTTTCTAGGATTTTTGCTCAACAGTGTAGAGCATTCCTATTCACACACCTAATCGAGGCCAAGAATACTCAGAGGTCACTTTTGGTGTTTATTTAAAATAAGAAGTCATTTGCAGAACATTAAGAAGATGGAGTGCTGGAATTTGTAGACTGTTCTGAAATTTAGAGCAGAACTATGGTTTTTGGAATATGTAATATTTTTCAATATGGTAGGAATTAGTAAATAAAAATGGCAGTCATTTTGTACATTTCTAGAGATTAGTAGATTCTTAATGCTAGCCAAAGTAATTAAAAGAGAAAATTGGGCCTGAAGACTAATTGAAGAGGAAGTGTGTGCCCATGCACGTGTGTGTGTACATAATTACCCTTTTTTTTTCTTCTTCAACTTTTAAGTTCTGGGGTACATGGGCAGGATGTGCGGGTTTGTTACATAGGTAAATGTGTGCCATGGTGGTTTGCTACACAGATCAACCCATCACCTGGGTATTAAGCCAAGCATGCATTAACTATTCTACCTGATACTCTCTCTTCCCCCAGCCCCCCAACAGGCCCCAGTGTGTGTTGTTCCACCCCTCCCACATCGTATGCTTGTATTCTCATCGTTCACCTCCCACTTATAAATGAGAACACATGGTGTTTGGTTTTCTGTTTCTGCATTAGTTTGCTGAGGATAATGGCTTCCAGCTCCATCCATGTCCCTGCATAGTAGTCCATGGTATATATGTGCCATATTTTCTTTATCCAGTCTATCATTGATGGGTATTTGGGTTGATTCCATGTGTTTGGTATTGCAAATAGTGCTGCAATGAACATACGCATGCATGTATCTTTATAATAGAATGATTTATATTCCTTTGGGTATATACTCACTAATGAGATTGTTGGGTCAAATGGTATTTCTGGTTCTGTGTCTTTGAAGAATCACCACACTATCTTCCAAAATAGTTGAACTAATTTACATTCCCACCAATAGTGTACAAATGTTCCTTTTTCTCCACAACCTCGCCAGCATCTATTTCTTCTTGACTTTTTAGTAATCACTATTCTGACTGGCGTGAGACAGCATCTCACTGTGGTTTTGATTTGAATTTCTCTAATGATCAGGGATGTTGAGCTTTTTTTCATGTGTCTGCTGGCCACATGAATGTCTTCTTTTGAAAAGTGGCTATTCACGTTCTTTGCCCACTTCTTAATGGGGTTGTTTGTTTGTTTGTTTTTTCTTGTAAATGTTTAAGTTCCTTGTAGATTCTGGATATTAGACCTCTGTCAGATGGATAGATTGCAAAAAATCTTCTCCCATTCTGTAGATTATATGTTCACTCTGATGATAGTTTCTTTTGCTGTGCAGAAGCTCTTTAATTAGATCCCATTTGTCAATTTTTGCTTTTGTTGCAATTGCTTTTGATGTTTTCATCATGAATCTTTGCCTGTGCCTATGTCCTGAATAGTATTGCTTCGGTTTTCTTCTAGGCATTTGATCTTTTGGGGTTTTACATTTAAGTCTTCAATTCATCTTGAGTTAATTTTTGTATAAGGCATAAGGAAGGGATCTTGTTTCAGTCTTCTGCATATGGCTAGCCACTTCTCCCAGCACCGTTTGTTGAATAGAAAATCCTTTCCCCCTTGCTTGTTTTTGTCAGGTTTGTTGAAGATCAGATGGTTGTAGATGTGCAGTCTTATTTCTGAGATCTCTATTCTGTTCCATTCGTCTATGTGTCTGTTTTTGTACCAGTACTCTGCTGTTTTGGTTACTGTAGCCTTGTAGTTTAGTACGAAGTTGGGTAGTATAACGCCTCCAGTTCTATTCTTTTTGCTTAGGATCGTCTTGACTATTTGGGCTCTTCTTTGTTTCCAAATGAACTTTAAAATAGTCTTTTCTAATTCTGTGAAGGTCAATGGTAGTTTAATGAGAATAGCATTGAATCTGTAAATTGTTTTGGGCAGTATGGCCATTTTCACAATACTCATTCTTCCTATCTATGAGCATGGAATGTTTTTTCCATTTGTTTGTGTCCTCTCCGATTTTCTTGAGCAGTGGTTTGTAGTTCTGCTTAAAGAGGTCCTTTGCTTCCCTTGTTAGCTGTATTCCAAGGTATTTTATTCTCTTTGCAGCAATTGCGAATGGGAATTTATTCATGATGTGGCTCTTTGCTTGCCTGCTGTTGTTATATAGCAATGCTAGTGATTTTTGCATATTGATTTTGTGTCCTGAGACTTTAATTGCTTGAAAACTTTTATTGTTTACAGAAGAATTGAAATGTTATTTGCTGTAAATTAAATTATGGCACTGTTTTCAGATGGCCCTATCCTCAAGGTGCACATGGTCTGGGAGATGTATCCATCAATCTTCAATGACAAAATGCCAAATTCATGAATAGACTGCTATGGGAGCACAGAAGAGGAAGTGACTAACTCTATTCAGGAAAAACCAGGGAATTCAGGGCTGCGGCCCTACGCTGGGCTACTTGGTTTAGAGCATTCTGTTTGGGCCCTCCTTTACTTGCACCCGCAGTTCCCATCCACTCTTTTGCCCACTAAACTCAGTTCAGGTAACTGAGATCTTGGAATTCCTTTCCCAGGTATCTCAAACCTGCTTCCAGGGCTTGTGAAGACTTCGTCCTTGGGTCTATTCTCCTGAGAACAAGCCATGCCAACAGTTGACCCCATATTCTTGAGAGGTGGCCTAGAAGAGCTTGCATATGTAGACTGGGGTGTTCACATGCAGGGCAAAGCCAGGAGTAGAAATAGAAGAGAAGGGATAGGTCAAGGAATGGGGGCTGAGAGACATCTCTCCCTGTTTTCTCTACAGAGGCCAAACATTCTAAATTCAAATCAAGCATCACAGATTGTTATAAAGGCACATTTGTCAGGGAGGAGGATAGAACATTTTATATAGCGGCTGAATATTTGTGGTGTAAGGGCCTCTGCTTGTACCCTAGTGTCAGGTCCTACATGTGTTAGGGTGGGCTGGAAAGAAGACTTCCAAGAAGTAGAGATTTGAGATCGAATTTGAAAGTATGAGATTTCTCTCTGTGTTCAAGCCACTGTGAGTGATCAGTGCCTTGTAGCTGGGTCATGGGGGAAGAGTCTGCAGATAGGCCCATCAAAAAAGACACTGGAATCTGGAATACCACGGCATTGGAATTTTGGCCATGGGCCATGAGAAATTTTTGAAACTCTCTAAGAGAAACCTGAGGTAATTAGATCGGAGTTTAAGGGCTATGATTCTGGTGGCAATGAGGAGCCTGAACAGAAGGGACAGAGACTTGAGGCAAGAAGGCCAGTTTGGTAGCTTTTTCAGCTGTCCATGGTTTACAGCCTGAACAAAGTCCATGTCAGCTTGTTCTCTGCAGCCAGAATCTATATTCTTAGTGGCTACTTGGCTCTCAGCGAAGCACAGCATTCCCTGAGTCAGGAAGGCAGCTCCCAATGAGGAAGCACTGAAGACACCAGCCTAAGGAAATGCCCTATGTTTGGAAAATAAAATTCCTTCTAATCCAAGAATAATCTATCTAAAGCCCAAAGCAGACTTGTTTCTCATGTGTGGATAAATTTCAAGAAATATCTATCTTTTCTATCATTATCATAACAAACTTTAGGCTATTAGGAATTCAGAGTAAAAAAAACAACAACTTTTGTTTAATTTGTAAAATTGTTATTATTTAGTTTTCATTGTTCAGGGCTTCACTTCCCTTGCTTTTTCTATGGATTCAGCTATGCCCAGGTGTATGTATTTGCCTTGAGCTTCTTTCTTTCCCTTCCTCTCTTCTTTCTTTCTTTCTCTCTTTCTTTCTCTTTCTCCTTCTATCCTTTCTTTCTTTCTCTCTCTCTTTCTCTTTTTCTTTTCTTTCTTTCTTTCCTTTCTCTTTTTCATTTCTCTGTTTCTTTATTTCTCTTCCTTCCTTCTTTCATTTCTTCTTTTTCTTTCCTTTTTAATTGTTCTTTATGGGACAACAGCTAAAACCCATGCTGTGTAGCTTGGAATGTATCGCTGGAGTTTAAATTTTAAAGTAAAGGTGACATGACTAGAAGCATATGTCACAAAGACATTGGTGTTCAGGAAACAGGACCTGAAGAGTTAGGACTGACTGGGAAATGAAACTTTATAGAATGAGGCAGGAAATGTGCAAGCATTTTTCATTGCTAAAAACATGAGGTTAAGTATGTTGCCCTGACCTAGAGCAGCTGGCTGACACTTCTGCCATATATGCCAGGGACCTCGCATGGCTTCTCTTGAAGGACATACAATTGCTCCCTAATGCACAGGCAGCATTTCTAGAACTGTGCATTCATATATGCCATTTACCAGAATCTAGCCCTATTCTTTCTTCCAAAAGTACTGGATATGAATCTAAAGTTTAAATCTCTATATAGGATAATTTTAGTTATCTAGAAACTTTCTTCTTTTATGTTCTTTTTAGTTGTTTTGTAGTAATACATGACAGTATATGTTAAAACATTGTGTACAACTCTTTAACTACTATGGGGTGGGGGAGATGTTTTATTCAGATGTCACTCTATACAAATTAGACTTACCTTCCTTTGATTTGTTGCTCAAAAACTTATTAACTCACCTTCTGGATAAGCTGTGTATAAGCCATTAGGTATCCAATGGTGTACAAGATAGGGATGATTCTTTACCTTGTGGAGCTTTCAGTCCAGCCTGAAAGGCATCTAGAGCAGCAGTAAGAAGGAAGTATGTGAAGGACCTCCTCAGGGCCATTTAGGGTACAGTGGGAGCTTCCACAAGGGCACTATAGACTGAGAAGGAAGAGGAGAGGAGCTGAGAGAGGTTTCTTAAGGAAATAACAGTTCATCTGAGGCCTCAAGAACGATCAGGAGCTACTCAAGCAAAATAGGGGCAACAAGAATTCCAGGCAGAACAAATCACATGAGTAAAATCCCAGATGCAAAAGAAAATTTAGCAAGTTAAGAATTTTTTTAAAAAATTAATCATAGTTGATGTGTGATAAGTAGTGGGAACTGGACTGGGGGAAGGTGGTCAAGTGGGCAAGAGACTGAATATGGGAAGATAGATAGAAGTCAGGTATTAAAAAAGGACAAGTGACTGTAGGGTTTTAAGGCAGGAAAAAACACCATTGTGGCTAAAGCTGAGAAGAGACTGGATGGGCAAGACTGAAGGCAGGGAGACCTGTTAGGAGGCTGTTGGAATAACCCATGTGTGAGATGCCTGGGTCAGTGATCTTAGCTCCATGTCCCCCTGAGAGAGGCCTTCCCTGACCCTTTGCCTAAATTAGAGCCCTGGGACAGTCTCTCACAGAGCCCTACATTTTCCCTATATGGAATTTATTAAAATTTATAATTGTTCATTTCTGATGTGATTATTTCTTTTACTGAATGTCTCCTTTACTAAACAGTGAATCTTTTCAGACTTATTGCTATCCCCATCACCTACAGCTTGCAAATAGGAAGGACTCAATCAGTATTTGTGAATGAGTGAATGAATGGATGAATATAAAGAGAAGGGAGTGAACAGATCTGTGGGATTCTTGGGTATTGGAATCAACAGGACATGATGATTGCTTGGATAACAGCTGCTGGTAAGGGAGAAACAGTTTCTAGTTTGAGTAGCCAGGTGAATAATGGTGTCATTTATGAGAAAATGAGGCACTTAGGGCCAGAAGGGGTGGTGGGAGAAGCAGGTTTTTGGCAGGGGGTGGATTATGAGTTCAACTTTGGGCAGATGGTGCTGTGTATCAGATTTGGTTTTAATACTGGAAGCTACATTTAAAGTCTACCCTACTCAAAAAATGACAAATCAATAAAGTAAATCAAACACAAACAAAAGAAACAAACAAAGCAGAAATATGGATGGGCAAATCTGTTTCACTTTTGTTGTTCAGTTTCCCACAGGTTTCCCTTTCTAGTTCTTCTATTTTAGCAAACAAAACAGTTCATCAAATTATCAATATGTGACGTATTAACATAGAGTCTTTATTCCACAAAAGAGTTCCATTTTCTCAGATAAATTTCACCTTTACATTCATATAAGCATTAAGAATCAAGAAAAAATATTAAGATAATGTGACTATGGTATAAATCATTTTGCTTTAATAATTTTATCTTATTATTACATTTTTGTGATCAAAATGGAAAATTGAAGAAAATATGGGAGATCTTTTCTGCTTTGTTATTTTTATTTATTAAACATTTCTAAACTGGATTTCTCCATTTTGAAGGCTTTGATTAAAGTCAACAAAAATCTCTTATCTACTTAAATTGTCCTTTAAATTGCAGCTTTCATGGTGGTTGGAGGAAATGTAGCATTCCCAATGAGGAAATAACACATCAAAACTTGATTTATGAATAGTAACACTGAAGCATTATTTTAAACTTCACTCTTCAACAGCAAGTCACAGATTAAAAGAAAAAGGAACTAAAGGCTCTGAAGATTTTATTGTAAATTTCAAATTCTAAACTTGGGAGATTTGCCTGAGTACCAATGAGGGTAATAATCCCAGAATGTGTTGAGTTCAGGTTTAATGCAAAAAAAGTTTGCTTTCAAAATTAATTCCAATTTAATTAACTTTTCTCTTTCTTCCTTCTTTCTTCCCTCCTCCTCTCCTCTCTCTTTATAGGTAGTTCAGAAGTGTATTCCTTTCCTAATTGGGCATTTGAAGGATTCAACCCATAATGACATCATCTTAAACATCCTCATAGAGATAGCAGGCTATGAGCCAGTGGCTTTGAACGGTTTTCTTCCAATGCTGAAAGAGATTGGTGAGAGATTCCCCTACCTCACTGGACAGATGGCAAGGATTTATGGAGCTGTTGGGCATGTGGATGAAGTAAGTTTGGCTTTTTTCTCTCTATTCCCCTGAATTGCACTGGCACTTAATCCAACCTATTTAATAGGTTGGATTATTATGACATGCAAATTTGTCCTGGGATTTCTGGGAGTTCCAATTTCTCTTTGATATACAAATTTGTCCTGGGATTTCTGGGAGTTCTATGACATACAGATTTGTCCTGGGATTTCTGGGAGTCCCAATTTCTCTTTCAGTCCTTTTACATGGACAATGGCCTCTGAGTCAAGTAGCAGAGTTATGTGGAAGGTTTAGAAAGTGAGTCTTTTATTGCTGCTGTGTCATCTGAAGAAGGAGGGTTAAAATGGAGAGAGCACTGAAAGATTCAAGACCACTTTGCAGTAACAACAACCAATAAAAGAGCTCTATCTCATTTCAGGTTGCAATTTCTCTTAACCCAGGAGACCATCAGTAAGCACAGAATTAGATTTCATAGACTACCCTTTAATGAGAGCCCATAGCTATCATGTCAATAAGTGCCTGGGTTCAGAATGTTTTCAGTCCTCTGAATGTTATTTGGGAGAGTGAAATAAACGTTTATGGATGTTTAAAAGTACTAGGCTAAATATTTGCATAATGGCATCTTTCAGTAGGGACAACAGGATGCCATCAGAGTTTATGGGGATTAAGCAATTAAGAAAGTTTTCAGAAATTCAGTTTCAAAGACATGCATGTCTCTCTGATGATTTTATGTTGGGATTTAGGATTTTTATATTTTAAAATAAAAACAAATTTATAATTGACTGAGAGCTTTTCCTTGAACCCATTTATATATAATATAATTAGCTCTTCAATAAGTATAAAATTGTCCAACTTTTAAAAGGAATTTCATAGTTCATTGAGTTCAGTCCCTTGATTCTGCATAAGATAAAATTAAAAAACAGAAACGTTATGTGACTTACCAAACTCAGACTGAGTTAGTAACCCAGTTAGAATTAGATCTTTGTTATCTTCGGCATCCATTTTCGAATTTTGTCTTAAAATGCATCTTTGGTGCTGTTTGATTATATTTCTTCTGAGGGTTATGGTGAACCCCTTGAGTCCTGCCTGGCTTCCTCCTGGTCGAGGCTCTTTCTCCTCTAGCTTCCCAGAGGAGGGCGGGAGAACTGAGTTCCCAAGCCTGCACCTGTCAATGTGAGAATGGATCTTGAAAGGGGATTTCTCTGGTATAGATGTACTCTTAGTATAATCCCTTTCTATGAACTGCTGTTGGGAATGCCTCACCACACTCTGCCTTCTGTTAATGCTTTCCCTTGCCTGTCACCTTTTCTGCCAAGAGAACCCACTGGTATGCCTGAGTGTTATTAGGCCAACTTTGCCTGACAGCCGTTTAACTGAATCTGCTGACCTTGCAGATCTTTGCAAGAACCAAAAAATTCAACCTCTGAGGTGTGAGGCCATGGAATCTTTAAAAAGTGAACTCTTCCTGCAATTTAATGGTACTTCTTTTTGTCACAAATGATTCATTAATGTATAGTAATGCACACTGGTGTTGACTAAACTCCCATGGAAAATGTAATCTGTGAAAAACAAAAAACAGTAGCCACATGCAGTCTAACCATATGCAATTATGTCATTGTCAGTTTGTCTGAACTAAGGCTGTATCCATCTATTCTTGCACTGTTATAAAGAAATACCTGGGACTGGGTAATTTATTAAAAAAAGAGGTTTAATTTGCTTGCACTTCCAAAGGCTGCAACAGGAAGCATGATGCTGGCATCTGCTCAGCTTTTGGGGAGGCCTCAGGAAAACCTACAATCATGGTGGAAGGCAAAGGGGAAGAAGACACCTCATGGCCAGAGCAGGAGGAAGATAGTGGGGTGAGGTGCTACCCCACATCTCATGAGCACTCACTCACTATCATGACAGCAGCAGCAAGGGGATCCACCCTCGTGATCGAGTCACCTCCCAGCAGGCCTCACTTCCAACATTGAGGATTACAATTCAACATGAGATTTGGGTGGCAACACAGATCCAAACCATATCAAAGGCTAACCTGAAAGAGAACAGTTCATTTGGTGACACTTGTATGACTCTCAGTGGGTACCAGGAGAAGGAGAGGTGGATCTAAATAGCCTGAGGAATAAATTATTTCACAATTCAAATTTGTTTGCTTTTTCCCCCAAAACAAACAAATCTTTCTAGTGGTTCTGATTCACCCCCCTACCCGGGACCCACAGCAGAGAACAATTGTAGATCAGATAATTACCAAGTATATCTGGATATCAGGATTACATGAGGAGCTTTTAAATAATGTCAGTCTTGGACCCCATAGAATGCCTACTAAGTCATAATCTCCTGAAAAGAGTACCAGAAGTCTGGATTTACGGGAACCTCTGTCAGGGTAATTCTGATGCAGCTATTTGTGGATCAGTATTTGGGAACTCCAGACAGAGAATATTTAAGGTGCTTTCTCTCTTAGATTTAGAATCAGGCCTTGCCCATCACCCATCATCCTGCCCTCCTCCATCAAGCCATTGCTAATTAATTTAATAATTTTCTAGACTATTGATACAGCAGCTTAGAGTAGGACTGGCTAAGAGTAACACAAAAATCCAAAACCACAGTAACTTAAACAAAGACAGATATCTGATTCTCTTACACATAACGAAGTCTAGAAGGCAATCTCTCTAGAGTGCCATGTTTCAGAGACCCAGGCTCCTTCTACCTTATTGCTCTACCATTCCTGAGCGCACCAGAAAGCAATAGCTTCTGTCTCATGGTCCAAGATGACACTGTCTCCACCCATCACATCAGTCTTTCAGCCAACAGGAAGGGGGAAGGGGAGAAGGAATCTTCCAGGCCGTCAAACACAACCTTTTGTTTACAATCCATTAGCTAAATAGACTAAAGCTGAATATGACCACATGTAGCTGCAAGGGAGACTGGAGCATGTCACCTGGATTTGGGTGGCCCCATGCCCAGTTAAACAGGTGACAAAGACAGAAAGAATGATGAAGAACAAACAGCTGTTTCTGTTGCAGGTGGTCAATTGATTTCACATCTGTGGATCTGTTTTCTCTCCTCAAAAATTAATGGCTTTACACTGGATTACCTCCCTTATGGTCTGATATTATTTGATTCCATTTTTCCATTTTATTTAGGATCAGTCTAATAAAATTACCTATAAATGTCAGGCAGGTTCCTTTGCTCAGAAATAATGCTCTTTCTTGATTATTTGTAATGCTTGAAATATTACTGTAAGAAAGTTCTTTTAGCTGTAAGGAATGCTAAAGTTCAGATGTCCCGAGAATAAGTGTAGTAATCTAAGCAGCTAGTAACAGCGTAATTTGAGTAAATTTGTCCAACTTTCTAAATAAAACCTTGTGGAGCAATATTTCTAAAGACCAAAAACAATAGGCAAGATATGCATGTGTGTATATCTCTACCCAGCTTCTTTCCAAAAAGAAACAAGAAGTTCCTGAGGTACATTGAGAGGTGGGCATGAAGGCATATGCCCAGTATGGGGTCTTGGGTACCAAAGTGAAAGGAAATGTCAACAAAGAAAGAAAGGCAAAAACTGCCCTGGAAAAGCCCCACCACCTTCTATGTGGAAAGCTTGTCTCCCCATTTCTATGGGGAGACAATGAAACATGGGACCATATGAGGCATGGGGATTTTGGGGGTGCTTATAAGACAGCCACAGGACCCTTGTGACCTCTAGCCTTAGGATCGTCTCCCTTATCCTATTCTGTTCTCATCTAAAAATTGACTCCATTTGAAATTTTTCTCTTTGACACCAAAGTGGTCCTTTCAGTTGGGTTTAGCGGTTCAAACTGTCAGATAATTTTATTTCCAGGATTTAAAAGATTTTGGAATATGGAAAAGCCAATCCAACTTTGAGATCCTGCTCCAACTTTTGTAATATACAATCTATGACTGATCAGAGCATACTGACTGATCAGAGCATATAATATACAATCTATGACTTATCAGAGCATACCTCCTTTGTTTTCTGGTTTCCAGCAAACTCCATGGTTTGATCTTTAAGAAGAGCAGAGTCTCCTGAGGGTTTGCAATCTTCAGTCCAGAATTTGGCCATGGGGGTAGAGGCGGCCTGGAATCACACAAGTTATTAATTGGCTTATGCCTCACCTTCTGTGCTTGCGTGAAGCCAGGTGTAAGAACTGCAGGGCTGGCTACTGGGAAATGACCGGGTGTGCCTGTCTTTCAAATGAGCGCCCATCTGGGTGAGCAGACTGTTTTCAACAGCTTGATAGCAGCATCGCAGTTTTTCCATCTGTATTACATTCGGCAGAGAAGAGCTGTATATACAAAACAAAAACCAAAATCCTACAGATTCTTATTTTCTCTATCTCCCAGATTAACTCAGAGATATTTTTGCCCAAACTTAAATAAAGCCATGTTTAATAGTCATATAGTGCTTGTGTCGCTGTGGAGGCCATGAATGACTCACAGAACACTTCCAGGGTAGAGAAATTTGCTTCTGGGAGAACCGATCAATTGTTGCCCTTGAGGTGCACCTTTCAGTAAAGATCTATCCAGTTCTTTATAATGCCAGGATTTACTCCATTTCTCTGGTATGCTCAGCTGGAGTAAATTCATAAATAAGAAATAGTATTTGATTAAATATGTCCAAAACGCAGCAAAAATACATGGGCCATTTTGTCTTTCTCAAATGAGAAGGTTGCAGTGGAAACCTTTCAGACAAGAGCAGAAATGACGTCTTAGTAGCACCTAAGGGTTCATTCCCCAAACAACCATCCAGCAGTTTATATAAAACACTTAACACAGTTCCTGGCATATTAAAAAAAATGCTTGATGGATTTCAACTAACAACAACAAAGTAACAGCAGCAATATAATAAACGAAACCTGTCTAGCTGGAGAGGCCAACGAGAGAGGGAAAAATACAAGTGTGATTGTACTTCCTCACACAAAGTCTTCTGCGGTCTCATCCACTGCCTATGGGATATTATGCAAACTCCTTGGCATGGCCCCAGCTTCCTTCTGTAGCTTCACCTCTTACCTCTCCAGTCTACTTCATTCCCCTACATTCTGACTACTCAGGATTTTACCCCCTTCCCTGCACACCCTTTACTCTGACATACGTTGAGACCTTCACAGCTTATTCTGCCTGGATAGTTTTTACCCCCTTCTCCTACTTATCTTACCTGACCCAGCTCAAATGTTGCCTCTTCTGTGAGTTCTTCCCAGTCCCCTTAGTCAAAGTTAGTCACTCCCAGTCTATACTTCCATAGTAATTTGGTTGTACCTCAAATGTGTCATGGTTGTATCTCAATTATGTCATGTTGCAATTTGCATGTTAATGTCTTTTTCTCCTCCCTACGTCTCTCAGCTTCCAGGGGAAATAAATATTATCAAATCCATCTGAATTCATCTGTGGCCGTAAGACTGAATGCGTACTTGAGAGTACTGGTAATTAAGAATTTGAGGGTTGATTTCTCACTTGAACTTTGATTCCATCAAGTCTGTCTACTTATTCTAGATGACATAATTATAACTTAAGAGAGAGGAGGAGGAAATATTAGCGTGGAGAGGGCTGTATACTTCTGAGCTTATACAATCTATCTCTGATATCTAGCAGGTGAAAGATGAGAATAAAGTTGACAGGGGAATATGGAGTCATTATACAACAAACATGTGATGAGCCAAGGCCATCCATAATGGCTGCTAGGAGGTGACATAAATGAAAGATGATACTGAGTAGATTATAAAGAGATTTTCATATATGAGGACTCAGCAGGCTGCAAATTGGTTGAAGTACAGCTCCAAGAAGGAGCACTCACCGCTGTAGACTGAGCAGTGATCACCACCAAGGAACTATCTGTACAAGAATCCATTACATGAATGAATTTGCTTACAATGAGGGCAAAAGTAACATGGTGACTAAGAGGGTGGGCTCAGAGTCAGCCTGCCTTGATTTCAATCCTGACTCAGGCACTCACCAGCTATGGGCAACTTACATCACCTCTCTTGACTCAGTTTCCTTATCTGTAAAATGGGAATATTATTCACCTCTTAGGTTTGTTGTGAGGATTTAATGAGCTAACCCATGTGGAACAGTATTTAGCAAATAGTAAACATTTGATAAATGTCAGCACTTTATTACTTTACTCAGCATTGTCCAGGTCTTTCTCATTGCATTTATTTGTATACAGGCTAAAACTTGACCCTAACAGACTGAAATTAGGGAGGTGAAAACTAGGGAAATGGCTTACCTTGCCTCTGCTTCTCCAAGGAAAGCAGCTGAATGGGTAGGCATATGTGGGACCAGTTAAAATCAGGAGACAGAATTGGAATGAGGCACCGTAGACAACCACATGTATCATTAAAGGTGGAAAGCATAGCTGGCTACACAATTTTTCTTTTTTAGGAAATAACTGGTGTATGTAGATTTTTATTCCTCGGGGTGGAATGTATATCTGTTTTACATTTGTATCGCAGACCACCGTTTGTGGGAGAAATAAGGATAACAAAAATAATAAAGCCTCATTTTGTAAAACTTCATAATTTAAAATAGGCCTTGTTTTCTTGGGCCACTGGAAGTACATTGCTTTCCATAAAGGGTAGGTGGTCCCCACCTCCCCAGCTGTATAAACAGCTCAAATAAGTTTGCAGCAATTTTTTAAAAACTCTTAAGCTAAATACGAAGTGGTTTAAGTTAA
Organism: Pongo abelii; assembly: GCF_028885655.2. Lineage (NCBI taxonomy): Eukaryota > Metazoa > Chordata > Mammalia > Primates > Hominidae > Pongo > Pongo abelii. Next base: position 167,120,869 of record NC_085928.1, on the reverse strand, counting down.
ACCCAAACTAGGTTGATGTTTCTCGTCCATGGAGGACTGAAATAGAATGTTTGTTTCCACTTTAGAGGGTTTTACTTTTTCATTATTTCCTTCCCTAATTAGACTCTCTTAGCCATGCAAGTGGTCTCAGCTCACTTGTTAGGTATTATCATTATTATAGCCCTCTTTCCTAACATGAGTCAACTTGGTAAAGAGAACACTTTAGGAACGGCATTGATTTTTTTTTTTGGGAGGCCAACTTGAATTCATGTATCTTTCCATCTATTTAAGCCTCAAATAAGTGAACTGAAACAAATTTTAGTTTAATAGTCATCTTTACTTTACTTTAGGGTCTGGTCTTATTAGCAAGCACATACCAGTACATAGCATGCACTTCATTAGCATGCCCCTCCTCTGTGCCAGACCTACAAGGCAGTAGACCTAGTGGTGGAAACAGAGACAAGATGCTTTAAAATTTTTTTTACAAATGATCTCATAACACGTGGAAGGATGCTATGGCCACTTGTTTTTCCTTCACTACAGACCAATAGCCCACATCTGTGAAGAATCAAATAGCATGCCCCTGAGTGCAGCCACTGCCATCGTGTGTGTTAAATCCTGTGCCCTCTGCCTTGTTTTTCTAACCAGCTGGAATATGCTGGCCAAGCACCAGGGCGTGTTCATTACATCCTCTCTGGGCTCAGAGTCATGGACACTTTTCAAGTAAAGAAGCGACACACATCTTGCCCAGGTTGCATTTCTGTGACATCCGGCAGGCCTACAAAAACACTTTCAGGAGGAAAAGGAAAAGAATGACAAAGGCAGCTGAGAACCACATTACTGTCCTCATCCTGGCTGTTGAATAACATCCTGAGAAATGGGAGCTGGGTGGATGATTTACACCTTTAAATTACAAATCAAGACTAAAAAAAATCTGGGGGCCGTTCTACAAGAGGAAGGACCTGTGACTTAAAAGCACAATTTCCCCAGGGATGATAAACTTAGTTAAAACATTGGTAGGTTCAATGACTTTGGGGATATATTTTCTTAAGCCTTGGTTGGTGCCAGTGGCTGCTACTTAATATTATAAAATTGTCATGAATTGGGGAAGGATTTTTTTCCAAAATGAAAATAGCTTTTATTTTTGTTTGTATTGTTAAAAAGGGTACATGTTAACTGTAAATAATATTAATAATAAACCTCTTACAAAGTATAAGGAAAACAAAGGCAAACTTTGAGTACATACAAAATATACTTTCAAATAAGAGTATTGATATTGCATATCCTCTCTCCCTCAGTGATATAGGGTGGAGCTGCTGATTCTTTCTAACTGTAAGACTCAGTACTGGTGATGGGGACACAGAGGAGAGAAAGACATGTTCCCTGCCCTAGAGGATCTCACAGCTGGGGATGAGGAAGATGTAGAGACAGATAATTGGAATTTAATTTGGTACTTGCGTTACTGAATTTTGAACTGGACCAGGAAGGAAGAAACTAACCCCATGTGCGGGAGTTTTAGGAGAGCATTATAAGTTTGGCTTGTAAGATGATAGGGTTATGTCGGGGGAAGAGGAGGAAGGTATCCATGGGGAAGTCACTGCATTCAATGGCAGTCAGCCAGGAAAAGGCCGTGCGTCTTCTAGAAACCATGAAGGATTTCAAGTCCTTGGAGCATAGGATGAATAATGGAGGGGAGGGAAAGAGATGCGGCTGGACAGTGGGCTGGGGTCAGATTATGAAAATTCCATATTGATTAGCAGATAGTTCCTGTTTTCTTCCTTCTCTCAGCTGATTCTAGGAACAGTACTTTATTTCCCTTCATAGTGCGGGTAAGTAAATGTAATCCTATGTACCTTAGCGTTCCCAAGAAACTACAGAGCTGGTGAAAGGACAAACAGTTCCCAAAATACTTGCAAATGTGGAGTAGTAAATAATGGTTACAAAAGTTACATGTTGCAAAAATTTTCAACAATGTCTTGTAATTATTAACTGTAATTTGGGCCAACTGACCAAATCTACAGAAGACCTGCAGTTCCCTGTGAGCTGGGACAGTTTGGCAAGTCCCATAACATGGCTGCACATAGAAGGAGTGTCTGCAAGACCAGGATCAAACTCCAGAAATCGGCAGCCTGGTCCCCACAGACTTGATCTTCCTCCTTCCAGAGGAGGACGATCTGACTTTCCTACACTGGTGTCTGTGAGGGAAGTAGGTGCCTGCCTCAAGAAAGGCAGGAAGCCACCACTTAGTAAGTGCCCTTTCTAGCCATGAGCCTAACAAGTGAACAAATCTCAGATTCACCAGAAAGGACAACTGGGCATTGGCAGCAGGTGAGTTGAAGAGGATGAAGCAGTTGCTAATTCCAGCTCAAATCCTGCTGCTCTTTTAAGATGATGACAGGTCCTTGCCCTGCCTGTAGCCCTCAGACTGAAATCAATTGACTTCAACTATTTCCAACAGCCAGTATTTGCATTTCTTTGCCTATGGCTTCCCCAACTTCACAAGGCATTCTGCTAACACACATGGTGTATGCATATGTGAGGAAAGAATGCTGTCCCATGGCATCCTACAACCAGTGATGGGAGTTGGTGTTTTGTAAACTTCCAAAACTCCTTTACCCCTCAAATGAAATAAACTTTCCTAGAATTTCCCAGGCTACTTTTTGAACTGTTTCCCTTCTCTTTCTCACTCTTCTATTCCCCTATTGGTTTCCTGAAGTTTTCAAGTAAATGATTTGCACTTAAATCATCTCAGGGTCTGTCTGTTTCTGGGAACCCCAATCCAAGACAAAGACATTTCTAGGACTTTCCCAAGCCATTGCAATCTGCCCTGCTGCAAATATTTGAGAACATACATCTATAACACAGAGTTTAGCATCTGATGGTTTTCTGGTGGCATTTGCTTTTCATTTATTTAGTGCATGAATACACACACTCCCAACCCACCATAAGCACTCTGAAGGAAGGAACCGTACCTTACACCTCCTCATGGCCCTGGCACAACCCCCCTTAAGTAATTAGCTCATAGCAGGTGGCTCACAGGTACTTGCCAACTAACTGTTCCATAGAGACTGGGACTTGGCTGACCATCAGTGTCTTGTACTAGTAGATGGCATCTGATGACATGGCAGGTTGTGTTTGAGGCGGCCAGGAAAACTATAGACATTGGGTTCCAGTCAACAGTTATGGATACTGGTTTTTCAGGGTCTGTCAGTCTCCATCCCCTGTGGTCCCCAAAGTGTCCGGACCAGCAGCATTGAGTGTTACTCAGAAACTTAAATCAGAATCCATAATTTAACAAGATGCCCAGGTGGTGTGTATGCACATGAAAGTGTAAGTAGTACTGCTCCTGAGGATCCAGGCCCTACAGGATTTATCTGCTATAGAACCTGAGGGAGTCTAGACATGCCCACATATATACATACATGCTTGATGCATATGTGTTTCCAGACACACACACAGCTATACCCAATTTTCTTTGCAAGACCCACTTGTTTTTATGTAAATAATCAGTAACCTTTAACAGTCATAATCTTTGAAAATGTCAGTATATACATGAAGTCAGGAAATATCATGCATTACCTACAATACAGTTTATGAATATTTATCACACACCTGCTGTATGCAAGGCATTGTATGCAAGTGCAAAGTTAAATAAAATCCAATCCCTCTGCTATAAAAAGGGGCTTTTTTATTCACTTAGAAATGATCCTTTACTCACTTGAGCCCAGGAGTTCAAGGCAGTGAGCTATGATTGTGCCACTATATTCCAGTAGCACAATAAAATAAAAGAAAAAAAAGATACTTTAATAGGCAAAAATTGTGATGCATTGACACTTTTGTGTAATATTCTTAGAATTCCTCACTCCATCCCCACTCCTGTATAAAGGGAGAGGGTGTTCCTAAATAATGGTTTACACGGAATATCACAGGTGGATATGTACAAGTCTTTCATATTGCTTAAGTTCTTGTTTTTATTTTTTAACGTTATTTGATTTTTTTTGTAGCTCAAGCAGGATCTGAAAGCATTCCCAGAACTCTCTATAGGATTTGACACAGAGGTATTATCGCTATGATGTAAAATTGTGTAACAATTGTACTCTCAAAATATATGAAGAGAGTACTTGAAAGTAGATGAATTTTGTTGCAAAGACATGACTATACTGTCTTGGAATTATATTTACATTTCAGCCTTCTTCATTATTTATCAAAAAAGTTAAGCCTGAATTTATTTTGTAGTGAATAGGGCTTAGGAACTTGGTACTGGTTTACATGAACTGAGCTGAAGCCCTCTAAGAAAATATGCATCTAACAGTTGGCTTAGCAGCAATACACTATCATACTAAAATGTTCACAGGTATAGATCATAATATTAACCAGAATGCTTGCTGTTATTTATGTGTATTCATGTAGATAACATGTAAAAAATTACACTGAGAGGGTATCTTGACATCAGTTTATTTCTTGCTAAGTAATAAAGTAAATGAAGAACTATTTGTTGCTTTTTAAGATTAATAAATATGAGATAAATAGAAAATAAATGTTTCCATAACTGTTGATGAGTAAATGAAAGTGGTCTGGGTAATGTTTCCCAACCTTTAGTGCAGTATAGATCCTACAGAGGTCTAAACATCTAACAATTCACTCAGAAAAGTAGAAAATAAACCTTTCTAACCATCTTGCTTCATTGAAATCTTTATTTACTATGCGTGGTTGGTTTTTTAAATCTCTGGATTAGACTAAACTCCTACTCCTGTGTACATTCTCTCCAGCTCTTCCTTCTCCTGCTTTCTGCTTTAAGAGGGCAAACTTCCTTCAGCTGTAGGCAGCATTCTCCCACAATAAGGGTTCCTATCTCATTCAAATCTTCCTTTCTTCATCCAGAAGAGTTTCCAGAGCCCACCTTCTCCATGACAGCTACACATTTCTAAAGCACTGTTTGTCTACCAACTCCTCCTTCTTGACTAGTAAATACAAAATAAAGCTGGGGGATAAGAGAGTGATAGAGGGACAACAGCAAAATTACAAATGTTCCCTGAAGGAAACAATTCTACCTTCCCTCATCTTATGGAGTGAGAATAACCTCAAAGGCAAGATGCATGGATTTGAGCATCCCATACAATGTACATAATAGGCACTATAGATACAGTGAGGTGACTCTTCTGTTCTTCTATTGAAAAACGGCAAGATTAAACCATCGTTAAGATCTCAACATAACCCTATCTAAAAGTCCTAAACCATTTTATTCTGTTTCCACCATTTACGTAAAGGGGAGCTCACAAATGAGTGGAAACAAATTTGGAAACTGATGGTTTTCTCCAGGCAAGCATATTTCAGACTTTTTCTTTTGCAGACATCTTAACTAGGGGTATCTTCACAACCCCATTCTATTAACTGAAATTTGTTTCCATTCATTTATTCACTCGTTCATTCTCTGCTTACTTCTAGAAAGCAATTAAGGCAGTTCACAAGGAAATCACAGTTGCTGCGAAACCAAAAAAAAAAAAAAAAAAATTAACTCAAGGAAAAATCCTTGAACTAAAAAAAGGAGTGTTGGAAAGATTGGTGGGTAAGGTACCAGAGAACTTATTACTACATCAAACTTTCCCCAGCTAAGGAAATCACCAATCCAAGGCAAGGTTTACACTTCTGCAAAATGCATTTTTCCATTTTATTCTTCTCTGTAAGTAATGAAATATACCCAAATCTTTTTGTCTAACCTGTATTTTGGGTGTTACATCTCAACTACCATGAATAAAACATCCTGGCTATTTGTTTTGAAAATAAGTAGGTGCAAAGAAAAATAGGCACCTTGCATCTAATTATCTAATGAGTAAATTATGTCATATAATGAGTAAATTATGGAAAGTTCAATTGTAGCTGATGTATAGTTCAACTGAGTTAAATCTTACCATATTGTTCCTTTTTCTAATGAGCTAAAAGCATATACTTTTTTTTCCTGGCAAAAAGTTCAAATACAATCAGCCTCTCTCTTTTTATTTCTATTTTCTTTCTTTTTGGACCCATAATAGGCATCATTCTTCAAAATGATTTCCATGATTGGGCCAGAAGGCCTGCGGTTACTTTTCTCTTTCACTCAGAGATTGCACCTCATTTACTAAACAGATATTGTGTAATTAAAGATGGGCTGTTTCTTTGAGTTCTCTAGAAATTTTTCAGTTCTAAAGTCCCCAGTGGTCTTTCAAAAAGTTCATTTAATTGAAGCAAAAGAAATAATGGAGCCATTGTTCAGGATAATCAGTAAGAGGTCATTTACATGAGGGGACTATGGCATGGTAGGAGAAGAAAATGTGGCTCAGTATAATTCATTCTGGGTCCCTTGAGCCCACACAAAAGATTTACCTTTAAGAGGCTAAGTTCCCAAGCCCCTAGTTTTTAGAGAGTAAATCCAAACTATAGAACCTCTAAATCTTTTATCAATTCATAAAATAATACTATGTTTGAAGCTAAAATTAGATAGACTTCCATAAGCTTTAAGATTCTGTAATTATTTGGGGTCAGTGCAACAAATAAAAATGCTGGAAAATAAACTCTTAGCACAAATGGAGGGGGATTTGGGTTTTTAAACACATACATGGCCACATTGAATGCCATTTAGGGAAAAATCATTTGAAATTGAAAAAAACTTATTTGACAGCAGACCATGTCAAGTTTTCTGCCCCTTAAAAATTCAAACTGAAGACATAATTTATTGTCTCAAATAGCATAGCATAAAGTTAAGCTACCTCTCATATCCTCTGATTTCTATTTTAAATCCTAAGTCAATTGCATTCAAACATCTTTTTGGGAAAGATATACTAAGTTCCACACTTAACTTTAGCCATAATTGTTTCATAATTAAAAAATTATACCTTGCTTTTTTTCTCAAGGGTGGCGTTTACTTTAGCATTCTGTGCCAAATGCATAGACCTGAACTAAATCCAACTTATCCTTAATTTTTAACATGTTACAAAATTTAAGATTCATGTAAAATAAAGAATACATCTGTTTTCATCAGCTGTTTCTTAACTTTTATTACTGGGATTTATTTTAAAAAATTGTTTTGCCCAGACAGCTTTGTTATACTAAGCATGATTTATTACTCTCCCATGAGCCCACAAAAACTGCATGTTCCTGAATCAAAAATAATGAAGAATGGAAACTTATTCCTTTTACAATTGACTAAATGATCATTTAAAATATGTAAATATGTTTAAATTCTAATAGGGTTTTTTTATCAATGGGTAGAAAAATATATTCAATTACCCCAAGCTGATATACAGAAAAATTGAGACACAATCAAAAGATAAAAGAAAGAATTGAAGAAAGTGACTTTTGTAATGCTATTCTAAAAATCAGCTCAAAGTTGGAGAATTATCTACCTAAGAGAGAGATTAAGAAGGTTTTTATTTATTTATTTTCTGCTTTGTTCCACAAAAATAATATTTCAGCCAGCTTGCCTCTTGATGTTCTGTTAAAAGATTATTGACTCTTAGCTTTTGAATATGATTAACATTTGATGTCTACTTTCTTGGCAAGAATTTTACATGTATTTTATGCTAATATTTTCAGCTAAAAGAGCATTTTCTTGTCTGCGTGGCATAATTTTTAAAGAATGAAATTTATTAGTTGTAAAAATGTCTTGGAATTTAAAGATTACTAGATAGCTTGACCTTTACTGGCTTCCGTACTTCAATAACAGCAACTTTTTTGAAGAATTGAAAAGACTGTAATATTTTTACTTCAGAAATAGGAAAAGACTGAAAAAGACTGAGGAATAATTACAAAGAGAAAATGATATAGATATCTAGATATCTAAAATAATGAGCTAAATTTGGGTTCAGGTCACAAAGAAAAGTTTAAGTTGTATAGTGTTTTGATGTAATCACGTAACTGCTTTTAAAGGAGAAATCGGCTTTCTTGGTGAAATGTTGAAGATATTTCAATTCTAGGTAAAGTTTTTTGCAAGTTACCAAAACACTGGCTCACATTTGCTTATATTGAGTTGGTTTTGGGGTCTTGGACATTTCTAGAACTTCCCAACCATTATCAATTCTCAGTATAAAATAACTGGGAAAAATTAAAGGGCTATATAGCTTCTAAAATGGCTTGTTTTCATTTTTGTGATAATTCAAATATTTATGCATTCATGTTTAAGATTTTTGATACTCAAGTAATAATAACTAATGTTGATTTAAATTTCTGTATGCCAGGCATTTTTTAACTCACTTTTTTTTAACTCACTGAAGTCTCACAATCTATGATGGTCAGTATTAGGTGTCAACTTGACTGGATTGAGGGATGCCTAGATGGCTGGTAAAGTATTGTTTTTGGGTGTGTTGCTCTGGCCCATTTGTTGAGTGACCTGAAAGGCAGCTAGTTTTGAGTGGGGCCCAGACCAGAAGTCTCTGCAACAGGTCTAAGCTACTGTGCAAGCTGCTGTACCTCTGGGGCCATATGACTCAGCAGATCTAGTGGTGCGTGAGGTATCAGTGGCAGATAGGGATGCTGTCGGGAGCCTTTGGGAGGTCCTCATAGGTGAATCATAGTTGAGCCCATCCTTTAGGATTCTAGAGCAAGGCCCTATCATCTTCTGCAGATAACTCCTTTTTTTTTTTTCTTTGAGACAGAGTCTCACTCTGTTGCCAGGCTGGAGTGCAGTGGCGTGATCTTGGCTCACTGCAACCTCCACCTCCCAGGTTCAAACAATTCTTCTGCCTCACCCCCTAAGTAGCTGGGACTACAGGTGTGCACCACCATGCCCAGCTAATTTTTGTATTTTTAGTAGAGACGGTGTTTCACCATGTTGGCCAGGATAGTCTCGATCTCCTGACCTCGTGATCCACCCACCTTGGCCTCCCAAAGTGCTGGGATTACAGGCTTGAGCCACCACTCCTGGTCGATAACTCCTTTTGAGAGACAGCTTTGGCCTGCTACTGGGCCTTGGTAGAAACTGAATATTTGACTACAGATCACCAGGTTTGTATGTGACCTGAACTGCCTATCATGAACTGGGTGCTTTCTGACCCATCAAGACAAAATTGGGTGTGCACTGCAGTATTCCATCATCAAAGAGAAGTGGTATATACGTGATCAGGGTTGAGCAGGTTGTGAGAACACAAATAAGTTACATGAAGAAGTAGCTTAAATGCCCATGGTCTCCACTCCTGCTACCCTGCCGTCTGTCTCCCAGCCTGTACCTATGGCCTCATGGGGAGTTTCCTGTGATCGGTTGACAGAGGAAGAGACGAGGGCATGGTTTACAAATGGCTCTGCGTGATATGTGGCACCAACCAAAAGTAGACCCCTGCAGCACTATAGGACCTCTCTGGGACATGCCTGAAGGACAGTGGTAAAGGAAAATCTTCCCAGTGGGGAGAACTTCAAGCAATGCATGTGGTTGTGCACTTTGCTTAGAAGAAGATGTAGCCAGACATGAAGGTATATACATGGGTTGTAGCCAGTGGTTTGGCTGGATGGTCAGGGACTTGGAAGGAATATGATTAGAAAATTGATGATACAGAACAACAGACAAGCAGAGAGCCAAATCATGAATGAAGTCCCATTCACAATTGCTACAAAGAGAATAAAATACTTAGGAATACAGTTAACAAGGGAAGTGAAGGGCCTCTTCAAAGAGAACTACAAACCACTGTTCAAGGAAATCAGAGAGGACACAAACAAATGAAAAAACATTCCATACTCATTGATAGGAAGAATCAATATCGTGAAAATGGCCATACTGCCTATAGATTCAATGCTATTCCCACTAAACTACCATTAACATTATTCACAGAATTAGAAAAAACTGCTTTAAATTTCATATGGAACCAAAAAAGAACCCATATAGCCAAGACAATCCTAAACAAAAAGAATAAAGCTGGAGGAATCACGCTATCCAACTTCAAACTGTACTACAAGACTACAGTAAAAAAACAGCAGAGTACCGGTACAAAAACAGACATAGACCAATGGAACAGAATAGAGATCTCAGAAATAAGACCACACATCTCCAACCATCTGACCTTCTACAAACCTGACAAAAAGCAAGCAATGGGGAAAGGATTCCCTATTTAATAAATGGTGCTGGGAGAAGTGGCTAGCCATATGTAGAAAATTGAAACTGGATCCTTTCTGTATACAAAAATTAACTCAAGATGGATTAAAGACTTAAATGTAAAACCCAAAATGATCAAAACCCTAGAAGAAAATCTAGGTAATATCATTCAGGACATAGTCATGGGCAAAGATTTCATGATGAAAATGTCAAAAGCAATTGCAACAAAAGCAAAAATTGACAAATGGGATCTAATTAAAGAGCTTCTGCACAGCAAAATAAACTATCATCAGAGTGAACAGACAATCTACAGAATGGGAGAAGATTTTTGCAATCTAACCTAGAATCTACAAGGAACTTAAACAAATTTACAAGAAAAAAAACAACCCAATTAAAAAGTGGACAAAGAACATGAATAGCCACTTCTCAAAAGAAGACATACATGTGATCAACAAACATATGAAAAAAAGCTCAACATCACTGATCATTAAAGAGATGCAGATCAAAACCACAATGAGATATCATCTCACACCAGTCAGAATGGCAATTATTAAAAAGTCAAGAAACAACAGATGCTGGCAAGGCTGTGGAGAAATAGGAATGCTTTTACACTATTGGTGCGAATGTAAATTAGTTTACCCATTGTAGAAGACAGTGTGGTGATTCCTTAAAGACCTAGGAGGCAGAAATTACTATTTGACCCAGCAATCTCATTACTGGGTATATACACAAAGGAATATAAATCATTCTGTTGTAAAGATACATGCACTAGTATGTTCACTGCAGCACTATTCACAATAGCAAAGACATGGAATCAACACAAATGTCCATCAATGATAGACTAGATAAAGAAAATGTGGTACATATACACCATGGAATATTATTCAGCCATAAAAAGGAATGAGATCATGTCCTTTGCAGGAACATGGATGGAGCTGGAAGCCATTATCCTCAGCAAACTAAAACAGGAACAGAAAATCAAACACCACATGTTCTCACTTAGAAGTGGGGGCTGAACAATGAGAACACATGGACACAGGGTGGGGAACAATACACACTGGGGCCTGCAGCAGGGGTGGGGCAAGGGAGATCATCAGGAAGAATAGATAATGCATGCAGGGCTTAATACCTAGTGATGGGTTGATAGGTGCAGCCAAACACTATGGCACACATTTACCTGTGTAACAAACCTGCACATCCTGCACATGTATCCCAGAAGTTAAAATACAATTAAAAAGAAAAGAAAATTGGTGACACAGAGAAGGAAACAACAAACACTGGGGTCTACTTGAGGCGGGAGGGTGGGAAGAGGGAGAGGAGCAGAAAAGATAACTATTGGGTACTGGGCTTAATACCTGGGTGATGAAATAATATGTACAACAAACCCCCATGATATGTGTTTACCTATGTAACAAACCTTCACTTGCACCCCCAAACCTAAAATAAAAGTTAAAAAGAAAAGAAAATTGGTGACAAATAAATTTTTGGGAAGAGATATGTGGATGGATCTCTCTGAGTGGCCAAAAACTGTGAAGATATTTGTGTCCCCTGTGTACACTCAGCAAAGGGTGACCTTGGCGAGGAGGATTTTAATAATCAAGTGGATATGATGGCCCACTCTGTTGACACCATTCAGGCTCTTTCCCCAACCACTCCTGTCATCACACAATGGGCTTGTGAACACAGTGGCTGTGGTGTCAGAGAAGGAGGTTATTCATGGGCTTAGCAACATGGACTTCCACTCACAAAGGTTGATCTGGCTGCTGCCATCGCTGGCTGCCCAATCTGCCAGCAGCAGAGACCAACAATGAGCCCTCTATATGGCACTATTCCTTGGGGTGTTCAGCCAGCTACCTGTGGCAGGTTGATTACATTGGACCACTTCCATTATGGAAGGGACAGGGTTTGTTCTTACTGGAATACTCTTACTCAGGATATGAATTTGCCTTTCCTACATGCAATTCTTCTGCCAAGACTACCATCCATGGACTTGCAGAACTGCCTTGTCGACTGCCATGGTATTACACATAGCATTGCTTTTGACCAAGGAACTCACTCTACAGACAGAAATGCAGCAATGCATTTATGATCTTGGCATTCACTGGTCTTACCATGCTCCCCTTGATCCTGAAGCAGCTGGCTTGAGAGAACAGAATGGCTATTTGAAGTCATAATTACAGTGCCAACCAGGTGACAATACTTTGCAGGGCTGGGGAAAACTTCTCCAGAAGGCTGTATATGCTCTGAATCAGCATCTAGTATATGGTACTGTTTCTCCCATAGGGAGGATTCACAGGTCCAAGAATCAATGGGTGAAAGTAGAAGGGACACCACTCACCATTACCCCTAGTGAGCCACTAGCAACATTTTTGCTTCATATTCCCATGACATTATGTTCTGCTGGCTTAGAGGCCTTAGTTTCAGAGTGAGATATGCTGCTCTCAAGATAGTGAGTTCTCACGAGATCTGGTTGTTTAAGTGTGTGGCACCTTCACACCCTTGTTCTGCTTTCACCATGTGATCTGCCTACTCCTCCTTTGCCTTCTGCCATGAGTAAAACTCTCCGAGACTTCCCACAGAAGCAGATTGCAGAACTATGCTTCATGAACAGCCTGCAGAACCATGAACCAATTAACCCTCTTTTCTTATAAATTACCCAGTCTCAAGTATTCTTTATAGCAATGCAAGAATGGACTAACACACGACTCCTCTATGAGACAGACACTGTGATTAACCCCTTTTAATAAACTGAGCCATGTAAGGTTAAATAACCATGTCTGGTTAGCTACAGTGCCAGATTCAAACTTAGGAAAAAGCTTCTGAACCCACTTTATAAACAACTATATTATTACACTTGCCTTCTCAGACAAATAAGGCACAGCTAGGAAGGCTTTACATGGTACTACTACCTTTTCATTCCTCGAAGGTAAAATTTGCCATGTTAATGTTTATCCAAAGAAAATCTTTCACATGTATTCACATTTTGAACAGTCGACACTTTCCTTGCTAGTCCCTTACCCATCAATTCTACTTTGCATGCAGTAAGAAAGCCTCTTGAAACCCAAATGCCTGATAATATCTCTGGGATGGAGAAACTTAACCCATCGCTCAGACAGATCAGCTGAATCCAACAGAAAGGTGGTGCTAGCAGGGTTTTAGTAGCTTTGTCTCAGTTGTGGTTCTGGATTTTCTAAAGTGGCTCTAAACCCACCAGCCAAGGAGAGTATTTGAGATTTTATTTTAGGGCTTAATATCTCAAGCTCTGAACAAACAACAAAACCAGAGGTAACAAAAGTCTTCCAATAGAATAGGAAAAACAATCATATACCTGCAGGATATAGAAATTTACCTCCTCCAGAGTGATGACCACTGGTTAAAAATGGCTTTTAAAACCTGTTACTGGTTTCTCTGCAAGGGAAGTATGAAGAAGAAGAAAGAGAGGTGGGATAGGAAGGGGCTCACAGATGCTGCCAATGTTATTGATAATTTCCTGTTACATTGCATATATTTTATATGTATTATTTCATATGTAGCATATATTCCATAATGTCAAAGAAAAATACAATCATTGAATATTTGCTATGTGCCAAATAGTATACCTGACATTGAAAACAATAATCTTTATAATAAAACATTCATGCTGTACTAAGTAACTTATTTTTAAATTCATTGATATTTCTGGCATCATCAGATCATATTAAAAACAATACCAATAATAACAATTCATTGTTAGCATAGTTTTATCACCTACTCTATGCTAGATACTTTACAATTATTTTTTCATTGTTCCTCACAACATCATGAAGGAGTTGCGTCAGCTAAGATGAATTTGGTAATAGCATATGCAACTAAAGCTGATTCAGAAGAAAAATATTTATTATCTCCTATAACAAGAAGCCTGGAAAACATGGTGGGTCCCAGGTTTGTTCAGAAGTTCCACAACATCATCAAGAACCCTTGATAAGCTTCTTTCCATTCTCTGTCTACCATCATCAGTATATTTGAATTGGCCCCATAAACATACCCCTCACACTTGCAAAGATAGCTGCCCAGATCCAGGTAGTGCATATAGGTACAACAATGTCTGGTTAAGGAACAGGGATGTGTTCTTCCATCTCTTTTTATCTGGGAGGAAAACATTTTTCAGTAGTCTTCTACCCCAGAAAACTTCACATCAGGTCCAGTTGCCCAGGATTAAATCACATACCCATGCCCTAGTTTAAAAGGAGCCTGAGAAATAGATTAGCTATTTTCACTTTATAGCAGGCTGGGGGTTATACCAATAAGAAAGAAGGGGATAGGGTGAGATACGATTAGTGATAGGCAATCAAAAGTATCTGCCGCTGAACTATTAGCTCCAATCTACAGATGAAGCTTAAGCTCAAAGTTGTTAAATAAGATGCTGTGCCTTTTAAATGCACCATTTAGACCAAGCTTGTCCAATCCACAGCCTGTAGGCCACATGAGGCCCAGAGCAGCTTTGAATGCAGCCCAACACAAATTCATAAACTTTCTTAAAACATTATGAGATTTTTTTTGTGATTTGTTTTTTTTTAGCTCATCAGCTATTTTTAGTGTTAGTGTAGTTTGTGTGTGGCCCAAGACAATTCTTCTTCTTCCGACATGGCCCAGGAAAGCCAAATGATTGTACACCCCTGATGTAGACTATTGATATAGTTTGGCGATGTCACCACTGAAATCTTATATTGAATTCCCACGTGTTGTGGGAGGGACCTGGTGGGAGGTAATTGACTCATGGGGGCATATCTTTCCCATGCTGTTCTCGTGATAGTGAATAAGTCTTATGAGATCTGATGGTTTTAAAAAGAGGAATTCCCCTACATACGTGCTCTCTCTTTGCCTGCTGCCATCCATGTAAGACATGACTTGCTCCTTCTGCCATGATTGTGAAAATGGACTAATACAACCATTTACATTCAAGGTTGATATTGATATATGAGGTTTTGATACTATCATGAAGTTGTTAGCTGGTTGCTTTGTAGTTTCTATTGTGTGGTTGCAGGCTATGTACTTAAGTGTGTTTTTGTTTTATTATTTAGCAGGTATCGTTCTTTCGTTTCATGTTTAGAACTCCCTTAAGGATCTCTTCTAAGGCTGATCTAGTGTTAACAAATTCTCTTACACCTTCCTTGTCTGGACAATATTTTATTTCTCCTTCATTTATGAAGCTTTAGTATGGTGGGATATGAAATTCTTGGTTGAAATTTCTTTTCTTTAAGAGTGCTAAAATAGGCCCCCAATCTCTCCTTGCTTGTTTCTGTTAAGAAGTCTGTTAGCCTGATGGGATTGCCTTTGTATGTGACCTGCCCTTTTTCTCTAGCTGCCTTTAAGATTTTTTTCTTTAGCACTGACTTTGGACAATCTGCTAGTTACATTCCTTAGTGATCTTCATTTTGTATGGTATCTCACAGGTGTTCTCTGGATTTCTTATGTGTAGATGCCTACCTCTCTAGCAAGATTAGGACAGTTTTTGTGAATTATTCCCTCAGATATATTTTCCAGGTGTTTTACTTTTTCTCCTCCTTTATCAGGAATGTCTGATTGGTATGTCACTTTACATAATCCCATATTTCCCAAAGACTCTGACCTGAGTCTTTGGACTGCACAGTCTCGTGCAGCCATGCCACTGGTAATGGCTGACTTTATATGTACCTGTATTAAAAATGGCATCCCGCCATCAGTCCCAGGTCTGGGAAAGTGCAGTTTTTCCCATTGTCTTTCCTTCAGAATATCTCCAAGAGCCTCTCCCGAAGTTAGCTCTAGGGCTTGAAAGAAACAAACTGCTCTCCCTCAGCTTGGGTGGCTTGGATCCCCAGTGGAAAGGTGAGTCACAAAGGAGGCTCTCTGCCTCTCTCATGTACTGATGACACAGGATTCTTTTGGTGCTGCTTTGCCAGATGGAAACCTCTATGGCCAGTGGCACCTCTGCCCAAGTTTTGCTTGTGACCATTGGGCTGGCTCTGCCCACTCAGCCTGGCAGGCTGTGCTTGGCTCACACTACTGGCCCAGACCCCATGCCCACCACGGGTGAGCCAGGTGTGGAACAGCAAGGGTTGTGTGAGTGAGAGAGTACAAGATCTGGCTGCAGCAAGCCAGGTGCACCAGGTGCTATGGCAGGCAGCTCCAGGCATCAGCAGAGTTGCAAGCTCCATGCAAGGCTGTGGCTGGACCAGGCATGCCTCAAGCAGCTTCCACTTTGGGCGCTGGCATCTGGACAAGAGGAATGTGGTGGTGCCCCAAAACTTGGAGATGCCAGCAACCATGGAGCCCCAAGGGGGTGTTACAGCGTGTCACAGCTCTGGCTCAGGGAGTCCTGAGGTCTGGGCCTCCAGAAGGGTTGCAGCTCTTTTCCCCTCGTCTGGCAAATGGAAACATGTCACCACCCACAGCTTAGTGGGCTGGCCAGAAACATGTTTCAGCTTGTTCATATTATAGCTCATTCAGTTCTGCTGCCCTGCTCCAGCCCATGGCTGCTGAACTGACCAGGCCCTGCCATTGGTTTCTGTCACATGGGGTGGCCACCTGGCACTGGCAGAGGCCAGGAGGGTTACAGTGTTACAGCTCCTTTTGCACTTGTCGTTAGGTGGTTTTGGGTTTTTGTCCCACATCCAAGAAGAATGAGATTAGGCAGACACCTTGAGAGTGAGCAGGGCAGAGGAGAGTTTTAATGAGTGACAGAACACCTCTTCACATGAGAGGGGGACCCAAAGTGGGTAGCCCATACCCAAAAGTGGGTAGTCTCAATGTGTGGCTGAGTCCGGGGTTCTTATGGGCTCCAAATAAGGGAGTGAATGCTGATTGGTCTATGAGTGGGCCTGGAAAAATCACCATTTGATTTGCTAAAAGGTATCGAGGAAGTTCTCACTCTGGTTGTGGACTCCACCCGGAACTGGCAGCCCAGTTTTCAGGCTTCAGGCTGTTTTTAGCTTGGGTTTCACTAGGTAACTACCCCTTTCTGCCTAGGAATTTGTCTGTCTCCTGCCACTATCACTAGGGCTTCACTCACTTTTATCAGCCAGATGCTGTCATGGGGGCTGTATTCCAGCATTTTCCTCTCCAGGTTCTGGGGTATCCTTCATGATTCTGGTGGAGTCCCATTTTCCTTCTTGAATTAAAGCTCACAGAGCTGATCTTTATGTACTATCTTGCTATTTCCAAATGGCTGAGGCACTCTGAAAATCCTCTAATCTGCCATCTTAGAAAACAAAACAAAACAAAATGAGGTGTTTTTTAAAAAATGGTCACAAATAACCAATTCATAACCAACTCCAAAAATAAAACAAGTTTCAATATCTCCAGTTAACACTACTTAATAAATGTCTTACCAAGCACATCAGGATCCATTTGAAAAAGGATTAGTAGAAAAGTTCCTCCTTTGACTTTCTTAAAATTACAATTCTCATTCTTTGAGATTGGGATTGGATTCTCATTCTATGGGATTGGAAATTATAATTGTAACCCTAACTCATTGTCCCAAACCAAATGGATCTTTTCTTTTTAAAAATTACATTGTTCAAACTTTTTTTGTCTTTTATTGGGAGAACCAAGAAAGTAAAAGTATTTCAGCATATGCCAGTGCTACCCACACTTTTCATATTCTTCTGTAAACAACCGGGTTGCAAGTGAAAAGCAAATGACTGTCCCCAGTCTTCAATCTGCACACCTGAGTCAGGTCACATTTACAAAACAATATGTAATGGAGAGAATAATTAATATGTGGATGGAAAACAATGCTCACATGGATTAGGATGATTAGTAATTTGCTAATGAAAGAAAAGCCCAATTAGTGCAAAGGCAATAAAAAATCTGCCCATGGTAGCCAAGTAGAAGGGAAGATAAACTGGAAAATATGCTGAAGACCTAAAATCAAATAAAATTTCAGCTGACCTCAGTAAAGCTGATCTTGCATCTCTCTGGGCATGACTGCAATGGTTTCATAGAAATTCATCCCCTAATGCTTTGGAAAGTCTTTTTCCTTTTACAGAAGATCCACAAAGATCTGAAATCCATCAATGGATTGGTCTATCTATCTACGCATTTCTATCTATCTATCTATCTATCTATCTATCTATCTATCTATCTACTTACCTATCCATCTATTTATCTATCCATCCATCCAGCTCTGTGATTTTATCTTTTCAAATTTACCTACTTGCTAAAAATGTCTTTGAAAGCACTATAGTATTGATTTGAGGTTACAAAGTCATTCACAGATGTGCACAGAGTAGCAAAAAACTTCAGTTGTCCCCAACTGAGGTTGAACAAGGTGATGCCCTGTTGTCTTGGTTCAGCTCGCATACTGTAAACAAGTATCTATTCTTTTCATGGCCTCTTTATTGCCACATTTTTCTTATCTTCATGCTTTTTTTTTTGTTTTTGGTGATTTCACTGTTTAAAGTGTCCCCCAAGTGTAGTACTAAAGTGCTCTCTAGTGTTCCTAAGCACAAGAAGACTGTGATATGTCTTATGGAGAAAATACATGTGTTGGATAAGTTTTGTTCAGGCATAAATTACATTGCTGTTGGCCATGGGTTCAAATTTAATGAATCAATAGTATATATTAAATAGCTTTAAACAGAAACACACATAAAACAATGTTATGTATGAATCAGTTAACAAAAATGTGACCAGAGGCTTTCAGGAAACTAACCCTGAATTTCCTCTAGAAGCAATACTTCAGTATTGTCTAATTCAGGGTTGTAATTTTATGGAACGTAGCTACTTGTTATTCCCAAATAACAAGAATCAACATATTATATATAGTCATCCCTCAATATCTGAGGAAAATTGGTTCCAGAACCCCCGTGGATACCAAAATCCAAGGATACTCAAATCACTTATATAAAGTGGCGTAGGACTTGCATACAACCTATGCACATCTTCCTGTGTGCTTTAAATCATCTCTAGATTACTTATAATACATAATACAATGTAAATGCTATGTAAATAGTTGTTATTCTATGTTTCTATTTGTATTATTTTTATTGTTATATTGTTTTCTATTTTTTCCAAATATTTTGACCTGCAGTTGGTTGAATCTGTGGATGTAGAACCCTCCAATATGGAGGGCCAACTGTATCTGTATAGGGAAGTATATAGAGTTATATATCATCATATTCACCTGCAATATGAGTCTATTGAACAGAGTCCTCTGAGTTGAATTTTCTACCTGCCTACATTCTCCAGAGGAGGGTGGTCAACTGTCCTGATTTGCCCATGATTAAGGAGTTTCCCAGGACAAGAGGCAAGAGGCTTGCAGTGCTAAAACTGGGAAAATCTTGGGGCAAAGAATTGTTCCCCTAATACCAGAGTTTCTCACAGCCAAAGAAGCACTGGGGTGAGAGGAGAGTCCAGTACAAACCCTTCAACTCTTGGTCTGGAGCTAAGCCTCTTCAATTAAGAAAGAGACTCTCGTGGAATAAATACGCCCCCAGGCAGTTAAGCATCACTGGCCCCATACTCAAGCTTTTGAAGGCTCCTAAGAAAAGCCTGGGGTCACTCTGGCAAAGTTCCATCGTGAGAACATTAACAAAAAACTCATTTGCTTTACATTTATAATGGCCCTTGCAAGTGTATCTTTGATGTGTGTAGAGACTTCAAAGAGTTGAACTATGAAGAAAGATTGTGTTTAAATCAAATGGTGTAAAATACAAATGCCCGGGAAATGCAATATTTTCATTCAGGCAACTAATGTATTATTATTTTTTTACATTTGTAAAGTGATAAAAGACAGAGGAGAGAAAAATATGGGTTATAGGGCCAAATCCACATTTCCTACATCAGCAAATTCTCAAATTTTCAGAGATTTAGGACTCCACATAGACCAGTGATTCTCCTTTGGCTGCACATCTGAATCATCCAAGGGGTTTAAAAATTCCTATGCCTGAGCTCCACCCATTTCAATAAAATTGAATAGGAATTGGGAAGCAGGAGAGATTTACTTGGCATTAGAATAGTTTTAACAGCTTTCCAGGCGAATCTAATGTGCAGCCAGTGCTGAGAACCACTCACAAGGAGGACGGCACTGAAAAAGAACATCAGGAAACTTCTGTGTTCAGCAGGGAAGAAAGAATGCTATCATCAGCTGGTGATGTCTACCACAGGTGGAGTACAGAAAGGAGGGCTGCAGCCTACAGAGCTGCCCTAAATGGTTTTTATCAGCCCTAGTGATGTGGAAACATTCAAACTCTGGAATCAGATGAATCTTGATTTAATATTGGCTCTGCCACTTATAGCTATATTATACCTGTGCAACTTTAGTGAAGTTACTATCCCTCTTGACATCAGTATCCTCATCTAGATACTCATTTTGCAAGGTCATTGTGCAGATTAAGTTAAAATGCATATGTCAAGTACCAGACATACAGTGGACGCTTAGTGAATGGAAACTATTGTTATTATCCAGACCCCTACATTTTCATGTTTGGCCATTTTCTGACTTGTATTCTGTTTTTCGGACAAAGGATAACAGAGTAGCTTTATGAAACTGGAGTAGTAGTATTAAAAAAACAAAATAATAAAAAGTGAAAAAAATGGCCAATGCAATTTTGCAAACATATAATCTAGTTCAGGGGTCAACAAATTACTGCCTGTGGGCCAAATCCAGCCACATCCACTCATTTACTTATTGCTTTTAGCTCTTTTCCCACAACAAGAGACCATCTGACCCACTAAATTGGAAATATTTACTGTCTGTTCCTTTAGAGAAAATATTTATTTGACTCCTGATCCTAGTTCATCAATACACAGCATGGTCCATGGACACCAAGACCTTTTCAGGGAATCTGTAAGGTCAAAGCTATTTTTACAATAATACTAAGACATTATTTACCATTTTCACTGTTTTGACATTTGCATTAATAGAACAAAGCAATGGTGGTTAAAACTGCAAGTGTCTAGGCACAAACCAAGACAAGACAGTGGCACCACACTGTACTCGTAGTCATATTCTTTACCACCACACGTTTGCAGGACAAGAAAAAAAAAAGCCAGTTTTTCCTAAGTCAGTGTTTCTCAGCCTTGGCAATATTGACATTTTGGACCAAACAACTCTTGGTTGTGTGGTTGTCTTGTGCATTGTGGGGTATTTGGCCTCTACCCACCAGATACCACTAGCCCTCCCATTCTCCTAGTCGTGACAAAAATGTCTCCAGACATTCTCCAAATGCCCTCTGGGGAGGAAAAAAATCACTCCTCTCCCTTTCTTTTCCCCACACCCTCCCCCTGGAAACCACTGAATTAACCTGATGAAGCAGTAGAAATTATTAATTTTACTAAATCTCAATCCTGAGTACACATGTTCTTAAGTTTCTCTCTGGCTAAACGGGAACGATGCATTTGCTTGGCACTTATGCTGCTGATTGAAATACAGAAATTCAGTGGTTATCTTAAGAAAAAAAACCCTTGTGTTATTTGCCTGTCTGCCAAACTAACCACTTTTTTCTTTGTGAAACAGTTTTCACTTGAAATAACAACTAATGAACAATCTACGATTATTTGTTTGGGGCTATTTGGTAGACATTATCCAGAAAATGAATGAAGTGAGCCTTTCATTTCAAGCAAAACTATTGATACTAGTATTTGTTGCCAGTGATACAATTTGAGCTTGCAAATGAAAACTGGAGTTTTGGAAAATCTATATCTGCCACTGTAAACTCGAAAGTTTCCCAATACTTAAAAGACTTCTGATGAGATCAGTGGTGAAAATAGTGAATGCAATGTTTTTTATATTATATAATGAAATGCATCAACCTTTGGAAGATATGCCTAACACAGTAAACCCATATTTTTCCAAATGACTAATGCTTAATATTTCAAAGTCATGCATAGGTAAAAGATTTAATCAAAGTGCAAGATAGACCAGTGGATTTAATGTAATAGGATACAAAGTTAAAGTCACATATCGCAACTAACCTTTGAGAAACTACTTGTTGAGTTTTGGTGTAGTGTCCAAGAAGAATATTCACAATTATCAAGGCTATTTTGAAAATAGTCTTCCCTTTTCTAACTTCATATCTTTATGAGGCCAGATTTAACAGATCAAATACAGAAACATATGAGAATATAGATGTCATCTATTAAGCAGTTACTAAAGAAATTTGCAAAAATATAGAGGAATGCCAGTCTTCTCACTAAATTTTTTGTTTCGGAAAATGTGATTTTTTATGAAAATATACATTTTAAAAATTGCCTATTTTAACTTCCAATATGGCCAATATCAATAGATATAAACCAGATAACAAAAACTCTGGGATCTTTGATCATTTTCAAGAGTGTAAAGGGGTCCTAAAACCAAAAGATTTGAGAATTGCTGATCTATTTTGTATATACAGAGTATTTATAATATTTATATAGCTAAATTAAAAATAGTTAACAAAAAAGACCACATAACTCTGATGATGAATGAGATATAGGAAAAAGGAGTGGAAAAATATGTGCATAGGTCATTTAGTTTTTGTTTTTTTGTTTTTTTGTTTTTGATGGGAGGAGCTGGCAGTATAGCAAGTGAGGGTCTAGATGTAGAAACAGGGAGGGCATATGTGGCCTTGAGCAAGTTAGTCTCCTATCTGTGCTTCAGTTTCCTCCTTCTTAAAGTGACAATGATTCTAGTACTTATAGCATTATTTGGAGGATTACATGAATAAATACCTAAAAAGAGTATAGAATATGCTTCGTGCTTAGAGTAAGTGCCTTCTCTGGGTCAGCTATTTGTGTTTAATACAAAAACAAACAAAAAAAGTTTTATATTGATCACATACTGATATGGTAATATTTTGGATATATTGAGTTAAATAAAATATTATTAAAATTAAAATTTTAAAAATAATAATAATAATAAACAATGAATTTGTGTCAGCAGGGATAAGGTCAGACCCACAATTAAGGCTTACAGGTGCTGACCCTACCCCTCAATGGGGTGACTGAAAGCAGGAAAATCCAGTCACTAGCCCCCAGAGACAAAATATCATGAAGCTGAGAAAGAAATCAGAATCTCCTAACCCCCTTCCTGCCCTAATATCACACTTTCTAATCCAAAATCACATCTGTTACCCCTGTGAGGTACATGGATGTGCTCCAAGGTTTCAGAACAAATGATGTGAGGTTGGCTTGGTTTCATACTTTAGTTCCAGAGCAGTTATAATTTTTCCTGTTCTGCACTGTGATTAATTTTCCCTTCAGCTCAGTTTGGCTGCCAGCGATCATTCAGAATTATGTTCATTTCAGCAAATACCCACACAATGACCTTCACCTTTTAAAAGACACACGCTTTAAAGAAGGGGCTTGCAAATTTTTATAGTGAGAAGGATTCTTAATGAAACCATGGGGACATTTATTGCATAAGCAAATGAAATGTTTGTGAAATGGTTTTTAAAAATTCTAATGAAAACTCTATTTCTGAAAGTAAGGAAGTTACCTCAAATTTTAAATTACATCTTAGTAGGACAAACAGTATATAAAATTCAGTTCCTGTATCTTCCTACCACCCTATATCAAGCAGGATAAATTTATGGTAATTGTTTTCTAAGGTTACTGAGAATGTTGAGTTTAGAGTCTGAAACCTTGCCAAATTCAAATGTCGCCTTCTCTCTGAGATGTGTCCTAAGTACACTATTTACCATTGGCTCCCACTTCCGCTTCGTTTTCCTTTGAGGCACGTTTCTCCATCTAACACACTATACATTTTACTAGGTATTTTGTTTATTGTCTGTCTGCCTCATTATTGTGGCAGGAATTTTTGTGCTTTTTCCTCAGTGATATGTTCCTGACTTCTAGAAGGGGGTCTGGCATATGGTAGGGACCCCCTCCATCCAGCTTTTACCTTTAAATCAGGAATAGAAAATGTCCCTTGATGCATTACATATCATGAATTCACACATGGAGCCTTTGAATTAATAAATGAGTCTATGTTGCAAAAAAAAAAAACTGTTGGATCCAAGAGCATTTAAGTATTGTTCTGCAACCTGGCAATTGTATGAGCCAAAATATGAAACAGGGTCTCCAGGAACATATTCCAGTGATCTTTTATTTTCATTCATCTAACATTATTCTTTGATGAATAGATGTCTTTAGCTTCAACTAGCTGTCCAGCTCATGAAAGCACAAGCCTCTGTCTCACATACCCATACAGGACACTGGGCCCTAGTGGGGTTTAAAAAATAAATAAGGGCTTGATGGCAGAAGTACCCCATTTCCCCCAAGAGATGTGTTCCAGTGCAATTGTACATGGAATCTTTGAAAATCAAGTACCAAAAATGAGGGAACTTCATTACTTAAATTTGTTCTGTATTAAATATTTATTGTAAAGCACAGAATTCCTTTGTAACAACATACTTTATTTATAAGGTCGTATTTTGATATATAAGGTTTTCTTAAATCAGTAAATTGAGACACACACACCAGGTGTAGAATCCACAGGCTCAATTTAGTGCCAGGTTGATGATTGATGAATGAGAAGTAGCTCCTTTAGAAGACTTGACTAGCACATGTAACCATTAGGAAATTATAAATAAAAGGTGAGGGGGATTGTGTGTTCTTTAAAAGCAAGGGCATCCTTTCATCCACCTTTGTTATCTAGAGTCTAGTAAAAACATATTATAGGCATGCCATACCTATTTGGTGATTAAATAAAAGCATGAGTAAGCAAATGATCAAATGCAATTAAGTACTAAAAAGAATTTTGGCTGGACACGTTGGCTCACGCCTGTAATCCTAGCATTTTGGGAGGCTGAGACAGGAGGATTACTTGAGCCTAGGAGTTCAATACCAGCCTGGGCAACACGGTGAGACCCTGTCTCTACAAAAAAAATAAAAAATAAAAAATAGCTGAGTGTGGTGGCACACACCTGTGGTGCACCTACATAGGAGACTGAGGCAGCAGGATAGCTTGAGCCCAG
The DNA here is from genome assembly GCF_028885655.2 of Pongo abelii. NCBI lineage: Eukaryota > Metazoa > Chordata > Mammalia > Primates > Hominidae > Pongo > Pongo abelii. The sequence goes on along the minus strand of NC_085928.1, from coordinate 167,095,921 downwards.
GAGGTCAAGGCTGCAGTGAGCCATGATCACACCTCTGCACTCCAGCCTGGTCAACAGAGTGAAACTCTGTCTCAAAAAGATACTAAAATAAAAGAAAATTAAGATTTTTAAAGAGTCTATAATGCAGTAAAAATTTACACAGAAGGAGTCACTGGAGACAGCTGCATGGAAGAGTTGCACCTTGAAGGAAATTAAGGCTTCAAATGCTAGCACAAAGGGTAAATAAGAATTCCTAATGAGGAGAGTAATCTAGATCTGTGCACCAATTGGTTAGAAGGATTGTGAGCAGCAACCTCCAGTATATATTTATTTATATTTATACATATGTTCCACTACACTAACAAGAAAAAATTTTAGACATACACAAAAATAAGATTTTAAAAGAAAAGTTAAAGGTGAAATAAGCCATATTTTAAATTGTTATTTATTAATGGTATATCATTATTTCTATTGGGCACAAATCTACATTTCAAATAACCTTTTCAATAATTTTGAATATTGAATTTTTTGGCTAACTTCCAGTCATGTCAGATTAGATCACATTGCCTCAAAATATGGCTAATGAGGAGTTTTAATAGGTATAAGAGATGTGTCAGCTAAGCCATTTTATTATTTGCTTATGCCTACATTATTCATGTTGTCCTTAATCTTCTGTTCTTTGAAGAACTTAGATGACTTGTGAAAGTTAGCTTGGTTAAACCTAGATAATATAATCTACTCCATCGGCCAAGCATATAAAAACTGTAATACACTGAAAGATGCTTAAAGTTGACAAGTCAGCGAGAAAACCTGCAGCAAGGAAATCAACCTAGCACACTAGTGGAATATGCAGCCATCACCTGACAGACAGATGGGTTGAGTGTGCCAGGGTCAAGGCTCACTTTGAGACCATGGACCGTACCTGCCCCATGCAGGTGGAGTTAGCAGCTCACATAGTTGTGAGAGGTGCATGTGTGGGGTCTCATCATTTATGATGGTTGAGAGGTTTTGACCTGGAAAGATAGATTAATGAGTATGTTTGCATATTAGTCTGTCCTGGAAATCAGGAATAAATTAAAAATCTCAAAGAAGCAGATTCGGAGGAACTATGAATGAAACTGATTATTCAACTTGAGCTAGCTCCCTGAGTCAGCTCCCTATAGAATTATCATCTGCTGCTCATGGGACTGTGATTTTTTCTTTTCTATTTATTATTATTATTTTTTTTCTGAGACCGAGTCTCCCTCTGTCTCCCAGGCTGGAGTACAGTGGCAAGATCTTGGCTCACTGCACCGTCTGCCTCCTGCGTTCAAGCGATTCTCGTGCCTCAGCCTCTCAAGTAGCTGGGGTTACACGTGTGTGCCACTGTGCCCAGCTAGTTTTTTGTATTTTTAAGTTGAGACGGGGTTTTACCATGTTGCCCAGGCTGGTTGCAAACTCCCGTTCTCGATCAGGAGTTCCAAGCCATCCACCCACCTCAGCCTCCCAAAGTGCTGGGATTACAGGCATGACCACCGTGCCTGGATGATTTTCTTTTAAAAGATAAGCCTATTTTCTTCATTGTTTTTGGCAGGAGAGAGCCAGGAGCTGCCTGACATACCTGGTGAGCCAACTGGCCAACATGGAGCATTCATTTCACCATATTCTCCTGCTGGAGATTAAAAGCATCACCGACACCTTCTCCTCAATCTTGGGCCCTCAGAGCAGAGACATCTTCCGCATGAGCAACAGCTTCACCGCCATTGCTAAACTCCTTACCCGACAACTGGAAAATACCAAGGCTGGAAGTGCCAGGTGAGCAAGAGCTTCTGTGTACCTCAGGGAGCTGCTGTGCACCTGTGGGGGTAGAATGCAGACAGCTAAGCCTTTCTAACTTCCAAAGGAAGCTAAAACCTGTATCTCAACAGAGAATAATATCTGTATAAATTATGGCACTTGCCAGAATCTTTCTTCTAAATGTGTGAAAACCAGAATGTAACAAAACAATAAATTTAAAAGGTTCACAAAATATGGTAAAGGAATTAGAACGTAGTGCAAGTAATATTTTATAGCACCCATTTATTTACTCAACAAGCATTTAACAATTTAAATTGTCATACTGAATAATTGAACATAACTTACTACGTATCAGGAAGCTAGACATATATAGAGAGATAATAGCAGGTTCCTTGTATTCAAGAAGCTCACTGACTAGTATGAGATAAATATTTAAGTGCATAATGGGAGAATGGCAGAATGGCCGAAAGGTTATGCTTATCAAGATGAGTTCAAGGGGCATGGAAAATATAGAGATAGAGTATGTACTTCTGTATCATACTCTGTGATACAGGGAGAGGGGTGGGAAGCTGATATCAGAAGAGGTTCCCCTGAAGAGGTGATATTTTGAACCAAGTAGTGAAAGATGACCAGATTTCACCAGGCTGTCTTTTGGGCAGCATTTGAAAAAGCACTTTCTGGAAACAGAAGTCATTTTGTATGACTAGGGTTATGTTACAAGGAAAATAACATTAGGAGATGCTGATGAAGTAGTAGGCAGGGACCAGTGGATGATAGGCTCAACAGAGTGGACTAAGGAGTTCAATTTTACCCTCTAAGCAGTGAGGAGTGATTGTGGAGCTTCGTACATGGCAGGGTATAATCAGTCCAGATTTCAGGAAGCTCACCCTGGCCCCAGTGCAGAGGATGTCTCAGGAAGAGGCAGATGAGCCAGATCAAGTGAGGGAAGAGCAGAAAAGTGTGCATAGGTGTTGGCCATGAGGAAATTATTGATGATTGAGGTGAGGAAGCTGCCATTGGTGTGGCTAGCAGAAAACAGAGTGATGGGGGTTGAAGAGAGAGTGGACACAATACACAAACTGGCCTTTTCAAGAAGCTTGTCTTTGGAAAAAATATACAAGTCCATGCAAGGTTGAGGGAGGGGTTTTATTTGTTTTTGCTATGGTTTGAATAGAGAGAAACTTAAAAAGCTTTATGACCTTTAGAAGTTACAAAAGCCCTTTATGTATGTAAACTCATTTGATCCTCATGACCATTCTACAAGGCAAGAAGAGCAGATGTCACTTACTCCTACTTTATAGAAGAAGAAACAGAGGCTCAGATACTGGTTAAATATCTTCCCAATGTTACACAATGACTAAATGACAGAGGATGGACTCGACCCCATCTCCATAATTCAGATCACAGGCAATGGAAGGTGCTCAGTTATGGAGGAGGGTGGGGCCCATTTGCAACTAGTGTCAAATTCTGTGGTTTTTTTGGAATAACAAATGACGCATGCCGTTTCCAGTGTGAAACAAGAATTCCATGAGAAGTCATCTTGATAGAGTAGTGAGCATTTAGTCATTTGGGTCTACTTTATGTTCAGCATGGTGTAGAGCCTGGAGGTCCTAAGAGATATAAGGTACTATCCTTACCATCAAGAGTCACAGTCAGAGGATGTGATGTGCTAAAAGTGCATACAATGGGCTATGGTGAAAAAGGGATGCACTGAACAGCAGCCAGGGAGTCGAATACATTACAGAGAATGTAAAATTTAAGTTCATTTCCTATTTATTATCTTCCATGTGCCAAGCATTTCTCTAGACACTAGGTCAAGTTGCACAGAATGAATGAAAATTCCCTAGATAAGGGTAGAAAGGACACCACAAATAAAAAAAAATAGCACATACAAAGATACAAGGGCTTAATAATATGTGCTCAGACTAAGGAAAGATAATTTGTTCAGTAGGGCAGGAAAGTAAGTTGAAAAGTTAGGTCAGAGGCAGATTATCAGAGGCCTTTCATGCTGTGTTAGAAGCAAGGGTTTGTTCTGTAAGCAACATGGAGGCTTGGAAAGATTTTAATCCAGAGAATGATCACAGCTCTTAGCACAGGAATTAACAGATAGTAAGCACTCAAATATTTTCACCAAATGAATACGTAAATCAGGAGTAACTAACATCATGAAGCATTGAATTAATTTGGTTGGAGCAGCCAGTTGGCAAGAGACAAAATGAGAGGTCTAGACAAAATAATGAGAACCTAAGAAGTCAGGGCAGATCATTATAGTAGAGGACACAAAATTATGAGGAAGTGATCACCTATTGGAGGTGGAGTAAGAAGAAGAGGGGGGTGGATGAACACCCAGAGATATGTAGCTTGAATGACTGCATAGAAATGGAGATGATGCTGATAACCAAGAAAGGAGGTTGCAGGAGGAAAGCCAACCTGGGACGGCCTCTTAACCCCTACACACAGAGAATGTAATCTGACCAATAGTGTCATCAAAGTCAATAACTATTTACAGAGGTAGAGTCATTGTAAATGTCCTTTTCTTTCAACACAATGAGTTTGATTGAGCATATAAAATGTGTTGTCACCTGGTTTGATATACAGATGCCTATTACAAGGATTTCTTAACCCTGGTATTATTGATATTTGGGCTAGATAACACTCAGTTGTGAGGTTGCCATATGCATTATAGAATATTCACCAGCAATGTGCTGGCCTCTACCCACTAGATGATAGAAGAAGCACCCCCTTTCAATTGTGACAACCAAAAATGTCTCCAGGTTTTGCTAAATGTCCCCAAGGAAACAAAAACCTCCCCTACTTGAGAATCACTACTATATATATATATACCATTCAAAAATAGCATTTTCATAGACTCGTAAGTTAACTGGCAATGACCTGAACACATGGCAGCATCCAGGAGAGTCAAGGTCAGCATCATTAAAAAGATTTGCCATTTATATGCACCCACAAAGTCGCTGTTGGCCAATTTTAATGATGTGGTTTCATAAGTTTGGTTTACAGTCTCTGCAGCTGGTGTTTGAGGGAGCCATTCTGTGCTGTATGCACAGCTGAACTGTGTGTCTTCTCCAAGCCATGGCTGACATGTGCCATGAGTGAAAGTTTGAGCCCATGTCCTGGCCAATGCTCACCTATTCTCTATTGTCCCTATGGACGCAAGGTTTCAAGAGGCCAGTTGACATTTCTGAGATCATATATGTGGAAAGCTTTATATAAAGAGAAAAAATATTATATAAGTGTGTTATGTAGGCATCTTAACAGGAAAATACATTTTTAATAAGTAGGCCTATATTAGTCCATTTTCATACTGTTGTAAAGAACTGCCTGAGACTGAGTAATTTATAAAGGATAGAGGTTTAATTAACTCATAGTTTGGCATGGCTGGGAGACCTCACGAAACTTACAATCATGGAAGAAGGCAAAGGGGAAGCAAGACACCATCTTCACAAGGCAGCAAGAAGAAGTGCCAAGCAAAGCAGAAAGAGCCCCTTATAAAACCATCAGCTCTCATGGGAACTCACTCACTATCACGAGAACAGCATGGGAGAAACTGCCCCTATGATTCAATTACCTCCACCTAGTCTCTCCCTTGACACGTGGAGATTATGAGGATTATCATTCAAGATGAGATTTGGGTGGGGACACAAAGCCTAACCATATCAAGGCCCAACCCAATTAGCAATGAACAATTTCCCCATGAAAAGAAGAATTTAGGAGATATGTAGGTAGGAAGGAAAAATAAGGTCCCACTATGAAAATATGAGTCTGCATGTATGAGAATGCATTTTAAATATCTTTTTTTTTTTTACTATTTTTCTGAGGTGAGAGGGCAGGAAAGTAGGAAACAAAGAAAGGGCAAAATGAAATGTAAAGAGATGAAAAGGTCACCACTCACCTCCTACCACTACTGCCATCATCCCCCACCTCAACCTCTCTCAATTGAAAATACTTCTCTCAGTTCAACCCCTCGCTGTCAATCTTCTTCTAATCAATTGTAATTATTCAGTGGGAATCTCTAAACCCTCGTGTGGACAGCCAGCCTTTTGTCTGAACGGCTCATCCTCTCTGGAATGGTTGCTAAGGCTTCTCTCCCAACATCTTTTCCTTGAATACCCTTCATTGTGACCATTTAACTTCAGTCATTTTAATCTCTGCCCCCAAAGCAGAGAGGTCTGCACTTTTGTCTAAAGCATGCAGCAAAATCTGATCCTTACAATTAAAGGGGAAATGAATAAGTGAAGAGAGCTTGAAAGAAAATTAAAGATGATAAAATTCAAAACAGATGTCATCTAATTTACAAATCTGACACGTAGCCCAGCAGGCCAGATTTTAGACTTCAGGCCAAAACTACAAGATTATCAAAAGAAAAACAATTAGCATCCTAGAGAGAATGGAAAACTGAAGCAGACAGGAGGCTTTCTTGTGCCAAATGACTGAATAAATTGAGTGAGTTTTGTTAGAAGCACCAGGTGAGCCCACTTGCACTTTTCCTGCTCCTGTTTTAGAAAGAATGTTTATATGTAAATAATAAACCAACAGAGGCTAAATAACAGGACAGCCAAGCAAAGCATTTATATTTTTTAAATTAATTCTGAAGAAGCAAAAGGGTACAAGAACTATTATGCATTGAAAAGGAGAAAGTGTCAGGTTGGAGAAGAGATCTATACCTTTCAATACCGTGCAAGTCCTATCTACCCCTAAACATCAAGTTATTTGTCTGCCAGGGCCTAGTTGAAGCTGGGGAGGGAGAGGGTGAGCTCTGGGCACCTCTGTAACTGGCTGAGCTGAGCAGTGGAGTGATCATTGCCTAGAAGATGCCTTTGCCAAATGAATGTGGCGCCAGGGAGGCTGCTATAATCAGGCACCATCAGAATGGGGGCAATTTGTCACAGGTGGTCTTAGTAGGAGGTTAGGCACAGGCCCCAGTTGGGGATGGAAACTTTGAGGGATAGAAATTGTGGAAAGAAAGCAGCAGTGGGAGATAAATATGAGAAATGAAAAAAGATAGGGAGAGAGGATGATGATGGCAAAAAGCAGAAGGGGAGACCCAAGGAAAAAGGAGAAAGGGTCCTGACACAAGCCTGGGGCAGAGGAGGGTGGAGGAAGGTTACAGTTCCCTCAGATCCAGCCTGCAAACTTCAGCCAAAGCCGTGAAAGTCATGGGGGAAAAAAGAAGTTGTTTGTGTAAGAAAAGTTTAAGACAAAGTGTGTGATTATAGTTTCTCCAATCCTCTGGCTTAGTTACATGAATGTTGCATTTTTTTGTTGTTGTTTTGGTAGTGATGGTGGTAGTGATTATGAGATTTTATGCTTGCTCTTCACTTTAAGAATCAGGCCTGAAAACAGAAAGGGATAATGAAAGCTAAATTATAGTCAAAACTGACTGAATAGGTGTAAATCTGACTTTGGTGTAAGTGAAAATAGATGATACAAAGGAGGGAAGGAAATAAAACAATAGCACATGCGGGAGAATGAAGGGAAAATAGGGTAACTCGACTATGTTCACAGAAAAATGACTCCAGGAAATCTGTCTTCCTTGGAGTGGCTCCAGAATTCCGTTTATCCCACATTCCATGCAATGAACATCAAAGAAATGGAGTACAGCAAAGAGACATATTTGATGTATTGTGTGGCCCTAATGTATACTCAAGCAACACAGCCTGTAAAGAACCTTTTCAACTACAAGGCCCTTTGCAACCTGTCATTCCAGAGTTCCCATGTTGACATCCTGGAAGTCACATCAGAACCTAACTCTGCTGAAATAACAATAATGCACATGCTTAGACATCATTTCCCCAAGACATTGTCCAAGACCTTGAGAGTAATCGCTCTTCACTGAGTCCACAATACAAACTGCAGAGAACAGAGGACCAGTTCTTCTCTGCAACTCTGCAAAAAATTCTGCATATGTAGGCCTGATCAAGCTTTAAACCAGCTCTTACCACATGGTAGCTCCTGTGCTAGGAGCTTTCACCTCTGATATATTGTTTAATCCTCACAACAAAAAAGTCTTTTCATATGCATCAGGATAATAGAAACTTCGTATTAGAGCATAATAGAGTATACCTTGCAGACAGGCAAGAACAAAGTAAAATTCTTGCTATGAGTCCATGGTAATTCCTGGAGGGCCAGTAATACAAATGCCCAGACATCAGTTCATTAAGTTTCTTTTAATTTCTTCTTTTATTCTAGTCCAGTGAATCTCAAATTTCAGTGTGGATGAGAGTTACAGTGTTCACGGTATTTCATGGATAATTCAAAAGAATTTTAAAGGAATGTCAGGGGTAACTTTTGCCTATTCCTCCCCAAAGTGGTACCCCACTAACCTTTACCATCACCTTCTAGAATGCCCTCTTTGTGCCTCTCTTCCCATTGAAGGCTGGCATTCAGAACCAAGACTCCAGTTTGGTACTACTTCTCCATGAGGCCTTTTCCACCCACCATCACACATAGTGATCTGTGCTTTCCTTTGAGCTCCCACAGTTCATACAACCTTTCCACCTCCCAGCACATGCCATCCTGCCCTGGAGTATTAGGTGTCCTTCTGTGTCCCTCTACTCTTCCACAAACTTGAAGAGCTAATATTCACAGCCTATGCTCTATGGAAGGAAAAATAAGGTCTTAAAGTGTTCACAAGAACTTCCACATTTTTAAGTAAGACATGTTCGTACAAAGAGAAATTGATTCTTTGAAAGCAGCTGTTGGTTCAGGGAAGGTACACAAGTCAGTTCAGAACCATAATTAAAAACGTGACATTCTGGTCAGCATTCCCCTGCTTAGGAAAAGCTGACTGTAATTTTGCCCCACCAAGGTAAATTTTAAGAATGAAACAAGAGTTTTGATAAGAAACGGGTATCTCTTTTCAATCTAGAGAGGTCTATGGTGATCACTTGTATAAAAAGAAAATCATAACAGCCATTTGTGGCAGTAGCTGTGGCTGTTGTTACTCCTCTGTGCATGGAAAAGGAAGGAAAGTCTTCAGTTTTGGGCCTTTCTTCTTACTGACATATGGTACCATTTATGTTCCATCTGTTATTCATTTACTCCACCAGTTGTCCTCCCTAATGCAGCATTTAGGGTGATGTGAAGGTCTTTAAAGGTATTTCAGGAATTCATCTATCAGCAAGAGATGTAGGTAGGAGACATTTTTATCAGCTTTGGAGACAATGAAGCAGGCCCAGGGAGTGTGAGACCTCAGACAGGCTGGCTCTGCCATGTAAGGACACAGTAGGGTAGAGACTCGGGCAGCCCCAGTATGGAGTGCGGGCAATGTAATATCAGCTTCATGGGGAACCAGGTCCATTTTCTCTAACATAGCAATGTTCAAAACACAGGGCACACAAAAAAAGAAAGCTTTTCATCAGGCACCCATGCCCTGGCTTCCCATTTCAAGCAAGACAGAGAACACCAAAGTTCTAGCCTAGGGAAAGAGGAAAAAGGGTGTTTGTGGGAGAAGAGGTTTATTCCCTAAACTTTCTTCTGGGACCTAAAGGAAAGAGTCTTGACCCTCTACAACCCACGTCAGAGGAGGGCCAGGGTGCCAGCTGGTGCTCAGATACTTCTTCCTGGACCCTGATGACCTAGCTATTTACTATTTTGGTTCCCCAAATGCTCCCTATTCCTTTTTAGTATCTGTCATAATTGAACTTTAAAGTTGCCATTTGCATGACATTTTCTGAGTTTTGAACACCTTTTTAGTTTGTGTTAAAAGAGGGTGCCAAAATTCATTTTTCCGATTAATACAAAGAGTTGCTCCCGTGACTATATATCAACTCTATTCTGGTGTCTGGTTCCCACAGGATGTTATTCAGAGATATCAGAGTGTAATAACCCTTCTTGGTTACTGTGCTATATCACCAATGCCCTAATATGTATTACTTATTCCTGGGGTAGATTCAGATGTAACCTGAACCACACCTACTTAGAGGAAGTGTGGAGAGTAGAGTGTTAAGTGAGAGCTCTGGAGGCAAACAGTTGGATTTAATGTTGGTTTAACTAAGTGACCTTAAGTGTGCCTCGGTTTCCTTATCTGTAAATGGAGTTACTAATAGGGCCAGCCTCCCTCGATTGTGTGAGAAGCAATTCATGTACCAGATTTAGAACAGTGAACACTATACATAGAAAGCCCTCTGTAAATGTTAATGAGTAGCATTAGCACTTTGTTACAGGTGTGCATTGTAATAGGTGATGGCATAGCCACTAGACCAGCATCCATCTGCAAACTGTTTCTTATCACACTGTGATGAAGTGATTGCAGATATTAAAAATGAGAAAATAAGAAGTTAGAACTTTTATAGCAATTTAACATTGCTGTAATATCCAAGTACCTGATCAGTGGACGTTGTATGTCTTGTTTTATTCATTGCGTTTCTCTAGTAGTTTATTTTTGCTATTTTTACAAAAATATTGGTCTGTGACATGAAAATTAAAAAAAAAAAGTTCTTTACTGCAGTGAGTTTAAAAGCTACCGTATTAAACGTTGGATGTAGCTGGACCCAGACTAAGTCTGGGAACTCTCTTTAATACCTAATATTTTATTCCCTAAACTTTCTTCTGGGACCTAAAGGAAAGAGATTTAATAAATGAAAGGTGATGAACACACACCATTGTGGCCATGGTTGAGATGCAGCTACTCTAAGATGGGTTACAGCTGAGGAAAAATGGTTCTTAACATTATTCATATTCATCATAATTCACCAAAAGATAGGCTTTTCATTAGTTGGCAGCCTGAAGGCTGTTAGCTAAACTTTGCTGTAGGTAAGGGCTGAATTCTAGGTAGACTAGGAATTGAATCACAGAATTTTATGTAGGAGTTCTATTCCCAGCTCAGTTATTGATGTGTTTTTGATTAATTATATCCTCAACTATGTTTCTATCAATTAAAATTGGGTTACAGTATCATATTTGAGATGAAGACTACGAGAAAATGTATCAAATAGGAAAATTTTAACCATTTTTCCTGCTCTTCCAGTGTCAAATGCCAAGAGTGACAATGTCTTAGCTCTTTAATCCTCATGGCCAGACCCTATTGCTTGCTCCTGTGCCCAGACGATAAAGTCAGCCTAGACAAAGAAGAGCACATTGCCTTACAGGTCTCCCTCTTGATTGACAGTGCTATGATGATATTCCTACTCTACATTTTTTATGGTCCTTTATAATTTACAAAGTGATTTTGTAGCTTGTGTTATATCTGGGTGGCAGTTCATTAGGATGCGGCGGCTGTCTTCTGTTAAGGCTACTGCTCACCCGATATGCCCAGTCGTCTCAGGAATCTAAAGATTTGGGGTCCATCTGAACCAGTATCTGTCAGCAGCAAAACCTGAAAATGTACCTTTACCTCGGAATGTATCCCCAAAAGGATAAAAGGCAAAGCCCACCAACTCCAAATAATCCACAGGTTAAGTCTTACCTTACTACAGAATTAGTGAAACCCTCAGCAGCCTTGCTTGAGGAAAAAGGCCTCTGCCCTGGTGCACTTCAGATTCTCTTATTTCATTGTCTGGGCCATTGCTTCTCAAAATTCGAATGTATCACTGGACACCTGGGGACCGTATTAAAGTGCACATTCTAATTCAGCAGATCTGGGATCAGAGCCTGAGATTCTGCATTTCTGACAAGCTCCAAGGTGATGCTGATGCCGCTGGTCCAGGGATCTCACTTTGAGTAGGAAAAGCAGGGGCTTTGCACTTTTTGCTGATCCCTTTTCCGAGTCTCATTCTCTCCCATGTTGGTTAAATAACCAAAAAGTGAGCAAATGATTGGGCATCTGAATTAGAAGTGTCGCTTCCTTGTATCCTGGCTTTTATATTTTCATTCTAATTTCAGGAAATTCTCTTTGTCTGCAGTTTCTAAGAATTCATATTTGAAGTACAGGGATTTTTTTTTAATTGGCCATTTCTATATCCCAGTTCTTGTATGCTCATGGAGTAGGAGAGTCCCTCTCTTTTCGTACACACTGTTTAAGATACTGCAGTAAGAGGAGGGATTTTATAGTCCTCCCTGGCTTTGAGCAGGAAAAGCACATCTTCTAGGATTGGTACCACTTGCACAAACCTCCTTCTTTCAGTGTCAAATGTCCACATTAAGCAGCAGCCACTCAGGGTTTTACCATGCCTTGAATTTTTCATGCCCATTCTATATGAGCAACACTGTGAAATCCATTATCTTATATAATGCTTTCAGCAATCTGATGATGTAATATCAATCCCATTTTTATATACCAAAAATAAAACTTAGAGTCCTTAAGAGTTTTATAGCATCACTAATAAACATGAAGTTGGAGTCATGAACCTAAGCTTTTCCCCATAAGATTATGTTCAGTCAGTTTCCCCCACAACTGTCTCCTTTTGAAAACTCTTTTAAAATTTTGTGTAAATGAAGTAAACCATGGAGTTATTTCATTTTAGCAGAGTTCTACCATTGGCATGATCACATTCTGATCCCCACATAACTAGGTACCTGCCCATATCTGCTTTTGCCCACTGAGCAGGTCAGAGGCAGAATAGATACCAAGAACTGAGTCTTATTGTTGTCCTTTCCCTTAACATTCCAGCTTAGGTGTTCCAGCAGCATTATTTATTGCAGTCCCAAAACAGATGTTAGCACTGTGAAGTTGGGGGTTCTTCTCTATGATGACTGATGACCCAAGAGATTACTGAAGAGTAAGGAACATAGCATTCTAAGAATTTAGGACTCCAGTGTGGATTTAGTCCATTGCGTTCTCCTACTTCTCCTTTAACAAGCTTAACTCTGCAGGAGTACATATCCTGGACATGGAATTGTAAGCCAAGATCATCAAACATTAACTAATATTATTTTTCTTTGATTTAAGGAGCCAGGAAGAGAGGCTGCCAATCTTTCCACCCCTGCCAGCTTTATAGTCTCATCTCCTGGCTTAGTGAGAGCAGCGAGCAGCCCAAGGGCCAATTTGTTTCTAAGGGAAGTCCCCGTTCACACAAGAGGGAGGTAATTAGGCCTCCCCCTGGGAATCCCTAGAGGTACTTTTAAAAACTTTGCTTTGGCAACAGAGACCAGAAACTGTTCAGACTAGAAATTATCTGAGCCTCTTGTAATGTAGTGTGTTGAGTTAAGGCCAAGTTAATATTTAAGGGATTATAGAACTCTGGCAAAGATTTCTGTAAAATTACCTCTGGGGTCAAAAGTGACAAATGGAAAAGAAATAACAACCCCCTGCGTGAGCCCAACCCACTGGCCCCTGCACCCACCACTCTACAAGTAAACACATACAGGACCCATGGATCTGCCAGCACTTTCACATTTGTGATGTGTTTCCTTGATCTAGGAGGGAAGCAGAAGTTTATCTCAGGAAAAGATCTTGGTTTTGGAACTTTTTGTTCAAAAACTTTGTTTCGAAGAAAATACTTCTATGTTTTTATATTAAATTTTAAAAGCAAGAGGAAAAGAAAGTAAAGGAGAGGGAATGTTTATGATAAACCCAAACCCTCTATCTACCATTTCCTGACCTTCCAATTTATTGGAATTGAAGTTTGTCCTACCTCCCTGCCAGCAAAGTTCTGTGGCATGCCCAGGTGGATTGATGGCCAGAAACAGAAAGTTCCCTTTGACCCATCTGGAGACCTTGGCTGCCTCAGTGATTTCATTACCACCCCAGTCCACTGACTTCTGTGCTCTACAAATCTAAATCATAAAACCAAGGGAGATCGTGCAGAAGAGAAAGTCTTTGCAGTGAGAATTCTCATCAGCCTTAGATCTAGAGAGCATTTCTTTATCCCAGACATTTTATTGTTGCTTCTTCATTCTTCATATTTGTTCCCTTGCAAATTACTCTTTTTGCCTCTACTCTTGCTCCCTGCTTCTCTCCACATTTCATGTTTACCAAATAGCACTGTGCCATCCCCAAACCCTGAAGGGCCAGGAGAAGTGGCCAGTCTCTCATGGGCATCTGGTAGACCTCAGGAGGTTTTCGTTTTGTTTTTTTTTGTTGTTGTTGTTATTTGTTTGTTTTGTTTTTTGTGTTTTGTGGTTGTTGTTTGGAGGTGGGTGGCAGGCTGACTTCAGACAACAATGTGGTCTCAGTTCACTTATTCTACAAAAATTCCAGGTCCTTTGTGTGCCAAGCACTGTGCCAGACCAGATGAGTTGTACAGGTCCCTGCCCACAGGGCAGCAGGGATTTATCCCAGAGTTGCTTTGCCAAATCTAACAAATAAAAATACAGGACACCCAGTTGAATTTCAGTTAAAGAACAAATAATTTCTTAGTATTTTTAGTATAATAATTGTAGTCAAGTGTAATATATTTTTAGTGTATTTCACTAGGGATATACCTACACTTAAAAATATTTATTGTTAGCCAGGCTCGGTGGCTCATGCCTGTAATCCCAGCACTTTGGGTGCCTGAGGCGGGAGGATCACGAGGTCAGGAGATCGAGACCATTCTGGCTAACACGGTGAAACCCCGTCTCTATGAAAAATACAAAAACAAAATTAGCCAGGCGTGTTGGCGGGCACCTGTAGTCCCAGCTACTCAGGGGGCTGAGGTGGGAGAATGGCATGAACTGCAGAGCTTGCAGTGAGCCAAGATCGCTCCACTGCACTCCAGCCTGGGTGACAGAGCGCGACTCCGTCTCAAAAAAAAAAACACAACAACTTATTGTTTATCTGAAATTCAGATTTGGCTGAGTGTCCTGTTTTTCACTGAGAACCGTTACCCTTGAGACACCCAACCTGCCCTCTTGGGGTCAGTGAGTGTCATGCCCAGCATCTCATCAGAGTAATGCTGTAAAGCAACTTGAACTTGAAGGAAGGCTGCTTCCAGCTACTAAAGCTCTGATGCATCCAGGCTGCGGGGCTTACTAACCAACATCTGGTCACTGGAGACACAGGCAGGGAGAGGGGCCTAAGTGGCCATCCCCTCCTACAGCCTGACAGTAATAAAATCTAACATGTGATGACTGCTTGTTATGTGCTAGGAACACTGCTTCATGTTGGTTCTGTCATTTAATCATTCTACCAACCCCGTGAGTTAAGTACAGTTATTGTCCCCATTTTATAGATGGTGAAATTGATATAAAGAGTACAACAAATAAAAGAAGGATCTCCATAAATATGAAACTTTTTTTAAGAATAAAAAACTGATCCAATAAAATTATCTTAGGACATTTTCTATAATCTATGAAATTTGAAGTTTTTTTGAAGAAAATGTGATTATTGTAACTGATATAACCCAGAGCTTTAGACAGAAAGAAAAAAAAATTATAAATTCATGAGAAATTTTCCTCTAACAATTCATATGTTTTGAGGTTTAAAAATGTGTATAGTCAGGCACAGTGGCACACACCTGTAGTCCCAGCTACTCAGGAGGCTGAGATAGGAGAACTCCTAGGGCCCAGATGTTTGAGGCCAGCTTGGGAACATAGTAAGACCCCCATCTCTAAAAACTTAAAAATTAAAACATTAAAACATTTGTATAATGCTCAATATCTAATACTTACATTTTGGGTTACAAGTTATGCTTTACAAATTTTTAAGTTTTAATGACTCCAGCTATAGAAATATATGAAATAAAGGTATCTTTTAATTTTGAAGTGTAATTAGGTTCCATGGAACCAGAGAAATATTTTAGTTTCATGACTATACATGAACTAATGTGGATAGAAAATAAATACTCCCCAAAATTTCTTGTGTGGTGAGTCCATTAGATTTTTTTAAATTAACCTTGGCAATCATCATGGTTTGTAAAATGTCATCTAGAGATAGCATTATCTTGGTTTCATTTGTAATGGGAGTAAACATTTAGAATCTTCTGGCTAAAAGATGTCAAAGCCTCCCATCTATTAGACTGTAGCCAATATCATATATATGTCAGAAAGAAAAACATTTTCAAGCTTAGCCTCTATTCCCACATGCTGATTCTTGTAATCTACCAATGTATATTTTATTTATGCATGGTACGGGTAGATAAAAATTATGTAAAGCCATAGAAAACTTATAAAATTATGTAAGAAAAATGGTTTTAAATTGTATCAGCAACCACTTATTAAACAATAAACAATTGCCTTGTTACCTAAAAGATGCTGGTTCCCACTTTGAATCATCAGCAGCTGTCCTTGGTCTGGACCTACAGGTGAATTCTGACCACTGAGGGCCCATAATCATGAACCCTCCCTCAACGCCAGGACTGCTCTCCTCTCTGGGCCAGCCAGAAAAACTTCACTATCCAACCCTGCTAATGCACCTTCACCAGTGTCCACCGCAGATATAGGTGCCAGAATGGGTAGATTGTAACTGAAAAAATTAGTTACCAGCCCTTCTGCATTGCTTTTTCCTAAAAAGTAGTGGGTTTTTTTGTTGTTGTTGTTGTTTGTTTGTTTTTGTTGTTGTTGTTTTTGAGACAGTTTCGCTCTTGTCATCCAGGCTGGAGTGCAATGGTGTGATCTCCGCTCACTGCAACCTCTGCCTCCCGGGTTCAATTGATTCTCCTGCCTCAGCCTCCCAAGTAGCTGGGATTACAGGTGCCTGCCACCACACCCAGCTAATTTTTGTATTTTTAGTAGAGACGGGGTTTCACCATGTTGAGCAGGCTGGTCTGGAACTCCTGACCTCAAGTGATCCACCCACCTCGGCCTCCCAAAGTGTTGGGATTACAGGCATGAGCCACCACGCCTGGCAGTGCTTTCCTTCTTTCTTTCTTTTTCTTTTTTTTTTTTTAAGTATGTTTTTCCTCTCACTCTCATTCAGGTATGATGCCAGGTTCACTTTGGCCCTTAGGGAAAAATAATGTTTGAAAAAGCCAAGATTTTTCTGTAAGTCTGGGCCCTTTCCTCAATGTCTTGGAAAAATACTAAAGACAGCCAAGTAAATACACACAGACAAACCAACAAAATCATTAGACCATCTTGGTGAATATATTTCTAGGGATTATTATGTACTGTAATAAAAAATAAATATTTTGTCTCTGTCCCGAGTTCATGGCATACAGCTCCTAAACCCTCAGAATCTCAGATTGATGGGTGTCTTTTATATGCTAATGAGATGACTGGTGGCAGGGACCCCTAGATTTCTTGAGGATTGGGGCTGGTCACAGGAAAGACCAAGGCATGATTACACTGTTGGAACTTTCAGCCCCATTCTCTATCTTACCCTATAACTCACCCACCCCCAATCTCTGGGGAGAGGAGAGGGGCTGAAGATCGAGTTAATCACCAATGGTAATCATTTAATCAATCATGCCTGAATAATGAAACCGTCATAATAACCCCTAAAATTCCAAGAACTTCCAGATTGGTGAACACATTGAGGTGCTGGGAGTACAGCGTACCCAGAAAGGGCACAGAAACTCTGAGCCCCTTCTCCCATACCTTGCCCTATGCATCTCTTCTACTGGGGTGTTTCTGAGTTGTATCCTTTATAATAAATCCAATAATAATAAGTTAAAGTGTTTTCCTGAGTCCTATGAGTCATTCTAGTGAATTATTGAACCATGGGGGTGGGACGGTGCAGGAACCTTTGTAGCCAAGTTGAACAGAAGTGTAAGCTGGGGATCCCATACTTCTCACTGGCATCTGAACTGGGGGCAGTCTGTGGAGTCTGGGGCTAATTCCAGGTCGTCAGTGTTAGGATTGAATTGAACTGTAGGACACTCAGTTGGTGTCTAGAGGGTTGGAGAATTAGTTGGTATGAGAAAAAAACGCACATATTAGGTGTCAAAAGTGTGGTAAGTAAAAATAATTCCTTTTATCCTTGTTTTTTAAGAAAAGAATTAATACTAACACCATACGTTATAAAAATGGATAGTGGTTGTTGAATAAAAATTAAAGTAGCTGTAGACCAGCTCAATATTAGAAGATAAATAAGGGAAGATAAATGCATGCTACTTTCCTATAATTACTCAGCACCTCAGTGAACATCAGAAAGCTACTTCTGCAGCTTATTTGTAGGTGCTTATTCTAGCTAAGGCACTGTTAGCCCTCAGAGGAAATCCAAAATTATACCACACATGGCCCCTGCTTTAAAGGAAGTAATTTTAATGACCTACAAAGTGGTTTATAAACTCTGCTATAAAAGATATTTGGGTCTATATTAATACCATTCATAGAAAACCTCTTTCTTCCAACATCTTAAAATTCAGAAAGATATTTCTGCTTGGAAGGTGTAAGAGTTATACTGATTTTTTAAAAATTAACAAAACCATGAGTTTATACAGTGCATGTGAAATGTTCTTATTCTGTAATTTCAGTACAAACATATCAGCACATGTAAATTTTTTTAGGAAATATCTGGCACACATTTCATGTGAAAGCCATACATTTGAAGAATTTCTAGAAAAGAATATGGTACATGAGCATAAAAACTGCTTTTTATTCTTTGAACCCTTAAAAAAGCATTTTTAATACAAAGTTCACATAAACACCACTGTTTCTAAATTTCTGGCAGAACAAGCTGTAGAAGCAATTTAAAAGACCTATTCCTGTAGCAGATATTCAGTAAATACTTGTTAAATGACCAATGAAAAAAATTATCAGGCAAAGTTTTTGCTTCTGAGTGAGAGGCAGTTAAACAGAGAATAACACTCTTCTGAAGAGTATATATGACCAGCATCTAATGCAATGATTTATATTCCTTTAGGAGAAAAATCAGCACTGAAATTGAATTCCCTGAGAAACTGGAAGAAACCAAGCTCATAGTAACTGAAAATGCAGACCTTGAAAAACTCCAAGTTAAAATCCAGGCTTTTGAAGACAAGATAAATGCAGAGAGCAATACCCCTGGCTCTATCAGAAGATACAGTCTGGGCCAAGTTTCTAAAGAAGAAAGAAAAAACATTAGATTTAACAGGTATAACTCTTGTTTGGTTTGTTTTTTAAATCATATACTTCATGTTCGCTATTAGCTTTGTTATCACTCTGTTATGGGGTGTTTTTTATATATCTTTAACCCATCGCCACCCAAAGTGCCGTCCTTACATGAATGAAATATCATCCACAATGCTCTCATTATCCAAAGAAGCTCACTATTTTAAATGGGTACTATGAATGGAAAACAAATCTACTGCTTATATGCCATATGGAAAATACTGTCTCTGATTTCTGATGAAAAATCAAAAGCAAAAGTAGACAAAGATGAAAAATATGTAAGTCTGCTATTTTGCAGCCAGTTTTGCCATGAAATTGATTTTTAAACCTTTGTTTTTGGAGGTGACTTAGATTGTCGAAGGTTTGGTTTATTACATCATTTATTGGTGATATACATTTATCAGGCCTGTTAATAGTTTCACACTCCAGAAGAAGTAACTTTTTGTCCCAATATTATTATTATTTCTTTTCCTTGTCAGTGAATGGTAACACAACTTCCTTAACTTTCCCTTTGTTTGAACTCTAGGTCAAAAAGTTTGGCTTTGCACACTATGCTCACAAAGGGTGTGGGTTCAGATGACGGCGAAGATGAAAACAGGGGAGACATACCAGCCAGCATCTCTCTTTCAGAAATAGACCCACTTGGCCAAGGAAATGACAAGCTGCCCTTTAAGACAGACACTGAGAGATCACAGCTGGGGGAGTCTTCAGTTTCATACCCAAATATTATACATATAGACTCAGAGAATTTGCCAGAAACTGTTAAAGAAAACTTCCAGGAAGAAACTCCAGAGACAACTGCAAGTCCTATAGAATACCAAGATAAGCTCTACTTGCATTTAAAAAAAAACCTCAGCAAAGTGAAAGCATATGCCTTGGAAATTGGAAAGAAGATTCCAGTCCCTGATCAGTGTACCATTGAAGGTAAGTGTTGTGTACTTCTGAAACCTGAGAAACTTCAGGAGTCACTGCAAATAAACAAAAAGCTCAAATCATGTAAATTAGCATACTCTTTTCTGGATCTTTTGCAAAATAGATCTTTTTTTTTAAACACCTTACATTATGTTAGTTTCCCCCCCCCCAAAAAAAAAAAGGTTGATCATCTTCTTGATTCCCATTTGAATCTACTTAGGTGCACATAAGTCCACTGACTCTTTGATTTTTGCAAACCTCAAGATATATTATTTCTGGTTCCCTGTCCCCAGAATTCAGGAAAATCCTGGAAAGAGGTCTGTCACCCTGAAGCAGGCTCTGGAGTAGGGGTTCTGCCAGAGACATTTCCCAACCACATAATCATGCAAGAAAGTCATGCATAGCATTGAATATCAGCTTCCATTCAGCTACTGTGTTCCAGGCACTGTGTTAAAAGTACTCAAGATTCAGCTATAAACCAAACAGATACAATTCCTGACCTCTTAGAGTTTAGAGTGTAGATGATGATGCTCAACTTAGGATGAGACTATGTCCCCAAAAACCCATTATAAGTTGAAAATGCACCTAGTTTACCAAACATTACAGCTTAGCCTAGCTTACGTTAAACATGCCCAGAACACTTAGGACGCTAGCCTACATTAGGCAAAATTACCTAACACAAAGCATATTTTATAATAAACTGTTGAATATCTCATGTAATTTATTAAATGCTGTACTGAAAGTGAAAAATAGAATGGTCGAATAGCCATCAAAGTATGGTTTCTACTGAATGAGTATCACTTTCACACCATTGTAAAGTCAAAAAATGGTAAGTTCAACTATCTTATGTCAGGACCATCCATACACAAAGAAAAGGGCACAACCATAGTCAGGAGGTGACTTAAGAGAGAGAAGCCAGTGAGAGGTTGAGCTAGTCAGAAAACAAAGGGAAAAGTAAAAAAATAAAAAATTTTAAACAGGATGTCAGAGGCCAGGACCTCCCTCAGGCACACAAATTAGGGTGGCACCAATAAAACTCAGTAAAAGCCGGGCGCAGTGGCTTATGCCTGTAATCCAAGCACTTTGGGAGGCTGAGACAGGTGGATCACCTGAGGTCAGGAGTTCAAGACCAGCCTGGCCAAAATGGTGAAACCCCGTCTCTACTAAAAATACAAAAATTAGCAGGCCATGGTGGCTGACGCCTATAATCCTAGCTACTCGGGAGGCTGAGGCAAGAGAATGGCTTGAGCCCGAGAAGCAGAGGTTGCAGTGAGCCGTTATCGCAGCACTGCACTCCAGCCTGGGCGATTGAGCGGGACTCTGTCCCCTCCGACCAAAAAAAATAAAAAATAAAAAAACTCAGTAAAATTTTAAGTGATGACAAGATCAGTAACAGTGTCTTACTGAGTCACAGTGGAACCTAAGGCAAAAGGAATAATTAGTAATATCAATCCTGTCCCTAATTACAATCTTGATATTTTGTTCATCATACATTATTTGCATTAATTTTAATTCTAAAAAATATTATATATCTTGATTACTATATATTTCTGACACTCCTTTACATTTTGTGCCCTAGTCCTTCCTGGACCTAGGAAACGAAATATGTTTGAGACACGGGTCCTAAAATGCCATAGTGCTAGGGCAGACTCACTTTTCTGGTAGTGGGTTGAACAAGTCTGGATAGCTTTAAGGCACTGTCAGGCTCATAATCTTTACAATAACAATTCTTAGGCAGCAACCGTGTTCTTCCCTTGAGATCTATGCAATGGTTCTAGCACTCTGGCATGGTCTGCCAAATCTTGTAGGCTAGAGCCCTCATAGAAAAAGCCAGACAGCTCAGCCTCCAGAAAGAAAACTAGCTGAAGAATAGCAAATCCAATTCATATTCATCTGCCCACTGGCTATCAGGTTTAGGTACTAGAAGAGCCCTTTTTTCCATATTCTACTTTCTAGCCCTTTTCCCACTTCAAATCAGAGGAAAGAGTGTGTTCTTATGCTAACAAAGGGAAAGGGGGATTAAAACGTTTAGTGATAACATTATTATATTATTTAGCATGTCTGTATATAATCTGACACTTTCAAAAGTGTTTGCACTAATTTTATTAGCCTTCCTAAAACTCTTTTAAAGCCATTTTAATGGTGACAATAAAAGATTGCTTATATTCAAATATAAGTATTAGATAAGTATACCAGGGCTTGGAAATAGCTAAAATCAATAAAATTCCATCAAAATAAACACTTTACAATTGCCTACTTTGCTAATAATCTATGTATCTATTGCACAAGTTGGAGAATTTAATATAAGAAAGGTTAAATGAATTCCCCAGTTTGACAGAGGGAGTCAATAGCAAAGATAAAGGTAAAATAGTGGGATTTTTCAAAGTTGATCTAAAGCATTAAAGGTTTACTATGCAATGAGTTTTAGTCTTGTGAAAATGTGTGAGAAAATCCTGCAGATTTACTTCAAACTTCTACTTGTCAAAAACAAATGATATTGCTTATTGCCTTGAGTTATTTTAGGAGTTAAAATTACAGATGGTCCCTGATTTATGGTGGTTTGGCTTATGATTTTTTGACTGTACAAACATGCAAAAGCCATATACATTCAGTAGAAACCATACTTTGAATTTTGATTCAAAATTCTTCATAACAACTAACTTTATTATATAGGCTTTGTGTTAGATTGTTTTTCCCAACTGTAGACTAATGTATGTATTCTGAGCACATTTAAGGTAGGCTAGGCTAAGCTATGATGTTCGGTACGTTAAGTGCATTAAATGCATTTTTGACGTAAGATTTTCAACTTACAATGGGGTTATGGGGACATAACCCCATCGTAAGTCAAAAAGCATCCATAGTTTGACAATTAACTAGTTAACTTTGCTTTTTTTTTTCAAAAATATTGAATAAATTCATCATCTTTACTTAAAAAAAAAAGAATACTTTCTTTTGATACTGATGTTTCCTACCAGAGATGACCTAGATGACCTAGAACTGAGCATGTATTTTTTTAGTTGACATTTTGACATTCTCAGAATTTCCTGGGCAATTCCTTGCACAGAGATATGTGTGAAGGATCGAAAATTTGTATGATTCACTGGTAATACATCCACTGAGAAAGAGCTCAGGCTGATTGCAGGGGACACATTGTTATTATTTCAGAAGTAGTGTAAATTATTCAGTAACACACCAGCAGTCATCTGGCTGACACAATTTTGCTTGTTTTCATAAGATTGCTCAACAATATTACCTTTATTTCCTTAAAAACTTATTTAAAAAAGATTTAGGCTTAATTGTGTTATGTTTGATGTGTTGTTGGTATAAACGCAACATATTTGATCTTTCTTGATGAATTATGCATACTAGTCAAGAAGCAAAGAGAAGAAGCATAAAAACCACTTCTGAAACATTTAAAGTTAAAGGGACATATAGCCAGCAGGAAATAACAACAAAGTGTTAAGAAAAATTTTGGACTGCTGTTACAAAGTCCATACGCTAGGAACACGACAAAACAACCTTTGAAAGAAATTCTTTTAATGTTAGGTTGGTCCATATGAAAAAACTGACATTAGACTGTTTTGACGTATAAAAATATCAATTTCATATGGTTCCGCATAATACTTCAGTATAAACTATGTTAAATGAATAGGAACCTCACTGGTCACTGTATAGCAGAATTCAGTATGAGTTGAATCAGGGTCACAAATAGCATTCATAAAACTTCAGTCAGCCATCTATTGTTACATAATATTGATCACACTGGGGACAGGCAATAGAGTATAAATAGATCAGTGAGAATCTATCACTGTGTCTGGAAAAAAATGTCAAACCCCAAGTCTTATTAAGGTTGGGTTGGCAGTGTCATTTTGGGTATGAAACAGCCTGTTATTCCTAGGTCAGTAATTCACTTCTGAGCCTTGTAGGTCTCTAGTATTTGTGCAGGTTTACCAACCACTTAAAGTTATGTATTCATAAGCAGAGCAATGGTCTAATATCACTGCCTGATTGTATTTATTTACAAGACTGGAGGAACTGAATTCATCTGCCAAAGGACATTTTAAAAATCTGAATCATTGGCATTCATTTATGTAAACAAAGCTGATTAAAGGTCAAAAAAACACACACATAATATTGTAATAAATCCTTGGAAATCTGGCCCATAACTGAAGTTCTATAAAGAATGATATAAAAGCTTACAAGAACCTATCAATGTTACTTTGAAGTATTTCCTGATTGGGTGAAAATACATCCCATCTGTAGAGTGTATCAGCAAGGCTGACTTACAGAAAGCTAATTTTTAAGCTAGTAATGTAGCCCTTTCTTTATAGACCCACACAAGTTGATTTTTCTTTTTTTTTTTTTTCTTTTCTTTTTTGAGATGGAGTCTCGCTCTGTCACCAGGCTGGAGTGCTGTGGCACAATCTCGGCTCACTGCAACTTCTGACTCCCTGGTTTAAGCGATTCTCCTGCCTCAGCCTCCCGAGTAGCTGGGATTACAGGCACCCGCCACTACACCCAGCTAATTTTTGTATTTTTAGTAGAGATGGGGTTTCACCATGTTGACCAAGATGGTCTCAATCTCCTGACCTCGTGATCCGCCCATCTCGGCCTCCCAAAGTGATAAGTTGATTTTTCTTAAAATGAGATTAATTATTAATATCAATTAGTGGGCATTGTTTTCATGGTTAATGACAAATAAAGCTTCCTTACTGAAAATGTGCATGTTGTCAAGTCCACCTCAGTGTTGGTGTGACTGTGGGGTGCTCACATCCTCCTGGTCTAGTTGGTCCCATCTGGGGGATGTTGATTACGCCCATCCACTTAATGCTTCTGGGGAGGTTTCTTTTTTATTTTTTAGTGGATTAGTTTAATCATGGGATTAGGATAATTTCTCCATGAATTGAAGTTGTAAAATTTGGAGCCAGAGAAGAATGCTAAATCTTTTTCACACTACTTGAGAGAGATAAACAGTAAATAGGAAAATGTTACCAAATTTCCTGGAGCCTCATTTCATTGGGGTGGTCTCTGGGCCCCTGTTAGAAGGACACTTACTAGGGAATACTTTTCTAGCGAACTTTTCTTGGTGCTTTGGGACTTCTCTTGGATTACCTTACTTACCTGCTCCCACCTCTCCAAAAAGTGAATTTTAGTTGACAAAGGCAGACATAACAGTGACTGGTTTCTATCTTTACTTTCTCCTGCCACACATATCCCAATCCCAGTCATCTGTGACAGCCCGTGAAACACATCCAAATAACAAGAAGAAATGAAGATTTACAAATCCTTTTGAAAAGACTCTCTGCAAACTGCTCTAATGAGTTAACATCAGATCACTGCCCTTGTACATCCTCAGCCAAGAGTAGGTGCAAGACTCGGGCGTGTAACCACAAATCACTGGGAAGGATGTCACCTACTTGCATCCATGACTTAACATGTTGCAAACTTCCAAAAGAAGACATAAGATAACTTTTTTCTCATTAATTATATTTTTAAAAGCTCTTCTTTAAAATAAAAAGTTTGGTTTCCTTTGCACATTTAAATAAATAATTAAAGAAAAATGTTCTGGCCGGATGCAGTGGCTCATGCCTATTACGTAATCCCAACACTTTGGGAGGCCAAGGCAGGCGGATCACCTGAGGTCAGGAGTTCGAGACTAGCCTGGCCAAAATGGCAAAACCCCATCTCTACTAAAAATACAAAAATTAGCCAGGCGTGGTAGCATGCGCCTGCAGTCCCAGCTACTCAGGAGGCTGAGGCAGGAGAATTGCTTGAACCCGGGAGGCAGAGGTTGCAATGAGCCGAGATCACACCACTGCACTCCAGCCTGGGCAACAGAGCAAGACTCCATCTCAAAAAAAAAAAATTTCTTACAATGCAGATGGACAAAGGAGTATGTTGTTTGTCCGCGTCTCTGGTTAACCTGATATTTATCTACAGATGAGATGAATATTCATCTGACTAGAAAACAGTGCAAAATAAAATTGGTTGAGCACATGCACACTCTTAGGACATTTTGTATGGAGATCCAGGAGCAGTTATCTGACTGAAAATGAAATCTGTCATCTCAAACTTTGAAATGCCTAATTCCCCTAATGTAGTATCCACCTTAGGTGTGTCTCTAATAGATTTAAAGGGACCTTGCTAACAAATAGAGGCAAAAGTAAATACATAAATGGAGCAAAAATGCACAGGAGTATATTTCAATATATCTCACCCTAAAAGTCACCACATTTAAAGAAAAATTAGGAGATGTGGGTAGTGTAAAAGCAGTTGTTTTCTGTGGCATATTTCATATTTTTAAATATATTTTTTGAAATGTATTATTATTAAGATAGAAGGGTATATAGCAATATACTCTTATATCCACAGTCAGTACTTTTATCTTTTTTTAGGGAAGCTTATACTCAGAGATTATTATCAGTCATCCATTATTGTTGTTTGGGGACTGTCTTTACTCCAAGGGATGCAGTGCAATACAAAATGGTCCTGAGCCCCTGACAGTCCCCAGCAGAAGAGCACATTCCAATCCAGTTTGCCACAAACCAAATTTCAGTAAAGTGAATGTTATTTTTCCATTTACTTTCATTATGAAACTGGCAGTATATGCCCTGTAGGGAAACAGAGTGGTCCCTGGATGTCATCAAATCTCATTTAAAAACAGAGTAAACAGAGTAAATCCATATTTTTGAGCTCTGTTGGTGATGAAGAGTTGGTAGCCAGGAAACTGAAAAGAGATTATATCACTGGGTGAAGGATTTTGATAAGACAGAGGAAAACGTGAGGGTGGGGGAGGGTAGATTATTTCCTCCTATTTGCTCCACAACAACCATCAAATTTCAGGTGATGAAGGATTTTTAAATGTTTTTCCAAAATCATAGGCAATTACATAGTTAGCAATCGAGAGTCCAGGTATTTGATAATTTGGTAGGAACTGATCTGTGTTACAGTTCATTTTCAGAGAGGTGCATATTTACAGCAGATGAGTCCAAAGCTGACAGTCTATTTGGAGTGAGGCAAAAAGAGCTGAGTAAAAGACAGCTAATTCCTATGTCTACATTTTTGCCCTGTTCACATTAGGGACTGGTGAAAAATTATAAAACATGGGGTTTTGTTTTTTTGTTGTCATTGTTGTTTGTTTGTTTTTCTTATAAAAAGATTCAGTTGGCCCGGTGTGGTGGCTCATGCCCATAATCCCAACACTGGGAAGCCGAGGTGGGTGAGTTGCTTGAGCCCAGGACTCAAGCAGCCAGCCTGGGCAGTATGGTGAAACCCTGTCTCCACAAAAAAAAAAAAATGCAAAAATAAGCCAGCCATGATGTGCATTTGTAGTCCCAGCTGCTTGGGAGGCTGAGGTGAGACAATCGCTTGGCTCTAAGAGGTCGAGGCTGCAGTGAGCCATGACTGCACCATTGCACTTCAGCCTGGGTGACAAAGAGAGACCCAGTCTCAAAAAAAAAAAAAAAGAGAGAGAGCGAGAGAGTCAGCAAACTTTTAAAGATAATTTGTTTTACAGAAAATCATCATTTTTCAGATGAAAATATCCACATGAATTATCCCACAGCCATTAAAATATTACACTGGCATTAAAATAAGCCACAAATGCAGGAAATGTAAAGCTGTCGAAGAAACCCTGAGAATGTGATTCTGTTTCTCATGTAAAACCCTCTAGTTTATACATGTAAGTAAAAACTACTTTTTACAGATGAACACTTAAGTTTAGATGTTTGAAGAAATATTAATCTGGGAAGTAATGCCTTACTTACATGGCTAGGGACAATGACAGGTGACTGTGTCTCCCCAGTGAGATTTCTAAGCCTCAACGCACAAGAATGTTGTCATCTACTTAGCTAGTATTTGTGCTCAAAGCACCTGGTGTTGGGCCAGGCAGGGAGAAACTTAGCCAGCCACCCCTAGAGTTCCCTGGTCTCTCAAACTTGAAGGATTTGTTAGTGATGCCTGAACGGTTCATTCTCTGGATATGCTTTGGAGACTTGTCTGGCAACAGCGGAGATTGCCATGGTCATTTATGCCTTCATTCGTTCATCAACCAACTCTTCTTGAGAACCTGGCAGTACCAGGCACGCTGCTGTAGGCAGGGGATACAACTGTGTGCAGAGTAGACATGGACTCTGCTTTCATGGAATTTACTTAATACGTAGTTACAAAGTGAGATGATTTATCTGCAGAAAAGGAACACGGTTCTGTCAGAACCTGTCACATGGAATCTGCCCTAATCTGGGGGTCAAAGTAGCTTCCCTGGAGAAGGAACTCTTGAGAAATGTGAAGAGTAAATAGAGGTGTGGGAGCTGAAGAGAACTGTCTGTCCTGTGGAGAGAAAGAGCACAGCCTACTCCAGGGACTGGAAGTTGGCCCACTGGGGAGCACTGAAGTGAAGTGAGGAGGAGGGTAGTTCAATGTAGGCAGGGATCTGGGCTCTATCCTGAGAGAAAAGTCAGATTGAAAACGTATCTCCCTACCTGCAATGTGGAGATTAGTCTGTAGAGGGGGCTAGAGACTCCTTAGGAAGCAAATGCTATTCTACAGGTGACAGATTCATTCATTCATTTATTCATTCATTCAACAAAAATTTGAGTCCCTAAGTGTGCTAGGCACTGAAGATATAGCAGCAAACAAAACCAAATCTCTCCCTTCTTGGAACTTATTCTGTGGGATGATATGGACCAAGAACAAAAAATATATAGAAAGAACAATGCCAAGTAGTGACAGGTGCTATGAAACAAAACAAGTTGCGGGGGATAAAGAATGGGATTACTATTTAGGTAGAGTAACAGGGGAAGGTCTCTCTACTGAAGTGATTTTGCAATGGAGACATGAATGAGGAGAAGCAGCAAGGACGGAACAGTAAATACAAAGCCATGAGGCAGAAGGACACTTTATGTGTGGGACCCTAGATCAGGGTGGTTGGACTACAGGTGGTGAGAAGTGTTCACTCCAGATATATTTCAAAGGAAGGCTGTCAGCAGTGCTGGTGGGTTGGGCCTAATCACCCAATGGATGGGTGAGACAGATAAGACTAGAGGAAGAATGTGTGGGGAGATACAAATCAAGAGCTTGGTTTTAGACACATGAATTTTGAGATGACCGCTCATTCTTTTTTTTTTTTTAATTAATAAACTTTACTTTTTCGAGAAGTTTTAGGTTCACAGCAAAATTGAGTGGAAAGTATAGAGAATTCCCACTTACCCCCTGTGCCCCCACTACACACACAACTTCCCCCACTGTCAGCATCCCTCCCCACAGCGACACATTGGTGCAATCGATGAACCCATAGTGACACATTATCATCTAGAGTCTATAGTTTACACTGAGGTTCACTTTGGTATTGTACCATTTATGAGTTTTGACAAATGTATAATGACATGTGTCCATTATTGTAGTTTCAAACAGAGTAATTTCACTGCCCTAAAAATCTTTCCTGTTCTGCTTCTTTATCTTATTCATTCTTCATTCATTCATTCTACAAAATTTTTGAGTGCCTTCTACATGGCAGCACCACTCCAGGGACTTGGGAAACATCAGTGATCAAAATAGGCAAATATCCTTGCCTCCATGGAGGCTGTTCTAGTGGGAAAAGACGTATGATAAATAATAGAAATGATAAATAAGTAAAATATGTAGGATGTTACAAAGCATTAAGTGCTATGATAAAAGAAAACAATAGCGCCAGCCAAGAAAAGCCAGAAAAAAAAAAAAGGATTTACATATGTGTATGTATGTACAAATTTGGAGGGAGGGGGGAAACTTCTAGAAGGATACACATCAAGCAGCTATCACTGTTTTTCTGTGAAGAATCACGTTGGGGCTGGGTGCAGTGGCTCACATCTGTAATCCCAACACTTTGGAGGACAAGGTGGGCAGATCGCCTGAGCTCAGGACTTCGAGAAGAGCCTGGGCAAAATTGCAAAACCCCAGCTCTACTAAAATATCCAAAAATTAGCCGGGAATGGTGGCGTGCCTCTGGTCCCAGCTTCTCAGGAGGCTGAGATAGGAGAATCACTTGAGCCCAGGAGGTGGAGGTTGAGCCAAGATTGCGCCACTGCACTCCAGCCTAGGCAACAGAACCAGATCCTGTCTCAAAAAAGTAAAAAGAAAAATAATCAGATTGGGGGTGCAGGCGGAGAAGAAAGCGAGAGGGAGGGGGAAATTTGAACATTTTAATGTAAATATTTCTGCAAGGTTTGGAAATTTTTAATAAGAATAATTGGCTTCAGTAATAGAGATGCAGGTAACTTGGAACTAGGTAATAACTCCAGATGCCCAGTGTCCTATCTAAATTGGGTTCCATTCCCACCTCTGCTGTAGGGCAATTCTGATTCTTTGAACAGGTTACTTCATCTCCTTGGTCACCACTTCCTCACACTTATTCCAAGAGTATATTACAGAGCCATGGGTTTGCAAGCTCTGCTCCCTACAGAGGCTCCAGAGACCCTTTTTTCCTCCCTTTACCTTCCCTGCAAACAGAACAACCCTGATGTAGCTGGCTTCACACACTAGCCTTCCCAAAGGATGTTTAAACCAAGAATTCCACAGCTTAAAGAAACTTGAAAAACACTGGGCTGGATAACTTTTAAAGTCCTTTATGCTCTAAATGCAATTAATCCCTAGTGTCTTATGGCAGAGCTGGCAAAGTATAAAACGTTAGTTATTCAGCCAAGGTTTTTTTGTTGTTGTTGTTGTTATCAGCCTCAAACAACTTTATTACTAATTTTGTATCTCCAATATAAAGTAAAAAACAAAACTTTTCTTTCATATTAATTTCCTCTCCTTTCTCTAGACATCTGCATTCATCAGTTTACTACAGTTGTGAGAAAATAAGCCAGATTGTTCATAGTTGTGAGGCTTGTCTCACTATTTGCTTGGATTTATTCCTTAATATGTATCAAACAACAGATAAACAACCATGATAGCAAATTAATGCATTGTGTCTGTCCTGACTGTTTCTATTCTAACAGTTTTGTTCACCTTACTCAATAGAAAGTTATCTATTTCAAACAATACATGAAGCAGCCTATAAAAATATATAATAAAGCAAAAAGAATTTTTACCAATGTAGGGGGGGAAATAAACATAGAGAAAGAAAATGAATCCAGTAGTTGAGTTATTTTTCAGAAACTTATCCCTGGAAATATTCATAATTGCTCTATGTGGTTTGAAATTTACTTCTGAGCACCGTAGTGGTCATAGTAGGGAGGGCAACAATATTGGTTTAAAAATCTACAGTGTCCATAAATAAAAGTGTACTAAGTGCTGATGGGAGGAGGGGAAGAAAGCTATTTATTTGGCTGACAAATGCTGTTCTCACTAAAGCCAGTTCATCAAAATAGGTGTTTATATTATGCAACAAACATACAACCATTAAACATAACAATAGAGCAATTATTCTAAACCAGAGGTAATTTTGTCTCCCCCATTTGATAATGTCTAGAGACATTTTTCATTGTCACAGCTTGGGAGAGGGTGCTACTGACTTCTAGTGGATACAGCCCAGGAATGCTGCTAAATATACTACAATGCACAGGTCAGCCCGCCACCCCAAAACAAAGAATTAATCCAAAAATATCAGCAGTGGCTGAGAAACACTGTAACAGATCCTTGCTTCTTGAAATATGGTCCATGGACCAACAACATCAACATCACCTGGGTACTTGTTAGAAATTCAGATTATCTGGCTTACCCTAGACCTATTAAATCCGCGTCTACAGTTTAACAAGACCGCCACCTCCAACCAGGTGTTTCATAAGCACATTGAAGTGTAAGAAGCACTACTACTGCAGAAATGAGAATTTCCAGTAGACACTAGTAGTAGAGAAAAGACAATGAACTTGTGATTGAATTAATGGACTCTTCATTTAATGATCACCTATTAATTGAGGAGATGGGCCAAGCGCGGTGGCTCACGCCTGTAATCCCAGCACTTTGGGAGGCCAAGGCAGGTGGATTGCTTGAGGCCGGGAGTTTGAGACCAGCCTGCCCAACATGGAAGTTCAAGTGATGTTCATGAATGTTCAAGCGATTCTCCTGCCTCAGCTTCCCAAGTAGCTGGGACTACAGATGTGCGCTACCACTCCAGGCTAATTTTTGTATTTTTATTAGAGACGGGGTTTTACCATGTTGGCCAGGCTGGTCTTGAACTCCCGACCTCAGGTGATCTGCCCACCTTGGCCTCCCAAAGTGATGGGATTACAGGCATGAGCCACTGCACCCGGCCATACATACCACCTTTTCTTTATCCGTTCATTTGTTTTGGGGGACCTGGGTTGATTCCATATCTTAACTATTGTGAATAGTGCTACAATAATCATGGGGGTGCAGATGTCTCTTCAATATAATAATTTCCTTTCCTTAGGATAAATGCCCAGTAGTGGGATTGCTGGGTCGTATGGTAGTTCTATTTGTAGATATTGAGGGACCTCCATACCGTTCTCTATAGTGGTTGTACTAGTTTATATTCCCAACAGCGTGTAAGAGTACTCTTTTCTCTGCATCCTCACCAGCATTTGTTATTTTTTTTCTTTTTGATAATAGCCACTGTAACTGGGGTGAGGCAATACCTCATTGTGGTTTTGGTTTGCATTTCTTTGATGATTAGTGATGTTGAACATTTTTTCATATATTTTTGGTCATATGTATGTCTTCTTTTGAGAAATATCTGTTCAGATCATTTCCCCATTTTTAAATCAGATTGTTAGTTTTTTTGCTGTTAAGATATTTGAATTCCTTGTATATTCTTGATGTTAATCTCCTGTTGTATGAATAGTTTGCAAATATTTTCTCCTATTTTGTAGGTTGTCTTTTCATTCTGTTGATTGATTTCCTTTGCTGTGCAGAAGATTTTTAGTTTGAAATAATCTCATTTGTTTATTTTTGTTTTGTTGCCTGTGCTTTAGAAGTCTTATTCGTAACGTCTTTCCCCAGACCAATGTTTTGAAGCATTTTCCTTATGTTTTCTTCTAGTAGTTGTATAGTTTCCGGTTTTACACTTAGGTCTTTGATTCATTGTGAGTTGATTTTTATATAGGATAAGAGGTAGGAGTCCAGTTTCATTCTTCTGCATATGGATATCCAGTTTTTGCAGCATCATTTATTGAAGAGACTATCCTTTTCCCAGTGAGTTTTCTTGGCATTTTGTCAAAAATCAGTTGGCCGCAGATATGTGGATTAATGTCTAGGTTCTCTATTCTGTTCCATTGGTCTACGTGACTGTTTCTATGACAGTACCATGTTGTTTTGGTTACTACAGCTTTGTAGTATTTTTTGAAGTCGGTGATGTGATGCTCCAGCTTTGTTCTTTTTGCCCAGAATTGCTACGGCTCTTTGGGGTCTTTTATGGTTCCATGCAAAGTCTAGGATTTTTTTCTATTTATGTGAAGAATGTCATAGGTATTTTGATGGTGACTCCATTGAATCTGTAGATTGCCTTGGCTAGTATGGTCATTTTAATGATATTAATTCTGATGAGCATGGGATGTCTTTCCATTTGTTTGTATCCTCCTAAATTTCTTTCATCAGTGTTTTGTAGTTTTCCTTGTAGAAGTCTTCCACCTCTTTGGTTAAATTGCTTCCTAGGTGGTGGTGGTTTGTATTAATAGCTATTGTAAATGACATTGCCTTCTTGATTTCTTTTTCAGCTGATTCATTGTTTGTGTATAGAAGCACTATTTTTTTTTTGTATTCTGCAACTTTACTGAATTCATTTATTAATTCTTAGAATTTTTTGGTAGCATCTTTAGGTTTTTCTATATAGATGATCATGTCATCTGCACAGACGACTATTTGACTTTCTCCTTTCCAATGTGGATACCCTTTCTTTCTTTCTCTTACCCATTTGCTCTAAGACTTCCAGTACTAGGTTGAATAAGACTGGGGAGAGTAGGCATCCTAATCCTGTTCCAGTTCTTAAAGAAAATGCTTTCAGTTTTTCTCCATTTAGTAAGACATTAACTGTGGGTTCGTCATATATGGCTTTTGTTATTTTGAAGTATGTTCCACTGATGCCTAGTTTGTTGAGGGTTTTTATCATGAAGGGACATTGAATTTTATCAAATGTTTTTCCTGCATCTATTGAGATAATCATCTGGTTTTTGTTCTTAATTCTATTGATATAATTTATGACATTTATTGATTTGCATATATTGAACCATTTTGCATTCCTGCAATAAATCTCACTTAATCGTGGTGTATTGTCATTTTGAGGTGTTGTTAGATTTGATTTGTTAGATTTTATTGAAGATTTTTCCATCTATGTTCATCAGGGATATTGGCCTGTAGTTCTATGTTCAACTGGGATAATGGCCTGTAGTTTTATTTTTTTTGCTGAGTCCTTGTCTGGTTTTGGTATCAGGGATATGCTGGCTTCATAGAATGAGTTAGGAATAATTTCCTCTGCTTTAATTTTTTTGAAATATTTTGAGAAAAATTGATATTAATTTTTCTTTAAAGGTTCAGTAGAATTTAGTGGTGAAGGCTGCAAGGGGGTGCTGCAGGGCCGTTTTTCAGACCTTGAATGTGGGTACCTATGTGGCCAACCCTCTGGCCTAAGGGGTCAGAGGACCACAGCAATGGATAAACAGCTAAGATTTGACTGGAGTGTGGAAGGGAGAGCACGGAAGTGAAGCGGGGGAGCAGAGATACACATGTGGCGATTGGAAGCCCAGGAGGGCAGCATGGAGGCACCAGGCCTCTGCAGCCCCCTCTTCCTTTTATGGATTGGATCTGCCTAGAATCAGGAAGGACTTCCCATCTCCAGGATTGTTAATCTAACAATCTGATTAAAAAATGGGGAAATGATCTGAACAGATATTTCTCAAAAGAAGACATACATATGACCAACAAATATATGAAAAAATGTTCAACATCACTAATCATCAAAGAAATGCAAACCAAAACCACAATGAGGTATTGCCTCACTCCAGTTACAGTGGCTATTATCAAAAAGAAAAAAAAAAATAACAAATGCTGGTGAGGATGCAGAGAAAAGAGTACTCTTACACGCTGTTGGGAATATAAACTTGTACAACCACTATAGAGAACAGTATGGAGGTCCCTCAATATCTACAAATAGAACTACCATACGACCCAGCAATCCCACTACTGGGCATTTATCCTAAGGAAAGGAAATTATTATATTGAAGAGACATCTGCACCCCCATGCCCCTCCTGCTTGGGGGCAGGCACACAGTGGTTTAGTCAGCTCAAGGCAGAGTTCTCCATGAACGGGATTGCCAGACTGTTCCATTGGCTGGAAGTGCAGTAGCATGAGGTGGTTTCCCTGCTACACAAGACCAGAATCACAGCGAATCCCCAGCTCAGGCTCCACACAGCTGTGGCTAGGTGGAGAAGATGGACCCCCAGTGTGGGTCAGGTGCAGTGGCCACTGACCCCCAGACGAGGGCGCACTCCAGAGATGTCTGGTCTCAAGATGGCACCCAGCGGCAGCAGCTTGGCTCACAGAGGGAGGGTAGTGGATGGAGAGTACACACTTTGTGTTCCTCATCAGGACAATGCAGCTATGTGAATTCCTGGCAGTTCTACAAATGGGGCTTAGGGCTTGAGAGGACTGTAGGATTCTCCAGTAGTGAGGACTGTAGGTGTGTGTGGTGGCAATAGGGGGTTATGGGGATCTTCTGCTTACCTTTTCCTGGAAATGGGAAGTCCCTCCTGATTCTAGGCAGATCCAATCCATAAAAGGAAGAGGGGCCTGCAGAGGCCTGGTGCCTCCACCCTGCCCTCCTGGGCTTCCAATCACCACATGTGCATCTCTACTCCCCCACTGCACTTCTGTGCTCTTCCTTCCACACTCCAGTCAAATCTTAGCTGTTTATCCATTGCTGTGGTCCTCTCCTGTTGGGAGAAGGAGTGCCAGGCATCTCTCACGAGCCCTCTTGCTCCACCTCAGCTGTGTGATGGCCCATGTTTCATGTAGCAGGGGCTGGTAGCATTGGACTTTGGACCATCTTCTCGCTACATCTCTCTGAATCTACATGATTTTTTTCTATTTATTTGAAAAATAACCTTGAATACACTTAAATAAACATGAGTTTTTTTCCCAGGAAATGTAGACAGTTAAGACTATTCCTATGTCTTGATCATGTCTTTCTACTGAATTTTTATTTTACAGTCACATTAGTTCATATTTACAGGTACGCCATGGGTTTTTTTGTTTGTTTGTTTTTAACAGTTTTTAAACTGTTATAAACAGGTGAGCAAACTGTAAAAGAAACAAGACAAACATAGATATCTTTTGTATTCCTACAGTATTTCTATTGTACAGTTTCTTAGTAATTCAAGTATCAAATGTACATTGAATACTTAAGATGTTATTGTTTCTAGAAATTTTATGTTTAACTTTGCATTCCCTGGACTACTGTGTATTTTGAATTTATTTGCAACAGCAAATAATAAAGCAATTCAATAACTACATAAATAAAATTATTTAATTCAAAATTTAGGCTAGGCATGGTGGCTCACATCTGTAATCCCAGCAAGTTGGGAGGCTGAGGCAATAGGATAGGTTGAGCCCAGGAGCTCTAGAACAGCTTGGGCAACATAGAAGAGACCCTGTCTCTACCAAAAATAAATTTTTAAAAAATCCAGCTGGTCATGGTGGCACGTGCTGATGGTCCCAGCTACTTGGGAGGCTGAGGTGGGAAGACTGCTTGAGCCAGCAGGTTGAGGCTGCAGTGAAGTGTGATTGCGCCACTGCACTCCAGCCTGGGCAATGAAGTGAGATCTTGCCTCAAAAGAAAAAAAAAAAGTATTCAAAGCACTAAAATATGAGGAAATTTCCAAAACAAGAAATAAAACACTGACATATTACCATCCCTGGTCAGTGAAAGTATTATCTAGGAATATGTTTAATATAAATTAAAGTTCCTTAGTGGATAAGAGAAGCCATCTAATTTCAACTTAGAAACCGGTCTTCCAAACATTTGGGGCTTAAGAAATTCCGAAATGCTTTTAGTTAAGCATTACTATTGCTACCTTTTGAACTCAAGCACATTTTTAAGGAAATGTAATCCACGTGCTTCAAATTCATTTTTACTTTATCTACCAAGATATACTTTGTAAGCTCTTCTGATTCCTATGAGATATTTTGCTGATAATAGAAATCTTATCAAGAAATGGAGATGTTAAGAAGAGGCCTATACCCAGACTGCCATAATGATGACCTTACTGACTTTTTTGTTAATTATACTTTAAGTTCTAGGGTACATGGGTACAACGTACAGTTTTGTTACATATGTATACATGTGCCATGTCGGTGTGCTGCACCCATTAACTCATCATTTACATTAGGTATATCTCCTAATGCTATCCCTCCCCGCTCCCCCACCCCACGACAGGCCCCGGTGTGTGATGTTCCCCTTCCTGTGTCCAAGTGTTCTCATTGTTCAATTCCCACCTATGAGTGAGAACATGCGGTGTTCGGTTTTTTGTCCTTGGGATAGTTGCTGAGAATGATGGTTTTCAGCTTCATCCATGTCCCTACAAAGGACATGAACTCATCCTTTTTATGGCTGCATAGCATTCCATGGTGTATATATGCCACATTTTCTTAATCCAGTCTATCATTGTTGGACATTTGGGTTGGTTCCAAGTCTTTGCTATTGTGAATAGTGCCGCAATAAACATACATGTACATGTGTCTTTATAGCAGCATGATTTATAATCCTTTGGGTATATACCCAGTAATGGGATGGCTGGGTCAAATGGTATTTCTAGTTCTAGATCCTTGAGGAATCGCCACACCGACTTCCACAATGGTTGAACTAGTTTACAGTCCCACCAACAGTGTAAAAGTGTTCCTATTTCTCCACATCCTCTCCAGCACCTGTTGTTTCCTGACTTTTTAATGATCGCCATTTTAACTGGTGTGAGATGGTATCTCATTGTGGTTTTGATTTGCCTTTCTCTGATGGCCAGTGATGATGAGCATTTTTCCATGTGTCTGTTGGCTGCATAAATGTCTTCTTTTGAGAAGTATCTGTTCATATCCTTCGCCCACTTTTTGATGGGGTTGTTTTTTTCTTGTAAATTTGTTAGAGTTCTTTGTAGATTCTGGATATTAGCCCTTTGTCAGATGAGTGGATTGCAAAAATTTTCTCCCATTCTGTAGGTTGCCTGTTCACTCTGAAGGTAGTTTCTTTTGCTGGGCATGAGCTCTTTAGTTTAATTAGATCCCATTTGTCAATTTTGGCTTTTGTTGCCATTGCTTTTGGTGTTTTAGACATGCAGTCGTTGGCCCTGCCTATGTCCTGAATGGTAATGCCTAGGTTTTCTTCTAGGGTTTTTATGGTTTTAGGTCTAACATTTAAATCTTTAATCCATCTTGAATTAATTTTTGTCTAAGATGTAAGGAAGGGATCCAGTTTCAGCTTTCTACACATGGCTAGCCAGTTTTCCCAGCATCATTTATTAAATAGGGAATCCTTTCCCCATTTCTGGTTTTTGTCACGTTTGTCAAAGATCAGATGGTTGTAGATGTGTGGCATTATTTCTGAGGATTCTGTTCTGTTCTGTTGGTCTATATCTCTGTTTTGGTACCAGTACCATCTTGTTTTGGTTACTGTAGCCTTGTAGTATAGTTTGAAGTCAGGTAGTGTGATGCCTCCAGCTTTGTTCTTCTGGCTTAGGACTGTCTTGGCAATGCGAGCTCTTTTTTGGTTCCATATGAAATTTAAAGTAGTTTTTTCCAACTCTGTGAAGAAAGTCATTGGTAGCTTGAAGGGAATGGCATTGAATCTATAAATTACCTTGGGCAGTATGGCCATTTTCACAATATTGATTCTTCCTATCCATGAGCATGGAATGTTCTTCCATTTGTTTGTATCCTCTTTTATTTCCTTGAGCAGTGGTTTGTAGTTCTCCTTGAAGAGGTCCTTCCCATCCCTTGTAAGTTGGATTCCTAGGTATTTTATTCTCTTTGAAGCAATTGTGAATGGGATTTCACTCATGATTTGGCTCTCTGTCTGTTATTGGTGTATAAGAATGTTTGTGATTTTTGCACATTGATTTTGTATGCTGATACTTTGCTGAAGTTGCTTATCAGCTTAAGGAGATTTTGGGCTGAGATGATGGGGTTTTCTAAATATACAATCATGTCATCTGTAAACAGGGACAATTTGACTTCCTCTTTTCCTAATTGAATACCCTTGATTTCTTTCTCCTGCCTAATTGCCCTGGCCAGAACTTCCAACACTATGTTGAATAGGAGTGGTGAGAGAGGGCATCTCTGTCTTGTGCCAGTTTTCAAAGGGAATGCTTCCAGTTTTTGCCCATTCAGTATGATATTGGCTGTGGGTTTGTCATAAATAGCTCCTATTATTTTGAGATACGTCCCATCAATACCTAATTTATTGGGAGTTTTTCGCATGAAGGGCTGTTGAATTTTGTCGAAGGCCTTTTCTGCGTCTATTGAGATAATCATGTGGTTTTTGTCATTGGTCTGTTTATATGCTGGATTACATTTATTGATTTGTGTATGTTGAACCAGCCCTGCATCCCAGGGATGAAGCCCACTTGATCATGGTGGATAAGCTTTTTGATGTGCTGCTGGATTCAGTTTGCCAGTATTTTATTGAGGATTTTTGCGTCGATGTTCATCAGGGATATTGGTCTAAAATTCTCTTTTTTTATTGTGCCTCTGCCAGCCTTTGGTATCAGGATGATGCTGGCCTCATAAAATGAGTTAGGGAGGATTCCCTCTTTTTCTATTGATTGGAATAGTTTCAGAAGGAATGGTATCAGCTCCTCCTTGTACCTCTGGTAGAATTCGGCTGTGAATCCGTCTGGTCCTGGACTGTTTTTTGTTGGTAGGCTATTAATTATTGCCTCAATTTCAGAGCCTGTTATTGGTCTATTCAGGGATTCAACTTCTTCCTGGTTTAGTCTTAGGAGGGTGTATGTGTTGAGGAATTTATCCATTTCTTCTAGATTTTCTAGTTTATTTGCATACAGGTGTTTATGATGTTCTCTAATGGTAGTTTGTATTTCTGTGGAATTGGTGGTGATATCCCCTTTATCATTTTTTATTGCATCTATTTGATTCTTCTCTGTTTTTTCTTTATTAGTCTTGCTAGTGGTCTATCAATTTTATTGATCTTTTCAAAAAACCAGCTCCTGGATTCATTGATTTTTTTGAAGGGTTTTTTGTGTCTCTATCTCCTTCAGTTCTGCTCTGATCTTAGTTATTTCTTGCCTTCTGCTAGCTTTTGAATGTATTTGCTCTTGTTTCTCTAGTTCTTTTAATTGTGATGTTAGGGTGTCAATTTTAGATCTTTCCTACTTTTTCTTGTGGGCATTTCGTGCTATAAATTTCCCTCTACACACTGCTTTAAATGTGTCCCAGAGATTCTGGTATGTTGTGTCTTTGTTCTCATTGGTTTCAAAGAACATCTTTATTTCTGCCTTCATTTCGTTATGTACCCAGTGGTCATTCAGGAGCAGGTTGTTCAGTTTCCATGTAGTTGAGTGGTTTTTAGTGAGTTTCATAATCCTGAGTTCCAGTTTGATTGCACTGTGGTCTGAGAGACAGTTTGTTATAATTTCTGTTCTTTTACATTTGCTGAGGAGAGCTTTACTTCCAACTATGTGGTCAATTTTGGAATAAGTGCAATGTGGTTCTGAGAAGAATGTGTATTCTGTTGACTTGGGGTGGAGAGTTCTGTAGATGTCTATTAGGTCTGCTTGGTGCAGAGCTGAGTTCAATTCCTGGATATCCTTTTTAACTTTCTGTCTCGTTGATCTGTCTAATGTTGACAGTGGGGTGTTAAAATGACCCATTATTATTGTGTGGGAGTCTAAGTCTCTTTGTAGGTCTCTAAGGACTTGCTTTATGAACCTGAGTGCTCCTGTATTGGGTGCATATATATTTAGAATAGTTAGCTCTTCTTGTTGAATTCATCCCTTTGCCATTATGTAATGGCCTTCTTTGTCTCTTTTGATCTTTGTTGGTTTAAAGTCTGTTTTATCAGAGACTAGGATTGCCACCCCTGCCTTTTTTTGTTTTCCATTTGTTTGGTAGATCTTCCTCCATCCCTTTATTTTGAGCCTATGTGTGACTCTGCACATGAGATGGGTTTCCTGAATACAGCACACTGATGGGTCTTGACTCTTTATCCAGTTTGCCAGTCTGTGTCTTTTAATTGGAGCATTTAGCCCATTTACATTTAAGGTTAATTTTGTTATGTGTGAATTTGATCCTGTCATTATGATGTTAGCTGGTTATTTTGCTTGTTAGTTGATGCAGTTTCTTCCTAGCCTCAATGGTCTTTACAATTTGGCATGTTTTTGCAGTGGCTGGTACCGCTTGTTCCTTTCCATGTTTAGTGCTTCCTTCAGGAGCTCTTTTAGGGCAGGCCTGGTGGTGACAAAATCTCTCAGCATTTGCTTGTGTGTAAAGTATTTTATTTCTCCTTCACTTATGAAGCTTAGTTTGGCTGGATATGAAATTCTGGGTTGAAAATTCTTTTCTTTAAGAGTGTTGAATATTGGCCCCCACTCTCTTCTGGCTTGTAGAGTTTCTACCGAGAGATCTACTGTTAGTCTGATGGGCTTCCCTTTGTGGGTAACCCGACCTTTCTCTCTGGTTGCCCTTAACATGTTTTCCTTCATTTCAACTTTGGTGAATCTGACAGTTATGTGTCTTGGAGTTGCTCTTCTCAAGGAGTATCTTTGTGGCGTTCTCTGTATTTCCTGAATTTGAATGTTGGCCTGCCTTGTTAGGTTGGGGAATTTCTCCTGGATAATATCCTGCAGAGTGTTTTCCAACTTGGTTCCATTCTCCCTGTCACTTTCAGGTACACCAATCAGATGTAGATTTGGTCTTTTCACATAGTCCCATATTTCTTGGAGGCTTTGTTTGTTTCTTTTTACCCTTTTTTCTCTAAACTTCTCTTCTCGCTTCATTTCATTCATTTGATCTTCAATCACTGATACCCTTTCTTCCAGTTGATTGAATCGGCTACTGAAGCTTGTGCATTCATCATGTAGTTCTCATGCCATGTTTTTCAGCTCCATCAGGTCATTTAAGGACTTCTCTACACTGGCTATTCTAGTTAGCCATTCGTCTAATTTTTTTTTCAAGGTTTTTAGCTTCTTTGCTATGGGTTCGAGCTTCCTCCTTTAGCTCGGAGAAGTTTGATTGTCTGAAGCCTTCTTCTCTCAACTCGTCAAAGTCATTCTCCGTCCAGCTTTGTTCCATTGCTGATAAGGAGCTGCATTCCTTTGGAGGGGGAGAGGCTCTCTGATTTTTAGAATTTTCAGTTTTTCTGCTCTGTTTTTTCCCTGTCTTTGTGGTTTAATCTACCTTTGGTCTTTGATGATGGTGATGTACAGATGGGGTTTTGGTGTGGATGTCCTTTCTGTTTGTTAGTTTTCCTTCTAACAGTCAGGACTCTCAGCTGCAGGTCTGTTGGAGTTTGCTGGAGGTCCACTCCAGACCCTGTTTGCCTGGGTATCAGCAGCAGAGGCTGCAGAACAACAAATATTGCTGAACAACAAATGTTGCTGCCTGAATGTTCCTCTGGAAGCTTCGTCTCAGAGGGGTACCCGGCCGTGTGAGCTGTCAGTCTGCCCCTACTGGGGTGTGCCTCCCAGTTAGGCTACTCAGGGGTCAGGGATCCACTCGAGGAGGCAGTCTGACCGTTCTCAGATCTCAAACTCCATGCTGGGAGAACTACTACTCTCTTCAAAGCTGTCAGACAGGGACATTTAAGTTTGCAGAGGTTTCTGCTCCCTTTTGTTCAGCTGTGCCCTGCCTTCAGAGGTGGAGTCTACAGAGGCAGGCAGGCCTTCTTGAGCTGCGGTGGGCTCCACCCAGTTCGAGCTTCCCAGCAGCTTTGTTTACCTACTCAAGCCTCATCAATGGCAGGCGCCCTTCCCCCAGCCTTGCTGCTGCCTTGCAGTTCGATCTCAGACTGCTGTGCTAGCAATGAGTGAGGCTCCATGGGCGTGGGACCCTCTAAGCCAGGTGCAGGATATAATCTCCTGGTGTGCCGTTTGCTAAGGCCGTTGGAAAAGCACAGTATTAGGGTGGGCATGACCCAATTTTCAAGGTGTCATCTGTCACAGCTTCCCTTGCCTAGGAAAGGGAATTCCCTGACCCCTTGCACTTCCCGGGTGATGCGATGCCTCGCCCTGCTTTGGCTCATGCTCAGTGGGCTGCACCCACTGTCCTGCATCCACTGTCTGACAAGCCCCAGTGAGATGAACCTGGTACCTCAGTTGGAAATGCAGAAATCACCCATCTTCTGCATCGCTCACGCTGGGAGCTGTAGACTGGAGCTATTCCTGTTTGGCCATCTGGGACATGATTTTGACCTTACTGACTTTTGAAGGAAAAAGAATCTTTTTCTGGTTTTAGTCATACTCCTTTCCTTCCATCTCAGATGTAATAACAAATTAAATATAAATAAAAATATCTTGACATGGAATCAGCTGGTTGTGGGCAAGGTACATGCAGAAAGATGTGAGCAGGACACTCGACTCTTTCACTTTAGGTAAGGCTGGCTTGGAATACCACAACCATAAAACAGTGAAGGGTTTAGGCACAATCAATGAGTCAAGGGGTCAAAGAAGAATTCCACTTCTCTTTTCCAATCCAAATTCTACAACCTCACTGCCCGACCTTCTTGAGCAGAAGCCTTAAGTAATTTATATTAGCAGTGCATTCCTTTGTGTTCCCACCCTCTATCACTTTCCTCCAGACACAGGGGCTGACGTTCTCCAGACAGATGAGGATTTAGAGACATGGGAGAGTACAAAGGGAAGTGTGAGGTTGAGGTGTCCCCAGTGAATGGGTCAATATCATAAGAGCAGTGGAGCCCTCAGCTACCTTTGCCCTACTTGTCCAGTGCAGGGCCCACTGCTTGGCAACAACAGCACAGGGTGAGGAACAGGATTGCCACCTTTGGTGGATGGCTGACCAGGGCACAGAAATCCATGCAGCAGCAAATCTGT
This sequence comes from Pongo abelii, assembly GCF_028885655.2. NCBI lineage: Eukaryota > Metazoa > Chordata > Mammalia > Primates > Hominidae > Pongo > Pongo abelii. The sequence continues at coordinate 167,052,424 of NC_085928.1, read as the reverse complement.
CCAGGACCAACCCCTGCAGCCAGCAGAGGCCTTCCCATGTCATAAGTCACTGCTTTCACAGATAAATGACCTTTGCAGAATATTTCCTTGTCCCCTAAAATGCTAGACAAGCAGAAGCCCAGAGCACTAGAACAATCTTCTCAGGCCCTGGGGGCCTTGACCAAGCCCCAGGTGGGACAGAAACAGCCCTTGGAGCCTGAATTCGAGATGCCTTGTTTGGTTTTCCAATAACCTCCACTTTTAGGAGTCTGGCTTAAATAACCCAGTTATCTCACATACCTCATGGGATACCTACTCAGAGTATGTAGAGGGTGGGTTGGAGTCCCAGGGCCAGAACTAGAGTAGAGCACTCTAACCACAATAACTGAGAATAGAAGCAGTCAGCACCAAGGTTCTGAGTCAATATCCTTGCAATATCACTGTAGGCTCTGAACCTTCTTTATGCCCAGTGTCTGGCACAGCACTAGGCACAGAGCAAGTGCTCAACACAGTGCAGTGCAGTGCAGTGAATTTACAAATGGATCAGCAAATGAGGAGCAAGGGACAAGTCTGCCCAGCACCTGACTTAATAGAGATGTCCATACCATCAATGTGCAGTCTTGAGCTTGTGACTGAATCACAGTCTTTCTGTGGACTTTTAATATTGCATGTGACTTTTCACTTATAGTTAGGGTGACAGCCCTTATTAGGAAAGGTTAATTGTCTTATGATGCAGTATGAAAGTTTGAAAACCCACAGAGACTGCCACAAATAAATGATATCTGAATCTCAGCATTGAAAAAGAAACAGAATGGTTAAGACGTTAACCATTTGCTGGGAGTACATGCATGGTATTTTCAAACATTTGATACATTGAAGAAAACACAGAATTAGTGAAAATTGATTTCAAAGATGCTTCACTCTTTAATCATGATGGGGAAAATTTAGGTTTGAAAAATGTGGAATAGTTTAGAAGTACAATTTAAAGATCTAAGCTAGCAATATTCAATGTTTTAAATAAATTAGCTTCATTACAGTTATTCATAAAGGTAGAGAAGTGCAGAAGTCAGTCCATCAGGAGGGGTGGTTTGGATCATGGACTCCAGTAGAAAAGGCCTTGGTTTACAGACTTAACCTTTGAATCTATAATAATGACTAATTCATTGCATATTTGAGGATTAAATGAGGGAAGCATCCAAAAAAATATGACTTTCTTCTAAAAGCTCTTAGTACATTTACTCCTAAATTGAATCAGCATTCACATTATAGGATCTGTTTATCATAGACATTAATTACACATGCATTTTTATCTCTAGGAAAATATCAGGAGGAAGGATGATGCATAACTTGTCCCCACTGCTTCCACCTCCAGCCCACCCATATCTAGGAAAGTCCTGGTTGAGGAGTGGACCTGGTAAACAGTTATTATAATAACTGTTCTGGGGAGGTGCTATGTCATATTATTCTTCAAACCGAGTGGTAACTGAAGAAAAAAAAATTAACTGCCAATTTTTTTATATCCAATGGTCTTCAGACACAATTCTTATTATCTGAGTATTTTACATCTCTGAGGCTATCACCTAAAATCTTTTTATGTATAAAATAAACTTAGTTGATCATTTTATCCCTCAGAAGGCTAGCCCACTGCAATAATAACTTTGTGACAGTTGAAAGGTTAATTGAATCTATTATAACAGCACAGCTCAATTTTAATCCATTTCCTGGTGGAAAAAAATTCTAGTGAAGGTATTTTTCCCCGATTATAAAAGTATAATATTCCCTGTAAAATATTGGAAAATAGGAAAAAAAACTAAAGAAAGTCATCCTTAATCTTATCATTTTACCACTTTTAAAAATGATATGTGTTTCCTTCCAGAATTTTTTCTATGTTGGAAAATATTTTGACCTTATGGAGCAGGATTATTTTTTCAAAGATGCTTCACTTTTTAATCATGATGGTGAAAATTTAGGTTTGAAAAATGTGGAATACTTTAGAAGTACAATTTAAAGATCTAAGCTAGCAATGTTCAATTATAGCTGCCTTTGCTACAAAATTTTATCAGGATAACCTTTTAAATTAAATATTTTTGTTGAAACACTGGAAACAACAGTCATGTTAACTAACATTTTCTTAATTTAATATGTAAAGAAATGCCAGATTTCTCTTTACGAGTAACATTTATCTCACTGCTATATTTGATATCTAGATTAATACCTTTATTTAAAAGGATATTCTTTTGCCATTTCTTGGTAAAATATATTTCTTTATATATAAATATATAAATTTATATATATATATAAATTTATATATATATAAATATATAAAATGCCTATGGCATTTCCTTTGACACTAAAACTAAACGTAATAATTCCAAAAATTTTAACATTTTTCAAACAAGTTTGAAATACAGAAAAATGTTTATATTATGTCTTACAATATTATTCACTGTTAATCAAATTATGTTCTAGACCAGAGGTTGGCAAACTTCCCATATAAAAGTCCAAGTAGTAAGTATTTTTGGACAGGTTGTGTGGTCTCTGTTGAAGCTACTCGATTCTGCCATTGTAGTAGGTAAACAACTATAGATAATTCATAAATGGATGGCCACGACTGTGTTCCAATAAAACTTTGTTTAAACAAACAAGCAGTGAGTCAGACTTTGCCCATGGACAGTAGTTTATCAACCCTTGCTCTAGATTTTTCTGGCTGCCACATTCACCTGGAGTTTTGTGTTAGATGGAGTGTAAGGGTTTCTGATCTTCCATGCGAGACTTATGGTAAACGTAGCTGATTGAACATGTTTATCTCTACTAGCAATAAAACCCCACTTAAATGATAATAAAGGAAATAAAAGGTATACGCTTAGGGGGATGGAGAAGAAGACAGCAGACAGAGATGAATCAACACAATGTTGGGCAGAGTGAAGCAGATGCAAGAGTGTTCACTGACCTAGCAGTAAGCAGTGCCCAGGTAATACCATTGTGGTCCAAGAGAGGTGCCATATAGGAAGGATTTTATCCAGTTCTGCTGAGGTCTTCTAACCATCATTGGAGGGGCAGCAAATGGTTCCTCAGTAATGCTAGGTTATAATCTGATGCAGTCACTGTCTGAGCTGGCACACTTAGCTCATCTGTAAAACTCAAAGGAATTGGTTTTGGGGGAAAGGGGCCCTAACTCTAACTGTAAATATATTGGTATTCAGAGGGCTTAGACAAGAATAGTGCCAACAATAACTAGCAGTTTAACATTCACTGCTTTTACTGCTATTAAGCTATTCTGAAACCCTTTCCCTCTAGCCTGCTTTCTAAGACCCAAAGGAAATATTCATCAATATTTGCAGTCACTCCTAGTACTCATTGATGAGGAGCTATCATATAAGGAAGGAGTAGAAAATGAGAAGACAAGAAATGCCAGAAGGAGGATTCTACGATGCTGATTTGCATGTCAGGGTCTCGGTCCAGGAAGGAAGCAGCAGGCAGAGGGAGGCTGGTAGCCATGGTGCCTAGTGGGCTATGTAGTGACTCACTCCACCGCCCTGCTTGAGTCCAGCAAACAAAGGCGGTGTGTTAGGAAATGGTGCGCTTGATTGTAACAGATGCAAACTTCAAGGGTCACTGGAGTCACATATAAGAGGTTTCACTAACTCGGAGCCAATAACTCCCATTTTTTTCCCAGCAGAATATTTGGAGAATTGATGAGAAAAAAAAAGTACGCATAGTTGACTGATTTCTTTTTTGTAGAGATGGACACTTTTTGTACTCTATTCCCTCTTCTGTCCCACACTAGACACTATTTATATTCAGATCCTATATGCTGTATTCAAAGGGGAAAATCATTTGGACTTCTTGGGTTTTTACTACCACTATTCCCTGCTTGTCTTTCCTTTGATTTGACTTCCTTTCTTCCTAATAAATCTTCCTATCTTCTCCCTCTCTTTGTTGTTCTCCTTTCCTGTCTCAGTTTGCTGTATTTGCATTTCCTTATCTCATGCACATTCCTTTCCTTCTTGTGGGGAGTTGTTTTTTGTTCTTTGTTTTTGAGATAGGGCCTCCATGTTGCCCGGGCTGGAGTGCAGTGATGCAAACACGGCTCACTGAAGCCCCAAGCCTCAGGCTCAAGCCATCCTCCCACCTCAGCCCCCAAAGTAGCTGGAACTATAGGCACAGGCCACTACACCCAGCATTTTTTTTTTTTTTCATAGAGATGTGGTCTTACTATGTTGCCCAGTGGTCTACTCTATTTGAGAATGTCAAAGAAAAAAAACACCTCCCAATTTCCCAGTGCCAGCAGACTTTGGGCTTTTTGACAGCAGCTTTTTGGAGATAATTTCATTGACTTTGAGCATTATAATATTGATGAAGGTGATAGATAATTTTAAAAAGGTGAACAAATTATTTTGTTTAATCCTGGTGACAAGTCTGTAGTGTAGTTAGCACTGTCCTCATTTTATGAATGAGAAAATAGAAAGGCGAATAACCTGTCCAAGGTAATATAGCCAGTAGAAGGCAGAATCAGGACTTGGCCCTGGCTCTATGATCTTGCCACTGCTTCTCTATCCCACACTGCCTTCTCGTACATGCCATTCTCATCCCCACCTCCATGCCTTTACCCAAACTGTGGCTCCTCTAGGTGCCCTCTATTTTATTTATCTAGGCCTAGCATTCATCAAGGCTGGCCTATGTCTTACTTCCTACACCCCCGTGATTCCCAGTACTTCTCATTTGGCACTTGATCATGGATTGCTCTTTTAAATATTCATATACTTCCGACATCTCTTTTTTGAACTGTAAAACTCTGAATCTTTTTATAGTTTTAGCACTCAGCCCAATGTCTCATCCTTGGTAAGTCCTCAGAGTATTTGTTAATGATGGTGATGCTGGTAGACATTTCCCCAGTGCAGGATAACAAATGAAATCAACCTTCCTCAAGCTTAATGGCTATTCATGTTGTTACAGCAGCTGCATCAATGACGAGTAATCTGTAACATTTTTCAGAACTTATACTCGATAAGAGTACAATTACCACATGAAAATGCCTTCCTCAGAGGCTTCCAGTCTTACCTATAGCCTGAAGAACTGAATTTCCTTAAGACTAGAATTATTTTCTAAAATTGGCTTTCAAATTCATGGTATATCCCAAGAATTGGCTGCACAAAATTAGTTGCTTTCTATTCAATAACACCTCATTTAGCAGCAGTGACTGAAATAAAATGCCCCCTAACTTTCTTATGTCAGCTGCATGATCATTAAGTCAACAGGGAATAGATGGTTGGCATCTTAGGAAAGTCAGGCTTAGTTAGTAGTTGCTAAAGGCCACTTCTAACAGGAGCATCAATGAGTTTGATACACACTACGTGGAGTTGATATACACTATGTGGAGGTCCTATATACCCTGCACCAACATATCTGACATAATAAACCTCCTGGTAAATACATATCACTCTCCCATGAGTGTTCTTCTGATGCCTGATGGCGGCCAGCCCAGAAGGTCTTAGTTCAGAACTGCCAACAGGAGAGAGCAATGCAATGGATGACTCACATATACATGATCTTAGGCTCATCCTTCCTTCCTCTGGGGAAAAAAAAAAGTAAACGGACCCATTTTAGTGGAGTATATTAATGGAATTTCCTAAAATTTTCTGTGCCCTATATCTGGTTACTGCTATGCATTTTGCAGAGTTGCAAAGTAATTGGTTGCACATGGAATGGTACCTACAGGGGATCACAGCTTGCCTGCCTTATTTGCCTCTGTACAACTTTTGATAAATCTGTGCTTGGAAGAGCCAAGTGTTTATTTCTACCTTATGGGCTTCCACTGACTCAGTGTGACCACAAAGTGGCTCTATATTGTTGCCAGAAATCAACTACATTAGTGTCATGCAAATATATAGAGAGATATGTGTGTATTTGATTTAAAATTCATGTAAATTCGAAAATTACTTTCATGTCTAGAAACTGTGCTAACTCCTCTGAAAATACCCCAGATTCCTTTCTGATCATGTTGACATTGACTACTTTGTATTCTTAATGTTTGGACATCTAACTTATATTTGGCAACCATCAAGAGTACCTGGTAGGAAAAAGCTGAGTTCTTCCGAGTGAACTTCCCCTGGCGGATTTTGTGATCAGATAAGTACTGCAAATCATTCCTCATCCCAGAACTGAGTGACACTCATCACTTATTGGAAGGTGCATTCTTCCTAGAGGATACCAAAAATTCACTGGAGAACTAAAAGTATCAATATAGTCATTTAAAGATAAGTTCAATTTTCAGTTAGTTTCATAATTTATATTTTTCATTATTCCTACTTTGGGAAGTATTATTGGCTAAATTCCTGGAAATATCAGAAACAACATTGAAATCAATCCAAAAATATGAACAGCATTGCCACAATAACACTTTTCTGTAATTGTAAGCAGTCAGCCACCCAATCAGAAATGATCCTGATTTGAGTATTGTTTGTAAACGCTGCCCCTCATCTGTGTGTACAATCAGGTAACTGGAAAAGTGATGGCAGATGTCACTCTTCAGATTCACCTCCTTCATAATTAATATGACAGTTTTATTTTTAAGTTTGGACATTGTAAGAATAAGGAAATAATTATTTTAAAACATATGACCATTCCTTACAAGTTGAACGCAGAATTACCATGCCACCCAACAATTCTACTCTTAGGAATATACTCCAAAGAATTGAAAACAAGTGTTCAAGCCAAAACGTGTACTTGAATGTTCATAGCTGCTCTATTCACAATGACCAAAAGGTGGAAACAACTCAATTGTCCATGAATGAATGAGTAGGCAAATAAAATATAGTATATTCATATGATGGAATGCTATTTAGCCATGCAAAAAAAATGAAATACTGATGCATGCTACAACATGGATGAACCTTGAAAGCATCATAATAAGTGAAAGAAGCCAGACACAGAAGGCCACTCATTATATGATTCCATTTATATAAAATATCCAGAATAGGCAAATCTATAGAGACAAAATGCAGATTTTTGGTTGCCAAGAGCTAGGAGGAGGGGAAATGAAGAATAATTGCTTAATGAATATGGGGGTTCCATTTAGGGTGATGGAAAAGTTCTAGAACTAGGTAATGGTGATAGGTGTACAACATCATGAATGCACTTACTGCCACTGAACTGTACACTTTAAAATGGTCAAAATGGTAAATTTTATGTTACATGTATTTTACTGCAATAAGAATTTGTTTTAAATATATGACCACATATTCTGTAATAAACTCCATACTTAATATGCAGCATATCCTCCACAAATAAACACATACAATTAGTATAATTATGGAATGGTCTGGGTTAACCCTTCTATGCCAGCAGTAGCCGCAAGCACCATGTACTGGGCAGTATTTTAAATGTTTTATTTGACCCTGTAAGGTACATATTACTATTCCCAAATTGCAAAAGTGGAAACTGAAATATAGAAAACAAAATTTGCTTAAGTTCACATAACTGGCAGACCTGAGATAGACCTGAGATTTGAGCCCAGGTTGTGTAGCAGCATGGTGTGTCCTATTAGCCCCTGTACTGTGGGCTGAGCTGACCTTGTCCTGCGATAATAAAGCTTATGTACAATGGAAGTGTGCTCTCAGCTCTCAGAACAATGTTGATAAAGTTTCAGACCTTAAAGTACAGACCATTGTTATTCAAATCTGCAAGTACAACCATATTTCTATTTATCTTATTATTTATTTGCCTGATTATCATTGAACATACACATACCATGAAAGAGCTGCAAGAAGTGTAATTCTCTCTCAGTGCAAATTTACTGTGCTATGCTAGGCTATTGCCCTGGCCAGAGGTGTCCTGCGGTCCTCTGCAGTCATCGTCTGTTGGAAAAAGAGTTAAATCCAATTTCTCAAATATATCCCCCCTCCCTGTCTTTCATTCCTGGGGCTAGATTTAGTAAGTGAAGTGAGGTTTGGTTGAATCATAAAGCAGAGTCTTGGCCACAAGGCATGCATGGGGCTGAAAGAAGTAAAGAATATCATAGGCATATGCAATGGGGGTAAGAAGTGATGGATGAGAAGAGACTAACTAGAATAGAATGTCAGTCTCCCCCAAGGCTCACCATACCACCTCAAATCACACTTTCCTAGGAGTGTGGTTCACTTGCATTGGATAAACAGAGCTTCTGTATTGCCCAACTCCAGACGGTACCACTTACACTGTGGCCTGTGGGAACGATGTCCCTCCTGGACTCATGTGGTGGAAAGCCTGTGTGGCTGTTAGCAATGGCCCTGCAGATGAGCCCCGGCATCCTATCTGAAGGGATGAAATTTTCAGAGCAGCAAGGGCTCCAGGACAGATGCAGTTCTTGGCTGCAAGTTATGTTTCATCCATCCAGCAAGATCCATCCAGGTGAACACAGGATATCCATGCACAGGGCCAATCTCTGGATAGGAGCGCACTAGCAGCAGCTAGGTAGGATTCAGAGGTGGCTTCTATTCCAACAAAAAGATGGCGTGGGTCCCACCAGGATAGAAGAATGAGGACCCATAGCTTACTGTTTATATATCTCCATCTTTGTTTATTTCCCACCCAGACTATTTCCAGCCTGTTAACATAGTGGCCTCAGAACCTCAGTTAACCACCAGGTCTGCCTCCCTTGGTTCTGGATGTGGCTGGGGCAAAACCTGCCATGGGAAGGAGATTGCTGCTCTTGATAGGTGGTGAGGGCTGGCATAAGCAAGACCAGGCTCCATGATCCCTACAGCTGGAGCATGTGGTCTTTTTAGGCTCCTTACCGAAACTTAGTGCTTGAGCTACCCCTTGCCTTTTTGCCATCTAAATCCTGAGAAAGACTCCTCATTGTTTATCCCATTTGCTGCCACTTCTATCAATCCAGAGTCCAGTCCAGGACTCAATAATAATGAAGTGTTTTATGATAGAGTTTTTTCATACAGAACAATCCCAGTTACTATGTGGCTGCTCAGATGGTTGCGTGTTCATGAATGTGGGAGGCCCTCTCCTGGGGGCAACAGCTCAACAACTTTCTGCTAAGAGATTTCCTTTGAGCAATAAGCTATCATACAGTGCAGATGGGTTTTAAATATTTCAACTATTTTCAAGCAGGCCCTGGGTCATAAATGCCTTCATCTTGACTTTCTGATTTCCAGATTCCCTTTCACAAGAGAGGGCTCTCAGTGAAGCAGAAAAATTGACAATAGAGGTCTTGGTAATCTCAAAACACTATTTAATTTCAAAGTGAAGTCGTTATGATGTAAAGAATGGGGAAAATTGAACTGTGAGCTTCTTCATGCTTTTAAGAGTTTGGGATCTAAAGACTTGAAAGAAAAGAAGAGCTTTCTGAGTTGATTCCATTGCAATCCTGTCCATTAAAAGAGACACCACCATTCAAAGTCCCTTCCAGCTCTGGGACATAAGATTTTGAACTGACCCCTAACATCAGAATTCCTCCACAAGGCAAATTTCTGAGATTCTAGAGGTTCTGGAGACAATAAGACACTCCTACAGCCTCTGTTGAATTAATGTTGCCTTCTCATCCCAAAGTTCATGCTACCCTGTGGACCATTAGGAAATAGTCAGTTGAGGCAGAGGTAATTCAACTCTATTAAACTTTTACTTTAGTTCTTCGATGGATCTTTCTGTTTCCTTCAATAGGACAAAATATATAACCAGCTGTTTCCAATTTACTACTAGAAGATTGAGTTTCTGGAAGCTGAATAACATTGCTACCCTATTTTATGACTTTTCATCTAAACAGCAGTCAGAAAATGAAAGTAAAAATAATTAATCAGAAATAGTGAAAAAAAAGGCAACTCTGTTTAATATTAATTATGATGATTGATGTCATCATCATTGGATTTTAGGTCACATAAAAATGAAATAAGTTATACATGAAGACAACTTGAAAGAAGCAATAAATGAAACTAAGATTTCAAAGATATGTTGACCTCTATCATGTAAAGCATGAATTTATAGAAAAATAATTTTATGATTATGACATTTGCTTTTACTGTAGATGTTCTGGTTTCCATGGCTAACCTGACAGAGGCAATTTATTTCTTTGACTTGTTCTTCGATTCCTGTTGCCTTCAGTTCAGGTGGTTCCCACTGGAAAACAGTAATATCTTGAGCTGGGATTTGATGGGTCAATCACTTGGGCTTCTCTCAAGAGAGGTTTGGGCATGGATGGGAATGTGCCAGATAACTCATTCAATTATATGATAAAGATAAAAACTGCAATAAATACCAAAAGCAAATTATCAACAAGTCTCTACATACTGAATAAATGAAGCTGATATATAATTTATAAGATTTAAATCATTAAAAATAAATGGGTATAAATTAAATCCCTCTTTGACTTAAAAGGAGGGACTAATAATTGCTGCTCATCTAAGCATAACCTATGTAAGCTGCAGAGTATAATGGGCACTAGAGTCAAACAGTCTAGATTTGTCTGGACTGCCAGTTGCTAGCCATGTGACCTTAGATAAATTACTTGACATCTTTGAGCCTCAGATTCTTCCACAAAACTGGAAGTATCTACTTCATTGGCATGAGTATTAAATGGCAATACACACATAAAACTCTTAGAACATTGCCCAGTACTTAAAAACTAATCAATTAATGTTAGCTTTTTTTATCTTCCTGTCACGAAGCTTTGAATAGAGCAAAATATCAAGCCTTTCCTGAGCTTCCTGGTGGCATTCCTGCAACATTTCTGTGCTTCTGAGCCTCAAAACAACATGTACATCAAAAGTCTCACTTGCACATATCTTACAGTCCTAGGACTTTGGAGATGCTCAGAGAGCAAGTGATGGTTTCATGCATTGTTATGAGGTCTTCTTTCTTGCTGGACCTTCTACTTCTGCCCTGTCCCCAGAGAAATTTATTCTCATTGTATAGAATAGGATTTTGGCTTACACATCATTATTAGCTGTGTAGTAAGTTCATTTTAAAATAAGCAATTAGGTGAACATTTCAGGATACTGAGCAACCTAGATGCCAAGGGTCATTATGCAGTCTCTTTCCTCTAATTAAAACAGCATTACAGCAACATTCAAACATTTCCACCTGGCCTAGGGATCTTTTTTTTTCTTTTTCCATATACAATAGTAGCAGTAACAGTGATCATGATAATGAACATTATTAAACACATGCTCTGTGCCAAGCACGTGTCTGTCTGAGAGCCTCACATGAATTAACTCATTTTATGTTCACGTAACTAATTCATCCCAGTTTGTCCAGCACTTTCCTAGTGACAACACTGGAAGACTTGCATTTCAGGAGCCACCCTAATCCCAGGCAAATCAGGATGGCTGGTCACCCTAAACAACACTTAGAAATAGGAGCTCTTATTAGTGTTCCCAATTGAGCCACAGAGAGGTTATGTAACTTGCCCAAAGACACAAAGTGGTAAATAGGAAAGTCTTGCTCCAGAATCTGTGTTCCTAACCACCACCTTGGAGAAGAATTGAACTTTGGATAAGGGATCAGAGAAGTTGGCTTTAGAGTGGCTTCTGAGAGGAAGGGCTCTTTCTTCCCTCTCTCAGGGCAGAAACATTGCTTGTGAGAGCATCCAAGGCTCTTCAACACCTGATTTGAATAGGTTAATGGGCAAGTCGTACTCTGTTCTTTAATAGTAACATAAAGCAGCAAGCAGGCACAAGTTTTTAACAGTTTTCATATAAGAAATTTGCAAGTGTGTATGCACCAAGGGACACTACATACCACTGTGTGTTATTTGATTTCGCCATCACATGCAAACCTTCAATGTCCTCCTACAGCTCACTCCCCATCCTCTACCCTTTGCTGTGTGACTCTTATAAGTGTTTCTAAAGCTCTCTGATTCTTTAGGACAAGATTTGTTTCTCCACATGAGTCTTCTTCTTCACTGTACCACAGTTTTATTCTCCATGATTACTTTTTCACTTATTGTAATATTATAAAATTTATTTTATATTACAACTTAGATTTGCAGGGAAAATGTGCCATCATTATATCTAGAGTTGATCAAGAGCAACCAACCACTGGGTGGTGAGGAAGAAAATTAAGAGTCCCTGCCTAAAGTTAATCCCATCTGCTCATTTGAATGGCACTTTAGAAGACAATCTTTCCTTTGCATAAAAAGGTTCTTTCTCTCATCTCTCCTATGCTTATCTCCCTAAGGTGGCATCTGGGGGCATTAGGAAGTGGCTCCTTCTCCCTTGTGGTGGTGGAAAGCATTAATGTCCCTGGATAGGGGTGTGGTGTATCTTCTTGCCTAAAGGATAATGGGTTTTTTTTCACTCTACACATGGGCTGGTCCAGGGGTCTCCCTTGCCAATCTGACCTCATCTCAGTGCCCAGTGGTGTGAGATGCCCCCACTGAGTCCTGGCTTGGACAATTCTCTCTTCAATCTACTGTGCAGAGCCACACCATACTCCTTGCCTCACTATGGTGAATTCTCTGAAATGCTGACCAGCAAGATCCTCAGCTACTACTGGCTCCACTCTACTCCATAACAGAGGAAAGAGTGACCATGAAAGCTGAACCTCAGAGACTCCTTTCTGCCTGGCTTCAGGAGCTGTGCTTTTATTTAAGTTGGCTACCCTGTGTTGTTGCTGAGGGCTACCTGGGAGTGAATCTTCAGCGGTGACCATTGCCCATGGTGTTACCATAATGTATCTAATATACTTCTCCTTCTCCAGGCCAAAGCCCAAATGTGAGGGGAAGTCAGGACCCACTTCTGATGGCTTTACACTTCTCTCTCTCTCTCTCTCTCCTTCTCTCCATAATTTTCCCTGCCAGAACTAAAACGTGTTCTCTTTTACTTGTTCCATTCTATATTCTCCTACCTAACAACCATAGAACTGACCAAGCTGTCACCCTCTTCATACTACAGGTCCTACAATGTATATCCTCCATGTTCAGGAATGATAGGCTAAAGGGAGGTAAGGAAATTTAGAAAATCCTTTCTTGAGACAAAAGCCTCACTTGCAAGGCTATTATCTTGCTGCATAACCCAATTTTGGCAGTTAAAAAAATTAATTCCATTTTACTTTTTTGGTACTCCTATAACTGTTGAATATCTACTCTATCACCATTCCCACCATCACTCGACAGCCAGATAGGTGGAGGCTCAACTGGATTCAGGCAAAGGCTATGTACTCAGAAGGCAAAAAAGAAAAACATATTTAAAATCATAAATATTAGCCCTGTTACATGGTAGTTAGTGAGACATCATTTAAATTGCTTGCTTAAATCCCAGGATACAAAACTAGTGCTCAAAAATCACTTGCATTCCTATACAACAGCAGGCAAGCCAAGAGCCAAATCATGAATGAACTCCCATTCACAACTGCCACAAAAAGAATAAAATACCTAGGAATACAGCTAGCAAGGGAAGTGAAGGACCTCTTCAAGGAGAACCACAAACCGCTGCTCAAAGAAATCAGAGATGACACAAACAAATGGAAAAACAATCCATGGTCATGGATAGGAAAAATCAATATCATGAAAATGGCCATATTGTCCAAAATAATTTATAGATTCAATGCTATTCCCATTAAACTACCATTGACATTCTTCACAGAATTAGAAAAAACTATTTTAAAATTCACCTGGAACCAAAGAAGAGCCTGAATAGCCAAGACAATTCTAAGTAAAACGAATAAAGCTGGAGGCATCCAATTTCAAACTATACTACAAGGCTACAGTAACCCAAACAGCATGGTACTCGTACAAGAACAGACATACAGACCAACAGAACAGAATAAAGAACCCAGAAATAAGACCGCACACCTATAACCATCTGGTCTTTGACAAACCTGACAAAAATAAGCAATGGGGAAAGGATTCCCTATTCAATAAATGGTGCTGGGAGAACTGGCTGGCCATATGCAGAAAATTGAAACTGGACCCCTTCCTTACACCTTATACAAAAATCAACTCAAGATGGATTAAAGACTTAAATGAAAAACCCAAAACTATCAAAACCCCAGAATAAAATCTAGGCAGGACCATGCAGGACGTAGGCACAGGCAAAGATTTCATGGTGAAGATGCAACAGGCAATTGCAACAAAAGCAAAAATTGACAAATGAGATCTAATTGAACTAAAGAGCTTCTGCACAGTAAAAGAAACTATTGTCACAGTGAACAGATGATCTACAGAACGGGAGAAAAATTTTGCAATCTATCTGTCTGACAAAGACCTAATATTCAGCCTCTACAAAGAACTTAAATAAATTTACAAGGAATGAAAAAAACCAACTCCATTAAAAAGTGGGCAAAGGACATGAACAGCCACTTCTCAAAAGAAGACATACGTGTGGCCAACAAACATGAAAAAAAGCTCAATGTCACTGATCATTAGAGAAATGCACATCAAAACTACAATTAGATACCATCTCACACAAGTCAGAATGGCTATTATTAGAAAGTCAATAAAACAACAGATCCTGATGAGGTTGTGGAGAAAAAGGAATACTTTTACACTGTTGGTGGGAGTGTAAATTAATTCACCCATTGTGGAAGACAGTGTGGCAATTCCTCAAAGACCTCAAAGAGGCAGAAATGCCATATGACCCAGCAATCCCATTACTGGGTATATGCCTGAAGGAATATAAATAATTCTATTAAAAATATACATGCACATGTATGTCTATTGCAGCACTATTCACAATAGCAAAGACAGAATCAATCTAAATGCCCATTAATGACAGACTAGACAAAGAAAATTTGGTACATATACACCATGGAACACTATGTGGCCATAAAAAAAAAAAACGAGATCATGTCCTTTGCAGAGACATGGATGGAGCTGGAAGCCATTACCCTCAGCAAACTAATGCAGGAACAGGAAACCAAACACCACATGTTCTCACGTATAAAAAGGAGCTGAATTATGAGAACACATAGAGGGGAGCAACACATACTGAGGCCTGTTGGAGGGTGGGGAGGAGGAGAGAGAGCATCAGGAAGAATAGCTAGTGGATGTTGGGCTTAATACTTAGGTGAAGGGATGATCTCTGCAGCAAACCACCATGCCACATGTAACAAATCTGCACATCCTGCACATGTACCCCTGAACTTAAAAATATGGGCACGGTAGTTCATGCCTGTAATCCCAGCACTTTGGGAGGCTGAGGTGGGTGGATCACCTGAGGTCAGGAGTTCAAGACCAGCCTGGCCAACATGGTGAAACCTCATCTCTACTAAAACTACAAAAAAATTAGCCAGGCATGGTGGCACATGACTGTAATCCCAGCTACTCAGGGAGTGCTGAGACAGGAGAATCCTTGAACCCGGGAGGGCAGAGGTTGCTGTGAGCTCAGATTGCACCACTGTACTCCAGCCTGGGCAACAGAGTGAGATTCCGTCTCAAAAAATACAGATAAATAAATTGCCTGCTTTAACAAATAGCACTTTTTCATTGTATATTTTTAAATTATATAAGTAATACATAAATATAAACTGATAAGGAGAGCATTAAAACAATACAGAAGTATATGAAGTAAAATGTGCATGTTCGTCACCCCACTCCCACTTCTCAATATGAAAGTAATCATGGTCGATGGTTGATCTATAACTTCACAGACCTTTTCTGATGCTTTTATATATGTTTTCACATAATAATACAAAATTTTTATTTTTTTCCTCAAAATCAGGGTCAAAGCATAGGTCTTTGTACACCTATGGCTTGTATATTTCTGAATATATAATTACCAAATTTGTGTTATTAAAGCAATCACTTGCAAAAGAGCTTGTTTTATTCTCTGGATAAGTCAAAACAAAAGCATCCAACATGCCCATTTGACAACTGGCTGGATTTTTGCCACAAAGGGAAAATGAGCATAGTATTTTGCTCTGGGTAGGGACGTCCCACACATATGCATGTGATATAGCCAGGGGCCCACCAGCTGCTGTAAAGGGAACACGTATTTCTCAACTAATACTGTTGTAAATAGAACTTAGTAAACATTAGACAAGTCCTCTTTTCCATTACCTACGTGTCCTAGATTCTCAACAAATGAGAGATTTGGCAGTTTTTCCTTCAGTACACGTCAGTTTAACAACTCACAACTTCTGAACACCTTCTACAGAACCGAGCTCTGAAAACATCAAATGATTAAAGCAGTGTCCACTCATGAATAATTATTTGATGTAATTTCAAACAGTTATTTCAAATTCATTATTATTTTTGAGAACCTAATTTTATTTTTACCTTAATATGTCTTTTCTTCTATTTACTCCATCAAAGTTATGAAATAATTGCTATTCTATTCAAAACTTCTAAACTTTAACTTGGAGGTGAGAAGGAATAGAGTTTTAGTCTAAAATACTAATATATTTTACAAATCACATGGAATCAAAGTTTTACAAGTGGTCCACACTGGCTTGTGATGCCTTCTTCCATTTTTTTCAGTCAAAAGCAATGGTATTTTAAAGTAATGAGTTTATTCTGCACTTTTTCCCCAAATTGGAACTTATGGTTGACTTCAAAAACATGATTTATTTTACCTACTTTTGGAAAGCTCTCATCAGACAAATTACCGGTTTCATTTTCTTCTGCTTTTTTTTTCTGTCCAATTTAGGACATTCATACAATTAAATGACAGTATTATTTATTCATTGTGTCAATGTTTTGAATTTTTTGTCTTTGAAATACAATAAAGAAGAATTGAATGGAAAATGAAGGAAATCACTTCAAGGGTTCCTGTCACGCTAGTGTCAAGTAGGCAGAGGAAAACTCCTCTTGTTGTCATCTAGCAGGTCCTGAGTGCCAAGTGCAAGCCCTCATAGCCCTAAGCAAATGTCCAGCCCTGCTCTGGACAGCCCTCACAAACACATTTCTTCACAGGACTCTGTAGGCCATTAGTAAATTGTAGAATTTCAGAGATAAAAATTTCATTTCTAATATGAAAGTTCCTCAAAAAATCTAAACATAGAATTACCATATGATCCAACAATGCCACTTCTTTGTATATACCAAAAAGAATTTAAATCAGAGCCTCAAAGAGATATTTCCATACTCATGTTCATAGTAGCATTATTCGCAGTAGCCAAAAGGTATGAACAGACCAAATGTCCATCAACAGAAAAATGAACAAACCAACCATGGCATATACATACAATGGAAAATAATTCAGCTTTAATAAAGAAATGAAATTCTGACACATGCTACCATGTGTATGAACATTAAAGATACTATGCTAAGTGAAATAAGCCAGAACAAAAGAGCAACTATTATATGATTCTACTTGTATGAGGTACCTAGAGTAGTCAAATTCATAAAGACAGAAAATAGAATGGTTGGTTGCCAGGGGCTCAGGGGAGAGGAAGATGGGGAGTTACGGTTTAATGGGTATAGGGTTTCAACTGGGAAGGATGGAAGAGTTCTGGAGATGGATGTTGGTGATGTTTGCACAACAATGTGAATGTATTTAATGCCAATGAATTGTGCACCTAAAAATGGTTTAAATTTTAAACCATATTATCCATAAAGTGGTAAATTATATAAAACATAAATTATATGTTTTATATAATTTACCACAATAAAAAATCATTGCACTCATGGAGCTCACAATCTAGGAGAGAAAGTTAATAAGCAAATTAAAATGTAAAAATCATTTAAGTAGATGAGCTTTTTTTGTTTGTTTGTTTGTTTCATTCTGGATCAGCTTTTGGTCTGCTCCCACTTTAAAGATAAGAAACTCAAGGACAGAGAGGAAAAGAAACACAGTCTACCCATAAAACTCTTTCCGAATCCTGAGCCAATGCTCTTTCTATTGAATTATACTTCTTTTTGAAGTACTTCTATTACCTCTGTTTTGTCTGAGCCATTCACTCATGTACTAGAAAGAGAATAGGCTCTGGCATCTGGGTTCAAATTCCAGCTCAGCTGCTTCCTGGGAGTTTGATCTTGAGATTTCCTCTTCAGTAAGATGGAGATAACAAAGCCTGCTTCATAAAGATGAAATGTAATTGGTTACACTTACATCTGGGTACAAAGTAAGGAGTCAGTGAAAATGAGTTCCTTTCCTAAATCTCTCAAAATGGCTTCTCTGAGTTTGTTGTTTGTTTATAAGCTATGTTCAGTGTGTAAATACTTATAGTCTGGCAGTTTCAGCAAACATATTCATGTGTATGAGCTTTTATAAATCATTGTAGAAATACAGTTTCTACAATGCTCAGTTGAACACCCTGGGAAATAAGCCAGATACATTTATCTGACCCTTATTTCACTGGGAGGGAACTTTCAAAGGATAAGTTTTCTAAAGAATTCAAAATGAGATCTAATTTATTCTTTTTTTCCAAGACATAAAGCCAATTCTTTGATATTTCTACTAGCTATTAAAAAATCAAAGCCATATTCCATTTTTAATCTTAAGACACGTATCTCTAAACAAAAAAAAAATATATATATATATATATAATGGCATAGGCTATGAGTGGCCACCTGAGAAATAGGTTATAACTGTCTAGTCTCCCAAGAAGAACGATGTGTTTCTCAGATACTGTCTAGTGAATGCATTGCTGGAATAAAGGCGTATAAATGGCATTGTGGAGGAAGAGTGGCAGAAGAAACAAAGAATTCCAAAATGATTCTTAAAGATTTTGACTCAAAAAGAAGACCAAATATTCTTGTATTTTTGTATCATGTCTTTAAATTTATTTATCTGTGTAATATATTTGGTATTTTAACACATAACACATTATATTGTATAATTACTTATGTTCATGTTAACTTTAGTCTTTATAAAGACCAAACCAAATCCTTTGATTATTAGAAAAAGAAGCCACATTCCAATAAAAATAAAGAAACTACTCTCAGATTTGGTTGAATATGGAAAGCATTCTATATTTAAGACAGCATGACTTCTCTCTTCAACATTTAGTCTAGAAAAATGAATAATCCTTTTGGCATCAATTATACAATTATATAAGTAATATTTCAATGACTGAGATAAACTAAACATACTATCTGGAACTACCTTAAACATTTATGTTTATGTGATTGCTTTCAGGGTTCTCTACACCTAAAGTGCTTGTTTCTCTCACACTTTAAGTTCAAAATCTTGATCATTTTTCAAAGTATACCTCAAATATCTCCTTCTCCATGAAGCCTCCCCTTGTTCCCCAGTCAGAATGAGTTGCTGAGCAGTCATTATTATGTGTCCCTCCATTATCTCATAAACTTAAAACATTGTTATAAGTTCAGATGTTTCTCCCATTTGGCTGCAAGCTTCTTAAGAGCAGGACCATCATCATGGCCCCTATTGCTCTCAACACATATCTGACACTCATCCATTCATTCATTCATCCAACAACAATTTATTGCATTCCTGCTGTTTGATACTATGGAATAAACAGGAGGGAAATACAGGAAAAATTAACAACTAAGTCTTAAAGTCATGGGGAGAATTTTCCAAGCCAAGAAAGCTCTGAAAAAAATAAGGATAAAAATATTGGTACAGACCAGATGTACTGAAAGCATTAACAGAAGCCTTGTATCACAGAACTGATGTATTTTTATAGCAGTGTATATGCTTCTAAGTTAAGAATCTCTCTCTTATACTACTTTGACCATTTTATGTGATCTGAGACTCCTGTGGTTTGTGTATAAAAAGCTCGTAGGCTCAGAGTGAGTAAAATAAATCTAATCAATGTTTATTTTCAAAAGAAAACATGAATTGGCAATAAAAATTTAGAGGGAGGAAAAAGACAGAAACTATTTTTTCATGATAAAGGCCTAAAGTCTAACTTACAACTCTCAAGCTAACTACATGAATTCTTGGAAAAGAACTTGTTTCCTTTTGAAACTTTCCGTTAAAACAAAACATATTGCTATCTCAATATATATGTTACACTTAGATTTATTTCAAATACCATTTTTTGTATGTGCTCTTGAGATAATAGGTTTCCTATTTCTTTAGCATAAATTAAATTCAGTTTTTCAGACCATATGTGCCAACTTAAAAAAATGTGTATCATTGTCAAACAATTTCTGATAGGGCAATTTTAAGTTGATATTATGCTCCATTCTACTCTCCCAGGTCTTTCTCAGTGCTAGACCTCCTGGTCTTGTCCACTGAGGCTTCAAGCACTCTTTACATCTCATGATTCATTTGCCCACAAAATACAGACGTGATTTCTGATTTTATACAAGAACACTGTGTGTTCAACTTAAATCTTTTTAATTTCCTGAAACAATTACCTTCACAAAAACTAGTCCTCTTCTGTAGCAATGTTTCAGAATCACAGAAAGCTATTAATTATTAACATTTCTGTATATATCTCTAACTTGCCCCTGTCACATTATTGTTTGGTTTCCAAGACCTTCTCCTCTAATGTCTCATTGGCCACTCTAAGATTTTCCAAACTTTTCCTGAAAGCCTGTCACTTCCTTCATACCTGACCTCTGATAGAGCACAGATAAGTCTTCCTCCCCCATTCTCTAGAGAATTCAACAACACTCTGTCTTAGGTGGGTACTGACTCTGTCGCCCGTACTAGGATCCTTATCAGCTTTTATTATTTTGTTTGTTTGCTTTTAGAGACATGGTCTCACTATATTGCCCAAGCTTGCCTTGAACTCCTGGGCTCAGGGATTCTCCCACTTCTGCCTCCCAGGTAGCTAGTATTACAGGTGTGTGCCACTGTGCCTGGCTTTTCTCATCGACTTTCAACAAACTGTAGTCCATTTCCATTTTAAGAGTAGGGCATACTGGATCACTGAATCTATTAATTTTCTTTCTTTCTTCCTTTCTTTTCTTTCTTTCTTTTTCTTTCTTTCTTTCTTTCTTTCTTCCTTCCTTCCTTCCTTCCTTTCTTTCTTTGTCTTTCTTTCTTTTTGTTTTTTTGTTTTGTTTTGTTTTGTTTTTTTGAGACGGAGTATTTCTCTGTTGCCCAGGCTAGAGTGCAGTGGCATGATCTCACCTCACTGCAGACTCCACCTCCTGGGCTCAAGCCCACCTCCTGCTCAGCCCCCCAAGTAGCTGGGTCTACAGGCAGATGCCACCATGCCCAGCTAATTTTTGTATTTTTTGTAGAGAAGGGGTTTCACCATGTTGTCCGGGCTGGTTTCAAACCCCTGAGATGAGGCGATCCACCCACCTTGCCTTCTCAAAGTGCTGGGATTACAGGCATGAGCCACCATGCCTGGCCTCTATTAATTTTCAAAACATTTCATTTAAAATGTCAGATTAATTCTGAAACAAAAAATACCCCATTAACTATCAGTATGACTCTACAGATTAAAAAAATGCCCAGTATAGTAGAGCCTAGAACATTCCAACATGGTATCAGCCCTGCTGAGTTCCAATCCTGGCTCTACCACAGATTGAGCAGGCTTGAGCCATTTTTTCTGGATCTCTGAGCATCATTCATCATTCATCTCTCCAGACATTAGTTATCTATTAATATTTATCAGTCATGTGCCAAGGTTATAAGAGTGAACAACGCAGTCACAGTGGTTCACTAGACTGGCTTTCTAATGTGCTGTTACTTCGTCTTTATAACAGAAATAATACCCATCTTGTAGGGTAAAATTAAACGAAGTCAAACACATAACACATGTGGAAGTCAATTAATGATAATGTTTATTATCCAGTGCTTAACACAGTGCCTAGCCATAGAATCTCAACCCATATTTGCTTCATTCATTCATTTATTCATTATTCCTGTCTCTACTCATGGTGCCTCACCACCTCTACACCACTCACCCACTACTTCCTTGTCCCTAAAGGATAATCTCATTAAGTCTCCCAGCTGAAATCCTTCAAGGTGAGATGACCTTTTCAAACCTGAGCAGTACAGTTCACAGGAAGCTACACCTCAGCCAGAGTTATTTTGGAAGCTATCTCTGAGGCCCCTGCACAACCAAGAGAACAGCATCCACAGGTCATGGCAAGCCATTTACTACCCAGAAAATGCCTGGGTTTTCTTAATCCATTGGTTTATTTTTCCCAGGTTATCACTTCAAGGTATCCCATCAGATGAAAATGATACAGTATCTCCCATTTTATTGGTGAGAGGGTTTTTCCCCCCATGGGAGTTGCTGAAAGAGTCTTCAAACATTGTTAACTAAAACAATAATAATAATAATAATTTAAAATGTCTTTATTTAAATCCACTTTCCATGAAATGGATCCACTCTCAAATATATAGTTGTTTGTAGTTATTAGCTCACAGTTTGAAAACTGAAGGATATTTTATAAAGGCATTTGTGTGTTGAAGTATCAATATAAAGTGTACTCTGGAAAGACCATAACGTTTCACGCTATATGTATTTGTTTCTAGACACTGTGAGAAGTTGTGTAGCAAAGTTGTTCTTCACCTGCTCCCTGAAGGGTCATTACTGCCTATACAGTAAGTCCAGTTTTATTCTCATCAGCCAAGAACCTCAGCCATGGATCCAGATCATGTTTCTATTTCAGCAGGTTTGTATAATTTGTGTTCATCAGGCTCTTTAATGAGCTTGTGGGATATGGGCTTATAATCATTTTTATTGAATTATTCTTTGGCCAGAGTTAATATGTAGATAACAGCAATACATACATATTTCATTAATAATTTTAACCTCGGTTTTTTTATATTTTAGGATAGTTTCCTTATAAAAGAAGGAATTATTAATCAGTTAGCCAAACATATTAATATCTTAAATATCCTTAGCTTTAAAAAAGAAGAATGAAAAAGAAAATATCTTTGGTTAAACAACAGCAAAAACAGCTTATTTGGGAGAATAGCTTCCCTTATGTAGTGCTAGCCTTGATTTGTCTAGAGTCTTCCAATCTCCAATTAATGTTAGTGTCGGTATATCCTTTTTGACATTGTTAAGATACTGGAATGTCTCTTTTTTCTATAGAATATATGTACATAGGTGAAATTATGTAAAAAGCAACTTACAACTTGAGAATGAAGAATTTGATGCAGAGATGTCAGCATCAAAAGAGATTCTTATTTGAAAATAGTTATCTCAGATGCATTAAACTTTCACATAAAATTTGAATGTAGATTATAAAATGTTAGTAAAAGAAGGAATCTTAGGAATCATTTTTACAGGTAAGAAAATTGAAGGGCACAACTCAGATCGTCTGACCCCTGACGCGGTGATCTTTTTGTTGTCACACATTTGTTGAAAAATAATGTATTTTTATTTTTAAAATGCATTATTTTATGCAGCTAGAAGCAGGGAGGGCAAAGGCAGAAAAAACAAAATGCAAATGTTGTAACATGGCTGAAAAGCCAAATGATATGACACTTCATTTACTTCTGTTAATAAAATATTTCCATAATATCTCCCATAAAAATCACCAAGAAGACAGTTGTATTTCATTATAAGATAAAGTCAGGCTTATTGGGAAATAATGAATTTTAATGCTGAATACCTTATAATAATAAAGTAGAACTATAGCAATTAAGAAAAGAGACAGATTGGACATGCCTTAGGAATACTGTTTTTTTCTAAAGCGAGTCTTCTTAAGAACATTTAATAACATCTCATAGAGAACAACTCACATTTTGGTGTGAACCAAATTGTACGTGAATACAAAAAACAGCATTGACTGGCTTTCCTTTTCTTGAAATAACGACCTTATTTTTCTTCTATTTTGCTTATATTTTTCACTTAGTTTTCATCAGTGATTTTATATTTGGTTTCATCTTTGGCTTTGTTCTAAACAGTTGTCAGTTTTCTGAAAACAAACCAAGAAATCTTGATGGGTTTTTTTGCCCCTCAGTATTATTTTATTGACTTTGTCTGATTCTTTGTCTTTCTCTTTAAGCAAAATCACCAAAAAGTATCTGTGTATGCTGTGTTTCTTCTGTGTTCATTTTACTGTAATGTTTCTTTCATTTTCCACACTTACGATATTGTGTGATTTTCTGCCTGAATTCTGGCTTTGGGATAAATAAAAATCAAACTTTGACTTGATATTAATAATTACAACCTGGCACTACTCTTGTGCATTGGGCCAAATTCTTTCCGTTTTCTGTCAACTACACACATTCGTACAGTTCCCAAATTCACGGATTCGAGTCTAAATGCTCCTGTTTAGATTGATGATTCATTAAATTAGGTCCTGTTGTTTAAATGAAAAATTGGGTGCTTCATCAGTTTTTGATAATAATCAATAATTTATCAGATGTATCCACATTATGGATTATGTAATTTATCTATTGCTGACTCTTAAACTTTTTAAATCTGTGGATCACTAACTTGTGCATTAAGATCCTCCATCTTTTCCCATTCAGTACTGAAATAGTTCATTTTGATGATAATAGTAAAATTTTTCTGGAATGGTATTTATTAATCTTCATTCACTAAATAGAAGCTTTGTACACACAAACCACTTAGTCTCATACATCAGTGCTTAGACAGTCATTGACATAAAAAGAAAATATGATTTCATAAGCCAATCTCATTATTTTATTATACATTATACATAAAGGATCCTTTATATCACATTGTATGTATGTAAATGGTATTTTATACCTTTATAGATGTTCTATACATTTTTTAAAAATTGTTCCTTTGAATTGAAAAGCTTCTTACATTTATAGGTATAACACTATCACATGTAAATGATTATTAGACACATCATTGATTAGTAAATATACAAACACAAGTTAAAATCTTCCTTTGAAAAGTTTATTTTCATTGGCTTGAATGAAATATATGTAAATGTGATTTTCTTTATGTTCACATTCTTACTGCTCAACATTTAGAAAAATTATCTTAAAGTTTTAAGAATATTCATCCATTATACATTTTAGAATTAAAACTGTTTTTGTGTCCCCCACACACCCACTCATACTGTTCATATTTGATTAATTTCATAATGAACTTAGTTATTTAATTTCTGTTCTTAATGGTCTACTCTGTATAAATAGACTTGATTTTTGTACTCTATTTTAATTTTATTCCTTAATTCCCAGATCTTTGAGAAAATAAATATGAATATTTATATTAACCATGTTCCAATTAAGGAACATCCTTGGGAAATCACTGAGATAAACACTATATTACAAAGGTTAAGCATATTTATGGAGATCATTATCAACGGCCTTGAAAATACTATGAAATAATTTTAAATTTCTGTTAAAAAATGAAAGTCCTGAAATATATGGTTGATCTTTTTCGTTTAATTTTTTTTTTTTTTTTTTTTTTTGACGGAGCCTCTCTCTGTCACCCAGGCTGGAGTGCAGTGGCATGATCTCGGCTCACTCCAACTTCTGCCTCCCGGCTTCAAGCAATTCTCCTGCCTCAGCCTCCCGAGTAGCTGGGACTACAGGCTCCCGCCACCACGCCCAGCTAATTTTTTTTATTTTTAGTAGAGACAGGGTTTCACCATGTTAGCCAGGATGGCCTCGATCCCCTGACCTCGTGATCTGCCCACCTTGGCCTCCCAAAGTGCTGGGATTACAGGCGTGAGCCACCATGCCCAGCCTCGTTTAATTTTTTTAAGAGAGGTGGAGGTCTTGTTATATTGGCCAGGCTGGTCTCAAATTCCTGGTCTCAAGCGATCCTCCCGCCTCAGTATCCCAAAGTGCTGGGAATACAGGCTCATTCACCATGCCCAACCCCCATATGTTCGATCGTTAAGACAGATCTTTTTCTTGTTTCATTTAAATTTAAATCATGTTAAAGTTCAAACCAAGCCTAAACAGTGCCTTGAAATCAATCAAACAATACTATTGGGACAAGACATAGTATATTCTGTTTCTGTCTTTAATGCCCTTTCAGAGCCTGTTTCCTGAACCCCTGTCCATTCAGAGTCATTCTGTACAATTCCTCAGAGCCCTGTGGGAGAAGACCCAGGCAGGGGGTGCTCACAGCTTTGAAACTGCCATGATGGAGTCCACGTTTCCACAGCAGAAGGTAAATGTTCCTTTCCTTGGCCATGTTACAGGCCAAGATTCAAGATTGTCTTGAAACAGTTTCCCTTATTTTTTAGCAATTTAATTTCATCCTTCTTTCCTTTACCTTTCTTCTATTATTATCATAAAACACTTGTAAGAAATTATTTTCACGTGGTACCATAGTAGATTCAGAATAGAGTGGTACCAGTAAACAAGGACATTGCCCTTTGAGGTCTATATACTGACACAATACAGTTTCCTGGAACCACACAATAACTGCATGCATAGTATGAAATAGAAAAGATTTTACTGCTGGGTGTGGTGACTTTTATCTGTAATCCCAGCTACTCAGGAGGTTGAGGCAGGAGGATAATATGAGGCCAGTAGTTCAAGATTAGCCTGAACATCATGGAGTCTTGACTCCATCTTAAAAAAAAATTTTTTTTTTAATTAGCCAGGCATGGTAGTAGCTAATTTAAGTAGCCATGCCTGTAGTTCCACTACTCCTTGATCTTGGTCTTCCCAATTCCAGAACTATAAAAAATAAGTTTCCATTATTTATAAATTACCCAGTCTTAGGTATTTTCTTATAGAAGCACAGTGACTAGGACAGAAGGCTTGAACTAAAGTTAGAAGTTACAGGAAGATTGGAGAGCTATTAAGAAAGTCAAATCAACAGGACTGACAGCCTGATAAGAAAAATAGAAGAATCCAGGATGACTCCAGGTGCATTGTTTGGCTAACTGGATGATAATGGCACTCTGAAAATGAGAAATCACAAAGTAATCTGATGGAGCAGAAGAAGATAAAGCATTCTGGTGTACATATTTCGAATCCAAGCTGTTTATATGGCTAACTAGGTGGTGGTGGTGGTTAAATACCAATGTGGGCTTCAGGAAGAAAGCCATGACTGGAGATATGGATTTGGGAATCACAAGCTAGCACTTAGTGTCATGGCAGAAGACTGGATTGCTCAAGGGAAATATGTACATTGAGAGAAAAGAATGGTTATTAATCTCTTCTAGTAAATATTATCAGCTTCTCTCTTTTAGCCCTTCCCAAACTCAAATATTCTGATTATTCTTATTTTGCCTTTTAGATAGCCCAGTAATAAGTATTGGATGCTTGCTGAGCAAACCAGATGTTCTGAGAATAAAAGATCATGGTGTCTGTCCTTGTTTTACTGTTGAAAAAGGAGACAAGCATGCCAATATTAAACAAATTCATAGTACAAACGAGTAGCAAATTGAGTACTCCAGAACTGGTCTCTTGTGAAACTAACATAATATTTTTAAGGGATGAAGAATTCTAATAATATGAAAAATGAGCGTGATTAATCAGAAGTTTATTTGTAATGCTCTGTAAGACACTAAAGACATATGAAACTATTGCGTCACTACTTTTTGGCTTGGGTTTAGGAATTCAACATGCAGTATTAAAAATAAAGGAAATGCCACAATTGCCTCAGTGTAGAGTAAAATGGAATTCTTTGTACATTTCATTCAAATTTTCAACTGTTAATCATGTTTGAAGACAATGCCTCAAGTTCTCATAAATTTTTCATTGCTAACTGTATTTTAACTAGAGGCAACCAGTAAATTAGAACCTGGCAGGCTGCTTCAAATCCTAAGAGATTAAAAAAAATACTTGGCAAACTAGTTTTGTGCATACTCACAAGTATACTTATTCACGTTTCTTGTATTTCATGCTAATAAACATTTCTCTAAGGGAAAATTAACTGTAAACAAAATTTACAATTTTTTAAAGTTTTATAATTTGGTTTGTTCATGAATAATAGAAAAAACTTTGATATCTGCAATGTACATTATGTGGCAAATTTATCTGCCCAAGTATTTCTCAAGTAGATTTTTTCCTATTTTTTTGAAGTGTTCTCTGTACTAAATTCAAAATACCTGTAAGAATGGTGCAAAGTCTGCTTTATTTTCACAATAGGTGCCATATAGACATACATTAGTGATTTGAAAGAGATGGCCATGTGTGTATCGGCTGCAGTGACGGAGTTTCACTGCAGCGAAATGGATTCAGGTACACAAGAAAGAAGGAAGAAACTCCTAATGCCTGAGTATCTAGAATATAACATTCTGGACAATATGAAGAGAAGTTTGTTATTGTGGTTGCTTTTTAATAGAATCTTGGAATTTTAGAACTAAAAATTATCACTGAGATTTCTATTAAATTGCAAACTGCTTGAGGGCAGGGATTTTGTCATATTTACCATTGTATTGCCAGAGCTACAAGGTGCTTGGCACACACTAGGCTCTCTAAACAATACATATCAATTGAAGACATTTAAAAATTCTGTCATTTTCTGGATGTTAAAATCAGAAGCAAAGGAACCTGTTGAAGGTCAGTGGCAGAGCTAGAACTGACACACATACCCTTGCCATATCAGGGTTGCCACAAATGAATCTGGTACTTCCCTCCTCTGGGCCCAGGAGAGGATCACATTTCCCTGTCTACTGAAGCAAGGCTGGCCATGTGACTTGCTTCAGCAATGAAATATGGGAGGGGATTATGTGTCACTCCAAGAGGAATCTTTTAAAAGCCAGTGTAAACTCTTCTCTGCAATTTCTCTTTTCCTCTACCAGATGATGATGATTGTAGGAGCAAAAGTTGAAACTGAGTTGCCAGAAGATGAAAACAGCCTGGAATTCTGAGCCACCACATGGAGGGCTTCTGCTCTAGAGAGCCACCCAGTCCCACCACACATTTTGTATGAGAAAGAAACATCTGTTGTTTTGTTAGAAACTGAAATTTTGGTGTTAGTTATAGCAGCGTAACCTGCCTTTCTTGATTCATACACCTACCAGAGTAGTTAAGCATGTTGGCTCTGAATCACCTGGCTTTAAGATCTGCTGTGCTCCTTACCAGCTGTGTGTCCTTTTTCTCTGTGCCCCAGTTTCTTTACTTGTACAGTGGAGATAATATTAGTACCTACCTCATAGCACTGTTTTGAGACTTGAATGAGTTAATACATACAGAGCTCTCAGAACAGTGGCCACACATTGTGATCTCTAAATAAATGTTAGCTAATATTCTAATCCCTAGCCATCACCCCACCTCAAATAACACAAATTCAAACCCGTCTTACATGCATTAAGGGAGGTTCAGAGTGGAGGTAGGAAGATGAACCTGATTGATAATCTCTCAAGTTATTGTGCTCTTCTACTTTAATCAGACCAACATTACCAGAAACGTTTTCCAAATTTCAATCATGAATTTTCAGTATAAAATTCAATCAAATTCAGCCAGGTGCAGTGACTCATGCCTGTAATCCTAGCACTTTGGGAGGCTGAGGCAGGCAGATCACCTGAGGTCAGGAGTTCAAGACCAGTCTAGTCAACATGGGGAAACCCCGTCTCTACTAAAAATACAAATATTAGCCAGGCATGGTGGTGCCTTCCTGTAATGAAGTCAGGAGTTCAAGACCAGTCTAGTCAACACGGGGAAACCCCGTCTCCACTAAAAATACAAATATTAGCCAGGCATGGTGGTGCCTTCCTGTAATCCCAACTACTCGGGAGGCTGAGGCAGGAGAATTGCTGGAACCCAGGAGGTGGAGATTGCAGTGAGCCAAGATCCCGCCACTGCACTCCAGCCTGGGAGACAGAGCGAGACTCTGTCTCAAAAATAAATAAATAAAATAAAATAATAAATAAATAAATTCAATCAATTATATTTTGCAAACTATATATCAATCTCACACAGGCATCAAAATGTGGAAATGCTTATGTAATATAGTGCTAAAATATTTTTAATATATAAAAATAAAAGTTTAATATTAGTGAACTTAGTAAAATGCATGAATTCAATAGTTCAAATTTTTAAAAATTATCACTTAAATGACATTTGATAAAATCCAACAATCACTTTACGAACACACATTTTGTATAAAAATTTTATTAATGTCTGTGTCACTAATTAGACTGGGTTTCCATGAGAACATATGCTTGTCATTGTACACCCAGCACCCAGAGCATCGCCTGGCTTACTGTTGACATTCAGTGATATGTGTTGACTGAACAAAGTGAGTGAGCACTGTTACTAACTAGAAATGGAAAGATGTGTTCTTAGCATGATAAATATTTGTCTGATAACAAAAGAAAAACTATGCCTAGTGGTGAACAACTGAAGATTTTTTATTAAATACTGAAATAAAACCAGAATATCCACTATAATCTTTATAATTTAGTATTGCTCGAAAGCATGAGCCAACATGAGAACATAAGTTCCATGAGAGCAGGGATCTTGTCTCCTTGTTTGTTACAGAATCCAGGATATCTAAAGAGCATGCCTGGCTCATACTAGGCATTAATAATAATAATAATAATAACAATAACAAATAGAACACAAGACAGAAATAAGGAGTATACTATTTGAAATAAGGAGATAAATTCAACATTACTTTTAGTTAATATGAAAATAAAAAGAACACTATTAGAATTAATAATAATAATTAACTTTACTGGTCATTTAGAATGTGCCACTAATTGTCCTGTTCATTTAATATCAATTATTTCACTTAATCCCAATGACAACACTATGAGATAGACAGCATTATTATTATCATCTTACAAATGAGTAAACTAAGTAGAAGAAAGATTAATTTTCTCAAAGTCACAGAGCAATGGAGAGAAATACACTTGAATGAACAGTGATATTACCACATTCCTGATTGGAAATAGTAAATATTACAAAAATGTTAATACTTCCAAAGTTAATTAGCACTTTAACTGAGTTCCAAATTAAATTCTAAGAGAATTATTTTTTATCTCTTATGAAGTGATGGTAAAATACAGCCAGAAGGATAAATAGGTGAGACCAGTTTGAAAATTTTTGAAAGGGGCAAAAAAGAGAACATTCCAAAACATTTAAGCACACTATAAAACCTACAATTATTAAATTACTCCACTTTTATGGAAAGAATTAATGCAGATAAATGGAACAGACTAGTCCAGAAACCAACACAAATATATACATATAATCAGTTAATGTTTATATATATAATTGTTTAGCTACGTATGAAACGAATCCTTTTTAAAAAGCCGACATAAAAGAGAATGATATCAAAACCCTAGAGCTAATTTTATACCTACAGAAAAAATGTAAAGGTGTTTGCTATAATTAGAAATTAAACAAGGATACCTGTCATCACCTTCAAAATTTAGCATTTTACAGTGATCCTACCCAATGCAGGGAGACAAAAGCAGATAAGTATAAGGATTAAAACAGAATAAACCAGAAAGAGAAAGAGATAGAGATGAGAGGGAGGATGAGGGAAAGAGAAATTATTTATAGACAATAAGATTATTTCTGTGGAAAGTTCAAAAGAATCTAACCTTTAGAACTTATACAAAAGATCCATAA
Organism: Pongo abelii; assembly: GCF_028885655.2. NCBI lineage: Eukaryota > Metazoa > Chordata > Mammalia > Primates > Hominidae > Pongo > Pongo abelii. Next base: position 167,021,219 of record NC_085928.1, on the reverse strand, counting down.
AGTTATTTGATATAAGATCAACATATAAAATCAATAACAAATCTATACATGAGTAATAACTAAGTAGAAAATGTAGAAAAGCATGCCATCTATAATAGCAGTAAAGACTATAAAGTACCTAGGAATAAATATAAGAAAAGCTGTGAAACTCTTTAATGATAAAAAATTTTTTAATATTAATGAAAAAAATTTTAAAGACCTGAATTAATGAAAAGATATGATCTTTTCATGGTCAAGAACAACCATTATCATATAAACGAAAATTTTCTCCCAAATTAAAATGTAAGTACAATTTCATAACCAATCCTAATGGCAACAGACTTTTCTCATGGAGTTTGACAAACTGGTCCTAAATTTAGAATAAACAAAATCGTAAGAAAGACTGGGGGGGAGGAAATTTTTATGCTACAGAAAAAGAAAACTCGTGATTATTTCCACAGGGATAAATTAATGGTAAATAATAAAGAGCCCAGAAACAGTCCCAATCATATATGAAAGCTTGGTAGGTGAGAGAAGGGGGACTACAAATCAGTGAAGAGAAAGTAAAATATGTTTTAAATAATGTGAGGACATGTAACTTTTCCCAGCTGAAAAGATAAAAGTAGATCCTTCACAGACACCATATAGATCAATTAACTCCACATAAATTAAAGGCTTAAATGTAATCAATGAAATCTTATAACAATTAGAAGAAAATATCAAAAGTTATCTTTATAGCTCCAGGATAAGAAAAATGTGACAATACAAGTCTTGGCAAAGATGTGAAAAAGTGGGAATGCTCACACACTCTTGATGGAAGGAAAATAGGTATACCTGTTTAGAAAAAAGAACACTGAAGAACATATATATATATGGTCATTAATTAGACTCAAAAATGACAGCTAGATTACTGTTAAGATGGGTGAGTAACTTTATTTCTGAAGTCTTAATTCCATTTAAAGCTGATCATAAAAATGCTTAAATACAAGAAGGTTTTTATATTACAGTATATAAAATGTGCTAATACTACTCAGCTATTAAAAAGAACAAAATAATGTCTTTTGCAGCAACTTGAATGGAGCAGGAGGCCATTATTCTAAGTGAAGTAAGTCAGAAATAAAAAACCAAATACTGTATTTTCTCACTTGTAAGTGGGAGCTAAGCTATGAGTATGTAAAGACGTACAGACTGGTATAATGGATATTGGAGACTCGGAAGCTAAAAAACTACATATTGGGTACAGTGTACATTATTTAGATGAAGGGTACACTAAAATCTCAGACTTCATTCATCCATATAACCAAAACCCACAAATTTTCATTTTCAGACTTCTTAAAGAGCAATCTGCTCTTTATAATATAATCAATGGTTATATTATAATTTCATGTGCCCTATTTTTCTGCAGTTCTATTTCTAGATGAACTACATATGTGCATCAGAAAACATGTACAGAAATACTAACTGAAGCATTTTTTGCAGCAAAAAATCAGGAGCAACCCAAATGTCCCTTGATAGAGGAACGTGGAAAACAATGTTGTGGTATAGTCATGTTATACAGGCAGGTAAAGTGAATTAATTAGACCTATATGTAATAGCATGGAATAAATCTTGAAAATATGATATTGAGTTTTAATAAGCAAGTTGCAAAACTATGATATGAATACTATGATAGCATAAATGTTATTGTATAAATTTTTAAAACACACCAAGCAGTGTAATGCATTATTTATACATACATACACTTATGATAAAAATACACTATATTTAGAATTATATAAAATTTATGATGAGGTTGCCTTTGGGTAAGGAGAAAGTGAGGAAAGGAAGGAGGAAAATGTTACCGGGGAAGGGAATTAAGGAGATCTCAATTTCATCTGTAATTTTATTGTTAAATAACCAGAAGCAAAATATTAGCATTTGTTAAGTCTGGCTGGCAGGTACATGGGTATTTGTTAAAGTGTCTTTTGTAGATGCTTTTCTGTCTTTGTTTTTTAAATTTAATTTAACCTGTATCTAATGTCAAAGAGTAAAGAATTGGTAGGTTTGACTACATAAAATATAAAGTCTGTAAAGAGCAAAACCTTTTATGCACAATAATTTTAAATGAAAATATTTGTAACAAGTATGAAAAACAAAGTTTAATATCCTTAAGCTACTACTATAAGTTCATGAAAATCAATAATCAATAAGCGAAGAACATGAGCAAATACTTAGGAGACTCAGTCCATAAAACATATTCAGCCTCATTAGTAGGCAAAGTAGTCAAAGTTAAAATTAAGTTACCCTTTTTAACACTTCTTTTTTTTTTTAAAACAAATTTTTTTTTATTATTATTAAAATACAATAATCAGTGCTGGCTTGAGCAAGAGAGTTAAGGCACTCACACGTTTCTAAGTTGAAGTGTAAATTATTTCTTTTTTTTTATTTTTTTATTTTTTTTATTATTTATTTATTTATTCATTATTATTATACTTTAGGTTTTAGGGTACATGTGCGCAATGTACCCAGGTTAGTTACATATGTATACATGTGCCATGCTGGTGCGCTGCACCCACTAACTCCTCATCTAGCATTAGGTATATCTCCCAATGCTACCCCTCCCCCCTCCCCCCACCCCACAACAGTCCCCAGAGTGTGATGTTCCCCTTCCTGTGTCCATGTGTTCTCATTGTTCAATTCCCACCTATGACTGAGAATATGCGGTGTTTGGTTTTTTGTTCTTGCGATAGTTTACTGAGAATGATCATTTCCAATTTCATCCATGTCCCTACAAAGGACATGAACTCATCATTTTTTATGGCTGCCTAGTATTCCATGGTGTATATGTGCCACATTTTCTTAATCCGGTCTATCATTGTTGGACATCTGGGTTGGTTCCAAGTCTTTGCTATTGTGAATAATGCCGCAATAAACGCACATGTGCATGTGTCTTTATAGCAACATGATTTATAGTCCTTTGGGTATATACCCAGTAATGGGATGGCTGGGTCAAATGGTATTTCTAGTTCTAGATCCCTAAGGAATCGCCACACTGACTTCCACAATGGTTGAACTAGTTTACAGTCCCACCAACAGTGTGAAAGTGTTCCTATTTCTCCACATCCTCTCCAGCACCTGTTGTTTCCTGACTTTTTAATGATTGCCATTCTAACTGGTGTGAGATGGTATCTCATTGTGGTTTTGATTTGCATTTCTCTGATGGCCAGTGATGGTGAGCATTTTTTCATGTGTTTTTTGGCTGCATAAATATCTTCTTTTGAGAAGTGTCTGTTCATGTCCTTCACGCACTTTTTGATGGGGTTGTTTTTTTCTTGTAAATTTGTTGGAGTTCCTTGTAGATTCTGGATATTAGCCCTTTGTCAGATGAGTAGGTTGCGAAAATGTTCTCCCATTTTGTAGGTTGCCTGTTCACTCTGATGGTAGTTTCCTTTGCTGTGCAGAAGCTCTTTAGTTTAATTAGATCCCATTTGTCAATTTTGGCTTTTGTTGCCATTGCTTTTGGTGTTTTAGACATGAAGTCCTTGCCCATGCCTATGTCCTGAATGGTATTGCCTAGGTTTTCTTCTAGGATTTTTATGGTTTTAGGTCTAACATTTAAGTCTTTAATCCATCTTGAATTGATTTTTGTATAAGGTGTAAGGAAGGGATCCAGTTTCAGCTTTCTACATATGGCTAGCCAGTTTTCCCAGCACCATTTATTAAATAGGGAATCCTTTCCCCATTTCTTGTTTTTGTCAGGTTTGTCAAAGATCAGATAGTTGTAGATATGTGGCATTATTTCTGAGGGCTCTGTTCTGTTCCATTGATCTATATATCTGTTTTGGTACCAGTACCATGCTGTTTTGGTTACTGTAGCCTTGTAGTATAGTTTGAAGTCAGGTAGTGTGATGCCTCCAGCTTTGTTCTTTTGGCTTAGGATTGACTTGGCGATGTGGGCTCTTTTTTGGTTCCATATGAACTTTAAAGTAGCTTTTTCCAATTCTGTGAAGAAAGTCATTGGTAACTTGATGGGGATGGCATTGAATCTATAAATTACCTTGGGCAGTATGGCCATTTTCACGATATTGATTCTTCCTACCCATGAGCATGGAATGTTCTTCCATTTGTTTGTATCCTCTTTTATTTCCTTGAGCAGTGGTTTGTAGTTCTCCTTGAAGAGGTCCTTCACATCCCTTGTAAGTTGGATTCCTAGGTATTTTATTCTCTTTGAAGCAATTGTGAATGGGAGTTCACTCATGATTTGGCTCTCTGTTTGTCTGTTGTTGGTGTATAAGAATGCTTGTGATTTTTGTACATTGATTTTGTATCCTGAGGCTTTGCCGAAGTTGCTTATCAGCTTAAGGAGATTTTGGGCTGAGACGATGGGGTTTTCTAATTATACAATCATGTCATCTGCAAACAGGGACAATTTGACTTCCTCTTTTCCTAATTGAATACCCTTGATTTCTTTCTCCTGCCTGATTGCCCTGGCCAGAACTTCCAACACTATGTTGAATAGGAGTGGTGAGAGAGGGCATCCCTGTCTTGTGCCAGTTTTCAAAGGGAATGCTTCCAGTTTTTGCCCATTCAGGATGATGTTGGCTGTGGGTTTGTCATAGATAGCTCTTATTATTTTGAGATATGTCCCATCAATACCTAATTTATTGAGAGTTTTTAGCATGAAGCGTTGAATTTTATCAAAGGCCTTTTCTGCATCTATTGAGATAATCATGTGGTTTTTGTCTTTGGTTCTGTTTATATTCTGGATTACATTTATTGATTTGTGTATATTGAACCAGCCTTGCATCCCAGGGATGAAGCCCACTTGATCATGGTGGATAAACTTTTTGATGTGCTGCTGGATTCGGTTTGCCAGTATTTTATTGAGGATTTTTGCATCAATGTTCATCAAGGATATTGGTCTAAAATTCTCTTTTTTGGTTGTGTCTTTGCCCGGCTTTGGTATCAGGATGATGCTGGCCTCATAAAATGAGTTAGGGAGGATTCCCTCTTTTTCTATTGATTGGAATAGTTTCAGAAGGAATGGTACCAGTTCCTCCTTGTACCTCTAGTAGAATTCGGCTGTGAATCCATCTGGTCCTGGACTCTTTTTGGTTGGTAAGCTATCGATTATTGCCACAATTTCAGCTCCTGTTATTGGTCTATTCAGAGATTCAACTTCTTCCTGGTTTAGTCTTGGGAGAGTGTATGTGTCAAGGAATTTATCCATTTCTTCTAGATTTTCTAGTTTATTTGCATAGAGGTGTTTGTAGTATTCTCTGATGGTAGTTTGTATTTCTGTGGGATCGGTGGTGATATCCCCTTTATCATTTTTTATTGCATCTATTTGATTCTTCTCTCTTTTTTTCTTTATTAGTCTTGCTAGCAGTCTATCAATTTTGTTGATCCTTTCAAAAAACCAGCTCCTGGATTCATTAATTTTTTGAAGGGTTTTTTTTGTCTCTATCTCCTTCAGTTCTGCTCTGATTTTAGTTATTTCTTGCCTTCTGCTAGCTTTTGAATGTGTTTGCTCTTGCTTTTCTAGTTCTTTTAATTGTGATGTTAGGGTGTCAATTTTGGATCTTTCCTGCTTTCTCTTGTGGGCATTTAGTGCTATAAATTTCCCACTACACACTGCTTTAAATGTGTCCCAGAGATTCTGGTATGTTGTGTCTTTGTTCTCATTGGTTTCAAAGAACATCTTTATTTCTGCCTTCATTTCGTTATGTACCCAGTAGTCATTCAGGAGCAGGTTGTTCAGTTTCCATGTAGTTGAGCGGTTTTGAGTGAGATTCTTAATCCTGAGTTCTAGCTTGATTACACTGTGATCTGAGAGATAGTTTGTTATAATATCTGTTCTTTTCATTTGCTGAGGAGAGCTTTACTTCCAAGTATGTGGTCAATTTTGGAATAGGTGTGGTGTGGTGCTGAAAAAAATGTATATTCTGTTGATTTGTGGTGGAGAGTTCTGTAGATGTCTATTAGGTCTGCTTGGTGCAGAGCTGAGTTCAATTCCTGGGTATCCTTGTTGACTTTCTGTCTCATTGATCTGTCTAATGTTGACAGTGGGGTGTTAAAGTCTCCCATTATTAATGTGTGGGAGTCTAAGTCTCTTTGTAGGTCGAAGTGTAAATTATTTCAACATTTCTAAAAAGCAATTTAGCAATGCAGTTCAAGAGTCTTAAAAATATTCATATCCTTTCACACAGTGATTCCACTTCTAGGAATCTGTTCTAAAGAAGTAATCTGAAACATGTACAAAACTTAAGATAAACAAACACAAAAAGTATTGCAGAGGGATTTGTAAATAGCCTAAATGTCTAAAGATAGGAGAATGAAATTATTATACATCCATGTAAAAGAATATTTTTTGTAGGCCTAGTCCTCAAGCCAGGTAAAAGAATATTTTTAAGACAGATAGATAGATGAAATAGAGAGATAGGAAGATAGATAGATACATACATAGATGGATAGATAGATAGATAGATAGATAGATAGATAGATATAACAATACACAGGGAGAGAGAACTATTTCCTGGCTCTCTCTGCTGAGAGAACAAAAAATATTAACCAATCCTGAAAAGTCATGTTTATGAGACATGTTTAATGATATGAAAGACACTTACAGTAAATACCATATTTCAGGGTACAAAATTATTTTTATAAAGAGTATTATTTGGAGGATTGCCCATTAAAACAACCAAAAGGAAATATAATAAAATGTTAATGATATAGCTCTAGTTGATGGGATTAGCATTTTCTTTTCTCTATATATTTATTTTATAATCGAGAAAAAATATTACTTTAAGTTATATTGCCTTATGTAAATGAGCAGTTTACTTGAAGAAAAATAGATTCTAAGACAATTAATTTCCATTATAAAATAAGGATTTTAGAAAGATGGTGGAAAAGCAGTTGATTTATTGAAGAAATGAGAAAGACCCCCATGGAGCAAGTAGAGATTACTATTAATAATTTCGTTTCAGTGCATGTGCTACCCAACACTTCAGAGGGAATGGCACTCTGATTATCAGAGGACCAGAGAGTTGACAAAGTTGATTGGAGGATTACTAAAGGGCCAGAATTTCAGAAAGAAAAGGCCTTTATTAACACATATGTTCCAGTTACCAAAGCATAGGGAAATGTCGTATGCTGTAGAAATGGGATCTCAAAACTATGTCCCTTACAGAAAAAATAAAATAAAATAAACTACATTTTCTGCTGAAATAAAATGTGTCCCATCTGGCTAACATTCGGTGATTTGTTTTCAGTCCACGTTGCTACAAACACACTTGATAGTTCCCAGGATAACTGACAGGAGTGTCAAGGCATAAATAAAACTGAAACACTAATTCTGGGTGGAACCCAAGGAGACTTTCTGATGCCCCCACAGGCTTAGATCTAGTGTTTTGGGTTAAAGTGTTAATGTGCTTGAGTATATAAATGCATAAGTAAGTAAATAAAAGGTGGGCCTATTATATATAAGATGTAACAGTTTTTATATATATATATAAAATATATAATATGAGAAATTTAAGTCTACATGTGTGATGGAAATGACAAGTGCTGTGGAAGGTCAGTCTCCAGGAGAGCCATATGAATATATGTTCAAGAGAACCTTCCTTTCAGGGCAAGCTAGAGGGGAATGGGGTTTGGAATTTCAGAACCCCAGATGCGGGCGGAGGATTCTAGGCTTTCAGGCTATGAGCTCAGAACAAGGAGAATCTGATAGGCAAGCTAGAGGGGAATGGGGTTTGGAATTTCAGAACCCCAGATGGGGGCGGAGGATTCTAGGCTTTCAGGCTATGAGCTCAGAACCAGGAGAATCTGATAGGCAGTTTCTAAGTGGCGATGGTGAGGTAAAAAGATAAACAGAAAACGTGAATAAGAGTCTACCCTAAGAAGCCAGACCAAGGGGCTAATCCAGTGATTGAAGGGAAGACTAAATGAAGACCGCAAATCATGGAAGGACCTGAAGGGCAGATTGAAGGTGGAATGTGGATGCAGAGGCAAATGTCTGGGACACTCTTTGCTCAGGCAGGGAGCTGGTTGGAAAGTGGTAGAAATTGAAATACAGAGTCCGGAGGCTTTTTTTATCTTTAAAGAGAAAAATGGTTCCGTATAGAAAGAATGGCATGAGAAATAACATGGAGGAGACAAAATAATCACAGCAAAATCATGGTAAATATGACTCTTAAGTTCATGTATTCAGTCAAAAATATTTTTTGCAAATGCCTGCTCTATACCAACCACTGTGCAGAGACTAAACAAACAATCATGATCCCTGCCCTGATGGAAACAAGCAATACACTAAGAAACAAATACATAATTCCACACTGATATATGCTATAAAAGATAAAGCCTAAAGAAAATGAGCATTTGTAGGATGGTCAAGAAGGCTTCTCTGAGCAGATGTCAGACAAGTTTTCCTGGCAATGAAAAGAATTTGCACAAAGGCCTTGAAACCAAAAAACAAAAATAAAAAAGGAAGAATAAGAGAAAGGAAAAGCTTTGGTGTATTAGAGCAGTCTCTTGAAAAGTAAGTCACGTATCCCATCAAAAAAATTTTTTGAGCAAGTACCTTCAATATATGCATATTTACTTATCTTTAAACTATATATATACATTATTTTACATACTTGTTATTTCACTATAAAACATTGAAAAATAGAAATTTTAAAGGACGAGATGAAAAATAAATAGAAATGAAAGTTCTAATATTTTCTTCCTCCTGTATCACAGTGGATGGTCACACCTACCCAAAAGTGAGCACACTCCCGTTTCACAGCATTGGTGGAGCCAGTGAACAAAGGGGAGAGTGGAGACTGGAGAGTTAATCTGGGGAATTCTGTCCTGGCCTTTTAGACCACGGCAAGAAGCTTAGATTTTATTGCGGTCTATGGAAAGCCACGGAAGAGTTTTGAGCAGCAGTCCTTAGTTCAGTTTCTTTGTCCGTTTGGGCTGCTATAACAAAATACTATTAACTGGGTGCTTATAAACAAAAAAAAATGTTTCTTACAGTTCTGGAGTCTGGGAAGCCCGAGATCAAGGCAGATTCAGTGTCTAGTGCAGGCCCACTTTCTGGCTTATAGATGTCACCCAAATGCTGTGTCCTCACATGGTTGAAGGGACAAGTGATCTCTCTTGGGCTTCTTTAATAAGGCACTAATCCCATTTATGAGGACTCCATCCCCAAGACTTAATACCTCCCAAAGGCCTCCCCTCCCAATGGTATCACCTTGGGGGATAGGATTTCAATGTTTGAATTTGGTGATGGTAGGTGGACATGAACCTTTAGTCCATTGCAACCAGGTTGTTTTTAAAAGATCGCTCAGTCTGCTGTGTGGGGACTAGATTGGAAAGGGACGAAAGTAAAATTAAGGAGATCACAAAAGAGACTATTGCCAATCCAGGTAAGAGAAGAGAGTAGCTTAAACTTGGATGAGCCTGGTAGGGATGGAAATAAATGACATATTCAATATAACTTTTGGAGGTAAAAGTGACATAACAAGCTAATGAATGGCATGTAAGTGTGAGGGGAAATGAGGAATCAAAGCTGATGTCAAGTTTCTGGCATGGTGGTATCATTTATTAAGGTGGATAAAACTGGGAGAAAATGAGCTCTGGGGAGGGGCAAGTGAATGAAGCTGGGACACAAGACTTTCAGACATCTGAATCTGAAGTTTCAAACACCTGCCAGATGTCCCAGTGGAATTGTCTTTTAGACAGTTGGATATCCAAATATGAAGTGACTTGGGCCAGGAATATAGATTAGGACATCATCAGCATACAGATGATGAAAACCATGGGAAGACTGAAGCAATCTAGGAAGAGAGTTTAGAGAGGAAATGGTCCCAGTTCAGGATTGTATCCAGAGAGCAGCCAAGAAATAAAAGAACCTCAGAAAGTGTAGAGGGCATCACAGATATCAAGTAAGTGTCCAAGAAAGAGAGAGAAAGGAATTGTATGGGATTTGATAGCCAAATCAAGATAAGTGCCCATTCAACTGGGAAACATGGAAAGAGCAGTTTTAATAGAGTTTTAAGGGCAAGGTATGAACAGAAGTAGGTGGAGGAACAAGAAGGAAAGAGTAAAGAAGGAAACATAGCATATGTAGAGAGCTGTTTTAAGCAGTTTGGTGCTGAATGGGTTGGTAAGTGGGGGAATTGTAGAGATGAGTGAAAATGGAAGCCTTCAGAGCCTGTTTGTAAATTGCTGGGATGATGCAATAGAGAGGTTGAGATTGATGAAACAGATGAGAGAAGAGGTGATTACATACAGAACCAGATCAATTAGTAGATTTGATGGTGAAAAGAAGAATGCATCCTTTTTTATAGCTTTTAAATTTTTTCAGTAAAGTAAGAGGTGAGGCCATCAGCTGAAAGTGAGGTGGGGAAAGGGAGGAGTGGAAGGTAGGATATTTGAGGAAAGAGAAGGTTTGAAATGAAAGGCTCAGAGAAGGGAGCATGAGCTTCCTAGAGAAATACAACAGGGTTGTCAGGCAGTGAGGAGCATCCATGTGGGACCTAAGGTTATGGATCTGAACTAAAGCAGAGATCTGATTTTCTCCAACTTCAATCCACTGTTCAGGTGCTATGATGGAATTCATCCAGGCTTGGATTTTTGTCTCTTGGTTGAGTGGTAATAAAATACTGAAATGTTTCAAGATCTGTATTTGAGAAGATGGAGGGTAAAGATGCAGATCAAAAAGAAGAAAATTTTAAGTGCTGAAAAGAAAGGATCCACACATGAGAAAACCAATTTGGGAAACAGAAAGATGGTCTTTAGAGCCCAGGAAAAAAAAAAAAAAACGGTTATTTCCTGAGTGAAGAAAATGATGGATTTGTGCTGAGTTTCTCTTTATAAGAACCCTCTGCTTCTCCTCGTAGCCCCAAAACACACTCTACTCTTTGCCTTGAAAAAACAGAACGAGAACACCCACCAAGCAACTTGCCAAGGTTAGGACAATAGCCACTAGGGCAAGGTAAAGTTAACTGACCACAGCTACGTTTACAGCATGCTCTGTGGATAAGGCTTGCAATGCTAGATAACACCAGGAGAATTTTCAGCTTAAGCACAAGATGGATTTTTATCACAGTTTATGTAGTATCAGTAGACTCACTCCTCCACCAGAGCCACAATAGTTCATCTGGGATTAATATGACTAACATAAGAGGAGAGGTTCACATGTGAAGAGTTCTTGAGAGAAATGACATGGCTTTTTACAAGTATGACTTTTATTGATGCCTTAGGACCACTGAGTTTGGAAGTTCAGCCAAATTCTAAACTTTGCCTCCCTAAATACTATTTCTACCTTCATTTGGATTCATTTCTTTTCCTAAACAGATATACATGAGGGCCCCTCATTTAAACAATTAGTACACACAATCCATTATATTAAGTGATTGCGTATGATTTTGTAAATACATTGAACTTAACTGACAGTTCAATTTACTATTAAGAAACAGATTTCTTTCCATTGTAATACACTGATCTGTTGTTTTTTACTCTTTCTTTTTAATCCTCTTATCTCCTTTAGAAAATTATTACCTTTACTTTTGGCTAATTAATATACACTATTCGTACCTCCCTAACCACTGTCCACATACACTGTACTTATACTATACATATGCTTTTTTAACAAATTTAAATTGTCATAGAAATGTTTTCTCAGTTTAGTTGAAAGCCTGGTTTATCACATGTATTATATTTCTTTCATATTTCACAAGCCAGACTGTCCTATAATGAAGCATGACAATTTTACTACTGTTGTGAACATTCCTTCACAGTTAGCCAGATGTTCTGCATCAGTCAAGGAAATTTTTAAAAAAAAGGAAAAACCTTTAGAAAATAGTTAACGAAATAACTCTATTCCTGGGGGAACAGAGGTATGCAATCCCTCTGCAATGTCTGTTCTAATCTAATAGTGGTTGAGTTCTTTTCTTAAATAATCAGTGCATGAGTAAAATCCTTTTCTTTTTCTTTTGCTGCTGTCATGGATATTATGTGAATGCCAACAAACACTGGGCACTATACTATTAGAATAAATAGCACCTCTTTTTGTGCAAGAAGAAAGTGTGGTAACTAGAAACTCAGGGTCTGGGTTTGAATCCTGCCTCCACCACCTACTTACCAGCGCTTTTATCTAACTCCTCTGTGCCTCACCTTCTTTACCTGCAAAGTGCAGGAAATAGCAGTAAACACTTCACAGGGATGTTATGAGATTCAAAAGACATAATACATGTAAAGTCCATGGAGCAGTGATTGCCATATAGTAAGAGCTCAATAAACAGTAGCTGGTACTATTTTATTGCACCTCCTCTGCAAGACCCCTCCAAACAAAATGAATGACTCCCTCAGCCATATTCCCATAACCTTTCACAGATGTAAATAAAGATGTCAACAACAACAAAATTGTTTGATTTTAATGTCTTTGTGCCTCTCGTAGGCTGTGGGATCAGGCTTTTTCCATTAATGTCTGCATGTCCCAGCACCTATCATGGCATCATGGCCTGAGGCAGAGCAGCTACTCAGTAAATGTTTTGAGACTTTATATTCTCAGTCATGATAAAGGTTTCTTTTTTTTTTTTTTTTTTGAGACAAGGCCTCACTCTATTGCCCAGGCTGGAGTGCAGTGGCACAATGATGTCTCACTGTAGCCTCGACCTCCCAGGCTCAATCAATCCTCTTACCTCAGCCTCCCTAGTAGCTGGCACTACAGGCGCCCAACACCATACCTGGCTAATTTTTGTATTTTTTTGTAGAGGCAGGGTTTCGTCATGTTGCCCAGGCTGGTCTCAAACTCCTGGACTCGAGTGATCCACCCACCTCAGCTGCCCAAAGGTCTGGGATTATAAGTGTGAGCCACTGCGCTTGGCCATGTTTCATTTTTTGAGAATGATTTTTATTTTCACAAATAGCCCAACATTTTATCTGAGCCAATGTGTACTATAAAAAGAGACTGCTCAAACTGAATAATAAATTTCCATGTTAAAAGCTAAGTTTCACTAAAATAATGAACATTATTTTCTTGTGTGGCTCACAAATATACACTGCAAACAATTCCAAAAGACACATCTAAAAAGGTTTTGAGCAGAGGTTGTATCACTAAAATGCGAGTAGTCATGCACGCTTAACACTATTTCAAAATATAAATTCTGGTTTCGACCTTAAAAATCGTAGCAATTTAGATATCTCAATACTAAACATAACAAGGAAGAGAACAGTCAGTGCCACTAACAGCTTTTAATTTTAGAATCCTGAAAGTTGCATGTGGATTGGAAAAATGTTGGTTGTAGGGACATATTACCCTTTTCCCCTTAGGGATTCCATGAATATGGAGTAATTTCTATTTTTTTTTAATTCAGTAAAAAAACTATTTCCTAGAATCTAATTATGTTCCATGTATTTTTATATTTTTATCCTACATTCAATATAATTTTTGGTTTGATGCCTCATTTCTGGGTCTGGTAATTTCTTCTGCCAATAGACAATCTACTTTGTAGCCAACCCAAAGTCCTCATGCTGCATGCAATCTCCTTTCTTTATGGTCTTTCACTAGGACTGAGAGTAGCCTTAGACCACCACACACTCTAGTGTTGGTTTCATGGAGTAGTTCTCAGACCTAGTTTATGCAAGTGTCCCTGGGGCACTTGTTAAAAATGCAAATTCCTAGGGCCTCTGCAGATTTTGCAAATAATATTCACTGGGTAATCCTGTGACTCTACATCTTTGACAAGTTATCCTGGTAGTTCTGGGGCAGGAGGTCCCACAGCCTCCTCTGATAAAACATCAAAACAGAGGCAAAGGCAACTGAGATCCAGCTGACTTAGTTTGAGTGACATCACTACCACAGACATGCTCTGGGAACTGGGCAAGTCATTAACCTCACTACAGCTTGATTTCTTCATCTATAACTAGGAAAGAATCCACCTCCCTCATAGGGTTGTTAAGAAGGTAAAATGAGATGATGCATTTAATTCAGCACCTGGCAGAGCACCTGGAACAGAGTAAGTGCAGCTCTAAAACTATTATTTCATAAACTGCAAGCCTGGCACCAAATCACCTGTTTAGTCTTCCCTTTTCTGTGTGTAGATATCTTTGTGGTTCTGCCCTGAATTTTTTTCAATTTTTTGCCTCCTCAGTAAGAACTGAGTGCTATGGTCTATGTCTGATCAGGGCCCGGGTACCTCATTATCATCCTATGTGTGTGTCTAATTATTCCCTGAATGGACACACATCATTGCACCTTTTTATTTCAGCCTCATTAGAGTGCTCCATTGGCCCACCTTGTTATTTCCCGTCTCTTCACTAATGTCCCTTTTTTCTCCTCCTCCTTTCAGTCTTCACATCTTCTTATGCCTATTTCTTTCTTCATCGTATTAAATCCTTCCTTTTATGCTTGTCGTTATTCCCTCCTTTCTACACAACTCATTACACCCCTCCATCTGTGAACTGCCTTATGCCATCCCATTTCTATCTCATCACATCCTCATCATGCACATATTAGCTCCTCCATTCATGCTTAGTACTGCATTCTTTCTCTCTGCTTCTTATCTACCACAACCTGCCCTTTCCACCCTCCCATTTAATGCTCCCATTTGTAAATCACATTACACCCCCCATGCCTTTATCATTACACTCATCTATTTATGCATCTCCTTGCACCATTACCCTTGCACATTTGTCTGTGCATTTCTATTTGTACATCTCATTATGGCCTCATCAAGCATGCACATGTCATTATTCCCCTTTGAAATGTTCATGTCCGTGTCGCATTACATCCCTTTATGTTTGCATCTCATTAAATCCAGCGCTTCTAGGTTTGACAACAAACTAACAAAAACAGACAGGTAAGTATGTTACCTGATTTTAGAAAACTAAATATGTTTCTCAGGCACCTAGCATTAGTGTTTCTTAAAGAAGTCATTCATTTCAGAAAGATTTACATGTATTTATCTAGCTGAGAGACAAAAGACACTATATTTTACATACATAAAAAGGAGCTTCTTATTTTGCTTGATTTGAATTATCATCATTATCACTGCCTTTTTTTGAGATGGGGTCTCACTATGTTGCCTAGGCTGGTCTCAAAATTCCTGAGCTCAAGCAATCTGCCCACCTCAGCCTCCCAATATGCTGGGATTACAGGTGCGAGCCATTGTGCTTGGCCATTATCACTACTTTTTATTGTTTCTCCACAGTTTACAAAGTAGTGCAATTATCCATTAATTTATTGTGGCAAAAAGTCACTGAAAGAGACAGGTTAGGAATGAAAGTCATTTTATAGTTTGAGGAGTGCATTAAAAGAAAAGAGAAATTAAAATATTTTCCCAAGAACTGCCAGTGAATGGCAGTGGCAGGGCTCAAACTCTGATCTTCTGACTCCAAAACCTATATTCTTCATTCTGTACCACTCAGCAGAAAAACTCTTATTTCTAAGTATCCTCTCTGTCACTTAGCCTATGCTGTAATAATTTCCTAAGACAGAACTTGGTGTCAGTATGCTTTGTTTTGTTTGGTTTTCTGAAACAAAATAGAACATGTTTCAAACACTTAGTATTTTAGACCTGTTTATCTCCAAGTTTGAAGAGCTAAAAGTTAAAAGAAACTGTAACATGGAGCCTTCTAGAGAAAGGAGAAAGACTCACCACCAAGGTCAGTCTCACACAGGCAAAAGAAGGAGACTCCTCTACAGGGAGTTTGAGGGGTACCAAGGAAGCCTACACGCATACACACGCAGAACCTTTCTTCCTCACAGATTCTGACCCTTGCTAGTCTCTTTGCTTCACTAAACTGTGTTCTCTGCCTCATTTTTATTTTTCATCAAATTATGAAATAGCTCATAAATTCAGAAAAGTACAGAAATCTGATATCCATTCCTGCCACAGATAGATATTTACATTTCTTCCATATTTGCATCAAATATCTCCCTTTACAAAAAGAAACTGTTGTAAATATTCTCCTGAGGTTGGTGTGTATTATTTCCATGAATGTTTTTGTACTGTTGTTTTAAACTTTTACCTAAATGTTATCAGATGGCACATATCTTTTGCAATGTGATTTCTGCACTTAATGTTATGTTTTTTAAATATATCTGTTCATACATGAGCTAGCTCATTCATTTCAGCATCTATAAAATTTTCCACTGTGTAAATAGACCATAATTTACTTTTTTTTTTTTTTGAGACGGAGTCTGACTCTGTTGCCCAGGCTAGAGTGCAGCGACCTGATCTCGGCTCACTGCAACCTCTGCCTCCCAGGTTCAAGCGATTCTCCAGCCTCAGCCTCCTGGGTAGCTGGGATGACAGTCCCATGCCACCACATCCAGCTAATTTTTAAATATTTAGTAGAGATGGGGTTTCACCATGTTGCCCAGGCTGGTCTCCAACTCCCGAGCTCAAGTGATCCGCCTGCCTCGGCCTCCCAACGTGCTGGGATTACAGGCGTGAGCCACTGTGCCTGACCAACCGTAGTTTACTTTATCCAGTTCTCTACTGAGGGGTGGTTCCACTTTCTTAAAACTGCCTCCATCACTATTACTTCACCAGTGCTTAGCTCTCTGCTGTGTGAAGTGACTAAATGGAGACATTTAAAATTCCAGCATCATGGGAAGTAATACCTTCTCTCTAAGTCCATAGTAGAGTCAGTTTTATTTCCTCTGTAACTATTCAAAGTAGTAACCATGTCAACAAAATGATAAATCTTTTTTTTTTTAATTTTTTCAAGACAGGGTCTTGCTCTGTTGCCCAGACTGGAGTGCAGTGGTGCCATCATAGCTCACTGCCACCACGAACTCCTGGGTTTAACTGATCGTTCTACCTCAGCCTCCTGGGTAGCTTGAATAGCAAGTTGGCAGAACCTAGTGAAATTGAGGATATGAATAATGTTAAATTTTTAATGTGTCATGCAAACAAGGTTTCTGGGGGCATCACAGATTACTGTTATTTACTTAGCAACAAATAACCTCCTAAGTTTCCTTTTGCCTCAGTTGTTAGCCCTGGGGCAACATGATGAGAACCAGATGTCATCTTACACATCCTAGGGTCTGTACTGTAGGCAAGGAACCTTGACAATGTGAATTTGAGTATTTACATAGGGGGTGGAACAGCTGTCCCTGAAAGGAGAGAACAAAAATGTTTGCTCATTGGGAAGGGGTCTGGGTTCTTACTTTTACCCTTTAGAATGTAAATAAATCCCTCCAGGTTGAAGAGAAGACTAATGTCTCCAGCTTGACAACCCAAGCTCCTGTATCCTGGGTCTCATCCCCATCTTAAAATGTAAACATACCTCTGGGAAAATAAATCTCTCTAGATGGTATTTCACTTTCTAATTAGTCATAAATTTACTTCTAAAGCTTGTTTTTTTAGCCCAGGTCCCAAGTTTCAGTAAAATTTGTTCAAAAAGCCCTAACTGTGCAGAAACACAAAAATATTTTCACAGCCCTAAACTAATACACTATGACACAGCAATTCCACTCCTGAGTGATTATCACAGAAAAATTTTTGCTCACATACACAAGGGAACACGTGTAAGAATATTCATTGTTACATCATTGTGTAAGTTCAGAGATGGGGGCACCCTTGGTGCCCACACTAAGGAAATGGTTAGGTGAAATGTGGGGGGTGGTGGATGCACACCATTAAATCACTGTGTGGCTGTAGAGGCAACAGTTAGCTAAATATGCATAGAATACCACATAGAGATCTTGAGTGAAACAAACAAGAAACCAAATAGGGTTCACAGCATACCATTATTTGCAAAAATGAAAAATAAACATTGCTACATATTTTTCAAGAATACGTATCTTTTCCAAGACATGTGTCAAACCCAAAAGGTGAGTACTTATAAAAAGGGGAAGTTGGAGAAACAGTCTGAGAATTAAAGTGGTATTAGGGATAAAGGAAAAAAAATAAAATTATGAGAATGAGAGAAGCACCTTGCCTCCAACTAAATAACCTACATGGTTAGGAGCATGGTTTTCCTGCTATCTGATTTCAAAAGGAGGGAAAAAAAGCCTCTCCAAATTAGCTCTTTAACATCAGCATCCTCTGTAGTATAGTGCCACAAACAGACTTAACAAATAGTACTAAATATTTGTTGAATGTAAGTGGCAGTAATCAATTAGAAAAAAAAAGTCACTGCAATTCTTTGCTTTGCACTATGAAAGGAGAATATGTAAGTGCTGGCTATAATTGCCAAAAGTTCTGTGATTACATTTTACTGCTGAACCACTGTAAAAATGTTAAATTTTTCTTGACCTTTTGAACATTGGTAGTGTTTTGGCCTTGCTCCCACTCTAATAATTTGCTGGTTTTAATGAACTGAAGTTTCAAAGAAATCGTATTTGTAAAAAAGATAATTGTGGTTTTATCAAACATTTTTAAAACCTGTTATATAGCTTCACGCAATTTGCCACCTTTATTTTCTACTGAACTCATACACTTCTGTTAAATTTTTCACAAACCGTTTTACTTAAACTGTTGTCATGTTAACTGCCAATATCCTGTAGTCAGATTATTTTTTCATGATTTTTAGATGAGTGTGATTTTGGTGAATTTGGCTTTTTTTTGTTTTGTCATATTTGTTCTTAAAGTATTCTTCAGAGCTTCCCTCTGAAATGAATCAAACATAGTGTTTTCTTCCAGCCACTTGGAGCCAGACCCATAGAATTGCCATGATTTTCCAAGAAGAAATTCAGTTCTTCCCAACACATAGGGACTCAAAGGATAGAAATATAAGTTTATTTAGTGATATGTAGTGATAGTGAGGAGTTTGCCACATTGGCCTCATGTAGTCATGTATACCTCGAGTTCCCTTACTAATTGGCATAGAAATATGAGAGCCAATGGGACATAGCACATGCGTGGCATTCATGCAGAATACTGAAATGCACTATGAGTCCTTCCACGTCAGTGCGCTGCTGCCTCTGCTTAGAGTCTGCTCCCCCATGGCCTACCTCCCTCTCCACCCACTCCAGCCTTCTGCCAAGTTTCAAATTGGGCCCAATAAGTTCAATTTTCACACCTGATCTCTTCTTGCCATATTGCACAAATGGAATAATAACATCTCTGATGTTTAAAAATGAAAACGTTGCTCTTGTGACCAGTCTACCTGTTTTGTCATATGAAATGAAACTTTTTTCTTTTTTCTTTTTTTTTTTTTTTTGAGATGGAGTTTTGCTCTTGTTGCCCAGACTGGAGTGCAATGGCGCGATCTCGGCTCACCGCAACCTCCGCCTCCTGGGCTCAAGTGATTCTCCTGCCTCAGCCTCCCAAGTAGCTGGCATTACAGGCACTTGCCACCATGCCTGGCTAATTTTTTTTTTTTTTTTTTTAGTAGAGAGGGTGTTTCATCATCTGGTCTTGAATTCCTGACCTTGTGCTCCACCCACCTCCACCTCCCAAAATGCTGGGATTACAGGCATGAGCCACTGCACCTGGCCTCTTTTTTCTTCTTTTTTAGGTCTCTGTTGCCCAGACTGCAGTGCAGTGGTGGGATCTCGGCTCACTGCAACCTCTGCCTCCCACGTTCAAACAATTATTGTGCCTCAGCCTCCCAAGTAGCTACGATGACAGGTGCCTGCCACCACGCCCAGCTAATTTTTGTATTTTTAGTAGAAACGAGGTTTCACCGGGCTGGCCAGGCTGATCTCCACCTCCTGACCTCAAGTGATCTACCCACCTTGGCCTCTCAGAGTGCTGGGATTACAGGTTTGAGCAACCATGCCTGACCCGTTGAAACCAAACTATTGTGGAAAATACATATATGAGCATATGCACATGGAGATTGACAAATTCCTCAAATACCAATCAGTGGACACAGATCAGCCATCCCCACAACTGCTTTCAAGGATATAGGATTAATTTTACAGTCAGTGCACACCAGAGCAACTTGGGGAGCTTGTGTAAAAATGTAGATGGGGTGCAGTGGCTCAGGACTTCTAATCACAGCACTCTGGGAGGCTGAGGTGGAAAGATTGTTTGAGCCCAAGCATCCGAGACTAGCCTGGGCAACATAGTGAGAACTCTGAACAGACAATCTGAAAAAGCTGAGGGTCTTGAGAACAAGTAGTCAACATACTATATTGATGAATTAAGACAAACATCATTGTTCAATTATTAACACTTTATTCTAAAAACTTGTTAAATAAAATGAATTCCTGTAATACCCATAGATATGCAGATATATAGATATATATTATCTATATAGATATATATATATTATCTATATAGATTATATATATATATATTATCTATATATATAGAGAGAGAGAGAGAGAGATTTTTTTAACAATTGTAGTCTGGAAAGTCTTAATGGTCATAGTTGAATAGACATGAACACTGAAAACCTAAATGCTACTGTTGATATAAATTAGAGATAAGATCTATGTGCTTCAATTAGTAAAAATGCATAATAATTCATTGAACATTTACTATGGGCAAAGTGCCATAATAAGTATTTTTAAAAGCTGCAAAATAATATGGAAGTCAGTCTTCATGGTAAGAGCTTTAATCCAGTTGAGAGCAAAAACATCACACCAGAAGAAGCTTAGTAACAATCACACCTTACACAAATGAAGCTGTATTCAGTTTCCTCTGTGAAGAATACTGCAGACACAATGAATTACCTTCTCACCTCCTTGGACTGATGACTATGTCTCTTTCATCTCTTTATCCGTGGTTCCTGATACCAGGTGCTATGAATACTGTGTTATATAAATTGAATCCAAGAGTAATATTTTTCACAAGTTGAAAAACATAAAAAAGTTGTGGCATGGATATTCTTTAAAGTCTCTTTTGCTAGTTTATTTATTCAACAAACAGCATTTCCTACTAGACACTATGCCTATAACAATTTAAGACGATATGAAGATCAATCATTAATTATATTCCCTAAGTAAGCTTATTTCACACCTTGGACTCCATATCATTAGAGTGTGTGCGCTGAAAATAACTATACAAACATAAACTTATTATTATGTGAAAATATTTGGGAATTTTTAAAAATACTTGCTTACATTTCTTAAAACTTACTTGAAATGTGTGCCTAGAGTGATCCTATTAACCACAGGCACACAGAGCACGTGAGGCAATCCTATGTTTTGTATCTGTGCACAAATAGCTTTAGGACAGAATTTAAATGTGCCAAAACCCAAAGTTCTTCCAGATGTATGCTTTCACTGATTTCTGGAAAATTGCTTCACAGTACCCTCTCAAAGTACATAGACCACATTATAAAATCCAGAGGCCGCTATGCACTTTTACAAAATCCATTGCGTTGACTCATGCTGTCATTTGTCAGTGAAATGATGTTGTAAATCTCGCATCTTTCTATGCTGCCTGGCTTAGGCTTATTATAGCGTTCTCCAAATTCCTACCCTCATTAATGACTCTTTTTCTAAAACTGGAGAAATGCTCACTTAGCCAAATGTTTAAAAATACTATTTTTTCCTCCAGTGAGTATTAATCTTCTTGAATTATCAGGAAAACCTTCTTAGTGCATGCCTACTATGAATATGTATCCTTTTTTTTATTTTACATCAATGAAAATAGTTTGAACTTCAGCATTCTTTTGTGTTTTATTTTGTGTGTGTATATTTTATTGAGGCCTCATTTGGAGTGTACTTGGGAGAATGTGACTCCTCTAAGTAGAATCACCACTTTCCTGGAGAATTGGGCAAAAGGATGTCATTTTTTATTCCTCTTAACGGCACAATCTCAGTATTAGTTTTCAATAATGCATAACAAATTAGCACAAACCTAGCAACTTAAAACAACACATACTTATTATCTCACAGTACCAGAGGGTCAGGATTTCAGTTGTAACTTAGCTGGGTCCTCCACTCAGGGTCTCACAGGGCTACAGTCAAGGTATTGGCTGGGCTGTGTTTTCATTTGGAGGTTCAAATGGGTAGGGTCTGCTTTCAAACTCATTCTGTTTGTTGACAAGAATCATTTTTTTGCAGTTGTAGGACTGATGACTTTGAACTCTTACTGGCTACCAGCTGAAGGCCTCCTTTAAGATCCTAAAAGCCACCTATAGTCCCTGCAGTTCATAATGTGGCAATTTGCTTCCTTCAAGCACAGCAGGAGGGTCTCCCTATGCATCTGCTAGCAAGACAGGTTGTGTGTGTGTGTGTGTGTGTGTGTGTGTGTGTGTGTATAATAACAATGGAATTGATATCCTATCCCCTTTGACATATTCTTGGCCAGAAGCAAATCATAAGTCCTTTCCATACACAGGGAATGGGAGTATACAAACAGATGAACACCACAAGGTGAAAATTACTGGGAGGTCACCTTAGGGTCTGTCTGCCACAATCCCATTAGAACTGAAAAATACTCAGACAGTGATTTAGAGTTAGATATAAGTTATTTTTATCACTTTTCTGGAGTCTAGTTATCTTAAAGAAAGTTTGTAATTCTCTAAACAAATCTATTTTTTTCTCATTTTAGAAAAATAGAAGCCATATAGCAATTCTTGGGCAAGGCCTGGGGAAGCTGCAGGACCCAGAAGGGTAAAGGTTAAGTAGGAGAGAGAACTACTGACCTCAAGCACATTTAAGAGGTCAAAATTCCAAAAATCTAGGTGTCACTGGTTGTTGGTTTGTGTTTGCTTGTTTTGTGATTTATTTTGCTTTGATTTTTCACAAATATTGGAAACTATATGTGTTTCATCTGTCTTTCCATTCAAAGTGTGCTATTATCACCAACTTCAAAGTTCATACAACTACCGTGGATATCCTTTAGCACAACACCTAAATCCTCTGAGGAGGTGAGCCTGCTTTTGACTTCAGAAATTGAACGCAGGAATGTAGTTTACCATCTGTCTGAAACGTTTAAAGTAAACTTTTTTCCAAGACAAATGTGGATTATATGCAACAAACTGGGAATTTTCTGGTCTCAGAACAGGAAAAATAAAGGAACCCTTAAGTATTATTTTAAGTACTTTGTTTGCTAGTAGTGTTTGTGGTGAATGAAAAATTGATCCTTAATTGTGTGGGAAACAGAGAAGTGATCTGCATGGCAATGGCCAAGTACAGACTTCAGAGACTTCACAGTTTTGAAACTGATATTTATGAACATCTGCTTTGTCCCCATAAATTTTAATATGGATTGTATCCTTTGAAACTCACAAAACTCCCAGGTGCTTCTTCAGTCTTTATCTTGGAAAACATACTTTTTTAAAAAAAAGTCTTCTTTTTTTCCATTGAACATCTTCAAAATCATTTTTGTCAAAACAATATTCCTAGATATACAGCACCTATTGGAATGCCTGAGATATGGTATTAAAGGTTAGCAACCCAAAATGTTGCAGTCACCATGTCAAACCTCCAAAATGTCCAACCCCAGAACACAAGCCATAATAGTCTTAATAGAGGATGCTGAAAAGTATCCATTTCTAGGCCCAGGGCATGCCTTTTGTTATTACACAAATATTTGTTTAGTGCTTGCTATGTGATAGGCACTTTTAGGTGCCAAGTTTATAGCAGCCAACACAACAGACAAAATATCTGTCCCCATTGTGTTTATGTTCCAGGGAGTGTAAATGTTCTCTTTAAAAATTCCCTTTAACTTTTTATACTATCTTGTATATAGTTCGTTAGTAAAAAAGCTTTGTGCTGGGTCTACAAACCAATGCTAATCCATTAATGATACTGGACTGGACTCTGGGGATATTATGAAAAAAATAAACATGTTTCTGTTCTCAGTGAACTCATAGTTGGACATACTTCTCACCTCTGTCAAGAAATTTAGAACTGAGAATTGGGAGCTTTGGGATGCAATCAGGGTAGCCACTTGATCATTCTCTATTTAGATCCCTTATAAGCAGTGCAAACAGTGCCTACACGCCTCAGCCTTGAAAATTCTAAGAACTATTCCTATACAGAGAGAAGATAAGAGTGTGTAGGCTAAAGGAAAGGAAATAAAATCACAGCTCAACAGAGCACAAACATGTTAGTTGGCTGGGTACATGCAAGGCCAATAAGAACATCAAGTCCCTCTTAGGAGGAGGAGCCTTTTAAAAATGCAGTTTCTGGTCATCCATCCTATACCAAAGGATACAAGTCATTTACATAATAGGAAAGCCTCAGGAGGACAGTAGAGCTATTTAATTTGGTTAGGCTAATAGTTTTCCATCCATTTACAGTCTAACAGAACCTCTCTGCCCTGCCCCTTAAAGAGGAATGCATTGGCCTGGTGCCATGGGGCACATAAAACATGTGCAGTCTTCTTGGAGTGTCAATTCTGCTCAACCATTTGGAGGAAAAAAGTTAACTAATTTACTGGTAAATAATTTAATGCATTATCTTCCATTAAAACCAATGCAGGCCAGGCATGGTGGCTCATGCCTGCAATCCCAGCCTTTTGGGAGGCCAAGGAAGGTGGATCACTAGAGATCAGGAGTTGGAGACCAGCCTGGCCAACACGGCATAACCCTGTCTCTACTAGATATACAAAAATTAGCCGGGTGTGGTGGTAGGCACCTGTAAACCCAGCTGCTCAGGAGGCTGACACACGAGAATCACTTGAACCCAGGAGGTGAAGGTTGCAGTGAGCCAAGATCACACCACCGCACTCCAACCTGGACAACAGAGTGAGACTCTATCTCAGGAAAAAAAAAAAGTAAAAATTAAAAAAAAAAAAATCAATGTAGCTTATATTATGTAATAGAATGCAAAATTTGCATACACTTTTAGGATAAAGCAAAAGAACTAAACAGTCCTGGAGCCAAGGGCTGAGGGATTAAGCCCCACCCCCATATTTTCCATCAGCCCCCTGTAAAGCCAACATAATAAATATAATATATATATATTTTTTATGATAGGGTCTCACTCTGTCACCCGGGCTGGAATATAGTGGTGCAATCTCTCCTCACTGCAACCTCTGCCTCACAGGCTCAAGCGATCCTCTCACCTCAGCCTCCTGAGTAGCTAGGACCACAGGCATATACCACCATGCCTGGCTAATGTTTTTGTATTTTTGGTAGAGACAAGATTTTGCCATGTTGCCCAGGGTGGTCTCGAACTCCTGAGTTCAGGCAATCTGCCTGCCTCGGCCTCCCAGAGTGCTGGGATTACAGGCATGACCCACCATGCCCGGCCAATAATATTTTTTGATATGGATAATTGGTTCTCAATTTTATATAAAATGTAAATCCCCCAGCAGCATGTCTTCCAACCACATTGCCACTTGGATATCCCTTCTTTTTAGAAAATCTGGAGCCACTGCTAGATGCAAGAAAATTCTGGGCCATTTCAGGCTCTGACACCTCAACCCTGACACTCAGCCCTGGGGCCTGTGCTCACTCCTGCTGCATTTATGAATACTGTCATGGAAAAGTTTAGCTGAATGCTTTTTTTAAGGCTGGCCAAGAGAAATGTTTTTCAATGCTGCCTCTTAGTCTTTAGTATGAGATTGAGCATTGACCATCCTGATCCACATCCCCTTCTCCCAGTCTCGGAATGTTAGGTAGCAGACAGAGTAGCTTATGTTCTTTGTGCTTTGTGTTCCTGACACAGGATCTGGACCAGGTACAGCTCCATCTGGAAGAAGTGAGGTTCTTTGACGTGTTTGGCTTCAGCGAAACAGCAGGAGCATGGCAATGCTTCATGTGTAACAATCCTGAGAAAGCAACTGGTGAGAGACCCCTACCTGCTGCTAAGAACCATTTGTGCCCCGAATTGCAGGGATCTGTCAGCTCCATTGTTCTAGGTGGCCTTCCTCTTGCATAAACATCCCCAGTTGTAATAATGCACAGAGTCATGTCCCTGCTTGTGCTGAGAAAGGCGTCTCACCAAAGTGGTCGTAGGAAAAAGGGAAAACTTTGGGAGGCAGAGAAACAATCCCTTACCTATATGTGGTTATCAAGGAAGCAGTATCAGCCATTTTGCCCTAAAAGTATTCATTTCATCCAGATGACCCTGAGGGTTAGAGAGAAAAAAAGTGTTCTGTCAAGATGTGTTCCTTAAGGAAATGAGACCACACTAAATGAGTGAATCAGCACACAGACCATATTATCTCATGTAATCCCTAACACTGTTGCTTGATGATTAAACTGTGTAAAAAGTGAAGCATTAAAATAGTAAGAAATTATCTGAGAAATAACCTCATAGCTGGTTATTCGCCTTCCACTTCCTTTCTGCTGCTCAAGGTATTTGGTCTACTGACCTTGCCTAAAAATAATTGTTAGCAAATACAAGTCATGCCCTGTGCTAAACATATCAGATAGCTTATCTCATTTAATCAGTCCTTGCAATACTCTTATTAGGAAAATACTGACATTATCTCTGCTTTACTGATGAGGAAACTGAGGCACAGAGAGGTATGGTAACTGCCCAAGGTCACAAAGATAAATTAACAGCAGCAGAATTTGAACGCAGCCTGACTCTAGAACCCATGCTCTTAACGATTTCACCATTCTGCCTTCTGGTTACACTCGGCTCAATCCAACCAGTGGAAACAGGTTGCTAATAAGCCTATGTCCAAAAAGTTATGCTGTCATTGGAAGTGAAATATTTCATCACTAATGTGCCCTTTGAGAGGAGAGAGCTCTCAATGCTGACTCGGCTCAGGAACTGCATTTAGGATCACAAGAGCAGTGTTAAAAAAAACTGTTGAACACAAAGCCACTTTGTAGATGAGCCATCCTCTAGACAGCCATTGATTATACCACCTGTACCTGGTCCTTTAATTTTAGGATTTTATGCATCTTAAAGATTACCCATTGTGGCAAGTCTGTCCTCTTGTTAACTGCCAAGATGTTGAGACTGAATCGTAAAAATATGTTTATTTGGCCAGATGGAGATGTGTAGGGCTCTCAGAGAAGTACCAATTAAAATGTATTACCCCACGGAAAAGGTGCGGATGGCAGAAGCTGGTAGTTAGGATGCCAGCCTTTGTGAAGCACAGATTGTTGGCTGATTACAGAGTCTGGATTGAGCCAACACCAGAGTGAACACACCAATTTTTTAAAAGTTAATTCAAACAAATAAGGAATTGGGGAATTGACTGCCTCCATTATAAAACTTTCTAATTAGACCTTATTTTATATATGAAAAAGACAGAGCATAAAAGAAGCTTTATTTGAGAGCTAGTAAAATAAGGTACTTATCTTAGGTAGCTCTGAGAGGCCCTGAAGAGTTTTCACTCCAAGTAAGCTGAGTCCTTAGTTCGATAAATATTTAATCATATCTGGTCAAGGGAGGCCTCAGAAAAGGGGCTGAAAGTTAAAAACACAAAGTGTTCCTTTAATATATGTTTTCTCAAATTCACTGCCATGCTCTTGAAAT
The DNA here is from genome assembly GCF_028885655.2 of Pongo abelii. NCBI lineage: Eukaryota > Metazoa > Chordata > Mammalia > Primates > Hominidae > Pongo > Pongo abelii. The sequence continues at coordinate 166,993,966 of NC_085928.1, read as the reverse complement.
GAACGTTCTGCACATTTACTCTTTCTTATTTGTGTTCCTCACAGTTAAATATAGACTGAGAACATATAACAATAAAAATTCAAACAAGGCCAAATATTTTATAGCAGAACATATTGAATCAAAATGTTTGGCCCTGAAAACTTCAGTGGGTTTGGATTTCTTTGCTCATTTCCTTTTGCTACATGAAAGAGGATTTGAGTTTAAGAAAAGTCCTATTTTAAACTGTTTTTTTTTTTTTTTTTCACCAAAACCCTTGACTCCCTGGATAGTTTATATAGGTTGTTGATTTCATCTTCTTTTTTATATAAGCACTTAAATTATATATTTAATCTAAGTGAAAGGTCTAACATCATATTGTTGCCAAATATATTTCTCATAGAGACAGTATTTGCATTCAAGTTCTGCTTAAATTCAAAGTTGAAAGATGAGACATAGCAACAAATGCTTTATTGGTCATGCACAGCTAGCATATTCCTTGCATCCAATTTTTCATTTATGCAATGCATGTTTGTTGCATTAGTTGAGTGTCTTCTACAGGCTGACCCTTGGGATAGAAATATGAATAAGGTACAATGTCTCTGCTCTAAAAGAAATTCATAATCCAGTTAGGGCCAAAAGGTGTATTCAGAAAAATCTAGCATACTTCTTTTATGTTTTTAGCATGCTGTATTTGTTGAGTGAGTGAATGAATGAATAATATTTAAAATGGCAATGTCAAATATTCCTTGAATGTTAAAATGTGATGTTTCAAGATTGTGATTATATGCTAACGATATCAAATTCATCACTATACCATACCCAGTGCATTCTGAACCTGGTAAATGAAGATTGGGGCTGTTTCCTCCCTGAGAGAAGTCACCACTTGTAAAGCCTTGATCCACTTACCTGCCTGTCTTAGCGCCTAGAATGTACTATGCCCACCTGAGTACTATGTACTGGTCTGGGTTTCATCAACACCCACACAGGGGCCAGCTGCCCTATCAGCCTCAGGGAGAAGGGGTCCAAAGAAGTAGAATTGAAGTCTAGAACAAAAGGCCAAATAAACTGGGTTTTTGATATTTTTTAAAAGAATTGACAAATGATACAATAATTGTTTTCATGTGTTCACGTTTCAATATTTTTTAATGCTGTCCAGCATCTCCATAAATTAGGAATAAAACATGAGACAATTAGAGAATTTCAGTTAGACATTAGGAAAGACATCAAGAAATATATAATACTTTTTAACTGTGTAGACTCAGCCAGAGGAATCCTTCAGAAATTGACAGTATCTCAGCTTACTGACATGGTCAACTCACATACATTCCTGTCTTCAAATAAAAGTCTCATCACCATCCTCCCACCAACTTCACCATCAACACACAGAAATTCACAGGAGTTTAATATCTGGTGATCAATAAAATATTTTTATCCAATAATATACAGATAGTCAGAGGAAAGTAAATGCTAAAATAATGTAGAGGCCCTGACATGATTATAATTGCTAGCATTTATCATTCTAATGATATGCTAAGCTTGCATGCATTTTTCTCATTTTCTCACCATTATTGACTTCATTTTACAGATCAGAAAACTGAAACACAAAGAGATTAAGTAATTTTCCCAATATCACACAGCTTCTCAGTGATGGAACCAGTATTTTAATCCAGACAGACCAATTCCAGAACCTGACTTTTCAACCTGTAGGGAAAATTCAAGTTAAGGATATGAAATATTGGAAATTTCAAGAGCAATCATTCAGTAGTGTTATAATATATTATAAAGACCCAGAGACAAGTTTAATTTTTTAGAAGTGATCTACTTCCTCGATGACTTACTCTACTTAAAGAAGAACAGAGACTTTGTTACGATAATGTGTGAGAAATTATTACTTGCAGGAAATGATTACAGTAGAATCTATTTCCTTTTCTTCCAACTGCTGATTCAGTTTCTGATAATCATTTTATAAAAGTTCAGAGTAGAAGATTAGAAAATTTCTGAAATAACTCAGTAATCCTCAGAGACTTGCCTGGTGGTGTTTATTGCAGATCTCGTTATTCCACATGAATGAGAGAATGGAGATTGAGCAAGGAGATTGAACAGAACAGAACTTATTTCTGGAAAACCAAGCTAATCTTTATCAGTTGTCCTTGTGTTTTGGAATTGCACAGTGTATGTTGACAGTAAGAGTTAGTCAGCTGGTCTGTCCTGGAACACATCTGGCTTTCTCTTCAGTCACATTTTATTAAAGTAGGAGGAAGAACTGGGTCATGACTTTCACTCATTTCTTGAGACACATGGGATGCCTTTGTTCTTACACCCTACAAAAAACAACTTAGAGTTTTGGCACTCCTGTCCTTCTCGATAAATCTAAGCAGTCCCATGTGATTAGTCTCTTAGTCACTAGACATTTAGAATTTGAATGTGATTGTCAGTAGAAGGTCTTCTTGGGTTCTAAAAGAAAATGGAACAATTTTTTCAAACAACTTTCTATCATGATTCATCTTTAGAACTTGATTTCAAATAGTTGTGTTATAAGAACATACTGTCAAGCTGAGTGCAGTGGCACGTGCCTGTAGTCCCAGCTACTCAGAAAGAGTGGAGGGAGGATTGTTTAAGGCCAGGAGTTTGAAGCTGTGGTGCACCATGATCATGCCTATGAATAGCCACCGCACTCCAGCCTGGCCAACATAGCATAGACCCTGTCTCTAAATCTAAACTAATTAACTAAATAAATAAATATAAATTTTAAAAAAAAGTGCTATTTATTATATTAGATTAGATTATGAATACATGGGCAAATGGAGATGGTTTCAAAATGCCTCCTCTGTCAGGAGAGTTTTTTCAGACAGTCAAAAGAATTGGTAACAGCAGTTGTGGGTCTCCTTTGGGGGCACCCTTCATGCGAGCTAGATTATTTTTCCACTCCAGATGCCAATGTGAAAATGAACTAAATGACCTCTGAGAGGACCTAGCCCATAAGGCCACCAATAGCCTTGTGAGTCTATGAATATGAAGCTTTTCCATTAAATTTCAATGTCAACTTTCATAGAACTTTAAAAGTTATAAAAGAAACCTCAATTTTGGCCAGGCGTGGTGGCTCACGCCTGTAATCCCAGCACTTTGGGAGGCCGAGGCGGGCGGATCACAAGGTCAGGAAATCGAGACCATCCTGGCCAACATGGTGAAACCCCGTCTCTACTAAAAATACAAAAATTAGCTGGGCGTGGTGGTGTGTGCCTGTAATCCCGCTACTCGGGAGGCTGAGGCAGGAGAATCGCTTGAACCAGGGAGTCGGAGGTTGCAGTGAGCCAAGATCGTGCCACTGCACTCCAGCCTGGTGGCAGAGCGAGACTCCATCTCAAAAAAAAAAAAAAAATAAGAAAACTCAATTTTGATGTATGTGGTGGCGAGCGTTGTAGTATGATATCTTTTCTCCTACCACATGTGTTAGAGCACTGTCCTATGTGCTAAGTGTTGGTAGAGCACCAAAAACAATGGAATGCTTTTTATACAATAACTTCACATTTTCACATTTATATACTGGGACTACTGAGTATATATTGATTATGTAAAATTGAACCTCAGCTTTTTGTTCAGATACTTTGCAATACTTAATGACAAAATAAAAACACACTTACAAACTCAGATAATTTATTATCCTGAAATCTTCCTTTTCTCCCTTTCCCCATCTTCCATCTTCCTATTTTATGCCTCTGTGGTATGAACATTCTTCTCTCCCTCTTAAACCTCTCCACGCACTCTCATTTCTCTCTCCCTCTTTCTCTCTCTGTCTTTCTCTGTCTCTCTCTCTCTCACACACACACACACACACACACATATGCACACACACTTACATACCACCCCCTAAGCAGAATTAATTTCTCTCCCTCTGTCCTTTCCATCCTCTGCCCACACTTCTGTATTGCACTTGGCATGTGGCCATCAGACTTTCCCTCTGGACAGTAAACTACAAGAAGAACCACGGATTATGCCTCATCTTTGTACATCTTAACCAGTGCCTGGCACATTATAGTGTTTAATAAGCATTTGGCAAATAGATGAGTGATTGAGCAATTCATTAATCACTTAAGTGATAGAATACCCATGGGAAAAAATCGAATTTGTTTTGAAATGCAACTTGAAAATCTAACTTTTAAAAATCTAACTCTTTCTCAAAATTAAAAACAACTAACTGAACTGAAACCTGGAAATAGCATCTCTTGGAAAATTAGCTTTCATGAGAAGAAAACATTGGGGTATACAAGATTTCAACATGTTGTGGAAACTGAATTTTAGTATTATGCTAAAATGTTACAATATACACATGGGCAAAGAGCTCATAATAAACATGCTAATAACTTGTGAATCTTGAAGAGAAACAAGCTAAGATCAGTAACCTAACACCCCTCAGGGATTAACTTCTATTTTTCATCCAGCTTCACTTTCCTACTCCTCTGCCTTTCCATATTGGGTCAACAATCTTGTCTTGATACAGAGGAAAAGTGTCAGATAGGCCATATACCTGCAACAAAGCATCAGTCATTGTGTGATTATCCACTAACAAATCACTATACATAGTAATGTGTCCTTTTCCACAAAGAGAACAAGCTGAATCAAGCCAATATATAGATGAGGAGAAGCTTTGGAAAGGCAGACTAATGTGAGTACATTAGTTTCATCATCATACAAGCATAAGATGACATTGATTTCAAGAATTTTGTGTAGTTTTTAAAATAAAATACTTGGTATATTTTAAAAGAACTCTAGCCATCATATTGCAGAGTAATCCTTTTTTTTATTGACCTATATAAGTACACTAAGAATGAAATTTGTTTATCAGCCACAAACACACCTATTTAAAAGAAATACCGGTACTATACTGGTCCTCTTTTTTTTTTTTTTTTTTTTGAAACAGAGTCTTGCTCTGTTGCCAGGCAGGAGTGCAGTGGCACAGTCTCTGCTCACTGCTACCTCCGCCTCCCGGGTTCAAGCAATTCTCCTGCCTCAGCCTCTTGAGTAGCTGGGACTACAGACATGCGCCACCACACCCAGCTAATTTTTGTATTTTTAGTAGAGACAGGATTTCAACATATTGGCCAGGATGGTCTCAATCTCTTGACCTCGTGATCCACGCACCTCGGCCTCCCAAAGTGCTGGGATTACAGGCGTGAGCCATCACCCCCGGCCAACATACTGGTACTTTTTAGCAGCCACAGAGAATAAAGTCATCAAAGGATGGTCATATTTTGCCTTGGATTTCATCCTTCCCACCTTCTCAGAAACTTCCCAATATAGATTAGATTAACCTTTTTCTCTTCTCTCTTCAATGTTCCTCTTCCAACTGAGTCCTCCCATTGGCTTCTAAACATAATTAAGTGGCTTATCCTCCCCTTTCCCTCTGTCTACTGCCTTATCTCTCACTTCCCCTTTAAAGCCAAGAGAGTTGTCTGTCTCTGCCCACTTCCTTGCCTCCTTCTCCTCGTGACTCAATCCTCTCTAACCTTGTTTCTAACTCTATCATCTCAGTCTGTAGTCATTAACAACCTGCAAGTCACCCATGCACTGCACATGGTTCAGTCTTAATGTTACTTGTCTCTCAGCAATATTCCATTCTGTAAACCAATTCCTCCTTCTTAAAGCATTCTTTTCCTTCAGCTTCTGTGACACAACACTCCTCTAGCTTCCTTCCTAGTCTCTGGACACTGCTTCTTATCCCACCTTTCTTTACCCAGCTAGTCATTGTTGGAGTAACCCTGTTACTACAGTAATCACCTCTATGCAACAACTTCCAGATCTATACATGCGGTCCTGGCCTGGCCTCTCCTCTGAACTCAAGATTTACATCCGCCACCACCTACTTGACTGCTTCTAAGGCACCCCAAAATCAGTTATTTTATTTTGTTTTATTTTTTAATATAGGATCTTGCTATGTTGCCCAGACTGCTCTCAAACTCCTGGACCCAAGCAATCATCCCACCTCAGACTACAGAGTAGCTGAGACTACAAGCATGCACCACTGTGCCCAGTGTCAGTTCATTTAAATTAAAACTCACGATTGTCTCTTTGCTTCCCCCAAACACTTACTCTTCTTCCAGCATTCCTTAGCTCAGTGAATGCAACATCACTCAATCTATTGTACCAACCAGAGACCCACTCACTGCCTTCTCCACCACCCCCATCCAATCTATCACCACAATATTGAGGATTTTACTTTCTCAGTTGCTCTCAAATCTGTCTGTTTCTCTCCACAGCACTAGTGCAAGCTGCCATCACCTTTTACCTACAATAATGGCCATAGCCTCCTCATTGAACTTCTCTGAACCCTTCCCATCTCCCTCCCACGATGCAGCCAGAGTGAACTCTTCAAAGCACAAATCTGTTGTGCCACCCCTTTCATGAAATCTTATGTAGCTTCCCATAGCTCTTAGTTTAAAGAGCAAACTTCATAACATACCCTTCACGGTCTCACATGGAATGGTCTCTCCCCGCTTCTCCAGCTTCGTCCTGTCCCACATTCCCTCTGCTCTCTTTGCTTTGTCTAGAAGAACCCTCTTAAAGTTTCCCAGACTCGCTGTACTTCTTCCTGCCACAGTGCTTTTATATGTGCTTTTTCTTCTACCAAGAATTCCCTCTCTCCCCTCTTCACTTAGTTAAAGTAGATCTTAGCCTTCTTATTATAAATCAAATTCACAGCTTCAGTATTGGAAGCCTTTTGTAACCCCCCGATGCATACTGAGGTCCTCAAAGCACCCCAAACTTCTTCTCCATAACATTGGTTACAGCTGCTGTCTTGTTCTTTTATGTGTGACTTTTAGATCAATGTCTACTTCCTCCAGTAAATAGTAAGTTCTATGAAGTGGACTCTCCTCATCCGTCTATCCTCAGCCCCTAGCACACAATAGATGCTCAATAAATATGTACCAATAAATGAATGGCCAAAGTTAGTGTCTTCTCAGAAAATTTTCAGTAATAATTTTTTTCTCAGTCAAGTGATGACAAAAAGCAGATAAATGAATTAACAGTGACTCATTTTACAAGAAAAAGGTAGATATTCATATGATGACATTTACAGCATCTCTTTTGTGCCAAATATATTCTTTATATAAGCTGTCTCTTCTTAAATAAGTTCTTTTCATAAGTACTATAATAAACAGATCATGTTAATAGAATGTGTGATATATTCATATATGTGTATTAAAAATATACATACACATGGATATGTACACATATATGTGTATATATGTGTGTGTGTTTCATATATAACATACAGCATGTGATGGTGTTTATGTAACTGCTAAGGCTTCCAGTGCAGACATTATAAACATCTATTCATTGTCAGAAGGTTTGAGGCCAAGTGCTGAATCACAACAGATGGAACTCCTGTTTAAAAATTCCATGAAAGTGGTGTAGGTAACACCTTAAAATGTTCCAGAATACAAGAATTTACAGGCAGGTGGGACAATGGTTACAATATGCTCAAATGGTACAACCCAAACAAGTTGGTCCTCCTTATCACAGACGGGGCACAAGCTTGTCAGATCTATTTTTTCCAACTCCAGGCAAACTCTACAATCTGCAGGCAGTATGGGAAAGTGCTCAACATTTAAAACTAAAGTCCTATGACCAGATCCCATCAATAATATCTATCCATGCGATCTTATTAATGAGACTCAGTAGGACCAACATCGGATTTGTGTGAAACCCTTTCTTATTAAAAGTTAATCCTACAATTAGACAATTATCAGCCAGGCACAGGGGCTCACACCTGTAATCCCAGCATTTTGGGAGGCCCAGGTGGGTGGATCGCTTGATCCCAGGAGTTGGAGATCAGCTTGGGCAATATGGCGTAACCCCATCTCTACAAAAATTACAAAAATTAGCCTGTGGTGGCACATGCCTGTAGTCCCAGCTACTTGCAGGGCTGAGATGAGAGAATCATTTGAACCTGGGAGCCAGACGTTGCGGTGAGCTGAGATCATGCCACTGCATTCCAACCTGGGTGACAGAGTGAGATCCTGTCTCAAAAAAAAAAAAAAATTATCTTCTTCATTGCCACTCTCCTGATCTTTTCCTGTTGGTCTCTATCAGTCATTGCACAGCAGTCCTGGGCAAATTTTCTTTGATGAATTTCTCATAAAGACACGTACTGCTCAGAACTATTAAACAGGTTACCATCTTGGAAAGTGCCCTTAGAATTTTTGTCTCACTATTAACACAATAAATAAGCAAAATTCCACAAACACTAATTCTGAACATTTTTTCTGCAACCCTATTGATTGAAACCAAGAACATGAATCTAAGCAACTGCCATCTTTGTCTTTAATTTTATCAAAAGGTCGTAGTTTTCTCCCTACAATTGGTTTTGCAGTTTTACTCTTTCGTATATCATATAACCTATTACTGTCATCTACCACGAAGATGCTAATTATTTCCTAGAAGTTTTAGAGCAACATAAGAATCACCTGTGGACCTTGTTTAAAATGCAAGGCTTCTCACCCTATCCCAAAATTTTGATTCAGTGAGTTTAGGGTGGTTCCTGGAAATGTGCCTTCTAACAAGCCAGCAGATAATTCTGATTCTCTGGTTCTCACAACACAGTTCAGGAAACATAGCCCTAAATGCTTACAACACTGTATTTCTGAAGCTTTTTTGCATCAGTACATCAGTAATTGGTCAGAGAAGCATATGTTTTGATGGGTATGAAATTACTGAGAAAGGAAGCCATTCAGTCACGTATGGCAGTGCCCTCAGAGGGCTGCTGTCAAACTTAGTTTGTCTGTCCAATTTTGGTCCCCACAGTATTGTGTAGGATGTTACAAAGTCAGTGAGGATCATGGTTTATTCACTGCCAGTAGAGAAATATTGCACTCTCAAACGCTGCCTGGAGATTCCTAAGAAACATGCCATTTGTTATGATCCTTAGCAATTTCAAAAACCACAGACACTCAGTCTACTAAATGTGGCTCCTACGACCCCTTCATTTAATGCTTCTAGCTCTCTTTATGCATATCCTCTGGAATTATAGTTTGCTTTATTAGAACTGGCACACACACCAAAGAAAAAAAAATCAGTAAAACCATGGAAGGAGATTGAAGTAAATTTGAAACTTTAAATACATACAAAGAAATTCCCCATAGACAGTATAGGAGTCATAAATCCCAGAAGCAGTGTTTTCAAGGGGGAAAAAATTACATACTATACTTTTTCTCAGTTATTACTTAAAAACTAAGAATTTGGAGTTAATTTATATATCAATATCTAATCAATATCTATATATCTATATATTGATATATATCTATATATGTCAATCATTTTACATATATATATATATTTTTTTTTTTTGAAATGGAGTCTCCCTGTGCCGCCAGGCTGGTATGCAATGGCACAATCTTGGCTCACTGCAACCTCCACCTCCCAGGTTCAAGCAATTTTCCTGCCTCAGCCTCCCGAGTAGCTGGGACTACAGGCGCATGCCGCCACACCTGGCTAATTTTTTGTATTTTAGCAGAAACAGAATTTCACCGTGTTGCCCAGGCTGGTCTTGAACTCCTGAGCTCAGGCAATCCACCCGCCTCAGCCTCCCAAAGTGCTGCGATTACAGGGGTGAGCCACCGTGCCTGGCCTGGGGTTTATATTTTTTCTTCCAGAATATGTTTTCTTTTGAAGGCATTTATCTTTAACAATCAGAAAAGAGTATCTAGAAATTCAAATATCACAAATTAAACTCATGACAGTCTCAAATATGAGTTATTTGTGCACAGTGCAATACTTTCAAGACAAAACTGGCATAAGCCAAAAAGCACACAGTATGAGTAATTTCTGAGTCTGGATGAAAGTCAGTGTGCCATGTGAACAGTAGTTATGTGGAGGTTATTGTTTATTGTCATTCCTTCCAGACTGTCACAAGAACAAGCAGAAACAAGCAGAAAGTCTAGGAAGAGAAGGAAGCAACCACAGATAACATAGGAAATTCTCCCAAAGCAGCTCAGTCTATTATTGGGTTGTAGATTGATTTACTGTCTTGTAAATGGCAGTTTACTGTCTTGTAAATGGCAGTTTCAATGAATACATAGATGAGTTACTCAAAAACAGAAGAGGACCAGGTGCAGTGGCTCATGCTTATAATCTCAACACTTTGGGAGGCAGAAATGGAAGGATCACTTGAGGTCAAAAGTTCAAGACCAGCCTGGGCAGCATGGTAAGACCTCATCTCTACAAAAAAAATTAAAAATTATCCAGGTGTGATGGCGTGCACTTGTAGTCCTAGTCACTTGGGGGGCAGGAGAATCGCTTGAGCCCAGGAGTTCAAGGTTCCAGTAAGTTATGATCAAGCCACTGTATTCCAGCCTGAGCAACAAAGGAGACCCTGTCTTTAAAACACACACACATGCAGAGAGAGAGAGAGAGAGTTCACCTTCCATTTGAGACACTTTGAATTGTCTTTCATACCTCCATTTTTATTAAAGGTCCAAGTTCAAAAACTGCAGGAGTCCCTCTCTTACTCTGAATTCTCTCACTATTCCTCACACTTTGATATAGGCCATTAGGACATGGTATTTCTAAAACCACCTGTTCATCACAATAAAAGGATGATTATGATTTACATTGATCCATGATGTCAATCATGATGACAGTAGCTACTATTTATTGATCCTTTATTGTGACCAGGTCTCAGCTAAGCAAGACCACTGTCAACTGTTGTGGCACTTTTATGTGCTTTCATTTATGGTGCATGTAATCCTCACGGGGATGTATGGCTTGACTAGCAAAACCCCCACAGCCATTTGTGTTGTGTTAAGTATAACTCTAGGGAGTAGAAAAGGGAAGCTCAGTGACTTTAAATAGCTTGTCCAGGACCAGTCAGCCAGTAAGTGGCAGATTCTGGACTTCAACTGAGGTCGGCCTCCAAAGACAGTGCTCTTACCACATAAACCATAGGCCTATACTAGAGAAAGTCTTTGGTACAGTCTCATGTGATCTATTATAATAAAGAGTAAACATGGCATTCAGCACACTGGTTAAATAAATTATAATTGGTTAAAGACATTCAGAATTGCAACAAATCTTAAAACAAGGTAGAGAGTGAATTATTGAACTCTTGTGCTCTTGAAATAAAAGAGGTCTATGACTACACAAGCTTTTTTTCATTATGTTACACTACAAAACATTACATTCCACTCTGCATGGTACCCAAGGCTCTTTAGGATTGGCCTCTCTGATTCTCACACCTCATCTCTTGCCTCTTCTCTCCCACCCTCCTCCCTCCCAGAATGAGTTACAGTTCCTAGAATGCATTTTATGCCTCCCTTCCTCAGCTTTGGTCCTTTGCTATGAACTTTTATTCTTTTTTACTTCTTTTTTTGGCTCAATGACTTTCCTCCCTTTGCCTTCATAGCTGCAACTTGTCCCTGAGAATTCAGCCCAGACAGCATCTACTCTAGGAAGCTTTTCTTCTTTGTATGCCCCAGTTTAGAATAAGTGCCTCGCAGTGTGTTCCAGTTGGACCCTGTGCACGGATCTAGCCTGGTACTTATCCCACTCTGTACTCACTTGCTTACTGCATTTCTCTCCATCTCAATAATTGAGACTGTCATATTTGTGTTTATATCCCCTTTACCTGGCATGCGCCTAGTGCATGGTAACCATAAAGGCATTTTGAATAGAAGAATGGGAGAATCAATGAATGGCAAAGGGTATTAATAAAAAGTGGAACTCAGTCTTCCATGACGAGAATAACATGAATGCTAAATTCTCTTATTAACTGAGAAGAAACCACTGGAGGCATCTCATTCATTTCTAGTCAATTCCACCACCAGGAGATAAAAGGATTTTTCTCTATTCTTTGGACTCATGGCTTTCCCCCTCTAACTCCTTTCTACCCTTCCTCCATAATAAGGCAATAACCACCATGTCTGTAGTACAAACTACCTGCAAATTGGCAAGTTGTAGGCGTAAATACTTTGGTCTAGTCAAAACAAAAGCAGATCTGTCAAGAAGAAACGTCATGGCAAGTGTTTTGGGATGCTTGAGGCATTTTGCTTGTTGTCTTTCTAAAGGGCCAAAGAATGACAACATCTGCTTATTATGAGAGTGTTTTGAGAAAGCTAGCAAAAGTTTTAGCAGAAAAACACCCAGGGCCTGGGCACAGGGGCTCATGCCTGTAATCCTAGAACTTTGGGAAGCTGAGGTGGGCAGATTGCTTGAGCTCAGGAGTTTGAGGACCATGGGCGACGTGACCAAACCCCATTTCTACAAAAATAAAAATTTAAATAAACCAGCCAGATGTGGTGACACGTGCCTGTGGTCCCAGCTACTAGGGAGGCCGAGGTGGGAGAATCGCTTGAGCCCAGGAGGTGGAGGCTGCAGTGAGCCCTGATTGTGTCACTGCACTCCAGCTTGGGTGACAGAGTGAGACCCTGAAAAAAAAAAAGAAAAGAAAGGGAGAAAAAGAGAGAGAGAGAGAGAAGAAAAAGAAAGAAAGAGGAAGAAAGGAAGGAAGGAAGAAAGAAAGAGAGGGAAAGAGAGAGAGAGAGGAAGGGAAGGAAGGAAGGAAGGAAGGTAAGAAAGAAGGAAGGAAGGAAAAAGAAAAGAGACAAACACCCGGGAAAGCTGTACTAAAGAGTCCTTGTCCACTACGACAATGCTCCTGCTCATTCTTCTCACCAAACAAGGGCAATTTTGAGAGAGTTTCCATGGAAAATTATTAGGCATCCACCTTACAGTCCTGATTTGGCTGCTTCTGACTTTTTGTTTCCTAATCTTAAAAAATCTGCAAAGGGCACTTATTTTGCTTCAATTAATGATGTTAAAAAGACTGCATCGACATGGTTAAATCCCCAGGAACTTAGCTCTTTAATAATGGACTAAATGGCTGATATTACCACTTACGAAAGTGTCTTGAGCTTGATGGAGTTTATGTTGAGAAATACAGTTTCCACTTTTTATTTTTATCTTCTAATTCCATTTCTTTATGAACTTTTGAAGTTCCCTCGTATATCTGAACTTCGTTGTATTTGATATATAATCTGTGCCTGATCGTTTCTGTTCTCCATCTCTCCTGCGCAGCTCCATGTCCCACAGACTGCCATGTAGTGATTGTTTCAATAGGCTCTTTTAGCTCTGGCTTTCAGGTGCTTTCCACCACTGGGGACACCAGTTAGCAGAGGGAGGGAGGAGAGTGAGGTTGAGTTATTGATTTACTGGCTGCCTCCCTGCTTGGACACCGAAGGTCGACAGTGTCCTGTATTCCAGGCCACAGCTGTTATCAAACGGCGCTCTCCATACAGGTCTCCCACTAAGTCCTAACTGTTCTCTGCCCTTTCCTCTTCAGGCGGAGGGGTGTTAGGCCTGCATGGTTACTGGCCCCAGAGTACTTTGGCGCTTTTCCTACGCCTTGCCCACATCTGAGTAAATAATCTATTAATGCTATTAACTCTCCTCAATTGCTCAGTTTGAGATGCCATCTGTTTCCTGCCAAGACCCTGCCTGACACATCATTTATCCCATCTGGGGCCCATGAGGCTTCATGCTGGGCTAGCTGGACCCTCACAGGCTCTAGGCCCTTTCTTAGTCCTTTCTAAAGGGGCCTCAGAAAAACTTTCCCATAAAGTCCAATATGACCTCTCTGTGACTGTTACCCAATCTCTTTCCTGGATCTTACACCTAGAAACCCTTGAATTGACTTCTCCCTTCACCCCTCAGCCCATGACTGTTCGAGAGCACCTGCTTTACTTGTTTCTGAGTTTGTTGATTCTTCTGGCTTCTTCAGGTTCTTTTGTGTGTTTTCCCCCCACACACCTACCTTGCTACCACTCTATCTGGAAAATTCTATCTGATCCTTTTCCGCACTCTATCTGGAAAATTCTCTCTTCATGAGGGTCCCAGCTCTCATGTCACCTTGTCTCAACCAGAAGTGGAATTTCTGCTCTTCAAATGCTGTAACACGTGGCTTATACGTCTCGGTGGCACTTGCCAAACCCTACACTGAGCAGTAGAATTTGTAAAATGCCATATCTTCCCTAGATGATAAATTAAAGCTCCCTGTGAGGGTGATTTTATAACCCCTCAGATCCAAATATAGTGCCTTACAGCTTGTCTGTGCTCAAAAATACATACGGGGTGGGTGGATGATTGATAAATGAGCAGATGAATATTCTTTATTTTTTATTCTTCCTGCTGTGGGTCTTCTCAGCTCTGGGAGACCTGTTATTATTATACTTACTCATCAACTTCATGTTGAATAAGACCAACCCCTTCAAAATTCATTTTTTTAGCAACAAATATTTTTAACTTGGTGCAGAAAAGGGATACAATTAACATATAAACATTTGTATTAGCATTCTGAAAAACTTTTAAGTTGACAAACACAGAAACAGTTTGGGTTCCAATTGCACTAGAAAATTCAATTTAATAACCCATAGCTTTTATAGCCAGTTGATATTTAAAAAAATAAACAGATCCATGTTAGTAGAGAATGTCCTAGCCAAATTGTGGTGCTTTGTGTTTTGATGTTTTGTTTTGTTTTGTTTTGCTTTTTTTTTTAAGAGATGGCATTTCACTGTCACCCAGGCTGGAGTACAGTGGCATGATCATAGCTCACTGCACACTTTGACCTCTGAGGCTCAAGCGATCCTCCCACCTCTGCACCCCTTCACCCCCGTGAGTACCTGGGACTACAGGTGCATGCCACCGTGCCCAGCTAATTATTTTGTTTTATTTTTCTGTAGAGACAGGGTCTCGCTGTGTTGCTCAGCCTGGTCACAAACTCCTGGTCTCAACTCCTGGCCTCAAATGATCCCTCTGTCTCGGCCTCCCAAAGCACTGGGATGACAGGCATGAGCCACCACACCTGGCCAAATTGTGGTGCTTTAAATGAAATAATGTGTTAATTGGAAAGTGAGAAAATGTTTGAATATCCTCTATGTTCTACATGCAAACAAGTTATTTTAGATGATACATGATCATACCCTCATAGATCATTCCACATGTTATTTTTCAAATAGAATACGATAATCTTAGAAAAAATAGTTTCTTGTTTTAGCTGTGAAGAGGCTGTGATAACATATCTGAATCACTTGCTTAAAAGGACGTACTATGGGCAATAGACCTTTAAAATGACACGTCCCCAGCCATGCATATGTTAGACATAATAGCAAAAACAAACAAACAAAAAAAAACAGTTTTTTAAGATATGGGATATGATAAAAATTTTGTTTTGTTTTTTGAAATTATTTTTAAATTAATCTCACAGCTCCAAATAGCCTGGCTTTTACTGACTTCTCTGAAACTGACTCTAACATCTAAATTTGGGGCCTCACATTCAGCTACTTTAAAGTTCCGCTAACTTTTCCTTTCTAAAACCATTTCCATTGATTTTTTCCCCTAGGGCTGATTTTCACTGGGCTACAGTGAAAAGTCTTTGCTTCCCAGCTTGTCTCTGAAGTCCTTCATCCTTTGTTGTTAGTAAGCCTGTCATTCTGTCTCAACTGTCTCATCATAGTCATTATATCCCATTCACCCATGTCTTTAAGGACTCCAACAATTTTGCCCAGTGTTCCTTGTAAATTTTTGTCACGCATAACTCTTCAAGTGAAACATTTGGATCTGCCTTGAGAAAAAATAAAGTAGCTAATCCTCTATGTCAGATCCAAAAGTATCCATGTACTTAAATATTACCTAAGTCAATCATTATTTCAAATCATCTCAGATATCATAACTATTTCAAATGTTTCTTTGAGTAAATATGAAAGACTGAGACAGGAAAAATGTATCATTATTAAATAGCATTACATTAAATCATCTTGTCATTAAAACCATGGTACCATCCTGAGCAACATGATGAAACCCTGTCTATACAAAAAATACAAAAAAAAATTAGCCAAGTGTAGTGGTGTGCACCTGTGGTCCCAGCTACTCAGGAGGCTGAGGTGGGAGGATCACCTGAGCCTGGGAGGCAGAGGTTGCAGTGAGCCAAAATCTCACCATTGCACTCCAGCCTGGGTGACAGAGTGACACCCTGTCTTAAGAAAACAAAACAAAAAAAACTGTAAAGTCAAGTCTTTCCTAGAAGTGGGGCTAGGGTGAAGGAGAAGCAGTGCCTTGTGCTTTGCTATTTACCTAGTGTCCTCACATAAATTTCTTTCTTTTGATTTTTGACCTCCCAGAATCCCGGGGGGGGCATTATTATTTTCTCTTGCTGATTAGAAAATTGTAATTTAGAGGATTCAAATCTAAATCTTCTAAGTTAATATTAAAAACATCAAACATTACAATTAGATTCCCATTTTCTCTCACTTGAAAATATGAAAAATGGGTGTTTTTAAATTTTTTAAATTAATTTTGGCTTTGGTATTTTGTTTTTGTTGTTTGTTTTTACTTATTTTTCCCCTTTTTTCTCCTCTTGGATCACCTCTTGAAACCTTCTTTCCTCATCCCAGATAGTCTGCTGCACCCTTTGTGACTCAATGGTGTACTGTTAATAAACATTTACTGAGCGTCTAGCCCAGCAGGCACTGTGTTAAGGCTGTTCCTGATCTCAAGGAACGCGTAACCCAGCAGGGGAGACACAGTGCCCTAAGTGCTTTAACTGAAGTCTCTGTAGATGTGGTTGCACAAAGGAAATCACTATGTTTATGGAAAATTTAAATTTGCAAAGAGCATTACTAGCTTTAAGAATGCTCCACATCAGACAATTCCTATCAAAGCAAAGCAGAACTCTGAAATTATTTTCTTGATATTAATTGTAAGTTTATATTTCATGAGTTCCTGCTTTCTTTTGCCTCTGCTATACTCAGTAGTAGCCTCCACTAGAGCTTCTCAGAAGATTGGGGGTCTTATCACTGAGGTCTCAGATCAAATGTCCTCACCTCAAACATCCAAGCTCTTTCCTGACCACTGAAATGCATGCATGCACACCAAGCCCCCAAGTCACTTACTCCCTATTCTATTTTCATCATAGTCCTTATCACTATCTTACAATATATTTGATATGTATTTTCAGTGCTTGTTTGTTTGTTTTTTGAGACGGAGTCTCACTCTGTTGCCCAGCCTGGAGTGCAGTGGCGTAATCTCAGCTCACCGCAACCTCCACCTGCCAGGCCCAAGCAATTCTCCTGCCTGGCCTCCCAAATAGCTGAGATTACACCCAGCTAATTTTTGTATTTTTGGTAGAGATGGGCTTTCGCCAAGTTGGCCAGGCTGGTCTCAATCTCCTGACCTCAGGAGATTCACCCACTTCGGCCTCCCAAAGTGCTGAGATTACAGGCATGAGCTGCTGCGCCTGGCCAGTTCTTAGCCTTAATTTGGAGTTGACAAGGAAACAGCCAATTGAATAGTCATCTGGAAAAAAAAAAATAGCCTTAATAGTACTTTGTTTATGAAAACTCTACATTTCAGCTGGGCATGGTGGCTCACACCTGTAATCCCAGCACTTTGGGAGGCCGGGGCGGATGGATCACCTGAGGCCAGGAGTTTGAGACCAGACTGGCCAACATGGCGAAACCCCGTCTCTACTAAAAATACAAAAATTTAGCCAAGCGTGGTGGCGAATGCCTGTAGTCTCAGCTACTCAGGAGACTGAGGCAGGGGAATTACTTGAGCCCGAGAGGTGGAGGTTGCAGTGAGCCGAGATCGTGCCACTGCACTCCAGCCTGGGTGACAGAGTAGACTGTCAAAAGAAAAAAAAGAAAAAGAAAAGAAAAGAAAACTATAATTTTATTATTTTTATCCTGAAAATGCTCTGTGAAGGTGGACAATCCTGTGAGGCAATTATTGGACCTCTATTAGAAAAAAGAAATGGTAGTGTACAAAGGGCAGGTTGTGTTCATAGGGTCAAACAGGCAGTGTCCAGAATTTTTCCAAACTGATGGAACAAATTTTATTACTTTTAAGGTGCTATGAAAATTGAAGATAAATATATAAAAATAAATATTGTCCTACTACAGATGGAGCTTTCCATTGCCCCCTTCTGCCGAAATCAGATGCTTTCATCTGAATTTGAAGAGTGAATCTTATATTGTTGGTAAAAGGAATAAAATTCTTCAGTTCAGCATCTAAACTCTGACATTGCAATGGGTCTTCTAATTCTATGATCATTTGTAATCATGCACACTCTGCTTCAATGTAAAATTAGTCCATTCAGTCAACAAATATTTATAGACTTCCTACTATTTGCCAGGCACCATGTTAGATGCTTGGTGATTCAACAGTGAACAAAGCAAAGACCCTGCCCCTGTGGAGCTTCCAACTGAATGAGACAGAAAAATATTAATCAGATAAGTACTAATATCTATCTACAAATGATAATCCTTGATATATAAGAAACATGCCGTGTGCCATGAGAACATATGGGGGAAAGCCACCCTCATCTGGATTTGGAGAGGGCTTTCCAAAGGAAGCAACATTTAAGTTGAAATGTGAAGTGATCAGTTATTGACTAGGTGAAGATGGGAATACAGAGAGGGGAAAGAGAGAGTACATGTGTTCCGGAGAGTGAGAATAGCATGTACAAGAGTTGGGTAAGTTTGCCTTTGCTGCTTGGTGTTACGGCTTTAGGAACCATGTCTTTTGGAGTGCTGCATTGACTTTTGCTGCCAAATAGCTAAATATACTTGGGTTTATGATTATTTATAAAGCTATATTTCCAGCAGTTCATGTGTCATAAAGCATGGAAATTTGTTTTTTATTACCTAGTTACTGGCAAAATCAAAATGAAGCTTATGGCATACTAGATAATTTGTGCCAAAATTTCAAAGTGTTCCAAATTAATTTGGTCATTCCAACATTAGAAACGGAACACCATGAAACAAAGAAACCAAGCACGGAAAGCTAAATATCCAGATAAACTTTAAATACTGCTAACAGATGCTCTTTGTGTGAACCAATTCCTTTTGAAAATGTCAATGAGGGCTTTCAACAGTTTTCCATTGTCATATCTGAATTTTTGCATTCTTTTAGGGACAAAGGAGGAAAAGTTAACCAAATTCATCATTTATTAGCCTACTCTCCAGGTGTGCTAACTGGGGTCTGGTACACTGTACAGTTCTGACTTTTGATCACCTACCCAGTAAATATTGGAAAATACATGGCATGATTATTCTGCTACCTTCAACAGTTGTAAATCAAGATGGCCAGCCTCTCATAGAAGGAAAACTTAAAGAGAAGCAAGTCAGATGGAAGTTCATCAAAAGGTGGAAAACACGCTATTTTACACTGGCTGGAAATCAACTTTTGTTTCAAAAAGGAAAATCTGTAAGTTCCTCCATCATCTTTTCCACTTGCATTTTTAAGGTCTTGATCTCCACCAATAGCTAGACATTTTTTCTTGAGTTTAAACTCTGATAATTTTTCCATCTCCATTTCTCCATCTTACAGCATTGTTTTATCACATACGTCTGTGTCTAGTCTGTTTATTCCTACGTTAGTTGATTCACTGTCCCCTTCCAGTTTATTGTGGAAGCTTGTTTTAGTTGACTTTAGTTGTTTCAGTTGAACTTCAGAGGGACTACTAGGTCTTGACTCAGACACCGTGCCCTTTGTTGCCTTGTGGACCATGTACGCGAATTTATGACTTATGATATTGGCTCTGGTTTTTTTATAACTATAGTTTATATTTGGAAGTGGGTGTCCAAAAAAGGAGGACATAGGCAAGGAGGAAAGAATGGAGGCTGATTTACTTTAGGTACTTTTTATAGTCAACAAAGTTTAATTCTGATTGAAATATTACTGTCTTTCATCTATTTAATATTCAGTTAATGAATATAGTAGAATTATGATCAACTTAATAAATATTTAATATAATTTTCCACTTGAATACGATGCTCAGTAATTATTTGTATTGTGAATTTTCAGTGGAAACCTCTGAAGTAGCATTTCATTGCAATCAATAATGCAAAATTATCTTCTCTTCTTTTCAAATTAGTTTTATGTATCATTAAACTCTGCTGATTCAGGATCAAGAGGAATAAAATCTTGACCTACTCCTTGGCTATTTTAGAAAATAATCATAATGACTAGCGTTTTTTCAGTGCCTACTATGCAACACCTTTGATTGCCTCAAACAGTCCTCAAAACAATCCTATTAGGCCACCACTGCTATTATTGCCATTTTACAGATGAGGAAACTGAGTCAAAGAAACTGGTCGGATTGTCCAAGGATAAAGCTAATAAGGTGAGAAAGGGTATAACTGGGGTCAAGATCAGGCAGTGTTACACCAAAGCATGTTCTTAAATGAGTTTACTGCTTCCCATGTATACTTAAAATACAGAGTCAGTGGTAAACTGTACTCACCAGGGATCTCCATAGAAACAGAACCAATAGGATGTATAAAGACATATAAGAGATTTACTATGGGAATTGGCTCATGAAATTATGGAGGGTGAGAAGTTCCATGATATGCTGTATGCAAACTGGAGAACCAGGAAAACTGGTGGTGTAATTCAGTCTGTGTCCTAAGGCCAGAAAATTAAGGGAGTCAATGATATAATTCCCAGTCCAAGGCCAAAGGCCTGAGAACCTGGGTATGGGGATGAGGTTGGGGGAGGGATATAAGTCCCAGAGTCTGAAGTCCCCAAAACCAGGAGCTCTGATGTCTACAGGCAGGAGAGAATGCATGTCTCAGTGCAAGAAGAAAAAGCAAATTTATCTTTCCTCCAACTTTTTATTCTATCCAGATCCCCAATAGATTGCATGATGCCCACCCACAATGGTGAGCATGGATCTTCTTCACTCAGTCCACTAATTCAAATGCCAGCCTCTTCCAGAAACACCTCACAGACACACGCGGAAATAATGCTTTCCCAGCTGTCTAGGCACCCATTAGCCCAGTCAAACTGACACATAAATTAACCGTCACATAAACCAACCTGTCTGAATTAATTAATGAAGAGTGGTAAATTAGTTAAAAATTATAATTCATTGTGGGCCATATGCACTATATCATTGGAGTCCTCATTATAAAACTTATTTGAACATTTTAATCAACAGGAATCAAGTATCGTGTATTCTGACCAGTGCTCTTTTAATTAATAAGACTTCTGTTATCTTTTTGAATGAAAAAGAATATTTTTTGTGATACCTACTGTGTACTCATGTTACTTTCTTCATCTGTGTGTATTATAACATATACAGATGGACTTTTCTGTGGCTAAAAATCTTTTTGAAAGGGCAGTTCAATTTAGACAGCTATTGGAAACTTAAAGAAACTTTTTTTAGCATAGGTTCACACTAAAGCATGTTTAAAGTGTTTAAAATGACTACCTGAATTTTCTGTTTTTATTCAAGAAATCAAGAATAGAAATGAAGACGTAGTAATTTTCCAGATCCCTTAAGACAAAGCAGAGTTGATCTATGAGAATGTTTTTCTGAACTCAAATAATGACCTTTATACTTTCTGATTCATGGCTTTTTAATAAGATTTAAAGAAAAAGCAATTTTATAATTAGGTAACTTGTTTGATATGTTTATCAGGAAATAATGGCCTGACATTCCATAACTCTGACAAAACTTGCGGCTCAAATAGTGGGAAATAATTTAATATAGCATGAAGGCCACAGCAAAATACCTCTAATCTCCAGGGAAACAATAACCTACCAGTGGTCAACAGTCCTGCTGAAGCTTCAGGTCCTTATAAAAGGGCCCCTTGTAAATGAAAGAAATGTGCATTTTAAAATTAGAGCTGAGGTTGAAAGACTCTAATGGAAGACTCTAATCTTTCACTTTTGCATTTTTAAGACCTTGATCTCCACCAACCAGCTAGGCAATAGTGAGTGTCCTTTGACTTTCTGTCTATTCCTGTCTCAGTTGATTCACTGTCCATCTTTAAATTACTATGGTAACTTTTTATTTTCTTATCAATCTCTGTACTATAGACTACTACAAAGAAATGCAATTTTATTACTGTCAGATACTTACTGTAAACCAAATTAGGCTAACAAAGTATTGTCTAGTGTGTATGTCTTCAAACTTCATCCTGTGTACCCTAAAAGAATTTTGAAAAATCTATGTAATACCTTGCAGCATTTTAAGTTGCAGCAACACTTTTATCATAAGTTTAAACATTTGCTCGGACAGTAATTTCTGTTGAATTGTAAATATTGACATTTTAAAACAAAAGGATTACATCTCTCCATTAAATGTAACCATTGGATTAAAATACCATAGCAGTTTAACACCTAACACTATTTTTTAATACATAAATTAACTCTTTTTTAAATAGAAATGTTCACATTGCTTCTGTTTTTTTTTTTTAATCATGTTTCTGTTCTACCTCTATCACAGCATTTTATCCTGAATGGCATTTCATTTTTCACTGAGTAAAACTATATGTATAAATTGAAATTTAATTGTTTAAATTTCTTGTGACCATCCATCTCCAAGTGTTATTTTTTCTGATTCAGCTATCTTTTTAAAAAGTTATATCCTTCATGAAAATCCATAAGTATAATGCCAAGCTTAATAATTATTAAACATTAAAAATTGAAATATTATTGAAAATGCATCTCATAATGAAATAGATGAGGAGTGATTACATTGCCTTGGCTGATGGATACTTCCCTGACATCAATAGTTGGAATTGCTTTTTTGTTTGGTGCTTCTGAGACTTTTTTACACTGAACAAAGCATCATAGAAAGTATGGGATGAGTGATGATGATGCTTTTTCATTGCAAAGTGAAAGGAGGGTGATTGCAACAGGAGAGGTGGGCAAGCAGAATTGGCAAGATTCTCAACCACAGGTACTTTCTTTACTAGACAAAATGTATTCATGTGAAAGACCTGAAATTGCTTCAAAGAAATATCTGGCCCCTTAAAATTATTCATCTTAGCCCAGTGTGATGACCTTGGTATTGTAGAGGTTCTTAAATTTTTGCTTTAATAAAAGGCAAATGTAACATCATTAAATATTTCTTCTCTTACTGTTTGTAGACAAAGCATGCTTCCAAAGCTGCAGAGAGTTTCAAAAACAGTTTGGTCTATGCAAACACTGGAAACCTCTCTATTCAATTAAGGTTTGGCAAAATCTTTCTCAGAGGTAGCACAAAGGAAAATTCAATTTCATACCTCCCAAACTACCAGAAGTTATAAGTTAATAGCACTCCAAATTGTACCGTTGCCCCTTGCTCTATTAATATAACATTAATAGAAAATGAAAGAACTCTGAATTTTTCCCAAATCCCACTTTATAATAATATTCTTTAAATTAGTTAACTTGTGTCAACTTATGATACTCTAACAAAGGCCTGACTGCTCAGTCCTTCAGCTATTCTAATGATTCTGAGGCCTTAGCACCCAAAATAACAAAGGTCTTGAGCCATAAAAAGTGAAAGGATTCTGGCCCTCTTAGAAAGTTCTCCAGTAGCCAGAGATCCCTGCCTACAGTAACAGCCAGCCCATGTTCTTTTCTTCCCATGCCTTTCAGAAAGATGACCCTGACGACTGCCCAATAGAACTCAGCAAAGTACAGAGTGTGAAGGCTGTGGCCAAGAAACGCAGGGACCGCTCTCTCCCCCGGGCTTTCGAAATCTTCACAGACAATAAAACCTATGTCTTTAAGGCCAAGGATGAGAAGAATGCAGAAGAATGGCTCCAGTGCATCAACGTGGCAGTTGCCCAAGCCAAAGAAAGGGAAAGTAGAGAAGTAACCACATATCTGTAGGGAATTTACAAGTCAGCCACGACAATTATACACCACAGGCATTGTATTATCATTGCCAATGTCAAGAAAAAGAGCTAAATCTACCAAGCCATGTTGTTTTTTACTGAATACCAATGGAATTGTTGTCCTTTAAGAAGAAGGGCTTAAAATGGCAGGATTCTTAGTAAATGTCATACTCTAACAGCTTTAGTATTGACTTCAGAATATATCTGATGCCTACAAAAATAAAATAAAATAAAAGGAGCTAGAGAGTATGCCCTCAGATAGTGTGGGGCCAGGAAGGGAAAAGTCACTGATAAAAGAACTTCAGTAGATATGTCATTTAAAACTGTGAGAAAACAACATGAAAAGATGCCTGAACTCTCCGTCCTGAGGAAAGATTAGCACTTCTGATGAAAATCATAGTCTGTCAAAGGTATTAAAAGAAAAATTTAAAACAAAAACCATTAGAAACGTTGAACTAATGTACAGAGAAAAACCATGTAACTTTACTTATAGACATACAATTACATGATCCTCTCTTACTACGAATGAGGCTAACACATGGTAAAATGGTTCTCAAATCAAGCCAGTTATGTCATTAAATACTTGTCTTTCAGAATTACTTATTTAATTATTCCATTTAAGTTCATATAATATAATCTACAGTTTAGATACTTGGACATATATCCTGCCCAAGGCACTAAGTGTAATATAGAAAAAGGATAGAAAGCCATTTTCTCTATCTTCAAAATAATGTGCCATCTCCATTAAAATTAAGACTTTAAAGTTCTATAATATTTTCTTTGTATTCAACCTTTTAATACCTCCAAATTACAAACATCTATTTTTTTCACTACATAGATATATAATTACTCTATGACAGACAGAATTCTAGAGTGATTCTCAGTAATCCATGCCTTGGTATAATCCTCTCCCCCATTGAGTGTGGGTGGGACATGTAACCCGCTTCTAACCAACAGAATATGGCAAAAGTGATGGGATCATCTCTCCCATAATTATGTTACATTATATAGCAAAAGTGAAGAGAAGTTGCAGATATACATAAGGTTTCTAATCAGCTGACTTTGAATTAATCAAAGAGATCCCCTGGGTGGGCCTGACTTAATCAGACTAGTCCTTTAAAAGAGAGTGAACAAGTCAGAGACTCTCTCTCCTATTAGCCTTAAATAAGCAAGCTGCCATGAGCTCTACGGCTGCAAGGAAGTAAGTTTTGTCAACAACCATGTGATCTTGGAAGAAGCATCTGAACCTCAGATAAAAGCCCAACCCCAGCCAACACCTTGCTTGCAGCTTTGTTAAACTCTGAGCAGAGGACCCAGCTAAATCACGCTTGGACTCCTGACCCACAGAAACTTTCAGATAATAAATGTGTGCTGTTTTAAATCTAAATTGTGGTGATTTGTTATACAGTGCTAACTAATACAAAAGCTAAGTTGGGCTACATACAAGGGATAACTTTTTCCTTGAAATTTATTGACTATGTAGTCTAGTATAGAAACCTGGAGAAAGATCATGAATGGTCAACACCTTGACCCTCCTGCTAACTTACTAGGATAGGAAATATAAAAGGGGCCATGTTTGCGAAAGGAAACAATTCCACTTTAACAAGTAAAGTTTGAGGATATTGTGAGTCACAGAATTTATTACACATTGGAAATAGAGTTCTGGAGGTTAAAATTCAGGATCACTGGATATATAGGTAGTCGCCAGAGATGCAAAATTCGATGAAATTACCCAGAGAGAATAAGAAGACAAAAGAATTAATAAGGGTTCCTTGAGACACCAGCATTTAAGTAAAGGCAGCTGGTGTAGCTGATTAGTGTTGAGAGATGACGTAGATCAGGAGAAACGATGTCACAAAAGCCAAATTAATAAGGATTTTTCAGGAAAAACAGGGCAACAATTTGAAATCCTGAAGAGTAATCACTTAAGATAAAGCCTAACTTTCACAATCAGGAAGCAATTGGTGTCATTGGGAAGAACAATTCCATTTGAGTGAGGGAGTAAACATCAAATTTTAGTAGGCTGAAGTGTCAATGGGAGGTTAGGAGTTTAAAGCAATAATTGGACTATTTTTCAACAAAATGGGGCTACGATGAAGGGGCTAAGATGGAGCAAGTGTTTTCTTGCTCTTTTTAAGATGAGTAAGAATTAAGGAAAAGATGAAGGAATTAAAAATACAGAAAGAAAGAGGAAAAAAATGACTTTGCTTGAGTAGTTTCCAGAAGTGATAGGAAGGGATTAAAACTCCTTTATTCTGCAGCAATTAACTGAGCACCTGCTAAGCAACAGTTGCCATGCTTGGCCTGGAGATACAAAGATAAAAGACACAGTTTTTCTCTTCAAGGGGTTTAGAGTTTAGTGGAAGAGACGTATACGTACAGCAGAAATATAAGTACTACGCGGCAAGTGCCTTGATGAAGGTATGCACAGGGTCCTGTGGAAACACAAGAGAAGACACCATTGTAAGTGACTTTAAACTCAGAGTGGACTCCCTCACTGCTTCCCAGAGGTGATAGAAAATGAGCTAGTCTTAAAGAACTAGTAGGATTGCTGTGGGCAAACAAGGAGCAAACGGTCAGTAGAGTGAACCATGCTGCAAATGCAAAAGAGGGAGAAGGAACATGGTCCATTTGCAAAATGTAAGTTTTTCCCTAGGGTTGAAACATAAGGGGTGTATGGAAAATGGTTCAGAGTGATGCTGAAAAGGCCTGCAGGACCACAGGATTTAGGACTTGGTTCCATGCCGAGGGTCTAAACTTTTTCCTTAACATGATGAGGCATTAATTTGTGTGGCAGCAATAAAGATAAAAAAGAAAAAAAATTAAAAATAAGACGATGAAGCACCATTAGAAGGTTTTAAGCAGATTTGCATTTAGAAAGAGAATCTTAATAGTGGTATAGAGAATGGATTATAAGAATATCAAAAACTGTAGCAGGGAGACCATTTGGGAGGTTCTTCTAAGGTAGTGAGGACCTGGACTGATGTAGTAACAAAGGAAATAGAGATAAATGAACAGGTAGGAAAAATACTGATTTAGTAAAATGGACAGAACACTGGTGGATTGGGTGGAGTTGGAGTATGGGAATGGAAAGGAAAGAGTTTCTGCTGATCCCTAGGTGCTTGCTTGGGAAACTTGGTAGATGATGATGATGGTGATATTCACTGAAATAGAAAATTCAGAAGCAGCAGTTTGAGAGATAAGCAGATGGTAAATTTAATTTTGATGTATACATTCAGGGCACAGATAGGGGACTAACCTTGGATTAGACAGAAAACTCCTATGAAGTTGGGCAGGAAAAGGATGAGAATGAGTATAGTTGTAAATGATTCTCTAAATATTCTTTTAAAACCTACTGCCCCATTCTTAAGAGTCAGTGAATAACTCTAGCTGTTTTAGTCAATTAGGAACAATTGGTAACAGACAAACACTGACAAAGTATTAGGTGACCTTGCATTAGCTATTAACAATTTGAATACCAACAGTGTGTTTAAACCTTTCACAGCAGAGAGCTCATGGTAAAACAGTGGCTATGCTGAATGTTTGGCCTAAGAAAGAAGAGAACGGCCCCCTCAGCTCAATTTGTGGGGAAAGAATTATTTTTACTACTTGCTACAAAGTCCTTGTGATTTAATTAACTGGATACCTCTAATCTAGAACATAACTCTTAGTGCCTTTGAGCCAGATCTTAAAAAAAGTAAATGTGTGAAGTGTAAATAATGAACTTTCTGGTTTCATTCGATGATGTGTAATAATTCCAAATGCAAGTAAATTCTCCTGGGTTCAGAACCACACTAGGAATCTCAGAATCATCAGCTTCCCGCGAATATTTCTGGCACTTCCACTCTGGTTGCTGGTGAGTTTACCACAGACTGGCCTTTCCCAAGAGGGCTGCCATTTCTGATCCCGATCTAAGAAGAAACCACTTTCCTAAACATGCTTAAACCTTTAAAAATGTTGGTATGAATAAAATTATAATCATGGACAGAAATTGAAGTGGCTTTCATTTTAATTTAATTTTTATTCTTTTTCCCTCCCAGATAGCATTGGAAATATAAATGTTTATGTATGAGAAGCTCATCTAGCTATTTCTTGAGAACCTGGAGTTTGGTAAAAACAAATGTTCAATACTTTTCTAATACTGAGCTTTCTAGAAAATCCTTAGCTGGTGATGTCAAGGGGCATTTACTGGGTCATCTCCAACTCACCTACTTTCCATAGGCACCCACAGACCTGTTTGTGGTGATGACTTATTCTCAGACATAAATAAGGATTACATGTTTAAGGAAGCATTACCCACTTTAGGAAACAATTGTGAGATAAGGTGAGAGAATATGTGAGCTGAATTCAAAGTGCATTGCAGACAAATAAATACCATGGTTTAAATGCCCTAAGAAGGATTTCCAGTTCCCAAAACCTAAATTTTTAGAAGAGAAACCAAGGAAAAAACCAAACTGTCATCTTGTTTCAGAATAGCACCAGAGTATAGATCCCTTGGAACAAATCCTTCCCAAAGATGCTCCTGAAAGACAAAGGGGTTGGAAAATCCAGAAGACGTCTACCAAGGTTGGGAAAGGGGCACAGGGTCTGGGCACGTGAAGAGTCAATCCCTCACTCTATCGAAACTAGATTACCAACTGAGCCAGTTATTCATCCTTCATCCCTGGTTTGGGGATAATACTATCCACAGAGTGGAATTGATGTGAGGCACACATGTCGTGTAAAAGCACAAAACCTATAACCTTAACCAGCAGAGAACTTTTAACATAATAGGTGCTTGAAAAAGACGCTCCAGTTTTTATGTACCATTAAGTAACTATGATGCCATGTCTTAATGATAATTACATGTTGATGTCTTCCTTTTTAGGCAAAACATTCCGTGGTTGCTTTGCAAGACCATATGGAACTGTGGTCACTTCAATGTTGGCTCTTTGGTTCACTAATATCACATTTCATCCCACTCCTCTGCTTCTGTGCTTTTCTGTGTACATGATGACTTTTTGTTTCAAAGTCAAACCAAATTGTAACCTGTTTAAGACATAGTAAACAGCAATCAGCCCATGTGCTGTCAACTATCCACATATCTGAATGGATGTGACAACGCAAAGAGCTAAGATAACATTTGCACATCAATAGGCAACAACAGAAACCCCATCACAGCTATTCCCACTGCATAGTGATTGTAAAACATGTACTAATTTCAGAGATATTTAAATGTGGGGGAAGAAAATGTAAAGCAGTTAGCAGACGGAAGTATTAAGAGTTCCACACAGGTTTGTTTCACAGTAATCAAAACTGTATGTTAACATTTTTGAGAACAGTAGAGCATATTGCAAATGTAACAAATTCTAAAACATAATGGTTAAAATGCCCCCAGTGCACCCATCCTCAAAGGTATGAGGTCAGCTCTGCCTGTAGTTGCTTACCCTCTCTTTTGACAGGACTAAGGATGGCTGATGTCCACATACAAGCCATGTTTCTGGTATCTCTATATCCCCCTGCCTGTGCTCTCCTTTGTCCAAGTTTCCTTTCCTGAAAGGGAAGCTGGGTAAAGAATGGGCCAAGATAGCAGAGATGGAGGCAGGGGTACACACGGTGTGTCTTTTTATTTTTTCACTTTCATTTTAAGTTCAGGGGTACAAGTACAGGTTCATTACATAGGTAAACTTGTGTCATCGGGGATTTGTAGTCTAGATTATTTCATCATCCAGGTATTAAGCCTAGTACCCACTGGTTATTTTTCCTGATCCTCTCCCTCCTTCCACCCTCAACTCCCCGAAAGGCCCCAGTGTGTGTTGTTCCCCTTTATGTGTCCATGTGTTCTTATCATTTAGCTCCCACTTATAAAAGAGAACATGCAGTATTTGGTTTTCTGTTCCTGCAAAGCACATGATCTTGTTCCTTTTTGTGGCTGCATGGTATTCCATGAACCACATTTTCTTTATCCAGTCTATCATTGCCCAAATGATGGGCATTTAGATTGATTCTATGACTTTGCTATTGTGAATAGTGCTGCAATGAACATACATGTGCATGCATCTTTGTAACAGAATGATTTATATTCCTTTGGGTATACACCCAGTAATGGGATTGCTGGGTCAAATGGTATTTCTGCCTCTAAGTCTTTGAGGAATCATTGCGCTGTCTTCCACAATGGTTGAACTAATTTACATTCCCATCAACAGTGTAAAAGTGTGCCTTTTTCTCCACAACCTCACCAGCATCTGTTGTTTTTTGACTTTTTAATAATAGCCACTCTGACTGGCGTGGGATGGTAGCTCATTGTGGTTTTGAATTGCATTTCTCTAATGATCAATGATATTGAGCTTTTTTTCATGAGTGTTGGCCACATGTATGTCTTCTTTTGAGAAGTGTCTGTTTATGTCCTTTACCCACTTTTTTATGAGGTTGTTTGTTTTTTGCTTGTAAATTTGTTTAAGTTCCTTATAGATGCTGGATATTAGACCTTTGTTGGGTGCATAGTTTGCAAAAGTTTTCTCCCATTCAGTAGGTTGTCTGTTTACTCTGTTGTTAGTTTCTTTTCCTGTGCAGAAGCTCTTTAGTGTAATTAGATCCCATTTGTCAATTTTTGATTTTGTTGCAATTGCTTTTGGCATCTTCATCATGAAATCTTTGCTTGTGCCTATGTCCTAAGTGATAGTGCCTAGAAAACCCCATAGTCTCATCCCAATAGATTCTTAAGCTGACAAACAGCTTCAGCAAAGTATCAGGATACAAAATCAATGTGCAAAAATTACTAGCATTCAACAGTCAAGCCAAGAGCCAAATCAGGAACAAACTCCCATTCACAATTGCCACAAAAAGAATAAAATACCTAGGAATACAGCTAGCTAGGGAGGTAAAAGATCTCTACAAGGAGAAGTACAAACCACTGTTCAAAGAAATCAGAAATGACACAAACAAATTGAAAAACATTCCATGCTTATGGATAGGAAGAATCAATATCATGAAAATGGCCATACTGCCCAAAGCAATTTATAGATTCAATGCTATTCCTATTAAACTGCCACTGACATTCTCGCAACTAAAGAAAACTATTTTAAAATTCATATGTAACCAAAAAAGATTTTAAATAGCCAAGGCAATCCTAAGCAAAAAGAACAAAGCTGGCAGCATCACGCTACCTGACTTCAAACTATACTACAGGGATACAGTAACCAAAACAGCATGATAGTTGTACAAAAACAGACACATAGACCAACAGAGCCAAATAGAGAACCCAGAAATAAGACCACACACCTACAACTATCTGATGTTCAACTAACCTGACAAAAACAAGCAATGGACAAAGGATTCCCTATTCAATAAATGGTGCTGGGATAACTGGCTGGCCACATGCAGAAAATTGAAACTGGACCCCTTCCTTACCCCATATACAACAATTAACCAAAGATGGATTAAAGATTTAAATATAAAGCCCAAAACCATAAAAATATGATATGTCTTTTACCCACTATCACAGATTGGGGACCCTAGAGGTGAACTTAGAATGGTGTCTGAGGAGGAATTCCAGATCAAGTAGGAGGAGCATTTTCAGATGAGACCTTCAAAGTCAACCATACCAAAGACAGGAGTAGAAAGGCGAGGCCTAGAGTCAAGTTGGAAGTTGGAGAAGCAGGGAAGAGCAGAGAAAGGCACAGAGCAGAGTGAGTGGAATGGGCAGGGGGTTGCGTGAACTTCAGAAGAGCAAGACAACCCTTATGGCTTGATTTTTACAGGTACTTGCCTAGGTGAAGTGGCAGCGGGGGGGCTGGGGGTTCTGTTAAATGTGCTTTGATGAAACAGGTCCGCCTCCTCATAAATGTCCTTCTATTCCCTGGTTATGCAAGGCCCTATAGCCATGTGCTAAGCACAACAGGCAACCAGCTCTGATGATAACCTTGGCTCCCGGGTCCCGCCATGAGAGCCCCAGCTTTGGCAGAGGACATGCCATAAGAACATTCTTCTCATGTCCCTTGCCCCTGCACCCGAGTACTATTGAATTTGTCTGCTTCAAAGAAAAATTTTCTGAGAGCAGAGGGGCTGGAAATCTTTGAACTTTCTATAAAATGATAATCAGATGCATTGTGTTTACATAGCTTATTTATGACTTTGTGGACAAATCTTTGAAAATCTTACATCAAATTTAAAAATGCATTTTCTCTGTCTTTCAAGCAATAAAAAGATTAGAATTCATTTTGGTACTGAGAATCTAGAAGAGTTATAAAATTTTCAAATAATGTAAAAATGTAAAGTATTCAAACACATGGTAGACTCATGCATGCCTAGGAATAACAGCGCTCCATGAGACCACACTGGAAATTAAGGGGGAGTGGGTGCTAATAGTAGTAAATTCTAATTTTTCCTTTTTTGAATTATTCTAGAATTATTCTTTGCCTTGTTTTATTTTTTAACTACCATTTCACTAACATTAGTAGAATATCCATAACACACACACATATATACACACATTTACTATTACACAGGTATTATGACAACAGAACTATTGTTTTCACATGTGCTTTGCAGAAATCAATCCTATTACTTCATTATCTTATATTTTATTTATATCTGTCCTCTCTCTCTCTCTCTCTGTCTCTCTCTCTCTCCCCCTCTCCTCTCTCTCTCTCTCTCTCTCTACTGGCATTTCATGTAATCAGAAGAAACTTTTATGTGTGTTCCACTATTCTTAACGGAGATCCACTTCTATGCACCAGATTTCCTTTGGGAGTATTCTGTTCCCTCTTAATTCAGAGCTATTGCTATATGAGGAAAGAGTCTAAATGTCATTTCTCTTAAGAGAGAAAAACAATGATTCTGTTTGCCAAACTAGCTCATAAACACAAAAATCAGAAGAAGGTCCATTTTTAAAATTTACCCAAAACCACAGTTTGAAAATGTCTGTTTTGGAAAATTAACCATAATACTAAGGATATGTGTTGATTTGAGAACATTTTCATCAGGACTCTCCCAAACTCTTCATGGAGGGGTGTCATGTAATTTTCCACATAAACATCTCTTACCTATATATTCATGTTTTTGTTATCACTATAATACTGTCGTCTCCAGAATCCTGCAGTTGTACCATCCTCAGGTAATTACAAATCAAATTCCACTGCAGCCGATAGTGTCACAGTAAGGTTCCAATGTAACGAAGCCACTGGCAGAATGTGAGGCAGCCAAATAAACTAGGCCAAGTTCTTCTAAGCAAGGAGATTTGGCATTTATCATTCAGTTAACAGTATCACAGGCTATTGGAGTTGGAAGAATCTTAATGCTTGCCAGGCCCAACCTCCCCACCCCATGGAGAAGTCCCTTTCTTGTCATCATTGGCAGGTGGCATTCCCAACTGCTCAAACCCTTCTAGGGATAGAGAGCTCATTAATTTATCATCAGTTCACATCTTTTTAAAATGAATTTTTTCTGTTTATGAAAACATTTATTGCAGAAAAAACAAAAACTACTAAAATTATAAAAATTATTCATAATCATCTGATCATTCAGAACCCAAAAAAATAGAAATGTTCAAATATAATTCCCATTAGGTTATTCATACCATATAATTATTTTCTTAAAAATTCTGCCTTTCCATCATTTCTAACCTTTAGTCCAGGTTCTCACTCCTGCAGCCAGACATAATGTCTGCTCCCTCTTCCCCAAGACAACCTTTCACATAGTTTGATTCAAACATTCATTCAACAAATACTTATTAGCCAGGCTAATTACTTATTATAAAAATACTTATTATAAAAATACTTATTAGCCAGGCATGGTGGCACATGCCTGTAGTCCTAGCTACTCAGGAGGCTGAGGTAGGAAGATCACTTCAGCTCAGGAGTTCAAGGAGATAGTGCAGTATGATTGTGCCTGTGAATAACCACTGCACTCCAGCCTGGGCAACATAGCAAGAGAAAGAGGGAAGGTAGGAAGGAAGGAAGGAAAGAAGGAAGGAAGGAAGGAAGGAAGGGGAAGGGAAGGGAAGGAGAGAAAGAGAGAGAAAGAAAGAGAGAAGGAAAGAAAGAAAGGAAAGGAAAGAAAGAGAAAAAGAAGGAAAGAAGAAAGAAAGAAGGAAAGAAAGAAAGAAAAAGAAAGAAAGAGGGAGGGAGGGAGGGAAGGAAGGAAGAAAGAAGAAAGAAAGAAAAGAGAGAGAGAAAGAAAGAAAGAAAGAGAGAAGGAAAGAGAGAAGGAAGGAAAGGAAGGAAGGAAGGAAAGAAGGAAGGAAGGAAGAAGGAAGGAAGGAAGGAAAGGAGAGACCATTTACTGAGCATCCAACATATACTAGGGCATGGGGACTCAAAAATGATAAATAAATTGTCCATGCCATTAACAAACTCAGTAAATAAATGTTATGATCTGAATGTTTGTGCCCCCGCTTCCCAAATTTATATGTTAAAACCATTAGGTAGTAGTATGGGTCAATACCAATGTGGTGGTATTAAGAAGTGGGGCCTCTAGGAGGTGATTAGATAATAAGGGCTCTGCCCTCATGAATGGGATTAATGCCCTTATAAAAAGAGGCCAAGAGGAGCTTGTTTGTCCTTCCCAATGTGAAGACACAGCTAGAAGGTGCCAGCTCTGAGGAATAAGCCCTCACCAGACAGCAATCTACCAGCACCCTGTTGTTGGACTTCTCAGCCTCCAGAACTGTGAGAAATAAATTTCTGTTGTTTATAAGTTACCCAGTCTAAGACAGTTTGTTATTGCAGCCCAAATGGACCAACACAATAAGTATATTTTATTTAATAAGTAAATCCGTACATAAAGCATCTCCTATGTGCAGGACCTGTGCTGGGCATTAGAAATGCTGAGGCGACCAAGATGTCTCAAACTTTGTGGGATACGTATCCTAGTAGAAGAGAAAAATGTTAAAGTATTATCTTAATTATGAAATTGCCATGCGACCTATCCTACAAAGAAGCACAACTGATATGAGATTGTGAAAGGAGAGGTCTGATCTAGTTAGGAAGTTAGGGACAGCTTCCTGGACAAAGAGACATATGCCTGAGATCTGAAAGATGAACAGGAAATTACTAGTCGAAGGTAAAGGTAGAAGAAAAGCAGAACAGGAAGAACTGAATGTGAGACGACCTTGGAAAGAAAAGGCATGCAGCACATTAGAGGAACCAAAACAGGCTAGTGTGGTGGATGAGAGTGGTGAGGCTGGGAGGCAGGCAAGTCATGAAGGTTTGTGGGAGGGCTATTGTTGGGTTTAAAACAGGGATGGTATGATTAGATATGCAATTCCATAAGATGGTTCTAGCTGCTGTGTAGAGAATGGTTTGCTGAGAATGCAATAATAGAAACTGAGAGAAAAATAGAAGGCTATTACAATAGTCCAGGTGAGAGGTATAACGAATGCTTGAAAGAAAGTAGCAGCACTGGAAATGGAGAGAAATAGAGGGTTAGAGAGAGATTTTAGAAATGCAAATTGCAGGACTTGGTGATTGATGGGAATTGTCTCCAGAATCCCAGCACCTGTGGGTTGGCGGTAGCGCCATTCATGATAAAAGGAGCATTCAAAGGGGGTCAGATTTGAGGGACGTCTTGCCCATGAAAGAAGCAGATGTGTAGAGATCACGACACTGTGATGTGGGGGCATGATGGTGACAGAGGAGAGGGCTGCTGGCTCTGCCTGGGGAGTCAACTAAACCTCCACTGAAGAGTTGATAATATGCTGGATGTTGAAGGAAGAATATAATTTTCTTATATTTTAGACCTCACCTTTCACACTCTCACAGTCAAAAAAGAGAAATGACATATGCCAAGACTCAGGATCACACTTAAGATGAGACAACGTAAATGGGCAAGGATGAGAACAAGAGTCACAACTTTAATTACTTACTTTATCGGTGTTTTTGTTCCAAATTCTTGTAGAAATATATACTAGATTTTTAAAAGTAAGTATGGTGGGCACTGATGTATCACCAGCATCCCTCAGTGAAGGACCTGGTGCCCCAGCTGCTGGGACTGCTGTTGGCAGACAGCCTTCAGCTGTCATTCCCCTCAAGGACTGCCTCCTGGCCAAGGTCATGCCTGGGGCAGCTGACATCTAGTGAACGGTTGATGGGAGAGTGTAAAGACCTGGCCATTCAGGCCCAAGTTGAGACAACTCTGAGGGACCATTCTACCTGCAGAGCTCTCCACATGGTCAGTTAAGACTATCATTTGGTCCCGACTGAAGCTCAGTTTCTCCATCTGCCCCTTACTGATTCCTCTCCACTCCCTTCTGCAGGTGTTGGTCCCAAAGGTGCTCCTTAATAAGCATCCTGCGCCTTAGACACTGCCTCAGAGTCTGCTTCCCAGGAAGTCCAACCAGATTGAGAGTAAGTAAAGACATAAAGGCAAAAGGAAAACAAAGTGGGAAGAAGAATAGTCACTGGGGTAGATGAAACTCATCCCCAGCAAAAGACAGCGTTCAGAGTTGACGCCATACTTTCATGCAGCCAGTTAAAGGAGGCATTCAATCAGATTCATGAGTCAGAGTTTCCCCAGGCTAAAAATAAACCAGTTGCCCAGAGGAAGAAAAGCTCTCCCAACACTGAGCCCCAAGAATTTTTTTCCTATAGGCCTTACAAAGAGAACTCTGTAATATAGTAACATCAGCTTCAATTATCTCTCCATAAGGGCAACAGCATGTTTCAGAAGGATATGTAAGGGTGCAAACCCTAGTTACAAATTCAAACATACAAATAATATAATTTCATTTATTTCCTTATGTTTGAATTAATTTATTGCTTGAGTGCTGGATCTCACTTCACTCAGGAGCAAAAAAAGCAATGTTCATTGATTCAGGATAAACCTACTCAAACTCAGAATATTCTCCATTTATTCAGGTTTTTTCTAGTTTCTGTTATCAACAAGTATTCTTCCAAATGTATTATTTATGCCACACGATTCATATTCTAGTTCTTCAGAGTTATGAATTTTTTTATTTTTTTATTTTATTTCATTTTATTTTTAGAGAGATGGAGTCTTTTACTCTGTTGCCAAGGCTGGAGTGAAGTGGCACAATTATAACTAACTGCAGCCTCAAACTTCTGGCCTCAAGCAACCCTCCCACCTTGGCCTCCCAGAGAGCTGGGATTACAAATGTAAGCCACCATGCCCAGCCAGAGTTACGAATTTTTTAACCTTGAAATTTTGACTTCTATTAGCCAGACACAATGGCACTTGCCTATAGTTCCAGCTACTCAGGAGGCTGAGGCGGGAAGTTCACTTTAGCCCAAGAGTTTGAGGTTGCAGTAAGCAATGACTGTACCACTGCACCCTAGCCTGGATGACAGAACAGAACCCTATCTCTAAAAATAAAAGTAAAAAAATTTTAATCCTGACCTTTGAGACTTAATCTTACTTTTCTCAAAGTATTAACAGGTAAGTTTCAGAATAGATTTTTGAAACTTACAGTTTACTGTTACTTCTAATTTCTTTTCAACATCCTTTTTCTGAGGCAATGAATGCCTTCTGCCTAATTTGAAGGGGTAGGAGGGCCAGGGGATGGGCCAAAGGGCACCACAGAAGATTAAACTAATAACAAGGAACTAAAAAAAAACATAGGTTAACAGACTGATTGTTATAAACAGATTGTTACAATGTTTCAAAATAGCATTCCTCAGGAAAACCACTAGTACAATGCTAGTATATAGAAAAAAATAAAAGTAACTGGGGGGGGTGCTCAGAACCATGTGGCCCAAACAGACAGCATGTGGTAAGTCACAATGGAGTCAGGAATATATTTTAATGTGGAGGAATGGACAGACTGTTCAACTTTCAAACAAGGCTTATCCAAGTGGAATCAGGATTCTCTATTATTTATTTATATATTTCCATATGCAGGATATCAGTTTCAAAAAAACAGGAAGTTAGGGAGGTTGTGAAGGTTTTGTCTCTGTTGTTTAACCAAAAGCCCCTGTGAAAAATGTGATGTCCCCCAAAATGAAAAAGTCGTTATGAAAATTATGTCTATTTTGTTCTCTGCCACCATTAACTAAGCTCAAGTCCAGCCAGTTTTAAATTTCAAACCACTGGAAAGGACAGGCTCGGGGGAAATACGTGGAAGTTAAGAGGTTTCTGGGTTCTAAGTGACAGGAGCAGAGCAAAGTATGGCCACTTCAGATACAAAGTTTAAGAGGGCAAAGAGCCTCCTGAAGATGAAACTAAATAGCATGACCAGTCACCGTGGCTCACGCCTGTAATCCCAGAACTTTGGGAGGCCGAGGCGGGTGGATCACCTGAGGTCAGGAGTTTGAGACCACCCTGGCCAACATGGCAAAACCCCTTCTCTACTAAAATACAAAAATTAGCCGGGTGTGGTGGTGGGTGCCTGTAATCCCAGCCTGTAATCGGGAGGCTGAGGCAGAAGAATTGCTTGAACCCAGGAGGTAGAAGTTGCAGTGAGCCGAGATCGTGCCACTTCACTCCAGCCTGGGCAACAGAGTGAGACTTTGTCTCAAAAATAATAAATAAATAAAATAGCAGATGCACACAGAGCTCTGTCGGCAGAGAAAGCTGAAAATATCCAGAGGCTAAATTGATGATCTGGAACACTGTGGAGGCAGGACACAATAGTCTCAGACCTACAACTGAGAGGGGATACTGAGAGATGCTTTCTGTAATTGAGAATGGATGCCTTGGGAGCATCATTTCATTTAAACAGTGAGTTTTAGTAGGCATTGCACGTAACGAAAATGAAGAGACCTTTATAGCAGAATTGTGTGTGTGTGTGTGTGTGTGTGTGTGTGTGTGTGTGTGTTATTAAGGAGAATTACATCATTACTGTGAAGTTATTCACTGACTTTATATCTACATGCCAAAGTTTCAATACTAATAGTTTATCCATATGACTGCTTAAATTCACAAGCAAGTATTTGAAAGAATATGATTATAGACAAGCTGCTATTTATTACAAAATTCTTCAGAATAGAAAGAGCTATAGAAAATAATAAAATAAACCCCTTACGACCACCCCTCAGCTTATGAAATAAAGCAGTACCTGTGCATCTGAAGCCCTCTATGTATCTCCTCCACAAATGTAATTCCTTCCCTATCTCACACAGGTAACTACCATCCTGAATTTGTTAATTATTATTCTAATATATTTCTATACACACTTACCACCCATTTTTATGCTTTAAAAATACATAGTATGTTTTGCATATATTTAAACTTAACGTAGTGTTATACAGCATGAATCGTTCTCTGTTTTCACATCTCATGTTTGCATCTAGGTCTAACTAATTTTCAGTGCTGTATATAATTCCTTTGTATCATTCCATTGTTGTTAGGCATTTGGATTCAGGTTCAAATATCATTCAATTTTTTATCCACTTTCTAGGGGATGATTATTTCTAATCTTTGCAATGGCAAAAAAAAATGTTGCTATGGAAATACTGGTTCTTTGTGTGCAAAGTCAAATGGTTCTTTGGCCAACAATTCTCAAAATATGGTCCACAGACCCCTCATGGGCCCAAGACTCTTTCAAGCAAATCATGAGGTCAAAACCATTTTCATGAGAAGAAGAAAATAATACCATTTATCTTTTTCACTGTGTTAACATTTGCACAGATGGTGCTGGCACCTTAGCAGGAATCAAGGCAGCAGTATCCAGCAATACTAGTAATCATTGTATTCTTCACCTCCATGCACTTGTGGTTTTAAAAAAATCACTGAAGAATATTAATTTTACTAAATTTCAACTGTTACATAGTCATCTATTTAATATTTTGTGTATTAAAATAAGAAATAAGCACAAAGTACTCTGTTACATGCCAAAGTGCAATGGTCATTTCAAGAAAAAGCATTTGTGTGACTGTTTGAGTTGTAAGATGAACTACTACTTTTTTCACTAAACATTATTTTTAGGAGGATGACTGAAACTATGATTATTAAACTCTTGGGGTTTGGCAGACATTTTTTCAAAAGTGAATGATGTGAGCCTGCTACTCCAAAGAAAGCTGACTGTATTGTTGTTGATGATAAAATTTGAGCTTTCAAAAAAATTAGAAATTTTGAAAACTTGAATCCAACCCTGGATTTTTATACTTTACAGCTTCTCAATATTTCATGATTTCTCTAATGATAAGGGTGGTGATTTTTGACATTGTATAATGTATCAACATTTTGAAAATCTATGTAATTCAGTAAACCAATAATTTCCAAATGACCAATGCAAAATGTTATGAAATTATGCATGGGTAAAAAATCCACTCACGGTATAATATAAACTATGCATTTTAATTTAACAGAGTATGAAAAATCATTGATATGGGCTCAAATTAACATTTAAGAAACTACCACTTGTTAGTTTTGGGTAGAGTATCAAAGAAGAATTGCCACAACTATCTGAAAAGGCCATTAAAATTCTCCTCCATTTTCCAAATCAATAGTTGCGTGTATCTTTATTTTCTTTATGGACTTCAATCAAAACAGTATACCACAATAGACTGAATGTAGAAACAGAATCCAGCTGTCTGGTATTAAGCCAAGCATAGTTACAGAAATGTAACATAATGCCACTCTTTTCACTAAAATTTTTGTTTTGGAAAATATAACGAGTTTATAAAAATACGTCACTCATGTTAATATGTAATCAGTTTCTTACTGCCTTTTAAATGACTTAAAGAATGTATTTTTAATTTCTCAATTTTATTTTCTAATATGGTAAATATCAATAGAAACAACTCACATAACCAAAAGCTCTTTGGTATCCTCAAAAATTTTTTAAAGTTTAAAAGGCTCCTGGGACCAAAGAGTTTCAGAACTGCTGACTTAGGGTATACATGAGAGTAGAACTGCTGGATCATAATTTACCTTTACCAAGTATTTCCCAAGTTATTCTCTAAAATGATTCTATCAATTTAAACTCTCACTTGCAGTGTATCGAAATGCCCATTGTTTACATTGTTATCAGCATTTTGAACTTGGTTCAGACTTAATTTTTTTTTATATCTGGTCGGTGCCAAAGTGGTGGTGTTTTAGTCTGTATTCCTCTGATTACTGCTACTTTCCCCTGTCCATGTATTTATTGACTCTGCAAATTTTCTCTCCTTTGAAATTCCTGTTTATATTTTTTTGCACATTCTTCTTTTAAGTTGTTTCTTTTTTCACATCAATTTTTAAGGGGCTCTTTACATTTTCCAGGCATGTCTCCCTTAGTTGATTTCTCTTTTTTTTTTTTTTTTTTTTTTTTGGAGACAGGGTCACACTTTCTCCCCCAGGCTGGAGTGCAGTGACGCAATCACGACTCACTGCAGCCTGCAGCCTTGACCTCCCAAGGCTCAGGTGATCCTCCTGCTTCAGCCCCTGAGTGGCTGGAACTATAGGCACACGTGCACACATGACTAATTTTTGTATTTTTAGTAGAGATGGGGTTTCTCCATGTTGCCCAGGCTGGTCTCAAACTCCTAGGCTCCTAAGTTCAAGTGATTCTCTTGCCTCAGCCTCCCAAGTAGCTGGGGCTACAGGCATGCACCACCGTGTCTGGCTAATTTTTGCATTTTTAGTAGAGATGGGGTTTCACCATGTTGGCCAGGCTGGTCTTGAACTCCTGACCTCAAGTGACCCACCCACCTCAGCTTCCCAAAGTGCTAGGATTACAGACATCAGCTACTGCGCCCAGCCACATTTGCTTCTATTAGTTTTAATTTCTTACTCTTAGTAGCTTATTTTTTCATGTGTTCATAATTTTGGTTTGTAAGTTCATGTTGGTGAGGCTTATCTATAAGATTTATGCTGTGAGAGCTATTTTGATAATATATATTACATACAATTATTTTATATAATTTTTTTGTAAATTAACTGCCCTCCATCCCATTCTAGATCTGAGGATGAAGAGTGAAGCTTGGAGCCTTGCAGCGGGAAGAACTTAATCCGAACAAGAGGCAGAATTTCCCAGTAATCCCCTCTTTTTGGAAGCCTTGTCCCTGGTGGGCAGGGAAAGAAGGACAGTGGGGAGATCAAACTGTCACTTTTACAGTGCTAGGGCCCAGGTTAGTTACTGACCCCCCTCTCTGAGCCCTAGGGCTCTGCCCTAACCTGGATTCCCTGGGGATCCCAAGAGAGTTCTTTGTGGAGAGGATGAGGCCAGGTATCTGGCCCTTTTAGAAGAAGAGGGGGCACTCGCTATGCTTGAACTATGGCTTAAGAAGCCCTCAAGCACCCCATAACTCACTTTTTCCCCATCGACAACATGGGATCACCACACCCCAGCCTTCACCGGGCTGCCTCAGGGCAAGAAGCAACCAACTAATTTTATGGAGAATCTTGGGAAAGGGCATGGCCGGGAGCCCTTGGTGAGCTCGCATGGCTGCCAGGAAAGGATTTTTTTTTTTTTCATTGTTCTGCCAGATGGCGGACGTGCTATCAAACTGCAACAATTTCATGTTAATATCTTGACTTCGAGTTTCTGACCACTCAGATTGTATAAATTCAACCTCAAAGCCATGTATGGGCAGAATCTGAATTCTTTTCTACCCAGAGGCCAGGGGAAACAGACAACTTTGCTTGACATTTCCCTTTGCCTGAGCATCTTTTTTCTGGCGGCATAGCCTTTTGAGGGCCCTAGCCATTATGCAGAGCCTTGATTCTGCCTCCCCACCTTGCATAGGCCAAGGCCTTGCCTATTGTACTAGCATGTCAGAAACCCAAACCTCTTGATCGCCAAGATCACCAAATACCCTCAAACAGGATTGGGGACTAGTATAAGCATCACCTCACCACTTCCGGTGTATGAGAGTTTCTTCTGTTTCCTTTGAGCTCAATATTTTAAAGACTATGTATTATATTTAACTCATCATTTCTAGGTGTTTTGTATTGAGAGATTTTTCAGGGTATCTAGTTTGTTATGATGACAAAACTAACAGTCCACAAGCTATTACTTTCCTCCCACCAAAATCATCAATGAGTAATAGCCACTTTTTAGTCTTTCTCCAAGTCGGAGCCAATTTCTTCATAGTTAGGACACGTATACCATCCAATTAATAGACAAACATACCCTGAAAAGAAATCTTCCTCATATCTGAAACGTTCCTGCCAAATCCTTTCACTTTATCAGGTTCTAAGAGTTCCTGGATTACTCAAAAAGTTTATCAATGTGAGCTTCCTGTGAGAACACTCTAGGAAGTTTAATTGGGAACAGAAAAATATGGAGCCATTTGAAATGATCCAAGTGGGACTCAGGTGGGTTCCATAGTCTTTGCGTGTTAGAACACACTTGGTTAAAGCTTCTACTCCATGTTTGTTTTGTCTTGTTTTCAATTAAAGAAGCAGATGAGTCAAAAAAAATTAAAACCTAGACTTGCTCAAAAACACAAAACTTTCATGGTGAATCTCACTTTTAGGTAGGATTCTGAAAAGAAAATATTGTTGGTTTGGATAAATTGCAACTAGTTGTTCTTGCTGGTTTAGCAACATATTGTTGTACTAAGGAAGAAGATGATGCAATTTCCCTGTAATCTTCAGCCCCCATATGAAGTGCTTTCTTTCCTAATTATTGTTTGAAAATCAAGACGTCTGTGTTAAAGGCCATTTACTTACTGAATGGCAAATAGGAGAACAAGCATAAACTGGTCAGAGAAAATGGCTTTTTAAATCCCCAGCCGTTTACACAGGACCAGAGAAAAAGATCAAGCTTCTCATGGCACAAAAAAAAATGACCGTAGTTACCTCCTGTTATTAAGTAAAATCCCTATAATGACTAAATATTCAGAGTTAGGCATGGAGAATATTTCGGAGTAGGGGAATAAATGGGAAGGAAAAGGATAATGTCATAAAAATGAGTCACTGACTACCGAAATATTTTGCCATGGTCTGAACATTTCTCCTAAAATTCATATGTTGAAACTTAATTGCCAATGTAATAGTATCATGAGGTGGGGCATTTTGAAGGTGATTAAATCATAAGGGGAAAGCTCTCATGGATAGGATTAAGGCCCTTATATGAGGGCTTGAGAGAGTGGGTTCTCTCTCTCCTGCTCTTCTGCAATGTGAGAACACAGTGTTCGTTGCCTCTGGAGGAAGCAGGATTCAATGTGCCATCTTGGAAGCAGAAATATATTCACCAGACACCAAACCTGTCAGCATCTCAATCTTGGACTTTCCAGCCTCCAGAACTGTGAGAAATATACTTCTGTTCTTTATAAATTACCCAGCCTAAGGTATTTTGTTATAGCAGCATAAACAGACTAAGACATACATCAAAACAATAATTCATAAAGAATCAAAGACTAGACCTTTTAAGCTAACCTGGGCTCAACTGGACAACATTATGATGCTTTGTTCTTGGTAATCCACCTTTTGACCATGCAGACTTTCTCGCA
This sequence comes from Pongo abelii, assembly GCF_028885655.2. Lineage (NCBI taxonomy): Eukaryota > Metazoa > Chordata > Mammalia > Primates > Hominidae > Pongo > Pongo abelii. The sequence goes on along the minus strand of NC_085928.1, from coordinate 166,950,015 downwards.
GTAACTCTCTTTGGTGCCCTCCTCACATACTACCTGCACCTTACACCACTTCCTCCCACACTGGAACACTGTCTGCCCTCCCATTGGGCAGAGTGGCTGGGTGATGTGGTGAGGTGATCTGGAAAGATCCAGCAACCTGCAACAGGAGACATATACAGAACTATATCAGGAGGCTCCCAGAAGAGAGGGTAGGCAAAAGTTTGGAAAGTAGACAGCTTTGCAATCAAAGTGATGAGCCAGCCAAAGAGGGTAGATGCTAGGACTGTGATCTCTGGGAGGATTTGTGGTGAGGGAACTTAGGCAGAACCCCATTTCAAAAGGCAGTAAGGGACGTTGTTCAAGTACTTCCTTCAGCAGTAAGCCTGTCCAGAGATTCAGGGCTCATTGACAGGCAAGGTTCCCACACTGGTTACTGCTATAGCCGTTGCAGCACTAGGGGGAAGCCCTAAGGCAGACTGATGCAGTGCTGGGGTGCACCCAAAGCCCATGCCCCAGAGACCAGCGCAGCACTGGAGTGCTGCTAAAAAATGCTCTGCATTACTAATCACCAGGGAAATATAAATCTAATCACCAGGGAAGTGTAAATCAAAACCGCAATGAGATATCACCTCACCCAGTTAGAATGGCCATTAACAAAAAGACAAAATTAGCAAGTGTTGGTGAGGATGTGGAGAAAGGGGAACCCTTATACACTGTTGGTGAGAATGTAAATTAGTACTGCCATTGTGGAAAACAATATTTAGGTTCCTCAAAAAAATTAAAAATATAACAATCATATGATCCAGCAATTCCACTACTGAGTATATATCTAAAGGAATTGTAATCAGTAGGTCATCTGTTTACATAAGCAAATGAAAAAAAAAATCAGTTAAGTCAAAGAGATATCTTCATTCTCACATTTTTCACAGCACTATTTACAATAGCCAAGATATGGAAACAATCTAAGTACCCATGACAAATGAAGGAATAAAGAAAATGTGGTGTATATATACTCAATGGAATACTATTCATCCATTCAAGAGAATGAAATCCTGCCATTTGCACAACATGGATGAACTTGGAGGACATTATATTAAATGAAATAAGCCAGGCACAGAAAGACAAATACTGCATGATCTCATTCATATATGGAATCTAAAAAAGTTCTAGGAGAGCAGTAAAGTAGTTACCAGCTTGGGTGGTTGGGGAAAGCGGAATGTGGGAAGATATCAGTCAAAGGATACATAATTACAGTTAGATAGGAGGAAGAAACTTCAAGAGGTCTATTGTATAGCATGGTGGCTATAGTTAATGACAATACATTGCATTCTTGAAAAATGTAAAGAGAGTTGATGTTATGTGCTCTTGCCACAAAAATGATTACTATGTGAGGTAATGCATTTGTTAATTAGCTAGATTTAACTATTCCACAATACAATGTTATCTGTCAATTTTAAAACAAATAATAAACCACATACAATATAATTTGCAAAAAAACAAAAACAAAACAAAACAAAAAAAAAACAGGGACTAAACAACAGCAGAGGAAAGGAACTAAGAGGACCAGCAGCTAGTTGAAATGAATCCCAAGACCAAGGGAGTGATCACAAGGATGGAGACAGCGGTCTAGGAGCCAGATCAAGGACTCACTCAGTGTTGCAGATAATCATTTGAGATAACACGGGCTCCTCCAAGGCATCCTTCCCCCAGGGCTTCTTTGTGCCCATTACTCTTCTTGATGCAGCAAGAAGAAAGAATCAAATTATTGGCGATGACTACCAAAATAGGCTCTCAAACTTCATAACAGAAATGATCATATTAAAAGCTAAAATGTTTAGAGACAAATGATTGTTTTGGTTCCAAAAGCTCTGCTCAATTTCTAAAGGTCTGAACAAAAAGTTTATACTATAAACACTGGAGTTGGAAAGATCACAGGGTAATGTAAAAGCCATTTCTTTCCTCTCAGCACAGCCACTGCTGCCTCCCTAGAACAGAGGCAAATCTCACAGTTGTGAGGAAAGAAGATAATTGGGAAAAGAGAGCAAGAAAACAAGTAATTGATATGAATTCCTGAGAAAAGGGCCTCCATGGAGCTGGGGTGAAGCCTCTAGAAGAAATTTAAGGTAGTTTTGGGAAGGACCTGAGAGCATAGTAAACTTCTGCTTCCCTTCCCAGGATGTAGCCCAGACATACCTAAAGCCTCTTGGAGAAGCCTATATTCAACATTAGGCTACAGCTGAAAACTGGCAAAGTCTGAGAGATGTCCTGGTAGATCGGCCTGAGCACCGCTTCACTGAGACTCAGCACCTCCAGTGGTATAGGAAAGCAGACAAGAGTTCCCGGGGCCCCCCTTGCAAAGGGTTCAGGAAAGCAAAGAGAGGTCCTGAGATGGGGATGTCAGGCACAGGTGCCTGGAACTAGCAAATGAAGGCCCATGGCCAGAACATAACCATATGCCAGTGCACAATTAGAAGGACCAGACAGATTGAGTTATATCTTATAGATGCCAGAAGACAGAGATGGCTATCAACCAGAATCACCCTCTTTATGAAATCCTGGATGAGAAAAAAGTTATCTCATCCCCAGTCCCCAGGTCTTATATCACCCATGGGACACAGAGATACCTTGAATTGGCTGTATTAAGAGTTCTACCACAAAATGGACATAGGGGCTCAAGCATTAAACTAAGTTGGGTTGTAGGGAAATAAAGTTAGATCTTTGCTCACCTGAATTTTGTGACTGTGAAGTTTATATCTGCTAACAGATCTGGATCCAGAGTAACTCTGATTTAACACTGAAATCTCCTAAACTACTGGTTTGGGACATCAAAAGTTTTCACTAATTGAATTGTACAGAGTTCAGAAATACATATAACTATGCAATAGAATTTTATATAAAAGCTACATTTCAGACTAGTGAAGAAAAGCATATTCAATAAGTCGATTTGGTATAACTAGTAACAACTTGGGGAAAAAATTAAGACAAATCTCATCTCACTCCTTATATCAAAGTAAATTTCATAAAGATCAAAGATTTAAACCCTGAAAAAGAAACTATAATAATGCCTAAAGAAAACTGGGTGTATTTATTCATAATCTTAGAATGAAGAAGACTTTTTAAAGAATGACACAAAACATAGAAGCATGGAGAATATTAATAAATTTGACTGTAAAGATTTTTAAATTTATATGCAACAAAAAATAATAATGAACAAAATCAAAGACAATTGGTAAACTGCCAATATTGTTTACAACGCATATTGTAGACAAAGGGCTAGCTTCCTAAATTTAAAAGGAATGTGTATATACCAGGTGCAGTGGCTCACGCCTGTAATCCCAACAATCTGGGAGGCCAAGGCAGGCAGATCACTTGAGGCCAGGAGATTGAGACCAGTCTGGCCAACATGGCAAAACCCTGTATATACTAAAAATACAAAAAATTAGCTGGGTGTGGTGATGCATACCTATAACCCAGCCACTCTGGAGGCTGAGGCAGGAGAATCGCTTGAAGCTAGGAGGCAGAGATTGCAGTGAGCCAAGATCACGCCACTGCATTCCAGCCTGGGTGACAGAATGAGACTCTGTCTCAAAAACAAACAAACAAAAAAGAATGTACACTACAGATATACTTGCAAAAGTATTCCATAAAATATGTTCGTTACAGTATCATTTTTAGTAAAACAAAATATATATATATAATTTTTTTAACTAAAATTCCCTTTAAGAAGGGAACTAAGGAAGGATTGCCTGAGGCAGACCATGGAAATGGCAGGTAGGGATCTTGGACAGTATACACTTGACACAGTTATATTTCTCAGCTAACAAAATAATCCCTCATCCTTTACTGGTATCATAAGGCTTTTGTATTTTCTTTTTAACTAACTTACCAAAAAATATTTATTAGAGTCCTACTATATTCTAAAGATAGTCTATTTTATCTTTTCAATAGAGCTGGACCTTGAGAGATTGGTGTAATTTCACCAAGTAGAAAAGACAGGTAGGGCATTACAGAAGGCCAAACAAACATGGGGCCATGAAAGTTTATGGTGTGTTGGATGTGCAGGATAGAGCACACTTGTATTACATGGGGGATGGGAAGGAGTACAGAAGCAGTGTAGCCAGAAAATGAGGCTGCAGCCAGACTCTGCTGCAGAAGCTATTAGTTTCTCAGCGAAAGATTATTATTATTAAATTTGTATTTTAGAAAACAACTCTGGCAGCGGTGTGCAGGATGGAATGAACAGAGAAGGAGCCAAGAAGGCCAGGTAGCTGGCTGATGAAATAGTTGATGAGGTCAGAACAAGGGCAGAAGATAGAATGGACAAGAGAGAGACACTGGGAACATTTTAGAGATAATATAAACAGAATGTGGCTACTTATAAGATGTGGGAAATGAAGAAGATTAAATCATTTGAGACAGTATTAACAACACGTAGTTGATCAGATGTGAGAGGCAAGGAAAATGAACACGTTTCTAGTTTTATTGACTATGAGAAGGCGAAGCTTTTAATCAACACAAAGAGTCCAGAAAGGGAAGCATTTTGGTAGAGGACTGGAAGACATGCTAAACTTTGGGGGCACTGGGTTTAAAGTACCTATGGGGCACATAGGCACAGATGTCTGAGTGGTATGTGGAAATGTGGCAGGAACATTGGGCGTGAAAAAGACTGCACTAGCATATAGATAATGCTAGAAGAGAAGGGTGTGGAGATAGACCTTCAAAGAATCTTTGCATCTCAGGGCTGGGTCAAGGAAGAGGAGTCAGCAAAGAAGCTGGAGAATGAAGAGAGAGTGTGGAGAAAAAGTAGTGTCCAAAGCCACAAGTGGAGTGAGCTGGGGAAGCCAGCCCTGAACGGCAGAACTACCAAGTGAGCGCAATAGAGTCCCGTGGAAGGTGGGCAGCGTAATCTGTCTCCTCAGCCCCACTCAATTTTCCCCCGCTGCTCTATAATTTGAAGTATTGTTCAGTTTTTCATATAAAAACTCACAAATACTTTCAAAAAAGTAAGTGGTATATTCTTTTTTATCCTAGGAATTCATAAATATAAAAGATGAAGCAACTTTCCCTATACCACTTGGCAAGTGAAGGAAAATGAAGCTTAGAGTTTCCCAGGTCTTAGTCCAAGGGCCCAGCAGCCAAACCTTTCAAGCACACAAATAAACAAAACCAACAAAATAAACCAGAGTTGACCAAAAAAAATCATGCAAATTAAATTATATATTTTTTCCATTTTCGTGAGAAAAGTTGCTTCTGACAAAAATACTAGATTGGTTTCTTATGTTTTATATTGTTGTGTTCTTGTTCCTTTTTAAGTCTCATAAAAAAATTTCCCCATAATATTCATGTTCCTTGAATCCTGCCAAAGCCATGGACATTCCTAAAGATTAGATTTATTTAGAATACTGAGTCAACAATTTCTACGCATTTTATTTCACTAAGTTTTTGGGAGTCACCAAATGTTTAATCATGTAATTAATCCTAAAGCCCTTCTAATTGTGTTTGCTCAGGAAAAAAAACTGATTCAGATTGCAATGACAGACTATTAGACATGCCTTGGAATTTATATAAGAAACCAATAAGTTAGTATAAAAATAATTGAGATGTATATATTATGACTGAAAGCTGCCAGGCCAGGTATGGTGACTCACCTGTAATCCCAGCACTCTGGAAGGCCGAGGCAGGCAGATCACCTGAGATCAGGAGCTCAAGGCCAACCTAGCCCACATGGTGAAACCCCATCTCTACTAAAAAAACCACAAAAATTAGCTGGGCGTGGTGGCATGCATCTGTAGTGCCAGCTCCTCAGGAGGCTGAGGCAGGAGAATTGCATGAACCCGGGAGGTGGATGGTGCCGTGAGCCAGGATCATACTACTACACTCCAGCCTGGGCAACAGAGCGAGACTCCATCTCAAAAAAAAAAAAAAAAAAAAAAGACTTAAAGCTTTCAAAGCAAATAAACTTAAGATACAAAGATGTTTTTCATAAAGAATGTTTTTTAAAATATGCATAAGATGTATCCAAAATAAGAGCATTTTATTCAATAGCATTTTTAGGGTCAGAACTCAAACCAGACACTGGAAATGAGCTCAGCAGGTGAACAGGTAGTTTTCTAAAACAAAGTACTAAGGACTCAGTGATGTAACTTGAAAGAATTATAATAATTTTTTCTTATAAAACTAATTTTTATCTATAAGTTTAAAAAACAATCTCACATTTTCACATAGATGTTTTAATAACTGGAAATTTTAATTCCGAGCTACTCTAAGTTAAAATTGGCTTTCACTGGTATCAACGTGGTGAAAGGAACTTCCACAAATCTAGTAAATTCAAGAGATGCCAGAGTATCTCTAGTTTAAAATATAGCTGGTCTTCCCCTCTGGTCTTGAAGCAAGCAGTTGCTCTTCTCCCTCCAGAGCTGATCCCTTCCCCTGGACTTTAGATCCCAGTCTTTCTATCCTCCTCAAAAAATTACCAACTCCACTGGCGCCATCTTTGTGGTATTTCCATTCTCTGGATCCACTGGATCCATTTATCTTATGTGTAAATTGTGTCTCTGTCTTGGAAATAAATACACCTGTGAAAGTAACCCTGAGATCCCCCCCAGGATGTATCCCTTCCTCTTGTTCCTTTCCCCTGTCATTTCTTGATTGGTTGTCTCCACCGATTCCTTCCTTCAGCACCACCCACTCATGCCTTTACCTTGTCCCCTGTAGTGATGCTCCTGCTCACTACCCTCACTTCCACTCAAAACCATCACTTCCTGTTCATCAAATCAACGGCCTGTTCTCAAACATCATTTCTTTTGAATTTATAGCATATGACCCTGTTGGCCAGCCCCTCCTCAATAACAAGCTGATTCATCTAAAACTTGGATTATTTGAGTTTAACTACAATGGTTAAGAACATAGATTTTGTTGTCAAGCAGACCTGGCATCATTGTTTAGTAGCTATTTGACCTCAGTGAAAATTCTTAAACTCCTGTCAGTCTCAGTTTGTTCATCCATAAAATTGAATAACTCTTCCTCCTAGGGGAGGCTGTGAGAATTAGATAATAAAATTCATGTAAAATTCTTAGTATAGTAAATGTTCAGTAAAAATTACCTGTCCTACTGATTACTTCCCTGTGTCCTTTGCTAACTCCTCTCCATTCTCATGTCCCTAAATGAGGATTTCTCTTAAAGCCCACACTTTTCTCTCTACAAGCTCCCCTTTAGAAACTTCATCTACTCTTACTGTTTCCAGTATGATCACTACACTATAATCTTCTAGTTTTGGCGTCAACTTCTCTGCCAAGCTCCATCCAATCCTACTTCACAAACTAACCTTAAGGACATTTCTGCATGAATGAGCTGTCATTTCTCAAACTCAACACACAGCAAAAAGATCTCATCATCTTCTACCTCCTCCCAACCTCCGCCAGTGGCATCACAGACATGGAATCTAAGAGCCATTCGTTAATCATTCTTCCTTCTCACCTCCCTACCCCTCACATATCCAATACCCTGTTTTTACTTTCTAATTTCTCTCATTTCCGATTATGCCTTTTCATTTCAATCACCAACACTCCAGCCTGGACCCTTATCTTCTCATACCTAGATTATTGAAATAGCCTCTCAACTTGTATGCTTATACCTCCTTCACCATCAGCAGATTAATTTTCCTAAAATGTCAATTTAGTAGTACTTCTCCCTTGCTCAAAACCCGTAGACAACTACTTTTCCCTCCCATTGTCTACAAGATGAATTAAAATGGCTCAGTCTTTAATTTAAGATCCTCCACATCCAGACAGTAATCAACCTTTCCAATTTTGTCTTCCAACCAAAATCTTCCAGGTTAAAAACAAATTTATCTTTGTATTCTCAATATCTATCACAGTATCAGTCAATAAATAAAACTGAACTGAGCTATTCTAGCTAATATACTTCCATAATTTATAGTCATTTGTTAAGTAAATGTTAAATTTATTCTTAATTCAATCCATTTAACTAATGAATATGTATTGCCAATGTGCCTGAAACTGTATAAGCACTATAATTATACAATATTTACAAATGAATAGTCAAGATAGGCCAATTTATGCTGTGGTAACAAACAATCCCAAAATCTTAGTGATGCTACACACAGTTTATTTGTCACTCATACAAAGCTGAGGCAGGTGAGGTTCAATGAAGCTGCCCTTCATGTGGAGTCTTGGTATCCCTGCATGCTTCAATCGTATGGACATCTGTATCAAAATATCATTCCACAATCACCATATCCAGAGAAAAGAGCATGGAAAACCCTTTCACCTGGAAGGAATATAAAACATCTTCACTTACATGTTATTTATCAAAGCAGGCTTGCTTTGTGGCCTCAGGATGACTGAGAGGAAAAGTGTTTGGTCACTCCTACCAGTGACCAAACAACCTCTTAACAAATATCCAAATCTCCAGATACTGCTTGCCACAGACTCCAGGATGACTGAAAGCATATTACGTAGAAAGGAAGTTGGCAGAATCATGCGGAGTGTGGGAAGTAACAGCAGTTAAGGAGCTGCTTGGGGAGGATAATGCACATACCAGCATCTCAAAAGGCAACCCTTCTGAGAGAATCATTGTTCTGGCCAGATCTATTAATGCCGTCTGTAAAGCATTTGCTGTGATCATTAAAAATCTGGGAAAGGACATCAGCCACTCTGCAACCAGTGGGACAATTGATCCCCAGGCAGCCTGTGGCCCAACTGGATACTGGTGCATTGGCGTTCCTGTGAACTCGCTTTTTACAAAATATTTATCCTTTATAACCAGTGTGGCTCTTTCTTTGGGAAAGGCAGGTACAAGATCAAGGAAATAGGAGAGAGCACAAAGCTCAGGACCAGGTGGCAGGGCAGGCTGGAAGAAACTCAGGCAGGCCATCACTATTACATCACCTATCATTGATTATGTGGACCAGACTTCATGGCCATGTTGGAAACTCTCTTTGGTCCTTGTGGCAGGCATGATTATCCAGGATCAACCCAAGTTTTCCAGCTCTGTGGTCAACTTTGCCGGTGTCAGGATGGACACAGCTCAAGCAACAAGGCGTGCTTTTCCCACATCATCCAGGGACACCAACCACGTGTCTCAACTCTGACCTGGAGAGGCCACCTCTGGGGTTTACCAAGCTGCACCAGATGGAAATGCATAAGTCTTATTTCTCTATATTATGTGATGATACCAGATTCCATGACACTTAATTCAGCTCTCCAGACATGAAAATCTCTTGTGCCTAGTTGAGCACCTTTGCATTCAAGTTCCCTTGAACTCACTTTTTCTAAAATATCTAGTTGGGTGCATGACCAGAAGTCAAGTCATCAAAATTCAATGGGATCTGTCAAATATCTGAGATACAACTTAAAATCAGATCTGCTGGCAATGTTAGCTTTGCCTGTAGAGGGTACCCAGAACCCTTCTGCTACTTACCACTCACGATCCATCTGTGAAATTTCTGAACAATTGGCAATCCCATGTTTTTAGTAGTCTGTAATTTTGTTTCTACATTACTTTATCATTAACTTGCAATTTTTGTTCATTGTTGTAGTGGCTTTCTGTGTTAAGCTGTTAACATTGAGTTTCCTACTTCATTTTGTTTGTTGTTTGTTTTCTTTCTTGCTCATGAGTACACTTTTTTTCTGTTTGTCAAGAAAAAGTAATAAGGGACTATTAATAACTTTGGGTTTGGTTATGTAATGTCAAGACATTTTTGAAAAAAACATAAAAAATGGGTTGGAAAATAAATTGAGAGGAAAGGCATTGTAAATGATATTTTTTATGATCTTAAAAAAATACTTGTTCTCAACACCAACACATAATGTTGTACAGTTGTGTTCACAAAATGGTGACCAGTGAGAAATAAAATCCACTTTCCTAGTACCAGAAGGTCTGTGTCTCCACTATGGTTAGGGGAAGAGTTTTTCTAATGTTTCTAAAAACTTCATAGAGGCTTCCAGTGGTCTTATTTCTCCTACAAATTCAAATTGTGCAGATAAGGACAAAACAGAAAACTGAATCCACTGAATCCTACCATCCACTCCCAGGAAAGTGACCCCTGTTAATATTTTGGGGGTATATGCTTCTTTTATACTACTCAAATATTATATCTGAATAGGTAGATTGTTTAAAAAGATATAACCATGCCATGATATTCTTCAACTCACTTTTTCATTTCCCCTTAATGTAATGACACCAGATTCCATGACACTTCAGAACCATCTTTCATAGAAACATATTTACATGAAACTCTATATCAGGTGTTCTTCCAGGGGCCAGGGATAAAGATGTGGAAATAAAAATAAAAGCCCCCAGAAAGCTTACCTTTTGAGGAAGAGGAGAGGGAGGACAAAAAATAAAAAGCAAAGACAAAACAACAGATCATACGTTTTAGTTAATAGTATATACTAAGAAAAAAATAGTTAAAGGGATAAGGAGGAGTGAAGAGGAATTATATTTTAGATAGAGTAGTGTGTCAGTCAGGGTCCCAGCAGAAAAAGAGCTTCACCCTCAGATGAATCAGATGAAGAGATTTCATATGAAGTTCACAGAGGCATAAATGGGATGCAAAGCAAAAGAGAAAAGGCAGTACTATTCCAAGAGCTGAAGGAGCAAAGACAGAATACAACAGGAGAGCCCAGTGCCAGCTGGGGCCATGGACAAGGGTCATCTGGAGTCGCTAGAGATGCAGCCCTGAATCAAAGAGGGAGTGGGGGGGAAATACCTGGCCTTTCTCTGTACCATCTGTGCTGGTGCCAATCATGACAGAATCCAAAAGGAAGCCAAAAGGGCACAGGAGGTGGTGGGGTGAAAAGAGTGAGAAGTCATCAGGTGAAACAGCAAATATAGGCTGTCTGTTTTACTGGTTTGATGATGAAGAACAGCAATAACTTGGGGAGAACTTGGGAGAGACACCACACGTTGTATCCTGATGGGAATGATCCCTCAAAGGTGAAAGTTGATGCTGCAGAAAGGAAAGGGCATGATTGCAGAAGCAAAGTTCTTAAGGATGCAGCCCAGGATGGTCTTCAAAGATTCAGTGCTGAGAGAGGCTGTCCCATATAGGCCCAGGAACTGGGACCATTTGAATGATAACAAGAGAGAAGACCATCTAGACATATAGCCAGATGGAGTTGGAGGTAGAAGATAAGGTAAACCTCTCCTGATTGCCTCTATTTTCTCAGTAAACTAAGAAGCAAGGTCATCAACTAAGAGTGAGGCCAGAGGAGAAGGTGCTGGAGGTCGGAGGCGAAAGGAGAATACATGAAATGGTCCCTCCTGGTGAAAGGAAAAGATGACTGATACAGTTTGAATGTGTGTTCCCATCCAAATCTCATATTGAAATGTAATCCCCAATGTTGGAGATGGGGCCTGGTGGTGGGTGATTGGAGCATGGGGGCAGATTTCTCATGAATGGTTTATCACCATCCCTCTTGTTACTATTGTCCTCACCATAGTGAGTGAGTTCGCATGAGATCTGGTCATTTAAAAGTGTGTAGCACCTCCCTCCTCACTCTCTTGCTCCTGCTTTCACCCTGTCAGGTGCCTGCTCCCATTTTGCCTCCCACCATAATAAGTAAAAGCTTTCTGAGGCCTCACCAGACGCAGATGCCACTATGCTTCTTGTACAGCCTGCAGAACCGTAAGCCAATTAAACCTCTGTTCTTATAAATTACTTAGTCTCCAGTATTTCTTTGTAACAATGCAAGAACAGCCCAACACAGTAACCTACGATAAAAGTGGGGTAGGAATGTCTGACAATGCTGCAATAAATCTTAAGTAGACCAGCCAGCAGAGTGGATTTTTTCTACCTGTTTTCTCCCTCCACATTCAGCTGCTCAGGTGCAGGGATAGAGAAGCCAAAGAATTGGGTTGTCCCAAGATTCTGGATTTGTCTTTATAATGGCTGTATGGTAGGCTATTTTTTCATGTAAAATGATTTGCTGTTTTTAATTTGACAGTCCAGTAACAGCTCATATATCCATCATAGTGAAAAAATAGGTGAGATCTTTTAAGTGATATTAAGCACAACTTAATCTAGGACTTACATTTTTTATTTGGAAGCTCTGAGGCGGTTTATTCTGAAAGAGCACTTGAAGTATGTCAGGATGATCATGCCATTTGTAGTGTCATTTGTTCTTTAGGATTTATACTAAGAAGTAAATTTTGAAATCAAGCTTGTGAAGCAGCATATTAGTGACTTACACAACAAACATTTATATATCCCCACATAGATGTGCAAGCCATCTGGACTCAGGAGGGCTAGACTGAACTTGAGACTTTCAGCTGGATTCAGGTGTGCTCCTCGGGTCTCCTTTCTAGACCCAGGCTGAAGTGGCTGCACCTTCCTATAGCATGTTTTTCTCATGGTGATGAAGGAGAGGTGGGTGCAGGACATGCAATGCCCCTGAAGACCTTGGCTCAGAACAAACACACTGTCACCTCCACCCACATCCCATTGGCCAAAGGAGGTAACATGGCCAGGCCCACATTAGTAGGATGCAAAATACAATCTTCCCATAGTAGGAACCACTTCAAATTCCCATGGCCAAGGACAAGAACATATCATTTTATTATAGGATAAAGTGAAGAACTAGGGACAATAATCTTGGCTACTGCAGGGAGAATAAGACTTCTTAACATTATTGAGAACCATAGACTTTATAGTCAGATGGTTTGGGTTTCGTATGTGTGAGAATTTAACATTATACATGATGCAATCTAAAACCTCAGAAACTCTCTAGACTTCTGGGTTCAGAATGACTAGTCAGTGGTCCGAATCTCTATCCATTCCTTTTTTAATCTCCTAAACTGTTGTTGAATTGTTGTCAGATGGGCCCAAAAGTTTTATATTCCTGAATCTGAATTTAACACAAGCTAGCCCTCTGGAAGGCAGCCCTTTCTTCCCTCCTAACCAAGTTTAGTGCTTGGAAAAATTACCTATTTAAGATCCTTACGCTCCATAAATTTAAAAGAACCCTGTTTCCTCAGGCAAGCTTTTTTAGTTCAAATAATTTCAGAATGGTGTCTGTTAGGAAATGGTCCAGAGGTTGGGTGGGGGATGAAAGGAGGACAGGGACTTACAAGGGATATTGCAAATGACTGCCTTAAAATACCAACATAAAGCAGTGGATTCCCAAAGTCCTCCAAGCTGTTATCAGACACAAAGATTTGAACAAAAATAAATGAAAGATAGAAATCAAAAGGTTTTCTTTGAAGTCTCAGGGTTATTTGCTTCTGAAAGCAAATGTGTTGTTCTTGCCTCATAGCAAAGTACTTTTCCTATTGATGCATCACTTTATTGCTTTTCTGTCTTCTCAAAACTTGAATCTTCAGAATCTTCAGAATCTTCAGCATCTTCCTACTATGGGAAGATTGTATTTTGCATCCTACTAATGTGTGCCTGGCCATGTTACCTCCTTTGGCCAATGGGATGTGGGTGGAGGTGACAGTGTGTTTGTTCTGAGCCAAGGTCTTCAGGGGCAGTGCACGTCCTGCACCCACCTCTCCTTCATCACCATGAGAAAAACATGCTATAGGAAGGTGCAGCCACTTCAGCCTGGGTCTAGAAAGGAGACCCGAGGAGCACACCTGAATCCAGCTGAAAGTCTCAAGTTCAGTCCAGTGGTCAGTAATCTTTCTTCTTGACTGTTTCCAGAGACTTTGCCTTTTCATTTTTGCTCACAGTTTCCTTCAGTTTGTTTCTTTTGACTCTGTTATTTGATGCTCTTTACTATTATTGAATCCTTGAAGCTATATGCAGACTTTGTTTAATGTTCTTAACAAATACGTTCATTGAGAGAAAAAGTGAAATGCATTTTTAAGGTCATGCTGAATCAGTAAATGTATTGTTGGGTACTGTGGTCATCTCTTCTTTCAATAGGAAATTTTAACTTCCTGGATTCTGTGAATTTTGCAGACGTACTTGATTGTGATAACTTCTTCAAATGCTTTCTTTACATTACTAAGCGCAAAACATCCCACTTTTTTTTCTTTTGTCTGTAAATCTATGAGGCAATTCCAGAATCACAGCTTGCATTAAGGCCCTGCAATTCTTCCACATTACGGTTAGTAAGAATTCTAAGCTGAAATCATGGAACAAGTCAAGGTCAAGCCAGTCAGAGACAGAAAAGCTATCTATTATTCTATATTATTATTTAAGAAAATTACTTGGCACCTTACATTTTAAAAGAAAAAGAAAGGGATGGGATTGTGGACATTTTTAAGCTTTTAACTTTAGTTTATTTACCTTGATTTAACCTGATGTCATTACTACATTTTACATAAGAAAGTAAATAATTGACTAGACTGATTATTTTAAATCCAGCTTACTATTTAGATATTAAAAATCTCAGACAAGTCACTGGATTGTCTAACCTTGTTGATTAATTTGACATGCTTGCCATATTAAGAATTTGCATGAACAAAATTGTCATTTAGCTCCCATGAGCCACCCCATCTTCCAAATGTTAGGAAAACATTTAATTTAATGAGCATTTATTAAGTGTCTTTCACCTTCCTGAAAAAGATTGTTACTTCTCTATTATCTCCTTCAGGGCATAACTTCTAGAAAGTAGATATATTATATTCAATTAATTTCCAGTATAATATCTTAGGACAGTTTTATTAACTCAGTGGTTATTCAATTAATAATAATTAAATGCATTTTTTCAGACTGAATCACTGATCACTTGGTAGTAATTACCTCAATAGAACCACAACATGGAGTCAGAAATAACTCTGTGACTTCATCTGGATTAAATTAATAGGGTTTGCAGTGCAATTCAATGGATAACGACAAGGATAAATGCCTTTGGGGCAAAATTGCATGAAATGATTAAAAGGAGCAATGCTGACTTTTATTTTAAAATATAATAGCTTTACAATCTAGTCTCTTCACTAATAATTGTTAATTCCCAATATTTTCCAATCCTTCTGGGCATATTAAAAAAGGGGAGATTGTATATTAAAATATATTTCCCTTCTGGCCCCAAATAAGAATATAAATAAGGAATCTGAGCCTGATTATCTAGCATTACATTAGTCCCCTAAGAAAAAAATAAGTGTAAAGTTTAAAAACATGAATAACATTTTAGTCTTTTAAGAGACCTAGAGGCCTCATTTATCATTAGTATCGAAAACAAATACAAAATATACATTGTTATTTCTTCCAATTTTCATAATTTAAAATAGATTTTATCTTCTTTTCCTCTTCTTCCTTCACCTTTTCTCTTTCCTTCCCTTCCAAATAATGCAGTCCTAAAACCATGAATTGGGGCAGAGTAAGGGAAATATTTGTCCTCAAAGGGGAGAGCCACCATGGCCCAGAGCAGGGTGTCAGAGCTCAGATAGAGCAGACACTCTCTAAGATGGCTGCCCCACAGGGGTTTTAAAGCCTGAGCTGATTAAGAAGAGTGTCCACCAAAAAGGGGCAAACTGCTGTGGGCTGCCAGAGCTCAAAGAGGGTGAGGAAAACATCCAGGCGTGGGAGCTTCCCAGCACAGAGTGTTGAAGCTGATGGTGTAATTCTCAGTCTGAGTTTGAAGGCCTGAGAACCCAGTCGGCCACTACTGCAAATTAGAGTTCAAAGGCTGGGAAGCCTGGAGTTCTGCCGTTCAAGGGCAGGAGAAGAAGGGTGTCCCAGCTCCAGTAGAGAAGCTGAATTCACCTTTCCTCTGCCTTTTGTTCCATCTGAGTCCCCAGATGATTGTCTGGTGCCCACCCACATTGATGGCAAATCTTTCCCACTCAGTCTACCACTCACACAAACACACCCAGAAATAATGCTTTATCTAGGTACCCCTTAATCTAGTCAAGTTCACACCCAACATTAACCATCACACCTACCAAAGATGCATCACCTAAGTGTAATCATGAAGAAACATCAGACAACCCCAATTTAAATGACATTTTACAAAATAACTAGCCTTTGAAAACTGTCAAGGTTGTGAAAGTCAAAGAAAAACTGAGGACTTCTAGACTGAAGGAAACTATAATGACAACTAAATGTGATGTGTGATTTTGAACTGGAACCTTTTGTTATAAAGCATATGATCAGCAAAACTTAAATGGGGTCTGAGGATTAAAGTTAGCAATGAGCCAGGTGCGGTGGCTCACAGCTGTAGTCCCAGTGCTTTGGAAGGTTATGGTGAGAGGATTGCTTAAAGCCAAGAGTTCAAGACAAGCCTAGGCAACATAGCCAGACCCCATCGCTCCAAAAAAAAAAATTAATTAGGTGGGCATGGTGGTGTGAACCTATAGTCCCAGCTACTCAGGAGGCTGAGGCAGGAGGACTGCTTGAGCCCAGGAGTTTGAGGCTGCAACGAACTATGATCATAGCATTGTACTTCAGTATCAGTATTAATTTTCTGATTTTGATGGTTATATTGTGATTATGTAGGAGAATATGCTTGTAGGGAAATACACACTAAAATACTTCCAGGTAATAAGACATCAGGTCAACAACTTACTCTAAAATTGTCAGAAAAACAAAAAACTTTTTGTTCTCCTCTGTACTTGCAACTTTTCTAAAAGTTTGGTACTGTTACAAATTTTTAAATGTATTAAAAATAAAATGTCTCATTAGTCAATTGGATTGTTCCCATTTTTTATTTTTGTAATCTCAGTATCATGCAAAATGCACCTGGAACTCCTCGAGAATAAAGGCTGCATTTCAAGCACCTTTGCATCTCCCAAGTTCCTGGAACACACAGACACTCAATAGTGTTCCTTGCACTGAGAATGAACATATCCCTATCAGCCCCCTTATTTATTTATATTTCCAATTGTGGTTACTTTTCCTGTCAATTCAAATGATGCTTGTGGAAATAAATTAAAATGGCAATGCCTCTGAGCAATATTTCTCACTCTTCTCTATTGTCTCAACTCATATCTCTGGGCCCATCCCATCCCCCAGATGAAATTAAATGATAGAAACACATATCCTAAGCAATAAAAGTCTTTATTTTGCATACAACTTAGTCATTATGTAGTGATTGTTTAGCTGTTACTTATAGACCATTTTTTTCTGCCCTGTCTTCTTATGCACATGGTTCTCTATTTTTCTAAATTCACCTTCCATTTAATCTTTTTTTACATATATTATACATTAGAGCCCTTAACCTAACTGTTGTAGACCACATTCTTAAATTTTTCCTTGGCATCCAGACGAACATTTTGAGCCATGATGTAGAAAGCTTCCTGGGGCCAATCAGCCACCCACTATGGCCAGCACACCATCCCTAGTGTTGTGGAAAGAGTTTGACTGTTTTATTATATTTTGCCATTAATGTTTTATAAAAAGTAATAGAAAATGAGAAAATGGAATGATTGATACTAGAGAAAAATATATGTTTCATAAAACTAACATTACTGAGAGAAAAACGGAAATCAGTGGACATGCCAAAAGCTGTAGATCTTCATCCTTACTCAGAAGCTCATTGGACTTAAGCCAGGTGGCAGCATGTTCTATTGCAGGGGGAGAAAAATCAAAGTTAAAGAACATATATGACACATTAGAAATACATCTTCAAAGACTGTGTTCAAGTTAATATAATTAGACTTACCTTATAACACGTTTGATATTCAATTTTCATACATGCTTTCAGGAAGACCACACACACACACACACAGACACTCACACACACAAGTAGCATACTGTTTACAGGGTTCATAAGAGAAAAAGTCCCCTCCTCTCCTAAAATTCCAGAGTTGTCATTTTCAGCAGCCATGGCCTAGGGTGGTTGGTTGTATGGCTGAGAGCGACCATAGAAGTGGCCAAAACAAGCACCCTCAGCTCAGCAGTGGTGCTGGAATCACAGACCTCTCCACCACTCCCATAAATCTCATATATGAATGTCCAGGAGAAAGGACCATCTCTTTTTTTCTTTTGGTTGTGGTCATGGTTCAGACCAAGATTGTTATAGATTTGTATGCAAATTTTTCACTTGGGTTCAAAATTCAAACTCAAATCTAAAAGCTGTGTCTTACCTTTTTCTATTTTAACTAGTTATTTTTAACACAAACTATCTAGAAAGCAGGTCAATATATCTAGAAAGCAGGTCAATTAAATATGGAAGAGAAGATAGAGGAGGAGGAGGAGGAGAAGGAGGAGGAGGAAAAAGAGGAGGAAGATGAGGAAGAGGAAAAAGACAATAATGAGGAAAAAAATGAAGAAAGAGAAAAGGAAAGTGGAAATGGAATGGAAGCAGCATGAAATGCTGATAAGAAAGATAACAAAGAAGAGAAGGCTACCACTTGCTTGGAGGAGCCCAGATTTGACTTTATGACCTCTACATCTGGTCACCACTCTGGAGTGTTCTTTCTAATTTCCCTCTTTTCTCCCCCATTCCTTCTATATTAAAGGGTCAAGAGCACATGGTCAGAGCCCTGGTCACCGGGCTCTTGTTCAGTTTCCAAGTCACTAGTGTTAGTTAACAAGGACAATACCATTCACATTTGTATAGTGCATCCCACTTTCTGTAGCACCATCACTTGGGGAACATGATTTCATTGTGGAAACTGATACCTAATATTATTTAATAAAAACCAAAAAACAAAACAAAGCAAAAAACGTGGTGGTGGGAGTGTATTTGTGAATGTCAGACTTTCTCTCAAGTCTCTGGTCTTAAACTCAAAGTTTTGGGTTTTGGGTTTTGCTCCCCATTCCACAGTATCTTAAGATAGTTCTGTGTGTTCAAGCAGATAGGAAATCAATAGTTTTACTTAATCATAAGTAGAGAAACTATAAAACTAGTTTCTATGGCTGTGGAACCATGTAGTAACCCTCATAAAATTAAGAAATTAAGCCACTGCATACACCATACACATAAAGACATATACTATATAACATGCCAAAGTTATTTATAAATGATGAAATTTTAGGTCATTTGTGTGTTCTTGTGTTTTCCAAATCTCCTAAAATGAACATGTATCACTTTTACAAATAAATGTTTTTTGTTAAAGAGTCTAAGGCAAACATGTAAAATTCTTATAGGAAACGTGTAAGAATTTTTTTAAAAACACTCTCAAATTCTGCTCTCTTTTCTTCAGACACATAGCAGAAATTACAGGAGTGATATTCAAATAAACAACATCAAATGACAGTCAGCAAAATTAATAATAATAACTCAGTGAAATTAAGAAAAGTTTTGTTTACTTCTAGGATAAAAAATACATGTATATACACAATTATTCTGATTATACATTAGCTATTGATTAGCTGCCAAAGTATTGTTACCTAATTTAATCTAGTAAAACAATAATATTTTGCTATCATCCCTCCTCAAAGATTCCTGAGCCTTGGTAAACAATAAGCAGCTCCACAAATGAAAAATAGCTATTTCTGGAAGAGTCAATATCAGCCAGCCTCAGGGTGCACAGGATCATAGAGCAAACCAATAAAACTAATTCCTGTATTTACTCAGGGGATATTGCTGAGGGCCTAGTTATTCTGCAACACCCTGTTTATGAAAAATTCATCACTGGTCTTCTTAGCATTAGAAATAATTTTGCTCCTTCTTAGTTTGGGGCCGTATCGCTTTCTATATTAGCTACTGGAAAGTTTAGGGCAGACTTTGTAGCCAACACAAGCAAATAGACCCATTCTTACAGCATACATTTAATGTATAATGTAACTCCTAGCTTCATCTGCATCTTCCTACCCTCATTTAGGGTTCTGGTACTCTCATCCACTTGTTTTCCATTTTACTTATTTCTTTGTATCATGTGTATTTTGGTAAATAATCTTCAATCCTTTCTGGGATAAGAAGGGCTATATATAAATAAATGCATATTTATACACACACACATACATATTCTAATTGTGAATATGTGGATTATTGATCTTTGGCTGCGTCAGTTACTATGTTTTTCACACTGTGTTTACCTACCACAAGTAACACTCAACATATAATTATAATACACTACCCTAAATCCATGTCCTTTGTCATCTTTCTAGCTCGTAGCCCTTAATATGCCATAAACAATTAGTGGCAAAGTCACTTATATCCAGAGTAACTGCTTCAGGATCTGAATTCAACCATATGATCTCTTTGGCCTCACTGTACTGATTCACACCTCTTAGTATGTTAGCAAAATTTGCCAGATTGCCCTCAAGAGGAAACAGAAATATTTCCTCCCTCAAGGTACTCTCTAACTATAAAAGCACTAATGGTTTGTTTCCAAAGTTGAAGGTGGGGAAAGAGAAAGAAGGAAGAGGAGGCAAGCAGGGAGAGAGAATAACTGTGATATGATTCTAACTCTCTGACCCTACAAAGACAGGTAACTACTTCCAGTTTTTGAAAAAGAAAATCAGATGCAAGTAAGGGAATGATAAAAGTTATACAGCATGTTTGCCATATGAGTGAGTCAATGAATGCCGACATGGAACTGACAGCAGGCGGACCACATTTTCTCAAAATATTCCAAATAGAAACAAAGTATGCATGTGCCTTTGATCCCAGCATTTTGGGAGGCCAAGGCAAAAGGATCACTTGAACCCAGGGGTTTGAAGCTAGCCAGGGCAGCATAGCAAGACCCTGTTACTACAAAACACAAAAATTAGCTGAGTACGGTGCATGCCTGTAGTTTCAGCTAATCAAGAGGCTGAAGTGGGAAGATTGCTTGAGTCTGGAAGGTAGAGGCTGCGGTGAGCCATGATCACACCACTGCACTCTAGCCTGGGATACAGAGTGAGACCCTCCCTGTCTCAAAACAAAGCAAAACAAAACAAAACAAAACAAAAGTATGCATGTGTGTATGTGTGTGTATGAAACAAAGTAGGGTTAGGGGAAACAAGGACCACATAGAGAGTCCAAATTTGGTGTAATGCAAAGCCTTCCTTTTAATTATCAACAAAATAAGGAAGATTTCTACCTTGATGTTCATTAAAAAATATTTTCTAAGGAAAATATGGTTTTGATTTTTTAAGTTGTGGTGGATTACTCTTTCACGGAGCTGACACTCAGTAGATTTACTTCTGATCAGTCATCACTTGCAACAAGTGTGTTTTCAAAATGATTCAGCTCACAGGGAATATAAAGTTTTGCTCCAAATCAGCTCCTTGAGATGTCACTTAGGAAAGATTCCAAGGAAAACTGCTGATATTGCAGGTAATGGCATCTGCTTATACTTTCAAAGCCTCGAAAGCTGTTTTTTGGTGGAGTCTGTTCCTGAAATCAGAACTCTAGGACAGGTAGTACAGAATAAAATCTCAGAACATGGCAGAAAGATTCCTGAGCTTTCACAAACTTTGAACTAAGCTGTATTTCCTAGAATCATAAACGACAAGGGACAGAGAGAAATTGGAATCCTAGAATTCCCATTCAGACATTCAAAGAAATTGTTAAAATATTCCAAGAAACTGTCTATGTACAAAAATTTCACAACATGTTCCACTAAGCACAGAATGAAATAAGTGTACAATTCCTCTAACAATTAGAACCCACTGGCTATGTTCATAAGGAAGGTGATGGGGTCATTAAGTCACATGGCCCAAGCAGACAGTTCAAATGACCTCCACCCTCTCCATGCAAAGGTTCAGCCAACACTGGCTGCCCAGTTATTGTGTGTCTGGCCCCATTCTAGGCTCAACGGATGCAAGATCAATAAAACTCTGTCGAGAAGGCCCTTATAGTCTAGACGAAAAGAGAGAAGTTAACCAACAATTAAAATACAGCAAGAGGCAATATAGTGGCTAAGAGTATCAACTTAGAAGTCAGTTACCTGGTTTCAAAAACTATCTCTAGTTTATGGCTTATATTGGCTATGTGACTTTGAGAAAGTTATTCAGCTTCTGTACCTCAGTGTTTCATAAACACACACACACATGCATATATATATATGCACACATATATACATACACACATACATATATACATACAAGAATACATATACAGAGATATATTTACACACACCAACATGCATATATATGCATACATACACACAAATAAGTACCTCCCTCATATGGTTGTTGTGAAAATTAAAATATGTTAGTCACTTAGAAGATTGCCTTGCTTTTAATAAGCAATTTATGTTTGCTAAATAACAAAATAATAAATAAAATATATTTTATATAAACAAAATCCATAAGAGAGAGCCATGCATGGCTGTGAGCATTACAAAGAGGCATCTCTACCAGCCAGAACACATCAGGAGTGACCTATCAGAGGATGCATTGCTAGAATAGAATCTGTTTTAGACTTGATAAGAACAAGTTTAAGTTAACAAGATGTAAGTGAGAGAAGTGTGCTCCTGAAACTCTTCCCGCAGTATTTTCAAAATGGCAAATGAAACCAAACTAAAAATGGGTCAAGAGTTCCACCCAATTTACAGAAAAAAAAAAAATTCTTGTAGTTCTTGATTCAAAATTCAAGAGGATTTTACATTCTATTCCCTAATATATTTATTTTTGGTTCAGAATAAAAATAATGGCTTTTATTTCTCCCTAGTGAGTAGAATTGATACTGAGGCGGACGTGCCCTGCCTCTTCCGGGGGTAGGCATGTTCTGATTTAGGCAGCAAAAGAGCAGAGGGATTAGAAAACGCAAAGGCGGCCGGGTGCGGTGGCCCATGCCTATAATCCCAGCACTTTGGGAGGCCAAGGTGGATAGATCACAAGCTCAGGAGTTTGAGACCAGCCTGACCAACATGGTGAAACCTCATCTCTACTAAAAATACAAAAATCAGCTGGGCATGGTGGCACGTACCTGTAATCCCAGCTACTCAGGAGGCTGAGGCAGAAGAATCACTTGAACCTGGCAGGCGGAGGCTGCAGTGAGCCGAGATTGCGCCACTGCACCCCAGCCTGGGTGACAGAGCAAGACTCTGCCTCAAAAAAAAGAAAAAGAAAAAGAAAAAAAGAAATGGTATGGGATTATCAGAAAGGGTGACACATTCAGTCTCAAGATTGGGTGTTAAGCCACCTGGAGTGCAGGTGGCAAGGGAATCAGTGTCAGGACCACCAGGCAAACCCCACTCCAGGCTACACCAGGAGGCGACTCCATGGCAGGCATCCCACAGAAAGCTCAGGAAATGAGCTTTAAAATAGAACAAAGGGCCTACTAGAGATAACTCAGAATGACCCCAAAAATGTATATTGATAAATAGATACTCCAACCCCAGGTCTTAACGTTGAGAGCTCAGCTAAAATCAGAAGAAAAACATCATTTTGACCATGTAATTTCACCTGGGAGCTGACTGAAATGTCCCCAAGATGTGACTCCACAGGATGGTTTCTAAGTCATTGTTCTTGCAGACCCAGAAATACGGTTTTATGAATACTCTGAGTATGGAACAACCTCTCTGACTTTGGCTTGCACTAACCAAACTCACAGAAATATATCAACATATAGTAGAATGCTAATTCATCAACCCTTTTTTAAGAGAAAAACAACTTTTATTGAACTGGAATACTAAGCAATTTAATAATTATTGATCTAATTATCTACCACACACTGAACTAAATATTTTTAAAATGCTGTCATATTTAATTCTCAAAATAATTCTACAAGACTGACATCAAAGAAACTGTCAATGCTCATCAATATTTCTCTGCACCTCTACATTTTCCTGCCCCCTTCTTGGCCACCAGAACGTGGGTCACTTCTGAGCAGAGGTGGTCAAGTGTATGGTAGGCCTTCCCTATGTTCTCTCTTTCCCAAACATACAACTAAGAAATAAAGAAGTCAGAAATGAAAGGTGGCCAGGCACGGTGGCTCACACCTGTAATCCCAGCACTTTGGGAAGCCAAGGTGGGAGGATCGCTTGAGCACAGAAATTCGAGACCAGCTTGGGCAACATAAAGACCCTGTCTCTATAAAAAAGAATAATAATAATAATAATACATAACACATAAAATTTAATTAGCTGGACATGGTGACATGCACCTCTAGTCTCAGCTACTCAGGAGCCTGAGGTGGGAGGATCACTTGAGCCTAGGAGGTTAAGAGTGCAGTGAGCTATGATTGTGCCACTGCACTCTAGCCTGGGCAACAGAGCTAGACTCTCTCTCAAAAAAGAAAAAAGAAATTAAAAGCCAACAGACTGGAAGAGCAGGGAAGTGACAGAGGGAAGGACAGCACAATGAGATTAAAGCTGTTCACCTTTCTAAATACATATTCTTGAGGATCAGGTCTAGCCCAGACACAGTTCCAGCTAAAGCCCCTAAGTGAGCAGTGGGAGACAACAGGCTGGAATGGGCCGCCACAGGGCACATGGAGAAATGCCAAGGCAGAATGAAAAGAACCATTTTGAAAGGCTTGATAAAAGCAGGAGGTGGAAGGTTGTGACCAAAGGAAAAAAATCAACGGTGAATATTTCCAGGGCTAGCAGAAATAGAGAAGTAAAGTCTTTGAAATAGTCAAGGAATGACTTCTTTTGAAAGGATCTGGATAGGTCATTAAAATATCAGACTCTTAAAACCAAGTCAAAGCCTTACACTTATGAAACACAAATTCATGTTTTAATATATAACATACACAAATAGGGACATCTGATATACTTGGAATCCTGTCTTATTCTCATTAGTGATTTTCTACATCATATCCATGTGTCACCCAGACTGGTTTATTTTGAATCCTATAGGATATAGATTTGATATAAAATGTTAATTCAATATATTTGTCCTTGTTAATGAGTAAATCACATAAAAACTTCCAAATCCTTGTAACAAACTTAATGAGTTTACTTTTTTATTGTGAGATATGCAATCATAAAAACATGAACCTGCTATTGCCTTCAACCAAGCATTTCTTTTTTTATTTTATCAAACAAAATATAGGTGATGTTTCACAGACATAATAGTCATTCTTTTAAAACCAGAATGTTTAGTACATTCTATTTTTCAAATTTGCTACTTTTTTCTTTAAAGTCTCTCCCAATACTCTTAAGGTGGAGGTGGTAGAAAGGAACTGTGTTACTAACTCAGTTAACACACAAGCTATTGAGCTAGGCACAGTGGCACAAGCATGTAGTCCCAGCTACTTGGGAGGCTGAGATGGGAAGATCACTTTGAGCCCAGGAGTTCAAGTTCAGCCAGAGCAACATGGTGAGACCCTGTCTCAAAAAAAAAAAAAAAAAATGACTGGGTGGCTTGGTTTATGTCTGTAATCCCAGCACCTTGGTAGGCCAAGATGGGAGGAACACTTGAGGTCAGGAGTTTGAGACCAGCCTGGCCAACTTGGTGAAACCCCATCTCTACTAAAAATAGAAAAATTAACTGGGCATGGTGGTACACACCTGTAGTCCCAGTTACTCAGGAGGCTGAGACAGGAGAATCACCGGAACTAGGGAGGTGGAGGCTGCAATGAGCCAAGATTGCACCACTGCACTCCAGCCTGGGCAACAGAGCAAGACTCCATCTCAAAAATTAAAAAAAAAAAAAAAGTGGTCCAGTGAAAACTTCTTGGCTCATGTCAGGATATACCCAGAAGACTATTTTAATAGCATGACCACCTGAAAGTTAATTGATGAATTTCCACTAAATCAAGTGGGACTTTCTCTGAACTTTTGTACCTAACTTACTTAAAAATATAAATAAAGACAAAAGACTTTCATACTTACAGATTAAGCAAAGAAGACTGTACTAGAAAGAGCCCTCTTCTTCCAAATAAAAAGGCTCTTGCTCAGCCTCCTTTGACTTTAAAATTCCATTTACTGATAAAGCTTATCTTTCTTTTTTTTTTAAAAAAAAAAAAGTTTTAAACTGTAAATATCTCTGGAAAAGGCAGTAGCCTGTCTGAAATTCACAAATTTGGTTCTACAACATTCGTAAGATCAGGTTTAAAGAGATATAAGAATTTGGGGTTGTTAGGAAGGGAAATGTGACCCACAAATGAAATAAAGTGAGGACTGGCTAAAATCACATTTCCAGACTTATTTTGGCTAATGTCATTAGAAACATCTCTCCTTCTCTCCTTTTTTTTTTTTTTTTTTTTTTTTTGAGACGGAGTCTTGCTGTCGCCCAGGCTGGAGTGTAGTGTCACCATCTGGGCTCACTACAAGCTCCGCCTCCCGGGTTCACGCCATCCTCCTGCCTCAGCCTCACGAGTAGCTAGGACTACAGGCGCACGCCACCACGCCCGGCTGATTTTTTGTATTTTTTAGTAGAGACAGGGTTTCACCGTGTTAGCCAGGATGGTCTCGATCTCCTGACCTTGTGATCCGCCCACCTCAGCCTCCCAAAGTGCTGGGATTACAGGTGTGAGCCACCGCGCCCAGCCTCTCCTTGATTTTTATACTTCTTACCAACTACCAGCCTCATCTAGCACTAAACAACGCTAGATGCATTGCCCCGTTGCTTTTATCCCATGGAAATCCACTATTTCCACTCACATGAAAACAAAGTTATAATAGCAGTGCTATTTCTTTAAAAATACCCAAGATGATCAGACACGATTGCTCATGCCTGTAATCCCAGCACTTTGGGAGGCCAAGATGGATGGATCACGAGGTCAGGAGTTCGAAACCAGCCTGACCAACATGGTGAAACCCTGTCTCTACTAAAAATACAAAAATCAGCTGGGCATGGTGGTGGGCACTTGTAATCCCAGCTACTTGGGAGGCTGAGGCAGAAGAATTGCCAGAACCTGGGAGTTGGAGGTCGCAGTGAGGCAAGATCATACCATTGCACTCCAGCCTGTGTGATGGAGAAGACTCTGTCTCAAAAAACTAAAAAACAAATGCCCAAGATACTTACACCAAAATTGTTTTGAAAATGTGAAATATTGTCATGGTAGGTGTGCTATGATGTGATTTATTGGAAGGTTGAGGTCCCCAAGATAGGTGCACTGTTTGATACTCCTTTCTTCTGCACTTACAAGATTGCTCTCCTTTGACCTCAGACCCAGTTCTTGAGAACCAATATGTCTCACCTCCAAGGTGATTAATTATATTGATTGCACCTCAAATGTGATGTCACTTCGGTCTGCCTACAGTGATGGAAAGACACAACTAGATATCAGAAGAGAGAAGAGGACTGAATTGTACCTGTGTCATATTGTTCAGAATGATAATTTATCCTTTTTGATTTGATTTTTAATGATTTTGTGGTGTTGGGTGTTGACAAACGTATGCCACTAGATGTGTGTGATCTGAGCACAGGCATGTTAACTTTACTTTCTGAGTCTGATATAACCACAGTGGCACTGGAGACTGAATCCACCCCATATTCCTTCTGTGCCCTCCTCTTTTCGTTTTCTTTCACAATGCATATCTCTAGTCCTCGCTTACCAAGTATTATATTATGATTAATGAGATCACTGACAGTCAGAAAATAAGTGGACAAACTTGAGAACTAAAGCTTATTCTAGAGCATTCTGTTTCCATTTTAAACAAGAGAACTGATGAAAACAAAAGAACTAATGAAAGAAAATAAGGCAAAAGTCCAAAATATTAAACTAAACAAAGCGGGAATGAACACATTTTCTAATGGCTAGGTACCCTTCGACTAAGCATCAAATAAATAATTTGCTACTAAAATGATGCACACTGCTGAGCGTGGTGGCTCATGCCTGTAATCCCAGCATGTTGGGAGGCCGAGGCAGGCAGATCACCTGAGGTCGGGAGTTCAAGACCAGCCTGACCAACATGGAGAAACCCCATCTCTACTAAAAATACAAAATTATCTGGGTGTGGTGGCATATGTCTGTATCCCAGCTACTCGGGAGGCTGAGGCTGGAGAATCGCTTGAACCCGGGAGGTGGAGGTTGCGGTGAGCAGAGATTGTGCCATTGCACTCCAGCTGGGCAACAAGAAAGAAACTGTCTCAAAAAAAATAAGAATAAAAATAAAAATAAATAAAATGATGCACACAAACCAAAAAAAAAACCAAGCACATTATTTCCAATCTTATCACTTCCTAGTTTTTTGTTTTTTTTTTTGAGACAGAGTCTTGCTCTGTCACCCAGGCTGGAGTTCAGTGGCACGATCTCGGCTCACTGCAACCTCCACTCCCAGGTTCAAGCGATTCTTCTGCCTCAGCCTCCCGAGTAGCTGGGACTACAGGCACACACTACCACACTCTGCTAATTTTTGTATTGTCAGTAGAGACGGGGTTTCACCATATTGGCTAGGCTGGTCTCGAACTCCTGACCTCGTGATCCACCCACCTTGGCCTCCCAAAGTGCTGGGATTATAGGCATGAGCCACCGCCCCCGGCTACTTATCACTTCCTAGTTTTGAGGCTAATTCTCCATTAAGAGAACAAAGTCAATTCAATAAAGGATTCAACACAAATTTACTTTACCTGTAATGAATAATTCAAATTTTAATATTTGAATTATCTAAATAATTAGCTCAAATTTTTATAATATTTTGTACTTCTAACACATTCTTAGGCATGGCTTTACTTTTCTATCCTTTTGGTCAAAATAAAATAATGTACTTGATGTGTCAAAATATCTTTTATTTGTCCAAAAAAAAATCAATATAGCATCAAGAAATCCCTTTAAATACTTCTACAGGTTGTGCCTGAGATTATGAGTATTGAAGTGTTTTATACTATTCTCAAATATCATAGAGCTTATCTCCAGGTAGCCTTTGACTATGAAAGATGCCCTTGGTATAAATAATCCAATCAGTTTGTATAAATACTATTTTCAAGCCTTAAAGTAGATCATAAAATTCAAGGAATAAAAGCAATACCTTTTAGAAATTCTGAAACTGTTTCCCCTACCTTTCTACCCAGAATTTAAAAAAAAAATCCTTTTTGCGTTTTTTCCAGAAAATTATAAGCTTATGTACTTCTTCTCATCTCCTCTTAGTTATATGGAATTTTCCCATTGTCTTATACTGAAATTTAATCCTTCAGAATTCCCAGTTTTCCCACATGGTTAAATGGAATGTTCAACATTTTTGTGTATTATGCCTCACTAGACACATAATCAACCAAAATAGACATTTATGATAGACTTAAAGTTCTCGTTTTAAGTAAACACACACTAAATTTTTTACTAAACTTCTAAATATTCACTAAGAGTTTTACCTTGAAAATAGACTATCAAAAAAAAAAAAATCATAAGGGCCAGATGCTGTGGCTCAAGTTTATCATCCCAGTACTTTGGGAGGATCTCTTGAACCCAGGAGTTCGAGACTGCAGCGAGCTATGATTGCACCACTGCACTCCATCCTGGGCAACAGAGTGAGATCCTGTCTCAGGAAAATAAAATAAATAAATAAATAAATATATATATATATATATATATATATGATACCAATGTCCTCTATGTCATACAAAAGCCAATGTTGTTACAAAAGGCAGTGAGATCCAAGTCTGAAGAAGCCCAAATAGCTTAGCAGACAGGTGAAATCATTGAGCCCATTATAACTAAAATTTGACATTTTATTTAATTAAACAAATAGTTTGAGAAATAAATGTAAAGTAGTTAAAAGAGATACAGCATGACTCATAAATACATGAGCCAAGCACTGTTTGGGATGTTTGCTAATCCTGCTCTAGGCTAATTAGCTGAAAACATACCTGGCAAATCCCAGGAAGCTTAAAGATGATTAAAGAACTCAAAGAAGGAAAGCCTACAGCAACTTGTGCAAAAGAATAAAGAAACTGGAGCTATTCCACCTAAGAAAGCCTGGAAGCCGATTTCATAGTTAACTTCCGTTTAAAATGGCTATTATGCAGGTCAGGGACAGACAGCTCTCCAATGGGACAAAACAGGACAGGACGCCATATATTTCAACATAAAGGCATAGACAGAAGACAGACTCCACAATAAGGGGAATCTGTTCAGCTCTCGCCCGGGTGACCACTGTATGAAAAGTGTGTGACCCCAAGGTGCCTGGGCCCTGAAGCCAGTCCTAGCACACTGAAGCCTCAGAATGGAAACAGGAGAGCAGACTCCAGGGAGTGGTACAGAACACATTTCTTCACAGAAGGTGTCTCGATGAGATCAGGAGGGGATCACAGGACACATCACAGAGCAAGGCTTCCTTAGAATCCTCTCCAATTCCTCTCCTTTCCCCAAAAGCTCAGTCCTCCCGGCAAACTCCTTTACTCTAGTAGGCTCTGAGTCCCTCCTTGTGTTTCCTCCTCTCATTCCCCTCTCCAAGTCAATCCCTCTTCATCTCCCTCAAATTCTCTTTCTTTCTCTTGTAGCCTCCTCCCCACAACCCAAGTCTCACTCTCTACCCACACAGGCACTGTGGGGAGAAGGACACCTGAAAATACTCATAGCAGGATTTGTTTAATGACATGCTACAGTTTATATGCACCAAAAAGATGGCAGCACTGTGCCTTTCTTTTTTTTTTTTTTTTTT
Organism: Pongo abelii; assembly: GCF_028885655.2. Lineage (NCBI taxonomy): Eukaryota > Metazoa > Chordata > Mammalia > Primates > Hominidae > Pongo > Pongo abelii. The sequence goes on along the minus strand of NC_085928.1, from coordinate 166,919,757 downwards.
GTTACGGAGTCTTGCTCTGTTGCCCAAGCTGGAGTGCAATGGAGTGATCTCGGCTCACTGCAACCTCTGCCTCCCAGGTTCAAGTGATTCTCCTACCTCAGCCTCCCAAGTAGCTGGGATTACAGGTTCATGCCACCACACCCAGCTAATTTTTGTATTTTTGGTAGAGACAGAGTTTCACCATGTTGGTGAGGCTGGTCTCAAACTCGTGACCTCATGATCCGCCTGCCTTGGCCTCCCAAAGTGCTGGGATTACAGGTATGAGCCATCATGCCCAGCCAGCATTGTGCCTTTCTATAAATGATATAAACTTCCTCAGAAGCCCCATTCCTACTTTTGGAGGTGGCAGGATGGGGTGGGATAGGAAAGGTATGAATTTGCTGGTTAAGTGTCAATGGCCAGCCGGGGGCAGTGGCTCATGCCTGTAATCCCAGCACTTTGGGAGGTCAAGGAGGGTGGATCACCTGAGGTCAAGAGTTCAAGACCACACCTGTAATCCCAGCTACTTGGAAGCCTGAGGCGGGAGAATCGCTTCAACCCAGGAGGCAGAGGTTACAGTGAGCCAAAATCATGCCACCACACTCCAGCCTGGGTGACAAAGTGAGACTCTGTCTCAAAAAAAAAAAAAAAGAGTCAATGGCCAGGTGTGGTGGTTCAAGCCTGTAATCCTAGCACTTTGGGAGGCTGAGGTGGGAGGATCACTTGAAGCCAGGAGTTTGAGACCATCCGGGACAAGGCAAAACGCGTCTCTACAAAAAAATTAGCCAGGCGTGGTAGTGCACGCCTGTGATCCCAGCTACTCGGCCTGTAATCCCAGCTACTTGGGAGGCTGTGGCAGGAGAATCTCTTGAACCCAGGAGGTGGAGGCTGCAGTGAACCGAGATCATGCCACTGTACTCCAGCCTGGGTTAAGAGAGCAAGATTCCGTCTCAAAAAAAAAAAAAAAAAAAAAAAAAAGTCAGTCAGTTACCTTGCTTTAAACAGTCTTTTCCAGATCAATATGCAGTCAGTTCAAAGTTCAAACGCCCTCGGAGATTTGTTTTTGTTTCTCCCATTACTCCCTGCTCCTTCACAAAATAGGGACCTGAGGGTAGAACAGAGATTACGTGTCTCTGGGGGCAACTGAGGGAGACAGTTGACCCCAGGGCTGGCCTCCTCAGACATATTTCCTGGTAACACCCTGCCAGTGACATTTGTGGTCAGCTTTTTTGGTAAAGCAAGGGTCTCATAGGTCCTTGCCCCTGTTAACTGGCCCCGCTTTCATTCAGGCTCGCCCTGCAAATCTTCTGGCTCTACTTCCACCTCTTCTTCCAACAGTCCCTGGCAAGCTTGCACCGGGGAGCTTGCAGGAGCTTGAGGGGCAGAGGGTGTCTTACCCATATGTTGCTCCCAGAGCCCTGGTTGGAGGCCTCTGGTTTCAATCCCACAGCAGAATGTAAGAATTTCTGGATCCTTCCACATCACAAAAGCCAAGGCATTCTTGGGGCTCTATATTTGGGCTGTTTGTTTTTACTTTTGTCAGGGTTATTGAGATATACATTCAGTAAAATCTCTTTTCACGCATGTTTTAATGAGTCTTGACAAATGTATGTAGTTGTGTAACCATTACCACAATGAAAATATAGAAAATTTCTGCATCTCCCACCCCTCAAATTCCCTGTGCCCTTTTGCAGTCATCACCTGCCACCACTACCCAGGCAAGCACTGATCTGATTTCTGTAGTATTGTGTAACATTGGCTTTTCCAGAATAATATATAAGTAGAATCATATCATTTGTAGCCTTTTGTGTCTTGCTCTTTTTTCATTTAGCCTTTTGAGATGCAGTCATCTTATTGTATGTATCAGAAGTTTATTCCTTTCAAGGGATAAAACCCCTAGATTTATGAGTTCTAATTGACATACCATAAACTGCATATATTTCAAATGTACTATTTGAAAACTTTTGACATATGTATATACCCATGAAATCACCACCACAGTAAAGATAGAGAATATAGCCAAGACTTCCAAAAGTTTCTCTTTTCAAAAAAAAATTATTTTAGATGCAGGGGGTACATGTGCAGGTTTGTTACATGGGAATATTGTATGATGCTAAGGTTTGGACTTCTAATGATCCTGTCACTGACATGGTGAACATAGTACCTGATAGGTAGCTTTTCAACCCTTGTCCCACTTCTTTCCTCCCCCATTCTGGGATCCCCACTGTTTACTGTTCCCATCTTTGTGTCCTTGTGTACCCAGTGTTTAGCTTCCACTTATAAGTGAGAATATTTGGTTTTCTGTTCCTATGTTAATTCTCTTAGAATAATGGCCTCCAGCTACATCCATGTTGCTGCAAAGGACATGATTTCATTCTTTTAATGGCTGCATAGTATTCCACGGTGTATATGTACCAAATTTTTAATTTTTATTTTTGTCTTTTTTTTTTTTTACAGCCTGGACACACAGCACCCATTTTTTAATTTAATCCGCCATTGATGAGCACATGGATTGATTCCATGTCTTTGCTATTGTAAATAGCGCTATGATAAACATATGAATACAGGTATCATTTTGGTAGGACCATTTATTTTTCTTTAGATATATATACCCAGCAATGGCATAGCTGGGTCAAACGGTAATTCTGTTTTCAGTTCTTTGAGAAATCTCCAAACTGCTTTCCACAGGGTCTGAACTAATTTATACTCCCACCAACAGTGTATAGTGTTCCCTTTTCTCTGCAACCTTGCCAACATCTGTTATTTTTGGACTTTCAAGTTATAGCTATTCTGACTCATATGAGAAGATATCTCACCATGGTTTTGTCTTGCATTTATCTGATGATTCGTGATATTGGGGCTCTATATTTGACCCTCTCTCTGCTTAGATGCCATCTGTGTAGCCATGTCTAATTCACTGACTTTGGGGTTCCGTATTAGATATTTTGATTCTCCTGGAAGGCCTGAAATTTTCCTAGCCTGTATCTAGGGAAACTAGACACAAACCTCCTCGCTCTGGGAATATAGCCCCCACCAAAAGACCTTTTTTTAAAACTCCGTTTCTCCTTTGGCCATGAAGGTATGAGGAGAAAATCAGGGTCCAATTATTTGACCACATATTCCCTGTCTCTTCCCCTGCACTCTCCTTCCTCTCCCTGTCCTGGGTATAGAGTTGTAGAGTATGAGAGTATGTGTGTGTGTGTAATGTCTGTCCTTCCCACCCACTCACACCACACACACATACACACACACACAGACACAGCTTCCTAAAAACTAAAACGGTTATGTATTTTCTCTTTCTGTTGGTTAGGGAACACTGATCATCTTGATTTCCTTCAGAACTTCTTTGATACTGTCCTTTCTTTCCCTGTTAAATAAGCCTTAATGATGAAGGGTGGAGGAGGAACAGGAATTAGGAAAAATAAAAATTATACTAGTGTTTAAATAGCATTACCATTACATATTTATATAGCCAATTTAGCTCTACTTACTGGATCTTAAATATGAAATCTTTCAACTTTTTCCTAACCCTTTATCCAAATTCCATATTTCCCTTTCCCATCTCTCCATGGCATCCTAGACAGATTGCATCTTTTTTTTTTTTTTTGAGACAGGGTCTCCTGCTCTGTCACCCAGGCTGAAGCACAGTGACATGAACATAGCTCACTGCACTGTCAACCTCAGGGATTCAAGCGATTCTCCCACCTCAGCCTCCCAAGTAGCTGGGAACACATGTGTGCACCACCACTTCTGGCTAATTTTTGTATTTTTTGTAGAGATGGGATTTCGCCATGTTGTCCAGCCTGGTCTTGGACTCCTGAACTCAAGCAACACTCTTGCCTTAGCCTCCCAAAATGCTGGGATTACAGACATGAGCCACTGCCCCTGGCCAAAATTGCATCACTTTGTATTCATTTTTGGTTACTAAAAAACCAACTGAAACTTCAATTTCAAACTCCATTTAAATTCCATCTCCTCCCACTCCAAAGAAGGCTTGAGTCAGGACCCCGGCTGTTTGAAGTGAGATGGGTGAGGGGGAGTGCGGGCTCTGAGACACCCCTCCTCCCTCTCCTATGCCCTGCTCCTTGAGTATTTTAGTCAGGAAGAGTGGGAAGGAAAGGGACAGGGTCTCTCCACCCAACAGGCTCAGCTGTGGCCCTCACTCTGCTCGCTGCTCTGCTTCTTCAGAAAACCCTGAGTGTGAGTGCCGGCCTCTCAAGTCCACCTTTTGGAGCACATGTGAGAGCCAGTCAGAGGGCCCTGGGGGCGTCTTCCCACTGCACACCCCCATATGGAAGACTGAACTATGGCTGGGTCTTTCCCATCCACTCTCTCAAGTATCCCCAGTAATACACTCCAAGTCATGGTACATAGTCCTGGGAAGGGAGGGCGTTGTTACAGCAGGTTGGCTTGAAGGCACCTGCCTTCCATATGTCCTCTTGCCCTAAGAAATTTCTCACACCCTGGCCATGCCACATAATGGGCAGGCAAGCTGACCGTTCCACTGTAGCCTCTTCTCTCTGACCACCCATCTCTCCTAGCTTGCATCCCTTCTGCTCTAGTAGAATGAATAGCCTAGCAAATCTTATGCCTAAGCAGAGGTCACAATGGGGACAGTCTTTTTCTTCACTTGGAAATGGGAGTGGGAAGCAGCCCCTTAGTGATGGCAGGGGGGAAATCACTCCACCCTACTTAATCCCCAAGGACAGGTTGTTAAGGGACAGAGGAGGTGGGTGGGGACTGGTGTATAGTTCTTTAGCCCCTTAGGAATACTCTGGAGAAAGCATCAGACCCCAGTTACTGTTTTTAGCTCTGGGCTCTGTGTCAAATACAGGGCAACAGAAAAAGGCCCCTCTGCCATCCTGTTATTCTCATAACTTAATTTCCCCTATCATGGTGGAATTCCCTTCTTCCTAATCCTCTGAAAGCAGATAGACTCTCATTTTCCATGATAGATGAAATGAGTTCTGACCAGCAATCACTGAAATATGCCACAGGAAATTTCAAGTTTCCTTCTGAACATCCCATGATTCAATAAAAACATCAAAAGAAACAGCAAGTCACATTTATGAATTTAGGTAGATGATTAAAACTAATTCATTATCCTTGTTTCTGAATGAATCAAATTTTTTTCCACAAGTTGATCTCTTATTAAACAAATACTTATTTTCTATAAGTTAGCAGCCATTGAATCATTCATTTTCCCTTCTTTCTACTCCATCTTCTGTTCAACTCTAAATTATTTTGACCAACATCTTTATTGCAAAAATGGTTTCTGCCAATGGATTTCGCTACTATCTATGCTATTTGTAATTTTAGATGCATTTAATCTGAGTGGAATTTGGATTTCACAGTTGTGGCAATACGCAAAGCTCTAGTGATAGTCAGGAATCTTTGCCCTGAAAGGATTTAGGGTGTGTGTATTTAGATAGTTTACATCTTTAAAAAACAAAATAAAACAATTTAGAACCTTTGCAGAAGCATCAATTTAATAGTAAAATGCTGCCTCCTTCTGGATAAATTGTATGAAGCATGATAAGCTTGTAAAACTACTGTAAAGGTATATCATCTTATGAAAAGAAATCCTTAAGAAATTTCTTAAATTAAAAACTAATAAAACTAGAAATCTAGAGTAAGCCTTGAAAGATTACCTAGATTCTGTCTTTTAGTCAGTAAAACATTTAAATTATTTATGTTATATAGATGATTTGATTATCTGTCCTATTGGAGATCTTTTAATAGTAACTGAGAAAGTACAGAATAGATGACAAAACTAAAATTAGAAGCCCATCTCTACAAAAAATTTAAAAAATTAGTAGGGCATGGTGGCATGCACCTGTCGTCCCGGCTACTCAGGAGCTATGTGGAGGCTGAGGTGGGAGGATCATTTGAGCCCAGGAGTTGAAGGTTACAACTCTATGATCACGCCACTGCATTCCAGCCTGGGCAACTGAGTGAAACTCAGTCTCCATTTTTTTAAAAATGGAATTAGCATGATTTTCATTTTCACATCTTAAAATGTTTAAATACTCAATTGTCTTTGTCATTTATACATATGCACATATTAATACTATATACCTAGAAAAATGAGTGTGTATATGTGTGTGTGTTTTAGTATATTCAGTGAAATGCCTAGGTTCTAGTCTTACTTCTATAGCCATATATCATATCAATTTGGGCAAACCATGTAATCTCTTTGATCCTAGTTTTCTTATCTGTAAATTGAGGATAATAAACCCATGGTTACTGACTTTGAAAACTGTATGTGAGGCTCATTAAAATTAATAAAGCAGGCAGGGCGCAGTGGCTGATGCCTGTAATCCCAGCACTTTGGGAGGGCAAGGTGGGAGGATCACTTGAGACCAGGACTTCGAGACCAGCCTAGGCAACGTGGCAAGACCCCTCTACAAAAATTAAAAAAACAAAACAAACAAACAAAAAAAACTAGCCAGGTGTGGTGGCACACACCTGCAGTCCCAGCTACTTGGGAGGCTGACGTGGGAGGATCACTTGAGTCTGGGAGGTCAAGGCTGCAGTGAGCCATGATTGCCCCACTGCACTCCAGCCTGGACAACAGAGTGAAACTCTGTCTCAAAATAAATAAATAAATACAATACAATAATACAATACAATACAATCAACAAATCCCTATGTGAGGTAGTAACCTAATTTCTTATCCTTAAGGCTTTAAATGATCACATGTCCAAAGCGAAAGAATAAAACCATATCTGTGACCAGCAAGAAGAAAAATGCTTAATGGTGTCTTATTTATTGAATGACCACAGCTAGTTTGGTTGCACTCAAATCAATCAACTCTATGATCTAAACAGAGAGAGAAGGACGTTACAGATAACCAGACCACAATTATACAAAAGCAAAATCCACTCTCAATTCTCCAGAGATAATTTACCCCCACAGAGCCAAAAGAGCAGGTAGGTCTAACCAAAGCTGTTCTGGTCAGGGACCCAGAGATAGCCTTGTTTGCACAGCCTCAGCCTCATCTTTGAGCCAACATTCCCAGACTCTTCCTAGAGTATTGCCTAGATCTAGACTCTGCCTAGATCATAGGATGATCAAGTGCTGACTGTGTCCTTGTTATATTAAAGGGTCTTTCATGATTCTCTGAGGATCCTTCCACCAAAGCACTACCCAAAATAAATCCAAACCAGCTAAAAGACCAAAGGATACTCCAAATGCTCCAATTCCTATTCGGCCTCTCTCTAGTGGGCATGAAATTTAACCACTCTGTGCCCCAATTTGTCTATAAAATGGGTGCAACAACAATACCTACCTCATTGGGTTATTGTGAAGATCAAACGAATTAGTACAAGCAGAGCATGCAGAACAGTACCTGGCATATAAGTATTTAATCTATGTTGGCTGCTGCTCTCAAGGCCACTATTATTATAATCATACTAATGTGCTTGCTTGTCCATGGCACTTACTTATGGACAAATGATATGTCTCTCTCACAGCTATTTCATTTGCTAAGACTGAAGCCTGATCCTTTAAGTCCTCTATCAATGATTAAAATTGGGTCCTATGCTGGCTTCCTAATATTACATATATGCTTTAATTTTTCAATGGCAAGATAGTAAATTATAACTATGGGTGCTATTTGGGTTTTTTGTTTGGTTGGTTGGTTGGTTGGTTTTGAGACAAGGTCTCGCTCTGTCGCCCAGGTTGGAGTGCAGTGGTGCAATGTCGGCCCACTGCAAACTCTGCCTCCTGGCTTTAAGCGATTCTCCCACCTCAGCCTCCCCGAGGAGCTGGGACTACAGGCATGCACCACCATGCCTGGCAATTTTCTGTATTTTTAGTAGATATAGGATTTCACCATGTTGGTTAGGCTGGTCTTGAGCTCCTGGCTTCAAGTGATCCACCTGCCTCAGCCTCCCAAAGTTCTGGGATTACAGGTGTGAGCCACTGTGCCCAGCTTACGGGTACCATTTGATGGCATATTAGTCAAACCAAGCAACAACTCTGTTTTATAGCCATATAAGCAGATGACCCTGGAATAAAAGCTGGGACTTATGCACATTTAAAGCTGTTAAACATTTTTTATCATATTCCAATTTCATTTCACTCTGAAAGCAGAAGTGGCTATCATATGCTTGACTCAAAACTATTTGGTATATCACCCTAAGATAAATACTAGAAGGCACCAAAACTGTTTTGAATGAGGACTAAAGATGACATTTGACCACTAGATGGCATTTAAATTATGTAGCAGGCTTTGGCTCACACTTCAGCTATTTAAAACCTCAATTGGTTTGCATTTAGCCCAAGCACTGGCGATTCATATATTTTCATGCTGTGGGAGTTCTCGGAAGTTGGCTGAATTGAGACTTAGGAATATCCACAGCAAGTTTTACAGTGACAGACATAAAATCCTTTTGGAGTTATGAAATGAAATTAGTAATTTTAAATTCTTGCCTGAAATCTTCAGATCAGTTTTTTTCTTTTTTTTTAAAAGTAAATTATTGAGGGTAATATTGAGAGACCGGATAACTTACATCTTTTCAATCCATTTCTGTGCAACATGAAGTCTTAATAAGCACAGAGCCGCATAATTCACGGGCAGCTTGTCTCAGTTGGCCACGGGTACCTCTCAGCCTCTACCTTTTTACTGGGTCCAGCAATCTAATCATATCTACCATTTCCTTTTCAATTAATTCCTAGGAAAGACCAGCCGTGGACTAGTACAACATCCCAGAGGAGAACAGAATCGAATCTAATCCCCACTGAATAATAATTTTTTTAAAAACTGCTATAAAGAAAGGAGAACAGTCCAGTCAGTTATTGTTTTTCATTTCCCACAAGGAGATTAACGGTAAAACATCTTAAATTTCAACTGTAAGATTTTAAGGTAGCCATGAAGATGAAATGAAATAGATACTAAAATAAACCACAAAATAAATGTGCATGTGTGTTCTTTCCATACAGTAGAGGAGATACTGTTCTATTTGGGGAGATTTTGCAGAGACACCAAGAATATAGTAAGTCATGCTTTCTAACTGTTTTTGTAGGTTTCAGGGGGCTTTCTTTTTGTCAAAGCCTATGGTGCTGAATTCAGTTTGTCCACTAGGCGACCCTAATGCATGCTAAGTTTCCTTTAAGTAGTCAAGCATTTATTCCCATGATAAAATAAAGTACAATGTATTTAATTATACATGTGATTGAAGAAGTCCTCTTTTAAAGAAAAACCATGAAGTGATTGTCTGAAAAGCATAATAACAAATTGATTACCTAACAAGATGGAAAACAACATGAGCTTTTGTCTCCACTCCATTCCAACGCTCTCTTAAAAGACAGAAGAGGAAAGTAAAAGTTACAAATCCACATGGAAATAAAGAGTGGAAGAAGAGCCGGGCGCGGTGCTCATGCCTGTAATCCCAGCACTTTGGGAGGCCGAGGTGGGTGGATCACGAGGTCAGGAGATCGAGACCATCCTGGCTAACACAGTGAAACCCCGTCTCTACTAAAAATGCAAAAAATTAGCTGGGTGTGGTGGCACACGCCTGTACTCCCAGCTACTTGGGAGACTGAGGCAGGAGAATCGCTTGAACCCGGGAGGCGGAGGTTGCAATGAGATGAGATTGTGCCACTGCACTCCAGCCTGGTGACAGAGCAAGACTCTGTCTCAAAAAAAAAAAAGAGTGGAAAAAGAAAACAACAGCAGACCAAATCACAGTTTCAGGAAGTTGGCAGCCACTGGCTGAGTGGGACTGACTAGGAAAACACTGAAACCCACACAACAACAGAGGGGAGACCAGCAAGAAGCCAGCCTACCTCACCCCAGAACCCTGGGAGTCAGAGATCAAAAGTTCTTCCAGGGGCCTGGAAAAGCAGGAGCCAGGGTGAACTGAAAAGAGAATAAAAATTGGGGTGATCTGCATACTGGCCTGCAAGACCTCCCTGCCTTTTTCCTCTTCATTTCCCAGAAATCTTCTCCCTACAAAACTGGTGATGAAAAGATCCTACTATGGCACCAACATTTGGCAAGCCTGCCAGAAATTGGCTTGCTCCTTTCTTGCTAATCCTCCAGGGAAGCTTACTATTCACCAGCTTCCCCACTTCCCACCACAATCAGCTTTCCATCCTCAGTCTTAAATATAAACAGACAACCAAAGATCAACGACATTATAGGAAAGCCTCCAACTTTCCTATATAGGAAAGCCTCTTGGTATAAGAGGCATATACCAAAGCAAAAAAATGGGGGTGGGGGAACTTAGAGGAAACAGAGACAAAAGAAGAAAATTTCAAAGAAACTGCAATTAGTACCCTCTGAAAAAGAAGAAAAGCTGTTGGACCCATGAAACATTAAAAAGGTGCTATCACGAAGGGTTTGTTGTTGTTTTTGTTGTTTTAGAGACAAGGTCTCGCTATGTTTCCCAGCCTGGCCTTGAATTCCTGGGCTCAAGAGATCTTCCTGTCTGAGCCTCCCGAGTAGCTTGGACTACAGACATGTGCCACTGTGCCCAGGTTTTTGTTGTTGTTTGTTTGTTTTGTTTTGTTTTGTTTCATTTTGTTTTGGTTTTTTGAGACAGAGTCTCACTCTGTCGCCCAGGCTGGAGTTCAGTGGTGCAATCTCGGCTCACTACAACCTCTGCCTCACGGGTTCAAGTGATTCTTCTGGCTCAGCCTCCCAAGTAGCTGGGACTACAGGCGTGTGCCACAACGCCTGGCTAATTTTTGTGTTTTTAGTAGAGATGGGGTTTCACCATATTGGTCAGGCTAGTCTGGAACTCCTGACCTTATGATCCGCCTGCCTTGGTCTCCCAAAGTGCTGGGATTACAGGTGTGAGCCACCATGCCCAGCCTTTTTTTTTTTTAAAAAAAAAAAAAACAACAACAACAGAGAATGAGAAGGAACTCTTGGAAATTAAAAATATAACAAGAATGAAAACTTCAGCAGAAAGATTAGAAGACAGCTGGGTATGGTGGCTTATACCTATAATCCCAACAGTTAGGGAGGCCAAGGCAGGTAGATTGCTCGAGCCCAGGAGTTTGAGACCAGCCTGGGCAACATGGCAAAATACAGTCTCTACAAAAAAGACAAAAATTAGCCAGATGTGGTAGCATACGTCTGTGGTCCCAACTACTTGGGTGGCTGAGGTGGGAGGATCACCTGAGCCCAGGAGGCAGAGGTTGCAGTGAGCTGAGATTGCACCACTGCACTCCAGCCTGGGCCAGGTCACAGAGTGAGACAGTGTCTTAAAAAAAAAAAAAAAAGGTTAGAAGAAAAGTTTAAGAAAGTCTCAAAAAAAGCGGAAGGAGAAAATAGAAAAATGATAGAAATATTTAGGAGGTAAATCCAGGATCCTCAACATTAGACTAAAGAGGATCTGGAAAAATAAATGAGAATAAATCAAATGTTCTTGTATCATTAAAGAAATGATACAAGAACGTTATTTCTTTAATAATACAAAAATATTTCCCTCAAACTGAAAGAAATAAGTTTCCAAATTGAAAGCATCAACCTAGTACCCAGCTTCCTGAATTAAAAAAAAAAAAATGACCGAAGGCATACCGCTGCACAATTTTAGAACATGAGGGATACATAAACCTAAAAACCTTCAGAGGGAAGTAATAAGAATGTACTGGGGCCGGGCATGGTGGCTCATGTCTGTAATCCCAGCGCTTTGGGAGGCAGAGGCAGGCAGATCACCTGTGATCAGGAGTTCAAGACCAGCCTGGCCAACATGGTGAAACCTTGTCTCTACTAAAAATACAAAAATTAACTGGGTGCGGTGGCACACGCCTGTAATCCCAGCTACCTGGGAGGCTGAGGCAGGAGAATCGCTTGAACCCAGGAGGCAGAGGTTGCAGTGAACCAAGATCGTGCCACTGCCCTCCAGCCTGGACAACAGAGTGAGACTTTGTCTCAAAAAAGAATGTATTGGATGTCTAATACACACTGGACTAGAAGTCAACAGAACAATACCTGCAAAATGTTAAGAGTAAGTTACATTTACACCTAGAATTCTATACCCAAATAAATTCCCAACTGGATGTGAGGGTAGCATAGAGGTATTTTGAGGCATGTACGTTCTCAAAAAATTTACCTCCAGTGCACCCTCCTGCAAGAAGCTACTGAAGGATGTTTTTTACCAAAACAAAAGAACAACAAATCAAGACAGAGAAAGACCTGGGATCCAGTTCACATGGACTCTAATCTAGGAGGGAGACGAAGTGTGAAGCCAAGTGTCGAGAGGAAACTGTGCAGTGGGCATATAATACAAAGAAGACTTTTGGGAGGGGCATCTCCAAGAAAAACAAACAGAACTGATAGATTTTCTCATTTATTTGACCTTGCTGAGAAAGGAGTTTACTCTTCCCTTGGAAATGATGGGCATGAATTAGTGATAGATACATAGAAAACAAAGCAAATTTCAAAAATAAGATAATGTATAATCCTTGATTAAATCTTGGATTAAAAATTTTTAGGGCAGGCGCAGTGGCTCACATCCATAATCCCAGCACTTTGGGAGGCTGAGACAGGCAGATCACTTGAGTTCAGGAGTTCAAGATCAGGCTGGCATCTGATGGTGAAACCCCATCTCTACTAAAAATACAAAAAAATTAACTGGGCATACTGGCGGGCACCTGTAATCCCAGCTACTTGGGAGGCTGGAGCAGGAAAATCACTTGATCTAGGGAAGTGGAGGTTGCAAGATTGCAGCGAGCTGAGATCCCACCACTGCACTCTGGCCTGGGCGACAGAGTGAGATTCCATCTCAAAAAAAAAAAAAAAAAAAAAAAAAATTAACTACAAAGGCATTACTGTGACAGTTGAGGAAATTTGAATAGGGACTATTCACTAGAATATATTTTATGTTAATGTTTTTAACTTTTATTTTAGGTTGAGTGGTACATATGCAGGTTTGTTATATAGGTAAATTACATGTACTCGGTAGTTTTTTGATCCTCACTCTCCTCCCACCCTCCCCCATCAAGTAGACCCCAGTGTCTCTTGTTCCCTTCTTTGTATCCATATGTATTCAATGTTTAGTTCCCACTTATAAGTGTGAACATACAGTATTTGATTTTCTGTTCCTTAGGCTAATGGCCTCTCGCTCCATCCATGTTGCTGCAAAGGACATGATCTCATTCTTTTTTATGGCTCTGTATTATCCCATGGTGTACATGTATATTTTCTTTATTCAGTCTACTGTTGATGAGCATATAGGTTGATTCCATGTCTTTGCTATTGTGAATAGTGCTGTGATGAACATTCATGTGCATGTGTCTTTATAGTACAGTAATTTATATTACTTTGGGTATATATACCCAACAATGGGATTGCTGGGTCGAATAGTAATTGTTTTGAGTTCTTTGAGAAATCACCACACTGCTTTCCACAATGGCTGAACTAATTTGCATTCCTGCCAGCAAGCAGTGTATACATGTCCCCTTGTCTCTGCAACCATACCAGTATCTGTTATTTTTTGACTTTTTTTTACTTTTTTTTGGAATTTTCTTTTTTTAATTTTATAGTAATTTCTGTGGTACATGTCCAGTATATGCAAGTTTATTACAGAGGTAAACATGTCCATGGTGGTTTGCTGCACCTATCAATCCATCACCTAAGTATTAAGCCCCACATGCATTAGCTATTTTTCCTCATGCTCTCCTTGCCCCCATCCCCACTCTGACAGGTCCTAGTGTGTGTTGTTCCCCTCCCTGTGTCCATGTGTTCTTATTGTTCAGCTCTCACTTATGAGGGAGAACATGTGGTGTTTAGTTTTCTGTTACTGTATTGGTTTGCTGAGGATAATGGCTTCCAGCTCCATCCATTTCCCTGCAAAAGACTTGACCTCATTGCTTTTTATGGCTGCATAGTATTCCATGGTGTATTCTAACTGGTGTGAGATGGTATCTCATTGTAGTTTTGATTTGCATTTTTCTAATCACTAGTAATATTGAGCATTTTTTCATATGCTTGTTGGCCATGTGTATGTCTTCTTTTGAAAAGTGTCTGTTCAGGTTCTTTGCCCACTTTTTGATCAGGTTGTTTGGTTTTTGCTTGCTAATTTGTTTAAGTCCTTATAGATTCTGGATATTAGACCTTTGCCAAATACATAGTTTGCAAATATTTTCTCTCATTCTGAAGGTTAACTGCTTAGTCTATTGATAATTTCTTTTGCTCTGCAGAAGCTCTTTAGCTTAACTAGTTTCATTTGTCAATTTTTGTTTTTGTTACAATTGCCTTTGGTGTCTTCATTGTGAAATCTTTGCCAGTTCCTATGTCCAGGATGGTATTTCCCAGGTTATCTTCCAGGGTTTTTATATGTTTAGGTTTTATATTTAAGTCTTTAATCCATGTTGAGTTTATTTTTGTATATGATGTAAGAAAGGGGTCCAGTTTGAATTTTCCGCATATGGCTAGCCAGTTATCCCAGCACCATTTATTGAATAGGGAGTCTTTTCTCCATTGCTTGTTTTTGTCAGTTTTATCAAAGATCAGATGGTTGTAGATGTGTGGCCTTATTTCTGAGCTCTCTATTCTGTTCCACTGGTCTATGTGTCTGTTTTTGTACCAGTATCATGCTATTTTGTTTACTGTAGCCTTGTAGTAAAGTTTGGAGACAGGTAATGTGATGCTTCCAGCTTCGTTCTTTTTGCTTAGGCTTGCTTGGGCTATGCAGGCTCTTTTTTGATTCCAAATGAATTTTAAAATCTTTTTTTCTAATTCTGTGAAGACTATCATTGGTAATTTGATAGGAATAGCATTGAACCTGTAAATTGCTTTGGGCAGTATGGCAATTTAACAATATCAATTCTTCCTACTATGAGTATGGAATGTTTTTCTACTTGTTTGTGTCATCTCTGATTTTGTTGAGCAGTGTTCTGTAATTCTCACTGTAGAGATCTTTCATCTCTCTGATTAGCTGTATTCCTAGGTATTTCATGCTTTCTGTGGCAATTGTGAATGGAGTTGTGTTCTTGATTTGGCTCTCAGCTTGGATGTTGTTGGTGTATTGGAATGTTACTGATTTTTGTATGTTAATTTTGTATCCAGAAACTTTGCTGAAGTTGTTTATCAGATCTAGGAGCTTTTGGGCAGAGACTATGGGGTTTTCTAGGTATAGAATCATATCATCTTCAAACAGGGATAGTTTGACTTCCTCTCTGGATGCCTTTCATTTCTTTCTCTTGCCTGATTGCTCTGCTAGAACTTTAAATACTATATCAAATAGGAGTGGTGAGAGAGGACATCCTTGTCTTGTTCTGTTTTTCAAGGGGAATGCTTCCAGCTTTTGCCCATTCAGTACAATCTTGACTTGGGGTTTGTTAAAGATGGCTCTTATTATTTTGAGATATGTTTCTTCCATGTCTAGTTTTTTGAGGGTTTTTAACATGAAGGCATGTTGAATTTTACGGGAAGACTTCTTCATCTATTGAGATGATTATGTGGTTTTTGTTTTCAATTCTGCTTCTGCTGTAAATCAAAAGGTATCTGAGACAAGTCTCAATCAATTTAGAAAGTTTATTTTGCCAAAACAAACTGTCTCTCAGACCACAGTGCAATCAAGCTAGAACTCAAGATTAAGAATCTCACTCAAAACCGCTCAACTACATGGAAACTGAACAACCTGCTCCTGAATGACTACTGGGTACATAACGAAATGAAGGCAGAAATAAAGATATTCTTTGAAACCAATGAGACCAAAGACACAACATACCAGAATCTCTGGGACACATTTAAAGCAGTGTGTAGAGGAAAATTTATAGCACTTAATGCCCACAAGAGAAAGCAGGAAAGTTCTAAAATTGACACCCTAACATCACAATTAAAAGAACTAGAGAAGCAAGAGCAAACACATTCAAAAGCTATCAGAAGGCAAGAAATAACTAAGATCAGAGCAGAACTGAAGGAGATAGAGACACAAAAAAACCCTTCAAAAAATCAATGAATCCAGGAGCTGTTTTTTTTAAAAGATCAACAAAATTGATCTAATAAAGAAGAAAAGAGAGAAGAATCAAACAGATGCAATAAAAAATGATAAAGGGGTCATCACCACCGATCCCAGAGAAATACAAACTACCATCAGAGAATACTATAAACACCTCTATGCAAATAAACTAGAAAATCCAGAAGAAATGGATAAATTCCTGGACACATACACCCTCCCAAGACTAAACCAGGAAGAATTTGAATCTCTGAATAGACCAATAACAGGCTGTGAAATTGAGGCAATAATTAATAGCCTACCAACCAAAAAAAGTCCAGGACCAGACAGATTCACAGCCAAATTCTACCAGAGGTACAAGGAGGAGTTTTTACCATTCCTTCTGAAACTATCCCAATTGACAGAAAAAGAAGGAATCCTCCCTAACTCATTTTATGAGGCCAGAATCATCCTGATACCAAAGCCTGGCAGAGACACAACAAAAAAAGAGAATTTTAGACCAATATCCCTGATGAACATCGATGCAGAAATCCTTGATAAAATACTGCCAAACCAAATGCAGCAGCACATCAAAAAGCTTATCCACAATGATCAAGTGGGCTTCATCCCTGGGATGCAAAGCTGGTTCAACATATGCAAATAAATAAACGTAATCCGTCATATAAACAGAACCAAAGACAAAAAACACATGATTATCTCAATAGATGCAGAAAAGGCCTTCGACAAAAGTCAACAGCTCTTCATGCTAAAAACTCTCAATAAATTAGGTATTGATGGGATGTATCTCAAAATAATAAGAGCTATTTATGACAAACCCACAGCCAATAGCATACTGAATGGGCAAAAACTGGAAGTATTCCCTTTGAAAACTTCCACAAGACAGGAATGCCCTCTCTCACCGCTCCTATTCAACATAGTGTTGGAAGTTCTGGCCAGGGCAATCAGGTAGGAGAAAGAAATCAAGGGTATTCAATTAGGAAAAGAGGAAGTCAAATTGTCCCTGTTTGCAGATGACATGATTGTATAATTAGAAAACCCCATCATCTCAGCCCAAAATCTCCTTAAGCTGATAAGCAACTTCAGCAAAGCCTAAGGATACAAAATCAATGTGCAAAAATCACAGGCATTCCTATACGCCAATAACAGACAAACAGAGAGCCAAATCATGAGTGAACTCCCATTCACAATTGCTTCAAAGAGAATAAAATACCTAGGAATCCAACTTACAAGGGATGTGAAGGACCTCTTCAAGGAAAACTACAAACCACTGCTCAACGAAATAAAAGAGGACACAAACAAATGGAAGAACATTCCATGCTCATGGATAGGAAGAATCAATATTGTGAAAATGGCCATACTGCCTAAGGTAATTTATAGATTCAATGCCATCCCCTTCAAGCTACCAATGACTTTCTTCACAGAATTGGAAAAAACTACTTTAAAGTTCATATGGAACCAAAAAAGAGCCTGCATTGCCAAGACAATCCTAAGCCAAAAGAACAAAGCTGGAGGCATCACGCTACCTGACTTCAAACTATATACAAGGCTACAGTAACCAAAACAGATTGGTACTGGTGCCAAAATAGATATATAGACCAATGGAACAGAACAGAGCCCTCAGAAATAATACCACACATCTACAACCATCTGATCTTTGCAAACCTGACAAAAACAAGCAATGGGGAAAGGATTCCCTATTTAATAAATGGTGCTGGGAAAACTGGCTAGCCATATGTAGAAAGCTGAAACTGGATCCCTTCCTTACACCTTACACAAAAATTAATTCAAGATGGATTAAAGACTTAAATGTTAGACCATAAAAAGACTTAAATGTAAAACCATAAAAAACCTAGAAGAAAACCTAGGCAGTACCATTCAGGACATAGGCATGGGCAAGGACTTCATGTCTAAAACACCAAAAGCAATGGCAACAAAGGCCGAAACTGACCAATGGGATCTAATTAAACTAAAGAGCTTCTACACAGCAAAAGAAACTACCATCAGAGTGAACAGGCAACCTATAGAATGGGAGAACATTTCTGCAATCTACCCGTCTGACAAAGGGCAAATATCCAGAATCTACAAAGAACTTAAACAAATTTACAAGAAAAAATCAAACAACCCCATCAACAAGTGGGCAAAGGATATGAACAGACACTTCTCAAAAGAAGACATTTATGCAGCCAACAGACACAAGAAAAAATGCTCATCAACACTGGCCATCAAAGAAATGCAAATCAAAACCACAATGAGATACCATCTCACACCAGTTAGAATGGATCATTAAAAAGTCAGGAAACAACAGGTGCTGCAGAGGATGTTGGAGAAACAGGAACACTTTTACACTGTTGGTGGGAGTGTAAACTAGTTCAACCATTGTGGAAGACAGTGTGGCGATTCCTCAGGGATCTAGAACTAGAAATACCATTTGACCCAGCCATCCCATTACTAGGTATATACCCAAAGGATTATAAATCATGCTGCTACAAAGACGCGTGCACACATATGTTTATGGCGGCACTATTCACAATAGCAAAGACTTGGAACCAACCCAAATGTCCATCAATGATAGACTGGATTAAGAAAATGTGGCACATATACACCATGGAATACTATGCAGCCATAAAAAAGGATGAGTTCATGTCCTTTGTAGGGACATGGATTAAGCTGGAAATCATCATTCTCAGCAAACTATCACAAGGACAGAAAACCAAACACTGCATGTTCTCACTCATAGGTGGGAAGTGAACAATGAGAACACTTGGACACAGGAAGGGGAACATTACACACCGGGGCCTGTCGTGGGGTGGGGGGAGCAGGGAGGGATAGCATTAGGAGATATATGTAATGTAAATGATGAGTTAATGGGTGCAGAACACCAACATGGCACATGTATACATATGTAACTAACCTGCATGTTGTGCACATGTACCCTAGAACTTAAAGTATAATAATAAAAAAAAAAGAAAGAAAGTTTATCTTGCCAAGGTAAAGGACTTGCCCCTGACACAGCCTCCAGAGGTCCTGACCACATGTCCCCAAGGTTGTCAGGGCACAGCCTCAGTTTATACATTTTAGGGAGATATGAGACATCAATCAATATATGTAAAATGTACATTGGTTCAGGCTAGAAAGGCAAGACAACTCAAAGCGCGGAGGGGATTTCCAGGTCATAGGTAGATAAGATACAACTGGTTGCGTTCTTTTGAGTTTCTGATTAGCTTTTCACTGAATGCACAATTTACAGTAATAGTCATTTATGCCTTAGTCTGGCTTAGTGAAATAACAGGGCAAATGAAGCAATCAGATATGCATTTATCTCACAAGAGCAAAAGGATGACTTTGAGTTCTGCCTGTCCTTTGTCTACAAGGAATTTCCCTGTGGGCAAATTGTGAGGGAGGTATGCAGCTTTTTTATCTTTGTAGCTATCTTATTCAGGAATAGAATAGGAGGCAGGTTTTCCCTAAGCAGTTCCCAGCTTGACTCTTCCCTTTGGCTTAGTGATTTTGGGGCCCTGAGATTTATTTCCCTTTCACAATGTGATGAATCATGCTTATTGATTTGCATATGCTGAGCCAACTTTGCAACTTCACAGCTTTTTGATGTGCTGCTAGATTCAGTCTGCTGTATTTTGTTGAGGATTTTTGCATCTATGCTCATCAAGGATGTCGGCCTGAAGTTTTCTTTTCTTCTTGTATTTTGCTTTGTTTTGGTATGAAGATAATGCTAGCCTTATAGAGTGAGTTAGAGAGAAGACCCTCCTCAATTTTTTGGAATGGTTTCAATAGGAATGATATCTGCTCTTCTTTATACATCTGGTAGAATTCAGCTGTTGAATCTATATCTAGTCCTGGGCTTTTCTGTTTGGTAGGCTTTTTATTACTGATTCAATTTCAGAACTCATTATTGGTCTGTTCAGGGATTAAATTTCTTTAATTTTGGGAGGTTGTGTTTTTCCATCAATTTATCCATTTCTTCTAAGTTTTCTGCTTTGTGTGCCCAGAGGTGTTTGAAGTAGTCCCTGAGGGTTTTTTGTATTTCCGTGGGGTTGGTGGTAACATCCCCTTTGTCATTTCTGATTATGTTTATTTGGATCTCCCTTTTTTTCTTTATTAGTCTAGATAGCAGTCTATCTTATTTATTATTTCAAAAAACCAACTCCTGGACTCATTGTTTGTTTTTACTTTATTTTTTGCATTTTTATTTCCTTCATTTCAGCTCTGATTTTGGTTATTTCTTGTCTTCTGCTAGCTTTAGGGTTGGTTTGCTCTTCTTTTTCTAGTTCCTCAAGGTGTGATGGTAGGTTGTTAATTTGAGATCTCTCTAACTTTGATGTGGGCATTTAGCATTATAAACTTCCCGCTTAACACTGCTTTAGCTGCATCCCTGACTTTCTGGTATGTTGTATCCTCTTTCTCATTCATCTCAAAGAATTTCTTGATTTCTGCCTTAATTTCATTGTTCACCCAAAAGTCATTCAGGAGCACGTTGTTTAATTTCCATGTAATCAAATAGTTTTGTTTTGAGTGATTTATTTTCTTTCTTTCTTTCCTTCCTTCCTTTCTTTCCTTCCTTCCTTCCTTCTTTTGTTCTTTCTTTCTTTCTTTTTTTAGAGATGAGGTCTCAGCATGCTGTCCAGGTTAGTCATGAATTCCTGGGTTCAAACGATCCTCCCGCCTCAGCCTCCCAAAGTGTTGGGATTATAGGCATGAGCTAGTGCACCTGCCTGTGATTTTCTTAGTATTGATTTCTGTTTTTATTGCACTGTGATCCAAGAGTGCTGTGATCCAAATTTTGGATTTTGTGAATTTGCTGAAGATGGTTTCTTGGCCAATTGTATGGTCAATGTTAGAGTATGTGCCATATGCAGATGAGAAGAATGTATACTCTGTTGTTTTGAAGTGGTGAGTTCTGTAGATATCTACTAGGTCCATTTGGTCAAGTGTAAAGTTCGGGTCCTCAATATCTTTGTTAGTTTTCTTCCCCACTGATCTATCTAATATTGTCAGTGGGGTGTTGGAGTTTCCAACTATTATTGTGTGGTTATCTAAGTCTCTTCATAGATCTCTAAGAACTTGCTTTATGAATCTGGGTGTTCCTGTGTTGAGTGCATATATATTTAGGATAGTTAGGTCTTCTTGTTGAATTGACCCTTTTATTATTATGTATACCCTTTTTTAAAAAAAAAAAATCTTCATTGGTTTAAAGTCTGTTTTGTCTGAAATTAGAATAGCAACCCTTGCTTTTTTCTGTTTTCCATTTGCTTGGTAAATTTTTCTCCATCCCTTTACTGTGAGCCTATAGGTGTCATTGCATGTGACATGAGTCTCTTGAAGACAGCATACCATTGGGTCTTGCTTCTTTATCCAACTTGCCACTCTGTGCCTTTTGATTGAGGCATTTAGCCCATTTACATTCAAGGTTAATATTCATATATGCAGATTTGATCTTGTCTTCATGTTGCTAGGTGGTTATTTTGCAGACTTGTTTGTGTGGTTGCTTTATAGTGTCAATGATCTGTGTACTTAAGTGTCTTTTTCTAGTGGCCAGTAATGGTGTTTTCTTTCCATATGTAGCACTCCCTTAAGGACCTCTTGTAAGGCAAGTCTGGTGATAACAAACATCCTTAATGTTTGCTTGTCTGAAAAGGATATCATTTCTCCCTGGCTTATCTTAGTTATCTTAATCTTAGTTTGGCTGATATAAAGTTTTTAGTTGGAATTTTTCTTTTAGAATGCTGAATACAGACCCCCCAATCTCTTCTGGCTTATAGGGTTTCTGCTGAAAGGTCTGCTGTTAGCCTGATGAGG
Source organism: Pongo abelii (assembly GCF_028885655.2). NCBI lineage: Eukaryota > Metazoa > Chordata > Mammalia > Primates > Hominidae > Pongo > Pongo abelii. The sequence goes on along the minus strand of NC_085928.1, from coordinate 166,898,050 downwards.
CTCCCTTTGTAGGTGACCTGCCCCTCCTCTCTAGCTTCCTTTAACATTTTTTCTTTCATTTCAACCTTGGAGAACCTGAGGACTATGTGTCTTGGGGATGGTTGTCTTGTGTAGTATCTCACAGGGGTTCTCTGCACTTCCTGAATTTGAATGTTGGCTCTTCTAGCAAGGTTGGGAAAAGTTCCATGGATATATCTGGAAGATGTTTTACAACTTGCTTCCTTTCTCTCTCTCTTTCAGAGATGCCAATGAGTCACAGATTTCTTCTCTTTATATGATCCCATATTTCTCAGAAGTTTTGTTCATAATTCTTTAATCTTTTTTTCTTCATTTTTATCTGAGATATTTCGAAGAACCAGTCTTAAGCTCTGAGATCCTTCCTCAAGTTTGTCAATTCTCTGTTAATATTGCAATTATATTCTGGAATTACTTAAGTGACTTTTTCAGCTCCATCAGATCAGTATGGTTCTTTCTTAAAATTACCATTTTGTATTTTATCACCTGCATCATTTTATCATATGCCATAGAATCCTTGGATTGAGTTTCAACTTTCTCCTGAATCTTAATTATCTTTATTTCTATTCATATTCTGAATTCTAGTTCTGTCACTTCAGCTGTTTCAGCCTGCTTAAGAACCACTGCTGGGGAACTAGTGTGGTCATTTGGAGGTAAGAAGACACTATGGCTTTTTGAGTTGCCAGAGTTCCTGTGCTGGTTCTTTCTCATTTGCATAGGCTGATGTTCCTTCAATCTTTGAAGTTGCTGTCCTTTGGATGAGTTTTAATTTTTTTTGCTTTTATCTTGTTTGATGCCCTTAGGAGTTTGATTGTTATATAAGGTGTGTTAAGTTGACTGTCTTCACTTCTGGAAGATTTTAGGAGACCAAGGATCAGCTCAGCACTTCTGGGCTGCATGCTGTAACTCTAGTGGGCTGGTATCCGGCCTCTGGCTTTGTCCTCTGGCTGCTGGAGGTTAGGACCACTGGCAACAATACTCCAATGGGTGATGCCAGCCAAAGTGCTTCTTTGGGGCAGTGGTAGCAGGATCTATGCTTGTTCGCATATGCCAACAACAGTGGCAACAAGGCGGGGTCCATGCTTAGCAGCTTAGGTGAGGTACTGGTGGGCTTGGGGGCACTCACATTTTTTTTTACACATTCACATGGGTGGTGGTGTGTGCACAGGGACAAGGCACAGATGGAGACAGCGCTATCAGCTCCATGTGTGTGTTTTTACTGGCAGCAGCAGCAATGGGTGGGGGACAAGACCACTAGCCTCCATGCACTTACGTCGGCAACAGTGGCATGGTGGGGTGTATGTGCAACCCATGCCAGAGAAGGAGGGCAGGCACCATGCTGGCTAAGCAGTGTGGAGTGGACGTGGGCAAATGAGTGCAGGCAAAGTGACGCAAAGGAGGCTGCAGTCAGGGGAGGGTGTGGGTGGGTTGGTGCACGTTGGCATAGGCTGCTCTTTTGGAGCTCTCTGATGGTATGACAACAAAGGATCTATGATATGGATTCATAAAACGCACCCTAGTTGGGCATCTGAGGCTGCACTGCAAGCAGACTTGGACAGGCCAAGAAGAGGCTAGCAGACAGTGGGGCACTCAGATAAGACTGCTCACATCTCACAGGCAAGACTGTCCTGCTCCGTTCAGGTCTGATAGTTTCTGTAAGGCTAAACTCTCCTAGGGGAGCATAGTGAGCCTTGAGAGATGGGCATCCCTGGCCATGCTCCACTTCAGACACTCCTGCACCAACCCCCCTGGGCTCCTTGCAGGCTGGAGTCCTGCCTCTACTACCTCTCTAAACAGTTATCCTTGCCAGCTTAAGTGTCCATGGGGGTCATGGGGTCTTTAGCTGCCAGGATTCCAGAGGTCCATGGTAAGGGTGGGTCACTCCTTGCCCATTCAACTCATCCTTTCCCCAAGAGTCACTGGAGGCCAGGAATAAGTCCCAGTGTGCAGTAGCCCCATGCAGTGCTCCCAGCTTCCTCTCCCTTCAGCCCAGTATCTGTGTCCTCCCTCTGTCCACTCTTAATGCCTTTCCTCCAAAGATCTGCTAAATGTGCACCAGTCTTCCTGATGTCCCAGTCCCTCAGTGACAGATGTTCTTCCTGGTTGCATCTAGTTGGCCATCTTGAATCTTAAATTTCTTAGGGATAATAAAGGTAATTGTGGTTAAGTGTATTTAAATCACCAGCATGGGTAATAGAAAATGAAGAAGAAAAAGAAAGACTTTTCACCAAAAAGTAAGTCTGAAAGAATGGATACTTTCCAGGTGGGAGAAAGGGCATTCCAGGCCAAGGTTACACAAGTAGGAAGGTACAGGATGAGGACAAAACATGAGTTCTTTCAGTCATTGGACAAACATTGTATGAGGACCACTATGGGCATAATTCTTAGCACTGAGATTATTTGAGAGCAGTGAAGACGCACTGAGAGCAGTGAACAAGGGCCAACCTCCCTGCCTTAGAGGTTTTGCATTCTAGTGGTGGGGGTGGAATGAGGGAGGGCTGGAGAGGATAGATAATAATGATGAGTGGAGAGCCTTCTAGGCAGAAGAAATTCCCTACTGACGTATCCTAAGGAAAAGTGTGTCCAGGTGTGTTGGAACAACAGCTGGGAAGCCAATGTGCTTGAAAGGGGGAAACCTATGAGAGAACAGCAGGAAAGAAGGTTCCAGAATTACTGAGAGGGTTTTAGGACATGATTTCAATTTTGGCTTTTATTAATAGTATGAACTTATTGAGGAGAGGAATGGGATGAGTTGACCCAGTGATAAAGCTGTTAAAAGGATCACTTTGGCTTCTGTGTTGAGAACAGACTTCAGGGAACATGGGTAAAGGCAGAAAAGCCAATTAAAAGGCCACTGTGTCACAGCTGCTGATAGGCTGGGAAAAGTAAAGTGTGAGAATTAACCAATGGTAGAGCACTCACAGTGACCTTGATAGGAGCAGGTCTAGTGATGCAGCAAGGGTGAAACCTGGTTTGAGTGGGTCCAACGAAGAATGGAAAGAGAGGAATTAGGAAAATGTTGAGATGTGTCTATTACATTTAGTGCTGCAATAAAGAAATCTGAGGCCGGATAACTTATAAAGAAAAAAAATTTGGCTGGGTGCAGTGGCTCAGGCCTGCAATCCAAGCACTTTGGGAAGCCAAGGTAGGGGAATTACTTGAGTCCAGGAGTTCTGAAACCAGCCTGGATAACACAGCAAAACCCTTTCTCTACAAAAAATTAAGAAATTAGCCAAGTATGGTGGCATGCACCTGTAATCCCAGCTACTAGAGAGGCTGAGGTGGGAGAATCACTTAAGCCTGGGAGGTCAAGGATGCAGTGGGCTGAGATGGTGCCACTGCACTCCAGCCTGGGTGACAGAGCGAAATCCTGTCTCAAAAAAAAGAAAAGAAAAAAGAAAAATATTGTATTTGGCTCACAATTCTGGTGATTGGAAAATTCAAGACTGGACATCTGCATCTCAAGCTGCTTCCACTCAGAGCAGAAGGCAGAAGGGGAGCCAGTGTGTGCAGAGATCACACAGCCAGAGAGGAAGCAAGGTAGTGGATGGGGGACACGGGGTGGAAAGTGCCAGGCTCTTGTGAACAACCAGCTCTCCCAGAAACTAATAGAGTGAGAACTCACCATTAAGGAAGGGCACTAAACCGTTCATGAGGAATCTACCTTCAAGATCCAAGCACCTCCCATTAGGCCACATCTCCAACACTGGGGGTCAAATATCAACATGAAGTTTGGAGGGCACAAACAAACCACATCCAAACCATAGTAAGGTGTTTGGCTGTGAAAAAAACAAACAAACAAACAAAAAAAAAAACAGAAAAATGGGGCAGTAGCTAGAGGAGATGAGAGATCAAAAGAGAGGCCCGATTTTTAATGAGACAAAGTAGAGATTGTGGATTGATGAACAATCCATTGACTGATGATATTAACTGATTAATATGGATTAATATATAATTAATATCAATTGAGTGAGTTGGGAGTCTGTGGCAGGTGGATCACATGAGGCCAGGAGTTTGAGACCAGCCTGGGTAACAGAGCGAGACCCTATCTCAAAATCAATTGATACTAATTGATAATACAGAAGGAGGGAACAGCTGCTGCTGTAATTACCTTGAATAAATGAAAGAAGAAGAGCCGTTGGGCACAAGTGAAGGGGCTGCCCTTAGCTAGGATCATGGACAGTCTACCCACAGAAACATCAGGGAAGGCAGAGTATGTAGACCCAGGTGCAGAAGGTGAGTGGACAGGTGGTGAGGGCCATGGAGATCTATTCAGATCACTTCTGTTTTCTTAAGGAAACTGACAGAGTGATGATGGGAGAGGTATGAGAGGTCAGAAGAAAGAAGGGAAGGAATGAAAACTAGCTATCCAGGAGAGTGTGTTTATCATCAGAAGGGTTATCTAGGAGAAGGTCAATGTTCCAGGGAAATAAATGTGTGGTTGCCACGCAGAATTAAGAGTCCACTCAAGGTTGGGGTCATTTAGAGTGAGCCCGGGAAGCATGGTTGTGTGTCTTTCTGCAATTATATTATGCTAGGTGGGTTTAGTTGGGTGCTGAGGTTATGCAAGGGAGTGATTATAATGACTGATCATGGAATTTAAATCAGGTAAAGAGAATAGTGAGAATATAATGTGGGGTGAAAAGAACTAGGAAAAGTGAGCTGCAAAGATTAGAGGTGGTAAAGTAAGACTGAGATGATGGCTTGGATGTGAGATAACACAGTTTAAAGTAGGTCCATGGAGTAGGGTGGCTGCTACAGAGAGAGAACAAAATTGTTAGAAAAGGAGAGGTCAAGGAACTGTGAAACGTAGCTACTGGAAGATCATCTACTTGGATGCTGAAATCAGGTGTCACTTCAGAGAATGGCAGTGAACTTGAAGGTAAAAATCTTCAAAAAACCAGGGAGAAGAACTCAGGAGGTTCATAAAGGTAAAAATCTTCAAAAAACCAGGGAGAAGAACTCAGGAGGTTCATGAACAGAGTAGGCCAATCTGCTAATGTGAGACTAAAAACTGGGGCAGGTAGGGTGGAGGGGGGAAAAATGGTCCAGAAGTGACCAGAAGGAGAAGAGAGGACTTCCGCTTTGCTTCAGAGCGAGGGGTAGGAGGCCCGTGAACAGCCACACTAGTGAGGGCCACAAGGGAGCAGCATCCTCAGGATAAGCAGAGTTTCTATTACAGCCAAAAGAAGATTAGAAGGAATTTGCTTTGGATGACCAGGTTTAGCAATACTAAAGCATCAAAACATAACATCCAGTATGAGGGTGGTAGTGCATGCCCATAATCCCTTTCTGAGGCTGAGGGCAGAATCACGTAAGCCCAGGCTCATGCTTGCTCTCTCTCACTCTCTTTATATGTGTGTGTGTGTGTGTGTGTGTGTGTATAAATATATAGGGTTTATGAATATATAAAATATATAGTTTATATATATAATATAGAGTATATGTCTATTTTATATATATAACCATATATAATGTCAAAGTCATGCTAACAAAATTGTGTATAATTCACTGTATTTTCTGAGGCAAAATATATTTAGTATCTAAACCTGTAACACAGTCACAACTCTTATTTTCCAAGCAGATTATGATAAACATTATATTCTATAGGAACATCTCCATACCCAAGATGATACCTGCTGATAAGAGGTTGAGAATCACAGCAGAGGAAGGTGATCCAGAATTGTCTCTGAGGTGGAACCAGACAAGATGCTGGAAAAGAGGGAGAGACCAGAGTAGAGAGACTCTCAAGGTTTGTTTTAGGGGACAGGGAGGATGAATATGCCAATGAAGGAGATGGGGAAGAGGACAAGAAGACATAAATGCTTCACTGAAATACAAGTTACATTTGAAATGCCTTTAGGCTAACAAGTTGGGCTTTCCAGGAGCCGTTGGAAAAAGGAATCTAGAATTCATACAGTAGTGAGGCAGGAGAGACAGATTTAGAAGACATCATATAGGCATGTGGAAGCTGAAATACATGAGCGGGCGAAACTTCTCAGTCTTTGGTTCCAGAGGTGATGGAACAGCAGCTCATCTGGCAGTAGCCAGCCCATGCTAACTACTAAAAAATAATCTCATAATGTGTTGTCCATTTTGAGTCAAAATACATTTATTTTATTTTACTGAGACGGAGTTTTGCTCTTGTTGCCCAGGCTGGAGCGCAATGGCGTGATCCCGGCTGAAGGCAACCTCCACCTCCTGGGTTCAAGCGATTCTCCTGCCTGAGCCTCCCAGGTAGCTGGGATTACAGGCATGCACCACCACGCCCAGCTAATTTTGTTGTAATTTTAGTAGAGACAGGGTTTCTTCATGTTGGTCAGGCTAGTCTCGAACTCTCAACCTCAGGTGATCCACCTGCCTCGGCCTCCCAAAGTGCTGGAATTACAGGCATGAGCCACCGTGCCCGGCCCAAAACACATTTAATATCTACTCCTGTAATAGGTGTGAGCAAGTTTTTGGACATTGAGGCAGATTGGAGGTTACCATGCTCAGCCATATTGGATCCTATGGCAAAAAAAAAAAAAAAAAAAAATCAGTAACACTGATCCTGTCTGTATTGTTCAATAGTGCCTCCAAAACATTCATGTCCACCCAGAGCCTCAGAATGTGATCTTATTTGGAAACAGGGTCTTTGCAAATATAATTATTTAACATGAGGTCATACTGGATTAGAATGGGCGCTAAGTCCAGTGACTGGTGTCCTCAAAAGAAAAGGAGAGGACACAGAGACACATAGGGAAGAACTCATGACGATGAAGGCGAAGATGAGTGGAGACAAGCCAACAAACACCAAGGACTGCTGGCAACGACCCGAAGCTAGCAGAGAGGCATGAGGTTTCCTCCTGAGAGCTACTGGCCTCCAGAACTGACAGAAAAGGAACGTATGTTCTTTTAAGCCACCCAGTTTTTGGTACTTTATTACAGCAGCCCTTGGAAAATAATGTACTGTCTTTATCTAAAACTTTGATATTTGATTATAGATTGCTTGGCATTAGATTTAATTTTCTTTAATATTGCATGAAAATATTTATTTGGATTACTGAGTTTTTTGGCGTAGCCTTAAATTTTACAGCTGAAGCAAGTGCCTCACTCACCTCATCCTCGTCCCAGCCCTGGGAATGTTTTAATTACTTTTATTAAGATATCAACAGGCAAGTTTCCTCTCAGTCTATTTCCAGACATACATATGTATCCAAATAATAAAGAGTAAAAGCAAGCATGATTTCTAAATAAAAGGGCTTTCAACAGGGATTAATTACATGTTCTCCCTCACTGAAGAAACACAACCCTCTCAGAAGGGATACAGATATTGGCATACCTTGTTTAAAAACAGCAGCCACAGTCTGTTAATTCTATCTGCTTCCCACGAGAAAGAAAAATCATCCCATGGCAGTTTAATTGGCCTTCACCCACATGTAGGGGGTTTTATGAACATGTAGTCCCTTTGGGAAAATATCTAAAGAAAAATTCTTCGGAGTTGAATATGAGTATGAGAGGGCTGGATAAAGTAAGTAGCAGTTTTTAAACAGGGTCCTAACTTTTTTAATATTCTTCATGGAGAGGTGGAGGAGGAAGCGTCTATGGCCACACCTCTTGACTATGGGCAGGCTTGTGACTGCTTCAACCAACAGACCACTGTGGACATGATACTGAAGCTTGGCAATGCAGCCTTGTGCACTAGAACACTCATGCTTGGAACCCTGAACTGCCTGGTAAAAAGTCTGACTACCCTGAGATCACTAGCTGTAAGGAAATCAAATCACATAAGGCAGCCAGGTGTGAGTGTTCCCATCAGCGATTCTAGTCTTTGAGCCAGGCTGGCTTAAGAGATGAGACCTGACACAACAAGAAGGGGGGATTATTCCTGTCGTGTCTGATGTGAATTTCCCCAAAATTCATGAACATAAGAAATGGTTGTTTCAAGATGCTTAATTTGGGCCAATTTGCTATGTAGCAATAGTAACTGCAACAGAGTATGAGAGTCAAAGATATTTGTATCAATATGAATTAAGAGATTAATTACCCAAAATATTTCAATCATCTACAGAATAGATGTTTGAAAGTTCACAATACTCTGGAATAAAATATTTTCTAAATAATCTAAAGTAAAACATTATTTGCAAACATGCAAATACATGTTGTCCCACGACAGGTTTTCCATTATAGCTTCAGAGTAATTAAACATAGAAAGACCAATCCCTTGCTAATCTTTCTGTTCAAATTGCTTAATTGTGAGAGCTTCTGTCTTCATTGTAAGACAGAAGGGTAAGGTTAATAAATCTTGTCCTTTGAACTCTCATTTCAAATTTTATCCCATGAGTGCAGATGTTGTTAAAATGTTTTCTCAAGCTTCTCAGTAACAGAGTTGGTTAGTACTTTTCTGGTGAGGATATTATTTCATGTCTGTATGTTCTAAAGTTCTAGCAATGTAACACTATTGCTGATTTTAAAGACTGATACAATCATTCGTTTGTATTTTAAAACTACAAAAATTAAATTAACCCCCAACAATGCTCCTGGTTCCCCCTCCCCATTAAAATGCTGTATACAGTAAGGATAATAAAGTCCTATACATACATAAAACTGTCCTTGGAATAAACAAGCTTCATGTTTCTACCATCCTGGCATCCAGGTTTCCAACTACTTTATGGTTCACTCATAAACTTAAAGAATCACCACCTTGGAAGGTAGAATTTTTTGAAAAAGAGAACAAGATCGAATAACGGTGCTTCTGTGATTTGTAGATGTCAGGGCAGAAATATAGCATTATACAGATATAGGAATAATTTGTCCTAACATAAATGTTTAGATTGAAGATCACAGAGAGTATCATCTTTTGTCTCCACTATCCAACTACGAAATGTCACTAAAATGAACAATTATTTTTAAATTATGGAATACACAGCAGTTTGTTTTCTTTCAGTATAGGCAGCTGAAACATAAATCAAACTTCAGGAATACCTTCAAATACTTTATCAAAACATATGTTCCAATCAATTTCTGCAAGTTACTGTTGACCAAGCAGAATTATAAACACCAAAGAAACAAATTGGGGTGGGCACAGTGGCTTACACCTGTAATCCCAACACTTTGGGAGGCCGAGGCGGGCAAATCACTTGAGGCAAGGAATTTGGGACCAGCCTAACATGGTGAGCCCCCATCTCTACTAAAAATACAAAAATTAGCCAGGTGTAGTGGCGCCTGCCTGTAGTCACAGCTACTGGGGAGTCTGACGCAGTTAGAATCGCTTGAAGCTGGGAGGCGGACGTTGCAGTCAGCCGAGACCTCACCACTGCATCCCAGCTTGGGCAACAGAGCGAGACTCTGTCACAAAAGAAAGAGAGAGAGAGAGAGAAACTGGTAATAAAACAGCACACTTTGGTCAGTTGTTATATTTTAGTAAATTCTATTATTCATTGTAAATTGGAAATTAGTTCTTTATTACATGTTCAGAGACTAGAAAATTGGAAATAGCCACAGTTCTGCCTTCTTGGAAGTGTATAGTCTTAGACAAGTAACTTTCTGGGTTTTAGCTTCCCAATTGTAGATCAAAGATAAAAACATCCACTGGCAGAACTGGGAACAGGTGCCAGCACACTGAAAAGGCTACTGAAAAGGCCATGTACTCTGAAAACACTGATATTTTATTATTTCATAGAATAGTTCACAATACTTTGTCATTGAATAGACAATGAACGCCTGTGATTACTTCTGGGACAGCTAAAGATACAGATTTACTCCTAAAGGACCCAAATCATCTAAGGAAATGCATTACAGATGAATGTACAAAGATTTATTGGAAATGTGTATTTCCTAGACTTTGTAGAATCCACAGACGTTATTCGGAATTGAGTTTTGAACATTTTAAGTACTTCTCTGCTTATATGGATGGTTTTCTCCTGTTTCTGTTTTTTTGTTTTCGTTTCGAGACTGGGTCTTACTCTGTTGTTCAGGCTAGAGTGCAGTGGTGCAAAGCGTCCTCCGCCTCAGCCTCCCAAAGTGCTGGAATTACAGGCATGAGCCACAGACCCAGGCCCTCTGGTTCTAATTAACTCCTTACACACGCTGTGCTCCCTCTTCTACTAACCCCATGTCTCCTCCTCTTTGCTTCACCATTCACACACACTCCTACTTTCACAGGACAGCTATGGAAGAAAATACAGGGCAGCTTTTACTAGAGGAAGTTTTATGTCTATCTGTATATGAACTTTTTCACCCCCCACCAAAAAACAGGCTGAAGACAAGAAAACAAGCCTTATGAAAAGACATTTTTAAAATTATTCTATTTCCTTTTATGGCCTTTTAAGGGAAAGTAAAGTAAAGTTGGCTCCACCATCAAAAAAACAGAAGTTAAAGAGACAGAGGAAGCAAAGTGGGAGGGGAGAGGAGACAAGGGAAACTCAGGAAAGGAACCAAAAACATGGAAGAGGAGAAAAGACAAGTGAGTGGAAGACAAGAAAAGAGGCCCTGGACGGCCAGGTACGGTGGGTCCTAAGGGCGGCAGTATTCAAGCGGGCCGCGGCGGTGTCCTGGTGAAAGCAGTGGCCCCAACTCCACCTCTCTTGGGCAAGTCACAGAAATCTTTGAGACTAATTAGCTGTAAATTGCAGACAAAACCTTCGGCCCTTAGAAGTTTATTTCTTTTCTAGTGCAATGGGATTTTCATTTGGTCTTTAGTTTACAAAACGAGTAACCGTTTATCGAAGCTCTTTAACTGCTTTTTATGCCCCGCCTTTCAAGATGCTATTCCTGGGTAATTCAAATGAAAGTTAAACTTAATTAAAACTTCATTAATTTCATCAAGCCAGAATGGGCATTATACCTCCCAGCCTCCATATACAGTTATCATTTCATATGGCTGGCACTCCACTTTCTCCCAGTTCACACGCCGAGAGAACGCATGAACACAACCCAAAACTTCCAAAGAAACCTAAAGAAACCTAACAGCGAACACATTTTGCAGTTACTTCCTTTTAACAGAACTCCCAGGTTAAAAGGCGATGAAGTAGCTCGAGGGGTGCCCGCGTTTTCACCCTTTTAGGAAATGAACAGCTTAAAGGTTTAACTTGAAGTTTCAGGAAATGACAAAATTACTTTTGCTCAGACCCAGGAAGAGTCAGGATCGCGGTAACACAGCCGCATTAAGCCAGAGGATTCTGCGGCTTACGTCACAAGAGGCGGCGCCGCGGGGGACCAAGGGAAAGGACCGCCTACGTCACGGCCGCGCAAGGGTAGAACGCTAGCAGGCAAGTTAGATCCGGCCGCCGGATGCAGTGGCTGGCGGAGGGATCCTCTCTACCGCAACCACGCGAAGCCGATTGCGCCGCGCATGCGCCGGAAGACTCGGATTTGCCGGTTTTCCGGCTTTTGAGCCGCTCTTCCGGCGAGTCCCCTGGGCTTCCGAGAAATGACGAAGTGGGCGGGGTCCTCCTTCTCGACCGTTGTGAAATCAATTCGCCTCCCCCGGAACCTGCTGCCGGATCTTGCACACGTTCCGTGGCAGAGCTGACCGTGATCGTTCCTGGCTTGGACGCCTTGAGGCTTGGCGCTGGCGGCCGTACCTGCAGGGGTCGCGGGGGGACTCAGGCCACTTGTCTGACAGGGTGTTGGCAGCAGACTACCACTGAGCTCGGGGAAAAGGGAAAGGGGAAACTGATCAGCCCCCTCCAGTCACTTACCCACAGTTAAGCCCTCCAGGAAACCCACCTCCCTGCTTGACCTCTGATGGCCCTTTCAGGGCTTGTGACGATTATGATTATCGCCAGAGTCCTTCCGTGAAAATTGGAAATGCCATAATAATACTTAAATTCACTTACCCCAAAACAAGCAGTGGGTTACGAGGTTTCTTATCCAGAAGATGAAGAGCAGAGCAAAAAGCAAATGATAATCGTGGCTTTCACGTTTAAAAACAGTTCTTAGGCAGCACCGGGTCGCGGTCCTGTAGTCCTAGCTACATCGGAGGGTGAGGCGGGAGGATTGCTGAAGCCCGGGAGTTCGAGGCCAGCCTGGGCAACATAGTGAGACCTTGTCTCTAAAAAGAAATAAGAAACGTTCCTGAAAGTTTTCATGACAGGGTAGAGTCGAAGCTTTTCCAGCATATGACTTATCTACTGCTACCTTTCTCCCTGAACTCCGTCAGCCCAGGGAAGAATCCAGGTTGGGATTTATGTTTACAGATCCAAAACTAAGCACAAGAGATCTTAAATCCCATGACAAAACAGTGCCTGAAAGAGCTCACCACCAGATCCAGCTTTTGGGTTTGAAGCTGAGATCGTCCTGCACACAGCAGGATTGATTGAATGAATATAAATAAATTATAGGTATAAAAACATGGTCCACAGCCACACCACCCTGAACTTGCCCTGTCTTCTCTGATCTTGGGAGCTAAGCAGGGTCTGACCTGCTTAGCTAGTCCTTCAATGCGAGACCACCTTGAAACACTGGGTGCCGCAGGCTTTTGAAAAAGAATATATATATACACGTTTGATCATTCCCTAATTTTGTAATTCTGAAAATTAGGTATGCACTAGATATTTTTATATCTAAAGGCAAGACAGTAATCCAGCCAACACTTTACACTGATCCCTCTTTCCCACCTTAAGAAATAATTCAGGTGGAGTTTTCTTGTGTTTTTTGTATTTTTCTGAGGCAGAGTTTTGCTCTTGTCGCCCAGGCTGGAGTGCAATGGCGCGATCTTGGCTCACTGCAACCTCCACCTTCTGGGTTCAAGCGAGTCTCCTGCCTCAGCCTCCTGAAGTAGCTGGGATTAGAGGCATGCGGCACCACACCCGGCTAACACCACAAACGGGGTTTCACCATGTTGGTCAGGCTGGTCTCCAACTCCTGACCTCAGGTGATCCACCCACCTCGGCCTCCCAAAGGGCTGGGATTACAGGCGTGAGCCACCGCGTCTGGCCAATTCAGGTGTTTTTTAAGAGATGAGGTCTCCTTATGTTGCCCAGGCTGGACTTGAACTCCTGGGATCAAGTTATCCTCTCACCTTAGTCTCCTGAGTACCTGGTACTACAGCTGTGCCCAACCACACCTACCTTAACTGGGTTGTTTTTGAGAGTCCAGTGATAGTATATGAAAATACTATGAAAACTATAAAAATTATGTATCAAATGTAAGTCTTTACTCTCAAAACTAGGATGTAGATACCTCTGAAAGTTTCCTGATTGCTGAAAATAAAAATCTTGTTCTGTGGTATTTTTAAGATGCGGCTGATAAGCAATATCCAGTTATGTGCTGTATGCATGTGCCTGCGTGTGTATGTGCATGTGTGTGTAACAGTGACACTATAAAGAAACAGTTCCCTGAGGCAAAACCAGACTAGGTCTCCAGTGACTTCAATGTTACAATGCACATAGTTTAAATCGAAATTCCCTCTAAAGCACCTTGTGGTGGATCTGGAGAAAGCTTGTTCTTTTAGTACTAAGGTATCATTGTTTTCACTGTGGTAACAAATGCTATACTTGTTCCAGAGAACCAACATTACAGTAGAGCCCTTGTGTGTGGTCATGGAAAGAACACTGGACTGAGCATCAGAAAAACCACAGTTCTAATTTCACCTCTGCTACTGGATCTAAAATCTTGGTCGAGTCCTTTCACATCTCTGAACTTCCATTTCTTCACATGTAATGGTCTTTGTTCCTCTCCTGTATGCTCCTGTAGCATTCTGCCCTTTCATGTAGCATTCCATGTACTCTATTTGTTCACCACTTTGGTCTTCGTACCTAGCATAACATAGGTTAGTGAATACTCACTAGAGATTCGTTAGAGTCATCCTAACTGTACAAAATTTCATTATGGGCCATTTTTCTTTGACACTGATATTTGTTAGAGAGAATGCTATTTACTGTGGAAAAATAATCCCATGGATTACTTACTAATTGCAAGGGTGTTAAGATATTTTTACAATGGAGAAATCTGATGGATACCAGCTTAACAAATGATAAAAATTAGCCAATAATTGAACAAAAAATTGGGCATCGTGTGCTCCTATATGCGAAGCGTGGAGTGGATACAACATTACGTATGGAGTATTCCTTGAAAAATCTTTAACCTGAATCTAATCATGAGGAAATAATCAGACACATCCAAATTTAGGAACATGCTTCAAAGTAGTTGGCCTGGAATTGTGAAAAATATCGCAAGACACACACACACACACACACACAGCTATAGAATTTAAACAGACATGACACCTATACGCAGGGAACTTGATGTGGTGCCGGTTTACTTTTGTTTTATAGTGTTCAAAATAGTTAATGAATGTGTTCCTGGGAGAAAACTAATTAAAATGTGTAGGGAGCTTCGGAATAGCTGATTCTCATTATTTATAAAAGTTTCCTCTTGAAATTCTATTTCTGTTGAATGTTTATTATGAAATAGAAAACATTACTAAAAGGGGTCAGCCACTTCATTGCTCAAAATAAAATTACAACTTAATCCTTAAGAGGAAAATGGAATCATTTTTAAAATGTCATTTCCAGGGACTTGCTAGGTCCTTTCTATTTTTAATTGTACAGGGCTATCTCCAGTCCCTGAAGTCACTGCTCCAGCCCCAGCTACTTCTGTAGCCCTCCTTCTCCTGTTTTCAAGTTTTGTAATTATTAGAGGCAAACAATAAAAAGAAATGAACTACTAGAAAAGCTTGAAAAACTAAATATTCTTAATATTACAGTTTCTGATTTATAGCTCTTGATTTTCTTGTTGAGGTAAACACTGCTTTAAACCCTCCAGAGTTTCTGAGAGTCCCCTAAAATGAGGGACTGTTCCTCAGCCCTTCACATGCCTGACATGCCTGCCCTCGCCCACCTCTTCAGCCACATTAGTCCCTAGTATACACACGTATGCACCACATTCTAGCACACCACAGTATTCCTTGTGTCAGTCTTTCCATTAAGATGGGTTTAAGATTAAATAAGTAAAAAGGAGTTAAGTGTTCGTGTAACTGAAAATCCCAGCAGTAGAATACAGGGCATGGCTGCAGGGAAATAAACTAAGTGATTGGATTCTGTTTCTAGCTCTGGTCTCTGCTCTTTTCTCTGCTGGTTCCATTCTCCAGCTGGTTCTCTTTTGAGTCAAGATGGCACTCAGTAGCTCTGTGCTTAAATCCTCCTCTCAGTAATCCCAGCAAGAACAAGCACTTCTGTCTTCTCCCCTTGCAAGTGTTCCAGCAAGAGTTCTGGATGTGACAGACATTCAGAACCAATCGCTGTGTGGGAGGGAAGGGGAATGGGAGACTTAGATTAGTTCACAAAGTAGGAAAGAGGTTAGTCCCACCCAAACCACGTTTGCTGAGAATGGAGAAGTTGCAGGTCCTCAAGGGAGAACTCAGGAAGGGAGACTGGGCACTGGGCAGGCTGAAACACAGATGTTCACTGTATTTCTCAACACACCCAGCGATCGCATACCTCCCCACCTTGGCACCTGTTTTCCCTCTGCCTAAAATGCTCTTCCACACTTATCCTTCTGACCAATGTTTATGTAAGTAGTCTTTAAAACCTAGACCACATATTACCTCCTTTTTGTTACCTTGTCAAAAAAAATTCCTCCATCCTCTGAACCCCTTCTGTGCATTGTATCTGTTTCTATTATTACCAGACTGAGTCAAAATTCCTTTTCAAGTCATTGCCATTCTATAAGTCATATATATTCAGTGTAATGTGTGTGTGTGTGTATCTACAGACTCCACATTCTAGCGTACCACAATATTCCTTGTATCAGTCTTTCCGTTAAGATGGATTTAAGATTAAATAAATAAAAAGGAGTTATGTATTCATGTAACTGAAAATCCTAGGGGTAGAATATAGGGCATGTCTGCAGGGACATAAATTAATATATTTTTATACATATATTAATTTACATATATAGTAATTTATATATATTTAATGCCATTCAAAAAGTGGCCTGTGGCCCATGGACTGGCACCTAACTCTGAACTTATTACCCATCTTCAATGAGGTAAGTGAAGAATTGAGAGTAAATGTTTAGAAACTTTTATGGCATGTTGACAGAATACTTTGATGTCTGTTGAATCTAATGATAAACAATGCAGGCTTGTATTTTCAATGTCTTTAAAAATTTCAGCTGGATGAGGTGACTCAGGCCTGTAATCTCATCAATTTGGGAGGCTCAGGAGTTTGAGACTAGTCTGGGCAACACAGTGAGACCCCATCTCTACAAGATAAATAAAAAATTACCCAAGCATAGTGGTGCAAACCCTGTAGTCCCAGCTACTTGGGAGGCTAAGATGGGAGGATCACTTGAGCCTGGGAGGTCAAGGCTGCTGTGAGCCATGATCATGCCATGGCACTCCAGCCTGGGTGACAAAGCAAGACCCTGTCTCAAAAAAAGAAAAAACTAAAAATCACTTTACTAATATCTTTATTGGATTTTTACAGAAGTATCATTCCACACTAGTTTCCCAGATGTGTTTCTTCACTATAGATTGAGAAGCATTGCAATAGAGAACTTCAGAAAGTAAAACATGAAAGCCTCCATCCCACCTACCTGTATTCCCCAATTTTCACCAAAACGACCTTGTTACCTTCCCCAAAGGCAGCAGCATCATATCTAGCCTTCCAAATATATACATATTGCTTCCTTTTTTCTTTTTTTTTTTAATTTTGTAATGAGGTCTCACAATATTGTCCAGACTGGCCTCAAACCCGTGACCTCAAAAGATCCTTCAGCCTCAGCCTCCCAAGTAGTTGAGATTACAGGCACATACCACCATGCCTGGCCAGATATATACATATCTGTATATGATATATACATATTGTTAATGTTATACAAAAGGTATCACACTATACATGTTGTGCTGGAACTTCCCTTGGTTCACTTAATAATATATCTCAGAGATCCAAACTTTTATTTTTTTTTTAGAAACTTTTAAAGAAACATTCTCAATGCCTAGAATAGAACCTGGTACTTAGTTGTCAATTAATAAGTAAGAATTTAAAGATGAATGAATGAAGACAAACTGTTCACAGCTGGCAGATCAAAAATCCCTGGCCAAAACAACAGGCATTAACCATTGACCAACACCACATAGGGAATCTGCATTTCCAAGGACTGGAAAATACATGAATTAATCTATAATCATTTTACGTGCTAACAATTTTTTGTGGTAGATGTTATCATTTTATTGGTGAATAAACTGAGCTTAAATAATTGCCTAAATAAGCAAATTAATTTACCTCTAGTCAAGTAGCTTTTGATGGTATTTTTTTTCCCAGGGGAGGAATAAATATGCATTTCTTCACTGCAATTTTCACTGGTTGTCCACTCAGAATCAGAGTCAGGAAAACTGTAGGTAGAGAAGCTTTTATCATTTTATATTTTCCTGTCTTACAAAGCTCCCCCTGGCTTAAGGCTGGTGGCCCACATCTGATAACACTAAAAAACATAATTAATATGGCTTATCTGATTTTCCGGTGCTATTGAGATAAAGATATTACTGAAGTTTACCTTTACTTGAAGAATCCCTAAGGTCACTGTATATTTTCTAGGGCTGCTGTAACAAATTACAGGAAGCTTGATGGCTTAAAACAACAGACATTTATTTTCTTATAGTTCTGGAGGTCAGATGTCCTAAGTCAGGTTCACTGGTCTGAAATCAAGGTGTCAGCAAAGCCAGATTCCCTTGATGGGTCCTGTTTAGTTATCATGCTGACAAGTATGATTTAGTCTTGAATTGCTGACTAAAACCAAGACTAGTTGGTTCTGACATTAAATACCATAAAGAATGAATCTGTCTAAAGACTAACTTGATTAGATTATTTGCAATCAGCTAATATTTATTATCTACTATTTGCAAGTACCTCTTTGGACCTTAGTTTTCTTGTGTGTAAAAAAGAGAGACTGAACTGGATAATATTAACTTTAGCTCTAAAAGCAAATTTGTGGGTTTGTTGACTTTATAGTTGTTTATGAAATTGCCATTGGCCATACATCTCAGTCACATATGCCCAATTTCCAGACCTATCTCCAAAACTGTCCCAGAGCCTACGTGTATACCAGACACCAAAACCCTTCACCATACTGCTTTCTGTGAGTTTCCACCCACTCCCCAGCCCCCACAATATACACAATCTCTTTGGTTATGGCAATTCCAACAGGCCTCTTGTTCTGCAGCCCGTGCCTGTATGGAGCAGAAGTTATGGACTATTTAAGTAGCCCACTGTAAGAAAACAAAGAGCAAATGTGGAAACACAGCTGATCTGCTACAAAGTGCTGCAAAGAGAACAGGATAAATGGGGGCCCTGGACCCTCTATTAGGAAGAGAGGGGCTGTATTGGTAGGACAGACACGTGAGGATGGAATTAGCTCCTGAATGGAAAGGAAAAGGCAAAACCAGGTTGTCTTTGAAAGGCACTAGAAAACAAGTGGGCAAATTCAGTCCACGGGTGCTGATTATGTCCTTAACATACACACAGTGTCTACCAGGTGCTGTAGAGGATGCAAAATACATGTAAAATGGTCTTATTTTTGTCCAGACATACACCCATGATAAGATCAGTAATAACATATAATAGTAAGGAATCATGTCAAAATACATACTAGAGATCATACATGCTAGGAGAGGCTCTGAGAAAGGAGAAAATTAGTATAAATTAGATTAGGTGGGGGAAGGCTTTCAGCAAAACATAGAACATCCTAAATCTCAAAAAAGTTACTAGGATTTGATTAACAAGGAGGAATAGTAAGAATGTTGCAGGGTTGAGAAATAGAAGGAGGGAAAGTAAATGATATGTTTATCAGTGAGCAGACAGGTCCAGTTGGTCTTGGTTCAGGCAGAAACACAGTGGGGAATAAGGTGAGGTGGTAATGTGACAAAGAAACAGAAGACAAGGTAAATTTAGATTGTGGAAAGCCTCAACTGCCAAAAGATGTTTGATCTCTATCTTTTACACTTGATCTTAGTCAAAAGGCCGAGAAGTCACAATCTCTATTTTTTTCCTCCAAAGTTTTTATTCAAAAAAGTGAGGTAGGGAAATTGGTATTTCAAAAAGATTGAGAGATTTCCCAGGACAAATAAGGGATGGGAGAAAATAGAGACAAGGAGACCATTTGGGAGGCTACTATAATGGTCCAACCATGATGTAACAGCAGATGTGTAGCTGTGAGAATAGACAGAACAGGGAGATTCAAAAACAATTTCCTTCCTAGAAGGAAGGACCAACAGAACTTGGTGATTAACACAGAAAGAAGAAATAAGAACCAAAAATGAGTCTGAAGTTCAAGATATGTTTATGACCAGAGTCAAATAATTTTAGACCTGCAAGGGTCAGACTCCCTCACTTTAAAGATGAGAAAACTATGTTTGCCCAAAGTCTCAGGACTAATTCTCAACAGAGTCAGCAGCAGAATTTCCAGGCCAGGGCTATCAGGAGATGTACCAGGCAGCATATGCCTAAGTGTTCATTACAAATCATTTACAGAGTGACTCTATTTCTAATGAAGAGAACAACCAGTTCAGAGTGTGTGTAGTCATATAACAGAGAGGTCATGTTTTATAATAGTCATTTAACTACATGAACAGCTCATGCATAAAGTCAGGTGCTCCACTGTCCCTGCCATCAATAGAAATTTGATTAGCAACTTCTTAAGGTTATACCTTCTCCATAATGGCAACAAGCGTGACGATTTATCCCTTCTCTGCCTGCTTTTTACACTTGCTGGTCACCTTAACATTTGTCTTTCTGTGTATTGAGTGTAGCTCCTTCTAGCTGGGGACTTAATTTGCCTAAGGTATTAAATTCCTGTGGTCTACTGGTGATTGCTGAAGAAATTAATGGAATGATGCCAATTGTGATTTTAAGATTAAAGAACCTGAAATTTAAATAATGAAAACCATGCTCCCCAGAGAGGCTACAGAGTCTAGTAAAATGAGAACTAATTTAAACATCAGGTGTATCATTCTTCAGTAGCCTCAGGTAGGCCACTGACAATTCCACTTGTCTCTTCAGTTGTCGCTGGAAGCCTGCCTGTGTTGAAACAGTAATATGTAATGATATGTTTATTTATCATTGGATTTCCTTTTAGACATGGGTGAACTCAGGGTCTACTATTCAGACCTCTGCTGTGTGTGTACAATTACAGACTTACTATTACATTTTTTCTTAGAGTGACAAGGAATTCAATCATTTACTTTCCAGTAGTCTCATCTTACTTACCTGGATTCATTTCTAATAATGCATTTATATTAGGTTGGTGCAAAAGTAATTGCGTTTTTTGATATTAAAATGGCAAAACCGTAATTACTATTGCACCAACATATACAATTGAAACATGGGCTTGGTTGCTGGGTGCAGTGGCTGACACACTTTGGGAGGCCAAGGCAGGTGGATCATGAGGTCAAGGGTAAAGACCAGTCTGGCCAGCATGGTGAAACCCCATCTCTACTACATATACAAAAATTAGCCAGACATGGTGGTGTGTGCCTGTAGTCCCAGCTACTGGGGAGGCTGAGGCAAGAGAATTGCTTGTACCCGGGAGGCGGAGGTTGCAGTGAGCTGAGATTGTGCCACTGCACTCCAGCCTCAGCGACAGAGCAAGACTCCATCTCAAAAAAAAAAAAAAAAAAGTGGACTTGGCCAGGTGCAGTGTCTCACAACTTGTAATCCCAGCACTTTGGGACGTGGAAGCGGCAGGATCATTTGAGCCCAGGAGTTCAAGACCAGCCTGGGCAATGTAGTAAAATTCTGTCTGTACAAAAAATAAATTTTTAAAAATTAGCTGGGCTTGGTGGCGTTTGACTGTAGTCCCAGCTATTGGGGAGGCTGAGGTGGGAGAGTCACTTGAGCCTGGGAGGTCAAAGCTGTAGTGAGCTTTGATCATGTCACTGCACTCTAGGCTGGACAACAGAGTGAGGTCCTGTCTCAGTAAATAAATAAATAAAATAAAAACAAAAAAACATGAGCTTCACTCTTCCTAACTTTGAATCCTTTATAATTGTGACTAGGTCTTACCCTTTCCACTTTTGTTTTCTTTTTCTTTCCTTTTCTTTCTTTTTTTTTAAAAAAGAGGGAATGGTCTCACTTTGTTGCCCAGACTGGGCTCAAACTTCTGGGCTCAAGTGATCCTCCCACCCTGTCCTCCTAAAGTGCTGAGATTACAGGTGTGAGCCACTGCGCCCAGTGGTCTTTCCCACATCTGCATTTTAATGTCGATGTTTTGTAAATAGGTACATTTGGAAAAGCAACCTTCCTCAAAAGTAAGAGAAACAAGGTAACACAGACGAGCCCTGTGGCTCACTCCTGTAATCCCAACACTTTGGGAGGCCTAGGTGGACAGATCTCTTGAGCCCAGAAGTTCCAGAGCAACTAGGGCTGCATAGTGAGACCCCTGTCTCTACAAAACAATACAAAAATTAGTGGTGGTGCACGTCTGTAATGCTAGCTACTTGGGAGGCTGAGGTGGGAGGATCACCTGAGCCCAGAGAGGTCGAGGCAACAGTGAGCTGTGATCATGCCACTGCATTCCAGCCTGAGTGACAGAGTGAAACCCTGTCTCAAAAAAAGGTGCGTGTGTTTTGGGGTTGGGGGCGGGGCGGCGGGGGGAGGAAAAGAGAAAGAAAAGAATTTCCAAAGTATGACTTTTCTGGAATTTGACCCTGAAAGAATAGGACAGAGTTATCATTTTTTAAAATTATTTTTTCCTTCCATCCACAGATATAGACTCATTTTTTTTAAAACCTCCATCCTTACAAAACCTTGTGGAGTAGAGCCACTAGCCCCAATGCCTTCCATCCTCTGGATTATCCATGATTTTTTTTTTTTTTTTGTCACCTCCAATTAGAGTGTGTCATAGATTTTTAAAAAGTGAAACTAAAGTTTAAAATAACACGACAGTTTGATGAGTTAATGCTAAGTAAATACCTATATAAAATATTGACCCACCCCCTCCACCTTTGTTGAAGCTGGGAGGGAGGAACAGTAAAAATAATCATGTGTTTTCAATAAAATGAAAGGTTCTGTCAGAAATGAGTGGGAAATGGGCACAAAATTATGGAACTGCCCTGGATGGCTCTGCTGTCCTGGAAATGACTGCCAGATACAGGAAGCAGAGAGCAGAGGTCCACTGGGAACAGATCTCAGAAGTAGAGAGGAGCACTGCTAGAGAGCAAGGGACCCTCCTCCCACCCTCATCCCCCAGACTTCTCCCTCCTATGCCTGTGAAACTTTACTGGATTAACCATGAACATAGTGGGTAAAAATATAAAGTATATCAAGACACCACCAAGCCAGCTTATTGCAGAGGCATGGTGGAAGACTCTAAAGAGGAGAAAATCTTCCATTAAGATAAGTCTTAAAAATAAGTTAAATTGGTCCACAAAGCCTGAGTTCTGTCCTCTCACCCTCCTCCCTGGACAGCATGAGCTTCACCACTCACTCCGCCTTCTCCACCAACTACCGGTCCCTGGGCTCTGTCCAGGTGCCCAGCTACGACTCCCGGCTGGTGAGCAGCATGGCCAGCGTCTGTGCAGGCGCCGGGAGCTCTGGCTGCCAGATCTCCATGTCCTACTCCACCAGCTTCTGGGGCAGCATGAGTTCCGGGTGCCTGACCGCGGGGATGGCCGGGGTTCTGGCAGGAATGGAAGGCATCCAGACCAAGAAGACCATGCAAAACCTGACGACCACTTGGTCTCCTACCTGGACGGAGTGAGGAGCCTGGAGACCGAGAACCGGAGGCTGGAGAGCAAAATCCGGGAGCACCTGGAGAAGAAGGGACCCCAGGTCAGAGACTGGAGCCATTACTTCAAGACCATTGAGGACCTGAGGGCTCAGATCTTCACAAATACTGTGGACAATGCGTTCTGCAGATTGACAATGCCCATCTTGCTGCTGATGACTTTAGAGTCAAATATGAGACAGAGCTGGCCACGCGCCAGTCTGTGAAGAACAACATCCATGGGAACGAAATCCATGACACTAATGTCACTTGGCTGCAGCTGGAGACAGATTGAGGCTCTCAAGGAGGAGCTGCTCTTCATGAAGAACCACGAACAGGAAGTAAAAGGCCTACAAGCCCAGACTGCCAGCTCTGGGTTGACCGTGGAGGTAGATGTCCCCAAATCTCAGGACCTCACCAAGATAATGGCAGACATCCAGGCCCAATATGACGAGCTGGCTTGGAAGAACCAGTAGGAGCTGGACAAGTACTGGTCTTAACAGATTGAGGAGAGCAACACAGGGGTCACCACGCAGTCCGTCTAGGTTGGAGCTGCTATGACGCTCACGGAGCTGAGACATACAGTCCAGTCCTTGGAGATCAACCTGGACTCCATGAGAAATCTGAAGGCCAGCTTAGAGAACAGCCTGAGGGAGGTGGAGGCCCGTTATGCCCTGCAGATAGAGCAGCTCAACGGGATCCTGCTGCACCTGGAGTCAGAGCTGGCACAGGCCCAGGCAGAGGGACAGTGCCAGGCCCAGGAGTACGAGGCCCTGCTGAACATCAGGGTCAAGCTAGAGGCTGAGATCGCCACCTACCGCTGCCTGCTGGAAGATGGCAAGGAATTCAATCTTGGTGATGCCCTGCACAGCAGCAACTCCATGCAAACCATCCAAAAGACCACCATCTGCTGGATGGTGGATGGCAAAGTGGTATCTGAGACCAACGACACCAAAGTTCTGAGACATTAAGCCAGCAGAAGCAGAGTACCCTTTGGGGAGCAGGAGGCCAATAAAAAGTTCAGAGGTCAAAAAAAAAAAGTTAAATTATATTACTCTCAAGTCATTACAAATATAGGTGATGATTTCATTGAAGTCCAATGTTTTAATGAAGTATATAATCAATTAGGGTTTTTACTTTTTATTTGGAAATAAGACATGGAAGTTGCAAAAATAGGCTTCTCCTATATATTCCTCCAACTTTCCCCAATGATAATATCTCACACAACCATAGATTATCAAAACCAGAACACTGACCAGGCACAGTGGTGTGCCACTTATAGTCCCAGCTACTCAGGTGGCTGAGGTGGGAAGATCCCTTGAGTTCAGGAGTTCAAGGCCAGCCTGAGCAACACAGTGAGACCCTGGCTCTAAAAACAAATGGGAAGAAAACCAGAAAACTGGTGTCATCAATTGTGTTTAAGGAAACCGAGGCTCCTTTAAAAGTTTGTTATAAAATTATAGATATCTCATAAATATTGAGGTGGAAAGATTCCCTGGAAGCAGCCTAATCAGAAAGTGAAGACAGTGACATCCAGATAGGTTAATACTTCTGCCAGCACCATAATTTCACTCTCTTGGCTGTACATTCCAATCACTGGAAGACAGGCAAAACTGAACCACTGGCTGGGCCCACCTTAAATCAATGACATCAACATCTGCAGGCAAAGCTCAAGTATCAGTACGTTTTAAAACAACTTTGCCCGCTGAAGGTTCACTTAATCAACTGATAAGGCCGGGTGCGGTGGCTCATGCCTGTAATCCCAGCATTTTGGGAGGCCGAGGCGGGCGGATCACCTGAGGTCAGGGGTTCAAGACCAGCCTAGTCAACATGGCAAAACCCCATCTCTACAAAAATACAAAAATGAGCTGGGCATGGTGGTGTGTGCCTGTAATCCCAGCTACTGGGGAGGCTGAGGTGGGAGAATCGCTTGAACCCCAGAGGCGGAGGTTGCAGTGAGCCGAGATCGCGCCACTGCACTCCATCTTGGGCGACAGAGTGAGACTCCAACTAAAAAAAAAGAAAAAAAAATCAACTGATAATAGGCGATTAACAGGAGAAAAGGCATACATAACACCGGGGTAAAAGCAGGAGAATGATTACCCAGTAGCTTAATGGGGAACAGAAGATTTTATATCCTTTTTTCATAGGGGAAAGGGTAGATGGGAAATGTAGACATTTATTTTGAGGAGCAGCAAATGATTATTAGGAACAATGAATGGACAGAAATTAATTAGTAAATAATTTTCTTTTGAGTTATCTTGTGAAAAAGTCCCTCCAGGCATGGCTGCGTTTCTGTCTTTCTGAAATAGGATACGAGATTTCAGTGAGGGGAGGAATGCGATTGTTTCTTCTACAAAGAGGCTTCTAGAGTCAGGGAAGGAAATTTCAGAGAGTACCTCCCCGCACTTGGGGAAAGTGAGAGCAACAAGTCAAGGTTGGGGGACCTGCATTATGAGGCAGCTTCTAAAGCTTCTGTCTTTGGGGTATCGCTTTCTGAGCGTCAAGAGTAAAACGTGATGCATTCCTTTCCTTCCAACTTAGATTCTAGTAGTTTAGATCAGTATCACTGTTTTTACTTCAAGGTTCAGGAAACGCTGGAAATTGCTAGCTAATATCACAGGAAAAAAACAAAAAAAACACGAGGTTGACTTCACCTATTCTGCCTACCGGCGGTAGGTAACCATGTATGAATAGAGACTCCCAGGCATAATCAAATTACCTCGGTCAAGTCCTCGCCCTAAGACTATTTTTGGAAACTAGGGATTTTCCAGATTACTGAAAGCCGTGGCGGTGTCAAAGGCCGGGCAGGAGTTTCGCAAGCGGAGCTATGAAAGCAGCCACCCTCGCGGTCATTCCTATGCCTCCACCCTACTTCCCCACACCGGCAAAAAAACGCTCCCCGGGGAGCTTTCATTTGGTAACCGATACGGTCCACAGCCCTGTGTTCTTCAAATACTGTAAAGCAGCCCTCTCCAGATTCCTTGAGGGTCACTTTATATTAAACATTCGTCCACACACGACAACAAAGTCACCACTTCCACCCACCAAAGCGCGCTCAGGTCGGCCGCCACTTCCCTTGGTACACGCGGAACACAAGCCGCGCCGAGGCTAAAGAGGCCGGAATGCAGGGCGAAGGGGCGCAGAGATGCTAGCCAATGCTGCCACCTCTATTTTGGGTATAAGGGATCTTGTAAAGCTCCGTTATTCGTGTGGCTTAGTATCACAAACAAGGTGGTTTCGACCGGCCTTGGCTAGAGAAGGCCTCGTTAGCCTCTGAGGACCCCAAAGTCTGTCGCAGCACCCAACACTCCCCTGGCAGGCCCAGATGCTTGAGGCGGAGGCGCGGCCTGGAGGGACTAGTTGGCGCGCGGCGGCCCGGCGTGGTGACGTCAGGGCGGAAGCGCACGCGGCGTGAAGCGGCCCAGAACCCGGCGGTCACGGGAATATCCGTCGCGCCGAGAACGCTGGTTAGTCTTGTTTCGGGTTCCGGCTGCGTTGGGCTTGCGTGCGGCTCGCTAAGACTATGGCGTCCGGGCCTCATTCGACAGCTACTGCTGCCGCCGCCGCCTCATCGGCCGCCCCAAGCGCGGGCGGCTCCAGCTCCGGGACGACGACCACGACGACGACCACGACGGGAGGGATCCTGATCGGCGATCGCCTGTACTCGGAAGTTTCACTCACCATCGACCACTCTCTGATTCCGGAGGAGAGGCTCTCGCCCACCCCATCCATGCAGGACGGGCTCGACCTGCCCAGCGAGACGGACTTACGCATCCTGGGCTGCGAGCTCATCCAGGCCGCCGGCATTCTCCTCCGGCTGCCGCAGGTCAGTGTTCCGGCCCCCGGCCGGCCGGGCGCTCCTCTCCTCCCCTCCGTCCCCTACGCCGCATCCCAGTATCACCGTGCCCCGGGAGAGTGGGGACGGCTCCCTCAGGCTTTCCCGTTCGGGGCCCAGCCGGGGCCGGGGCGTGCCGGGGGCGGGGGGCTGCGGAGGCGGAGGGAGGACTTAGCAGCGGGCTGTTCGCGGCTGCGGCGGCGGCGGGAGGGGAAAGGGAAGCGATCGGCGGCACAAAATGGCGGCGGCGCCTGGAGCGGGCGCGCCTGACCCCTGCGCTTCCGTTCTCCTCTCTTGTCTGCAGGTGGCGATGGCAACGGGGCAGGTGTTGTTTCATCGTTTTTTCTACTCCAAATCTTTCGTCAAACACAGTTTCGAGGTAAGCACAGCGGAGGCGGATAAAAGGGATTTCTTCATCCGGAAATGGGCAGAGTAAGGGTAGTGTCAGCAGCCAGCTTTTCCAGAAAGGGAGTGGTTTAGTTTAGGCCTTTGTACCTAGTTCTCACTCGCCAGGAAGTGGAAACCTTTAGAATGTGGTTCAAAATCGATCCCGAGCCTAAGTGCTCTCTTAACGAGAAGTACAATTTTCAACTAAATGCAGAACTCCTGTAAGATTGAGCTTCACTCTGGAACCAAAATTAAGATGAGTGAAACAACAAAAAGTATAGTACTAGCATAGCTGGTAGGCTATGGCATAGAGATGTCCGCTCTAATTTTACTAAAGGTTGTCCCACTTGTGTTCTAAAGTTTATTCTTCAAAGTGAGTTTAATCTAACAATGGCTTTTGTGGCTCATGGGTTCTTTCAGATTGTTGCTATGGCTTGTATTAATCTTGCATCAAAAATCGAAGAAGCACCTAGAAGAATAAGAGATGTGATTAATGTATTCCACCACCTCCGCCAGTTAAGAGGAAAAAGGTAAGATTGGCATTATTGAACATAGCATCTCTTGCTACTGCTGTACCGTGCACCAGTCATCAAATCAAAACATCTTTCCTCTCAAGTGAATACGGATGCAAAAGAAAACGGACTTTAATTTAGGTGTTAAAGTTCATATAGGAACACTGGTATTTAAAATAATTTGAAAAAAGAAACATAATTAACTGGTTATCTAAAGTTTGTAGAGGCAGTTGCATTTATGGACAATCCTAACAGTGCTGTGAAGCCAGGCCTGTGGCTTAAGATTAAACAAGAAAGGGAGTACATTTGGCTCAAGTGTGAGTGTATTCTGTAAGTTATTTTTCCTCTCCCCTCTCTGGAAGACTGAAGGCTGGAAGTTTAAACACTGTAGTTTAAGTTAATATTGTGGCAAAGTTCTGTGTAGATTATGTTTTTCTACTCGAAGTCCCAGTTAATTCTTTATCAATTGAGGTTGGTTTTGTTAGAGTACTTCTCAACATTGAACTACGATAAATCGAATAATACCGGATCTGAAAGGACTGCAGGATGATAAAGTTTGAAGTTTGAAGTCAAAGGGATTAAACAGGTATTTTGTTTTGGTCAGATACAGTCTCAGTGAGTGGGTTAGAAAATTAACAAGTAAGATTGATTGGGTTGCCTTTAGATAGGGCCATTTATTTGATGTTGTAAGAAAATACAGAGACTGAAATAGTATCTCCTAGGTGTTGTGGTAACATAATTTTATGTGGACCTATGTGTTCCTGTGAGGCAGTACCAAAAAGTTTGCTGCAGGACTTCCTGCATCTACAGGTGACTTTCAGTACATGCTGCAGAATGATATATTTGGTGTAGAATAGTTTTTGCATTCACTCTTTAAGGAATTGTAGTGATGTTAGACAAATTGTACTGAGTTTGAAAGGAAGTTATTGAAAGGATTATAAGTTGTTCTGGGGGTTGGGTATGTTGGTTAGTGCTGTTAGTATCCTATATGAGTAGTCCTTATTGGCTGAATCTGTAAGTTGGCAGTAATGGAACTATTCAGACAAGCAAATATTAAAGCAACTTTAAGATGACTAGTCTATTCTGTGAGTCTACAGACAGTTCTTTTTTAAAAAAAGAGTCCTAGTCAAAAAGTCTGAAACAGTTTTCCTACATACTTTTTCTCCCCCATCTTTTCTCATTCACCTTAACTGTGTCCAGGGATAGAGTAATTTTTAAATTCTAAAATATCTTTTGGTTTGTTGATGAGTCCCTGGGAATTGGGAAGATTTCAAATTGGTCTTTGGTATGGTCTGAGGTTAAATCTGTATTTAGATACCTGGCTGATTCTTCAGGATGTTTAAAGTAATGACACTAATACAAGGCTCTATCTTTAGTCAAAGGTTTCTCTTTGCTTAAAGGAAATGGTTTCCTAGTATTCTTTGAATCATTGAGCCAACTATTATGTAATGACATGATTATCTTTCGTGGAATTTTCCTGTGAGACTAAAGACTTTTCTTCGTTGATGTCAGAATAGGTCTTAACTGTAAAAACCATGGAATTTAAAATAATATAATCTCACCTGATTGTTGTGTCTGATGTAACTTTGTTTTTTGGGTCATTATTACAGAGAAACTGATTTTGTTTCAATCTTAGAAGTCTGATTATAGCAAAATTTAAAAGGAGTTGTTAATTGCATGGAAGCCTTTTTTTAAAGCAGGATGTAAAAGTGTTTCTATGCATATTACAAGTTTACTCAAGCACGTAACTTGTATATGTTATTAACTTCAACTCTTTTTTCCCTTGCAACCGACTATACAGCGACCAGCTACATTTACCAAAGCCTGGGTGATGTGGAGTGGTACATAGAGATGAAGCTGTCGTCATGGCAACAGTGAGTGAAGTATCGAAAATCCCCAAGGAGAAGCCAGTGCTCTGAGAATAGGTCACTGGAATCGGGGACTAACAGGTTGGCCACTGGTGAACCATTTAGAAAAACTCCTGTTTCTTGTTATAAGCTTTTGTCTTTGCTGTCCAAGTTATTAGAACTATAGCTTTGTATTTATTTTTGCATAGGTTACTGTCATTAGAAAGTACTGTCAGTATTATGCATTAGTTAGGTAAAGCATATCACTTGTCTTAATGATGCTATTTGTTTTAATCTAGTTTATTCATAACTTTAAATTGTAGTGTGACTTTGACAATTACAGTGGAGATACATTATTCATGTCGCTTGTAGGTCATTGGTCTCTTCAGCCTGGCTACACATCGAGAATTAGCAGAGGAGCTTTTTAAAAAGTACCAGTGCTTAGTCCCCATCCTGGATTGTTTGGCCTATTCCTCCTTCAGTTTTTTGTGATTCGATAATTATCTTTTAAGTTCACAATAAACAGCTAAATGTAGAGGGGGGATTGCTTTTTCATTGTTGTAGTTTCCAAATATTTACTTTTGAGATGCAGCATATTAAAATTTTCAAAGACTGGTTTAACCATTTGCATTAGTAAATATGATGTATTTTCAATGTATCCATAGATAATAAAAATTGGATAGGTAAGAATTGGAAGGGTGTTAAGTGATGTCATTTAGTCTACCACCTTTCTACAGTATAATTCTGTGGCTCTACAGGTGGCCTTCAGTTTGTTTAAATACCTATAAAGGATGTTTCTACTTTTAAGTAGGCATTAAAAATTTTTGTATATTGCTTGGCAGTATGCCTCTTTGTAAACTACCAATCTGTTATAGTCTCTTGAAGACCTGGTTCCAAAATTTCTCAGTCTTTGTAACACATAAATGAAACTAACCATGTTTGGACTTTGTAATTTTTGTTGTTGTTGAGTTATATGTCAATTACATAATCATGCTAAAGGAAAATAGCTCCTCTGACAAACCATAATAAACTTCTAATGACCAAAGACCAGGATTTTCTAAAGCTGAAAATCTCGTATAAATCAGAAAAATTGGACAATAGAAACTTAAAGCAGAGATTGAGTTAGTGTGTTGATAATGAAAATTATTTTTGAGTTTTCTCTGAATAGATGAAGACTTCTTTTTTAAAGAGATTTTCAAATGTCACCTCCTCAAACTTTATTGGCAAGGAAAGTTTACCTGATTGGGGAGGAAGAAATTCTAGCAGGCCTTAATTTAATGTGCTCGTTGCAACAGAAAGTACTAATTTATACTTTGAGACTTTGTTTACTGCTGATTGATGGAGATATAGTTTTTAAATTTATGATACAAAGTAATCTCTACCAGGTAGTTGTAAATTACTGGTGCACCCTTGATTTGTGAGGTAGAACCAATTCTGAACAAAATAAAGGTGTCTGGTTTTGGGTTATATACCCACAAAGTTAACTTTGAAAATTGCAGGTAATAAATAGCAGGATTAAGCAAGAAGTTAAGTATATATTGAATTATAGTAAATAATGGGTTTGGTTTTCTTAAATCTATTTTGATGTCATTGGGATTTTGACACAAAAACAAAGAATATGGCATCATTAAGTCTGATTTGGGACTAAGCTATAATTCAAACAAATATTTAGCTTCTTTAGTGTAATTGCAAGAACAAATGAATTATATCACCATTTGAAGGCAGTTCTTAAAGCAGGTTATCTTAAGAGGTATAGATAATTTTTATTAACAAATGGAGAAAAATGAGACAACTATGTTTTCATAAAATTACATTTTACTAGGGATTTTGATGATACCGTCTTCTGTCTGGATTGCAAGGGGTTAAGAGTTAAAATGGTGTGCAGGTGTAACACTAGAGCTGTTTTCTCTCTTAATGACAGTTAAGGAGAGCCATTAGATAACGCAGCCATAAGTTAAAAAGAGTCTGAGGTTGGTTTAACTTTTTTCCAAATTTCCTATGATGATAAAACCTGATCATAGACCTTAAGATCTTTGGAATATGTTTATATGTATGCATGTATGTATGTATGTATGTATGTATATGGAGAGAGAGAGAGGTTGTTTTCATGAGAATTAAGTTTGACTTATTTTCAAAGAGCAATTTGTAGCCGCCTGTCCTGATAAAATGGATTCATCATTACGTTAATATTAGAAAGCAGCTCAATGAGGCCAGCTGGTGGCCTCATTCCTCATAGGTGTGAGGAATGGGACTGAGTGAAGGCCATTTTAAGTAACGGCTGTCTTGTATCTTGTCAGCGCCGCCAATTTTTGTTTAGTAAGGATTCCAGTTTCTGTAATAATTTTAAATGGAAGAAAGTAAGGAAAATGTATGATAACTGACTTTTTACTCTGATGTTACCATAGGGGTAATAAAGTTCATCGCAGATCGTTTTCTAACTTTCGGTGCATGTATTGAAATAGATTTTTGTTTTAAAAATATGAGATTACATTTTTCTGGATCTGGTGTGCATTGGGGTAGAGAGGATGACTGTCTTAAAAATAGATCGTGTATTCTGCCTAGAGCAAAGACTCTTAAGTCTTTTGGCTGAAAATGAACTGAGTATGGACAAAAATATTGAAGTATTCTACTTGTAAACTTACCGTATAATCAGTGTCTTGATAAAATAGTAGTTTTTGTTGGTTGGATCTAAGAATGTGTTGGACTTGGGTAAATTTCAGACATGACCAACAACAAAAAACAAAAGCCCAATTTCTTAACCTTTCCTGACTGAAACTTCTCAGGAAGAAATCAGTTTTGAATTGTAAGACATAAATAAGATTGTCTTTTATTGTAAGTTTTTAAACTATGTAATAAAACATTTGGGGATAACATCAGTTGAATGTGCTACTTTTAAAGCATTAAACCACTGACATAAGCCTTCTGTATTATAGAAACTTCTGAGTTACCAAAATTTAGTCTGGCACAGAGCCCTTGAATATGTTCTGGTTCCCTTATTATGGCCCTTCATTCTCTTCTGTGTTAATAGTAAAGCATATTGCCTAATAACTACAACCCTGACCAAATTTGGGCCTGGATCTCATGGGTCACGTGGAGTTTTAAATAGGATTTTTAATTTACTTGGGTAATTGAGCTGAATCTTCAGTTTTCAGATTACTTTTTTAAACAGGTAGGCTCTTAGAACAAATTATTAAAAACATATTACCGCATTGGAGGGGAATCTGGATTAACTACCCACTGTTCCCCCCCAACTTTTGAAAAATTTTGGCCATATAGAATGCGTGAAAAATCAGTATGATCTTATGAGGACTTTATAGTACTGTAAATCTTAGGAGCACTTTAGTTGTTTTGTTTGTTTGTTTGTTTTGCCAGTCAAATAGCAGTGGGGGATTGTATACCAACTTTAGTGACACTGATATTAATAAGTTCTGATAACCCACTACCATCGGACCAGCCTGGAGCACGTTGCTTTGGCCAGTGGAAAGTCTCTTGGAGAGACTTTGAGGTTTGTGATGACAAATCATGCTATCACTAAAGTTAAATACATACATATATACACCTAGAATATAAGCAGAATGGAGATGTTGGCAGGGATGAATTCAAGAACATTAGAGTGAATTTTTTTCATTACAGAATTGTTAGTTCCTTTAGGAACTTAGTCTCGTAGATGTATATATTTAATTAGCATAACTTGGACAGCACAAGATTAATGCTTTAACTTGTTTGCAGGAGTTTAAAAAGCTGGTTTCTGTTGCCAATAGTTGGTTGGAAGGGAAAATGGAGATGCCACAAATAAAATTTTTTGGATGTGCAAAACAGTTTTGATTTTATTTCTTACAAACTATAGGACTCCAAGCCCCCTGATCCTTGATCAGAACTACATTAACACCAAAAATCAAGTTATCAAAGCAGAGAGGAGGGTGCTAAAGGAGTTGGGATTTTGTGTTCATGTCAAGCATCCTCATAAGGTGAGTTGTAGAGTACAGAAATTGGGTTCGTAAGTATTAGGACTTTTCTAAAAATTTTATTTTATATGAATTTATGTTTCTATCTGAGCGTTAACCTTGGTTTTAAAAAGCATTCTTTTAAAGGTTCAGGCTTCATCGAAAAACATTCTTTTGGATGTTGAGGTTTATCAGTAAAATGACAGTCAAAAATGTAGGTTCAAATCTTAAATCTTAATTGTGTGCTCATAGAGAAGTTATTTTTGTTTCTGTGGTTAAAGTCCCAGTTTTTCCACCTAGAAAACAGAGATGTAAAGTTCCTCATTCCAAGGAATAAATGTGTAGCTACAAAAGTATCTGGCACACTTATCGTCATGGTAGAATGTTCTAAGTGTGTTGGCTGCTCACTGTTATCATTATTGGAAATTTGTTTCTCCCAACATCTCTTAGTTTTCATTATCAATATAAGCCGTAGAGTGAGTTACCTGGGTCAGGACTACCTGGGTTAGAAATGTACCTTGGGAAATTAGGTGAAATAATCTAGCACGGTGCCCATCACATAGTAAAGTGCCAATGAAAAATATTCTTTTAATTGCCTTTTTTCCTGTACAATTTTGAAATATACTTCTAAACATAATTTATATAAAATCTGATCATGTAACAGTTCACGTTAGAATCTTATGTACATTTAAATTGGTCTGTATTATCGATGCACAATTAGAACTTGAGTCTAACATTTTCAATTACTTTTTTCATTGAACTCTACTCTGAAAGAACTACCAGTATACTAAATTGAGTTTTTTTCCCTTGTCCTTCAGATCATTGTTATGTATTTACAAGTCTTAGAATGTGAACGTAATCAAACCCTGGTTCAAACTGCCTGGTAAGTCACTTTTTTAGATTTCTTTCCTAGCCAGGAAAACAGAAGCAGAAATAAAGTAAGTTTCGTTTTCCCTTTCCAAAATAATGAGATAAGTTTGGGGCTTTTCGTTGTTTTTTGTTTGTTTGTTTTTTTAACCAAAAGGTAAATAATGCTTATTTCTGCTTCCTGTTTTCTTGGCTTGACTAATTACTTTTAATGGAGAACTCAATTTAACTTTGTTCTTTTTTCTACTCTTTAATTAAAGGGTAGTCCATGATGGTAAGTCATAGAACTCTGCCCTCTGCACTTCAGCCCATGACCTCAGGATGGCCTGATTGGCTACCCTGCTCTCCAGCCAATCCAGTGCAAGCTCTCATCCGAGATTCACTGAAGTGGTCCATATCCATCTGGCAGCATCTTCTAGTTCTGTCGGGGTGTCAAAAGGATTTGTATATTTGCTTCTAGAAGTAACTATTTGACATGCCTATGTATTTAATGTATACTTGTAACTATCAAAATGAATAGTTCATTTTTGATAGATTTGTTGTGCAGCCATTATGAATTAAATGGTTTCTTATTAGGAGTTTGACTAAATTTTTATTTTTAGTGTGTATAGCATGAATTCTACCAAAGGAGACTACAAACTTGCAGCTTAAAATGGGCACCAGTTCCCACACTGGCTTAATTTATATAACTGCTTGGCTGTATTGCGGGTAATAATATTAGAAGCAAGAAGCACTTCATTTTTAAAAGAGATGTTACTATAATATTGCTTAAATGCTTTAGCACTTGGACTTCTTGAGATGCAGATGTGTGATTTGGAGTGCTGGCTTATTTAAAGGTCAAGCCAAGGAGTTTGTGGTTCAGCCACAACTACTGTTTCCTAAGACTATTGATGTGAAGGACTTCGTGAAGTAATTTTTATATTCTGGGCTTCCCAGCAAGATGTCCTTTTTATGACTGCCATGCTTCTTTTGGACTCAGTAAATATTTGTAATGTTAGAAAAGTCTCATTATTTTTATAAAATGCATGACATTTAAGTATGTGTTGCATAAAATGGATTATAGCAGTTCTCATGGTTTAGGATTTTTAAGAAAATAGTCCATTTAATTTCAGCTTAACCTTTTAAATGACCTGTAAAATTTCTTTGATAGTTTAGGAATGTTGTGGGGAGGGTTCATTAATAAAAGTTCAGCAATTTTTTAACTGAAATAGTTTATCTCTTTTACCTAGTCACAAAAAAGGTATGTAAACAAGGCCATTATATGTGTTTATTGCTCTTTACTTCCCTATCTAGATTTTCTAAGTATCTTAGCTTTCTTAATATAAGTTTAACTTGGTACTTGCTGAAAATGCCTTTTTACCCCTGTTAACGGTATTTTGAGCTTTTGAAAAGAACTTGGTTGACACTGCTTTTATTGTGGATAAAGGAGAGATGGTCAGTAATTAATGGCTTGAAGTATTATTGGAGTGGTTTATCATTTCTGAAACTAATCGTGTCAGAATTGACTTTGAAAAGCATTGCTTTTTACAGAAATATATTAACTTTTTAGGAGTAATTTCTAGTTTGGATTGTAATACGAAATAATTTAAAAGGGCTTGCTCATATATAGGAAAATTGCATATGGTCCTAGTATTAAATTCTTATTGCTTACTGATTTTTTTGAGTTAAGAGTTGTTATATGCTAGAATATGAGAATGTGAATATAAATAAGAGAAGAAAAAAGAATAAAGTAGATTGAGTCTCCAATTTTATGTAAGCTTCAGAAGAACTGGTTTGTTTACATGCAAGCTTATAGTTGAAATATTTTTCAGGAATTACATGAATGACAGTCTTCGAACCAATGTGTTTGTTCGATTTCAACCAGAGACTATAGCATGTGCTTGCATCTACCTTGCAGCTAGAGCACTTCAGGTAGGTGTATATTTCCCATTTTGTTGTGTAGGATAAATCACACAAATTTTCGGTGGTTCCAATACAGATTTAGCAAAAATTTAATTTAAACCATTCTGTTCTTATGATTTAGATTCCATTGCCAACTCGTCCCCATTGGTTTCTTCTTTTTGGTACTACAGAAGAGGAAATCCAGGAAATCTGCATAGAAACACTTAGGCTTTATACCAGAAAAAAGGTATTCTGTATTTACTCGTTTGTGCCAACATGCTGAGTCTAAGCTACTCTAAGGAAGAAATACTAACTTTTTTTGTCTCCTACAGCCAAACTATGAATTACTGGAAAAAGAAGTAGAAAAAAGAAAAGTAGCCTTACAAGAAGCCAAATTAAAAGCAAAGGGATTGAATCCGGATGGAACTCCAGCCCTTTCAACCCTGGGTGGATTTTCTCCAGCCTCCAAGCCATGTAAGATGTATTTAGAATT
The DNA here is from genome assembly GCF_028885655.2 of Pongo abelii. NCBI lineage: Eukaryota > Metazoa > Chordata > Mammalia > Primates > Hominidae > Pongo > Pongo abelii. The sequence goes on along the minus strand of NC_085928.1, from coordinate 166,861,580 downwards.
AAAATGACTCGGGGGCACTGAAAGTGTGTCTTTATTAGAGAGCTTTTACATTTGAAAGTTGCATAGAGGAAAATGATGTTAAGAAGCTGCTACTATGTTCTCTCATGGCAGTCAACTAACATGGAAGTGGAAGCATGGTACTTTGAGCTACATTTAGAAACAACTTTTGGCCCTCTGTTAAATCCAGTAGTTAACATGTTGTTATTATGTCTTTTAAAAGCATCACCAAGAGAAGTAAAAGCTGAAGAGAAATCACCAATCTCCATTAATGTGAAGACAGTCAAAAAAGAACCTGAGGATAGACAACAGGCTTCCAAAAGCCCTTACAATGGGTGAGTATACTTGGGCTGGAAAACTGGCTTGAGGAATCTTTTATGTGTTTACTTTTTTAACACACTAAGTTTGTAACTAATATGTCATGATTTTTTGAAGTGTAAGAAAAGACAGCAAGAGAAGTAGAAATAGCAGAAGTGCAAGTCGATCAAGGTCAAGAACACGATCACGTTCTAGATCACATACTCCAAGAAGACAGTAAGTAAATGTTTTCTTAGGGAAGCAGTCTTATTTGGAGTTTTTAAAGGTTATTGCTTTTTCTTTAAAAATTGAACATAGATTATTTTCAAAGTTAGGTTAGAATTAGGCTTTTAATATGAGGCAAATTATGAGAAATGAGTTTGGAGATGTTCCGGACATACAGTATCTTAATGGCATTCTGTTATATTTTCTCCCATGTTGTTTGGAAAAGTGTAGGAGCTACCCACAAAGTGCTTGAGGGCCATAGTATTGTTCGTATGTGAAAACTTCTTTTTTTTTTTAAATTTCAGTTAGAAAATGTGTTTCATTAACCCCTTATTAATAACCAATAATCAAATTAACCGGTCAATGAATCTTCCTTAGGCCTGTAATTAGATTGTTAGCTCCTCGTGGCTCTTCAATGTCTTTTGAACATGTGGGAGATATTTAATAAAAAGCATAGCTCTAGGACACTATACAAATTGCTAATTACTCCCCTTGGAATAGAGACATAAGAACATTTGCTTAAGATTTAATATGTTATATATAGGCTTGGGTATACAGCAGTGAGGGGTGGGGAGATTTTGAAAAGTTCTGGTTTGTCATTTATGTAGCTGGTAGTTTTGTTTTGAACCTGTTATGAGCAACCACCAGAATAATCTGTTTCCCATAGAAACTGAACCTAAACTTCAAATTTTTATTATCTAAGCTATAATAATAGGCGGAGTCGATCTGGAACATACAGCTCGAGATCAAGAAGCAGGTCCCGCAGTCACAGTGAAAGCCCTCGAAGACATCATAATCATGGTTCTCCTCACCTTAAGGCCAAGCATACCAGAGATGATTTAAAAAGTTCAAACAGACATGGTCATAAAAGGAAAAAATCTCGTTCTCGATCTCAGAGCAAGTCTCGGGATCACTCAGATGCAGCCAAGAAACACAGGCATGAAAGGGGACATCATAGGGACAGGCGTGAACGATCTCGATCCTTTGAGAGGTCCCATAAAACCAAGCACCATGGTGGCAGTCGCTCAGGACATGGCAGGCACAGGCGCTGACTTTCTCTTCCTTTGAGCCTGCATCAGTTCTTGGTTTTGCCTATCTACAGTGTGATGTATGGACTCAATCAAAACATTAAACGCAAACTGATTAGGATTTGATTTCTTGAAACCCTCTAGGTCTCTAGAACACTGAGGACAGTTTCTTTTGAAAAGAACTATGTTAATTTTTTTGCACATTAAAATGCCCTAGCAGTATCTAATTAAAAACCATGGTCAGGTTCAATTGTACTTTATTATAGTTGTGTATTGTTTATTGCTATAAGAACTGGAGCGTGAATTCTGTAAAAATGTATCTTATTTTTATACAGATAAAATTGCAGACACTGTTCTATTTAAGTGGTTATTTGTTTAAATGATGGTGAATACTTTCTTAACACTGGTTTGTCTGCATGTGTAAAGATTTTTACAAGGAAATAAAATACAAATCTTGTTTTTTCTAAACTGCTTCAAATACCTTATTTAAATAAATTATTAAAAAGGAAAATTTTAATAGTAAAATGGCTGTACTGGTTTTCTGACAAACTTATTCTTTCCTCCATTAGATGGTAGTTTGAGATTATTAAAGTGCAATTCTTAACTGCATTGTGAGCTATTGTAAGTCTTCACTATATATTTGGAAAAAGTAAATGGGAGTTGCCCAACAATGTGGCATTAAATGTTATATTGTAGCACTAAACCAAAAAATCTGATTTGCTTTTGAATGGTATCATAAGGTAATTTTGAGTCAGATTTAAGTCCTATTTCTGAAATGAGGTACCCTATTGAATGAACCAAAACTTAGTAACTATTGAGCTTTAACAGTTCTGTATAATTTAGGCATTTAATGTTATATGACTTTTACGTAGGCTAGGAGAAAAGGTGAGGCCCCTGAACTTGAGTGGTTGATAGAATACAAGCTGATCACAAAGAAGTGAAGTTTTGATGAAAAAGCCAGAATTTCTATCCAAATGAATGTTTTCAAGTTACTCACATTTAGTATTTTTTTCAACATTTTGGAAATCAGTTTACAGAGTCAAAATGTTGCATTGCTTTATAATTACACTAAGGTCTCCATTACATTTATTTTACCTACTTTAATTGTCCACTAAACTTGGCTCCAGGTGATAATGTTGCTGTTTCAAGAAATAAAATACACCCACAAAGAGGAAGATGTATTACTGCTAAGGATATGTTTAAAAATAAAGTTACAGCTTCTGAAGAGGATTCCAAAGACTTAAAATGTGTTCACCAATGGCAGGTGGTGGAGGCTGGAAAAAATAGCTTCACGAGGCAACTCCTTTGAAGGAGATAAGATTCATTAGGATATAAAAGTGTTGGGTGTGCTACTTAAATCAGTTATAGTTCTAACTATAAAGACTAACCAGAAACTAACAAGACCCAGCATAAGTTAGCCACTTCATGCTTGAAAGAGGGTAGATAGTTCATTAAGACTTCTTTCTGCCTGATTTGTAATACACATGGCTGAATTATAAATTGAAAAGCTAACTGCTTCTAAATGCTGAACAGTTTGTTTCCTTTACGAGACAGACACTGAAGAAAGGCAAAGGCAAATGTCAGCAAAGGCCCTGTTAGCAAATTAATCTTGATTTTTTTTTTTTAACTTTTTTTTTTTTTTTTTAGAGACGAGGTCTTGCTACGTTGCCCAGGTCGGTCATGAACTCCTGACCTCAAGTGATCCTCCCACCTCAGCCTCCCAAGTATTAAATTCTTAATAGTGTTGAAATTACTTACGTCCCTAATCTTTGCTTGGAAATAGGAGTGCTGTGGGTGAGGGTTGTTTGTGAAGATGGGGAGTTGTGGAGGATACACCTGCATGTGGAATGAGGTTTGTATGTTAAAGGTGTTTTTAGAGGTGGCTTTGTGGGCTAGGCAAAGATCTTTTTCAGGGTCTCGATTTTTATCTTATTGTCTGTTACTGAATCGGTTTTCTAAGTTGTCAGGATGTTAACCTCATGCCGCTCTATGGCTATTTAAAAACTTTCTCTAGAAGTAATACTCATTTTCAAACTTATTTTGAGAAACAAAGTTGTGCAATACCCATAATACCTGTTTATTAGCTCCAAAAATAATGATTAGCAAAACTTAATCTGTATCCCACCAGTTCACCACTCCACCTCCCACCCTTGCTATTGGGAAGAAAATCCCATACAAGTAAAGTTCGTTCCCAAGTGTTTCAGTCCACAAGGTTGAGGATTTTTAAAACATAACCATATAGCTTTATTGTAAGAGTTAAAAGTAATGCTATACTACCCCTGTCAGTATCCAGAGAGCCCTCATCTCTAATTTGTTTTAACTGATTTGTTCAAAGTCCAAATATGTTGCATTGGTTTTAACCACAGTCTTCTCCATATTTCTTACTTAAAGAAATTGGGTCATGTCCTGAAGAATTTTTCGTCTTCTGGGTTTGTTCATTGTAACTCTGTGCTGTCACTGAACACATTTTTCTGTCCACTGTGTGGTAAACTGGTAGATCTTAAGGCTTGATCAGATTTAGGTTTAATTTTTTTACTTGTCTGGAATTAGAAGCCTGGACACCCAGACTGTTATTTTAGAACTGAAAACTAGGTTGCTGCCTTATCCACCAGGTATTTTACCGGGTTCGCAGTTCTTATCCATTGGTGCTTGTACCTCACTGGCTTTTGTATCTCTTTTTCCCTCTGTTCTCTGTCTCATGTTTTGGTTGGTCCATTACAGCAATGAAAATGTTATTTGTCCTAATGATCCTGATACTTTTTTTCTTTAAATGATCCACAAATTAAATCCCATTTTGGTTTTTTTTTTTTTTTTTTTTTTTTTTTTGAGATGAAGTCTCGCTCTGTCTCCCAGGCTGGAGTGCAGTGGCGTGATCTTGGCTCACTGCAAGCTCCCCCTTCCAGGTTCACGCCGTTCTCCTGCCTCAGCCTCCTGAGTAGCTGGGACTACAGGCACCCGCCACCAAGCCTGGCTAATTTTTTTGTGTTTTTAGTAGAGACGGGGTTTCACCTGTGTTAGCCAGGATGTTCTCAATCTCCTCACCTTGTGATCCACCTGCTTCACCTCCCAAAGGGCTGGGATTACAGGCATGAGCCACCGCGCCCGGAAAAATCCTGATTTTTAGTACAAGTCCTTTCATGTTATGGAACATTACATTTGTCCTTTGCAGCTGGTATCTTTAGTTTAAAGACCAGTGAAATTCTTTACCATGTTCCCATTTTAAAACAAAGCGACATAAAAATGACTAATTCTTAGAACTGAAGTTCTAGGTTTTGCTTTAATAGCTTTTAAGTATTGCCACTTATAACCCCATTATTAACACCACAGTCTGCATCAAAAGCTTACTTAAAACATTTAGTTTTCATGAAAGTTTTCAAAAAATAATTTCATAACAATCATTTGTTCTAAGAGCCATTTCTTAACTCATCATGAACTGTAATAGATTATGAAGATAAGTTTTCAAAATTTACATACCAGATTTTTAAAAATGAAGTTAAAAGCATGGACATATTGAGGGTCTTATGCATGGGCATATTGAAGGGTTTGGAGAGACAGAATGTGCATGAGGTTTGATAAGGGGAACATCACTTCCCTATGTGGAAATAGGAACGGAGCAGCGTTCATTGTGTGGGCCTTGAGCCCCTCATCCCTTTCACTCTAAGGCTGGAAGCCACAGCCTGATGTTCTAACCGTTTGAACACTTCCATTTGTTCAAAGCCTGGCTTTGTAATCATTTGAACATTCCATTACATGGAAGGAACATGGACTTCCATGTCAGCTCTGCATTTTAAATCATTCCTCCACAGTGACTTGACAAGTTATTTTACCTCTCGTCTACTGGCCCTTACAACATTTTGTGTAGTATATGTGTTGGGCAAATAGGATTTATTTTTACCATTGCAATCCAAACTTCATATTGGAACGCACTCAAATATTCAGAAAAGTTTGAATTCTACCACTCTTAAACACAGTTCAAAAGACTTTAACTTTTAAGTTAACTAATACTAGTACTAATCTAATACTAATACTAATCTTAACTAATATTAATACAATATCTTCAATAATGTATGTACCTTATAGAAAATCTTCAACAGTACAAGATTTTCATAATTAAGGCACGCAAAACTGCTTGGGCTCTTTGATTCCAGGTGTCCTCTTCTCCCTTCTGCTTTTGTCATCTATGTTCAATATAATTCTAACCCAGTTCTAAGTACGGAGAAAATTCCTACCCTGCCTGCTTTTATAGCTCATCAAATTTACCTGTATCAGCTATCACTTTTCTGGTAGGTGTAGTCCGATTTCTGTCTGTCATGCCTTTGCCACAATCCTTTCTTTGAACAGTAGGTAAAATGATCTATTTAAAGTGTTAATCACATTGCTCTAATATATAAAGCCTCCAGTGGTTTCCCATATCACTCTGTAAAATGCCCCTTGCCAGCCTCTCCCATCAACCTCGCTTTTTCTGTTCCTTGTATATGCACATCTCTTCCTGAGCCTTTATTGCCATCCTCATGTGGGGATGTTTCTGTCTCAGAGATAGTCTTTATTCAGGTCCCACTCTGCAGTCCTCTCCAGAGGGGCTGCTTTCACCACCCCTTCTAAATAAGCCTCTCTAAACATCCCTATCATGTTCTGTCCCTTAGCCAGCACTAATTTTTTCATAATGCTTACCACTAACTGAAATTTACTTTATCATTTAATCTCTTCCTCATTAGAATGTAAGCTCGTAAGGGAGGGGCAGGTCTGTAGTTTATTCGTTATTGTATGTCCCTCACCTAATCCTATGAGTGTCTGGCCCATATTAGGGTATGTAATAAATATTACTTGAGGAATGAATGAATTTAACATACTACCAATTCTCTGAGTGACTCTTTTTAAAGCCTTCATCATCATTCACACTTTAATCTTGTGTTTCATATGGGCATGTCCAGTCACCCTTCCATGAACATCTGTGCCTGTTACAAAGAGAGGACTAGGTTCCTGGAGTTCATAGATGTTAACAGCATCCTAGGGGTAGCAAACTGGTGGGCCCTGAGCCAAATCCTGGCCTGCACATGTATTTTGAGTTGTACAATGTTTGTTATAAATGAACTGGCTGATAATATTTTTTAATTGGAAATATTTACATTAAAAACCTAGACCTCTAGCTGCTCTTAAAAAATAAAAATACGGCTGGGCACTGTGGCTTATGCCTGTAATCCTAACACTTTGGGAGGCTGAGGTGGGTGGATCACTTGAGGTCAGGAGTTCGAAACTAGCCTGGTCAACATGGTGAAACCTCATCGCTACTAAAAATACCAAAAAATTAGCTGGGCATGGTGGCGGGTGCCTATAATCCCAGCTACTTGGGAGGCTGAGGCAGGAGAATTGCTTGAACCCAGGAGGTGGAGGTTGCAGTAAGCCAAGATCGTGCCACTGCACTCCAGTCTGGGTGACAGAGCAAGACTGTCGAAAAAAAAAAAAAAAAGCCAGGCGTGGTGGCACATGCCTGTAATCCCAGCTACTCGGGAGGCTGAGGCAGGAGAATCACTTGAATCCAGGAGGCGGAGGTTGCATAGAGCCAAGATCGTGCCATTGCACTCCAACTTGGGCTACAGAGCGAGACTTATCTCAAAAAACAAAAAAACAAAAAACAAAAACAAAAACAACAAAAAACATGAGATCCACAATACTCCAGGCCACAGTTAACTAGCATCCAGTAGCCCTCTGGGTGAGGCTGCATGCTGCAGTGCATGACGATTCCCTCCACCCCCTGTTAATTGTGTAACACTGAAGCCAGGTGTCAGTTGGCAGGTATCAGTGTGCTGATGGTATTTTCTTGAATTCTGCCCTTTTGCTCATTGATGTTTTGCTCGTTGATGCTACTTGGCTCTTGACACCTGATATCTCACGGAATATTCCAAGACAATATGAATCACCAAATCTGTGAATGTGGCATTGTTTGATTAGGCTCCTGGGTCAGTTAAATCAGATTGTTTTCTGTGCCCCAAATCAGTAGTGAACCACCATATAGCTAAACCTTTTCAAATGAATTTCTCACTTAAGTGACTCTTACACTGCTGGAGCACTTAACAGAGCACATGACACATCATATCTTTGTACAGAGGGCACGGCACATAAATCTCACTGTGAGGCTGTTTTCCACCCTAAATTACAAAACTTAATTTCTTGCCCAAATGATTTTCTGCCCCAGATGTGTTATTTTCATGGACCTTTTCAAACCAAATTTTAGTCAACAAAAATTAATACAACATAGACCAACAATGAACAAATAAAGCCACATTTAAATTGATTAGCCAGGCTCTCAGCCCCTAGCTGACTTCTTTTACACATGCAGTTGAAATCAAGAGTCTCAGATAAACTTCCAACTTATTTGAAAACAGTCAAATTGCAAATGTCAAGCGTCTACTTGCATATAATCTGATGAGGGCTATAATGATAGGTTTCTACCTAGAGAAATAAGGGTAGGTGAAGTCTCAATGCTTAGATACACGGCACATACCTGCATGTAATTAATATTCAGTTGGAGGCAAAGACAATGTTTTAAGAAGCCAAATGACATCCAGAATAATCCTCAGTATATTTTAGAGCCAAGCAACAGTACAGTGAGTGCCAAGTTTAAAGAAGAAAGATGGACCACTGTGGCCTAGAAGGCCCTGGAAAATTTTTAGAGGACAGGGAATGTGGGCTGCACTTTGGATGGGAAGGTTTTAAAGGATAAAGAGGAAGCCTGGCATAGTGGTGCACCTGTAGACCCAACTACTTGGGAGGCTGATGCAGGAGGATCGCTTGAGCCTGGGAGTTCGAGACTGTAGTATGCTATGATTGTTCCGCTGCATTCCAACCTGGGCAACAGCAGCAAGACCCTGTTTCAGGGTAAAAGAAAAAAAAAAAAGACAAAGAGGAAGAGGCCCAAGAGATGGTGTTCAATGCTGACATCCTCTATTAGCTGTGTAATCTTACACATGTTACTTAACCACTCTAAGCTTCCATGTTCTCTTCTGTAATGAGTTAGTAATTAAGGCTAGTGTATTCAGATATTATGAAGGTTAAAGGAAGTAATGTATATAATGCACTTAACACAGTGTTAGGTGTGTAAATGTCCAATAAACGTTATCATTATTAGCATCTTCAGACACTTGAGGATGCCAGACTAAGGTGTCTTGTAGACCAGAGTGCCATTGTTTTAAAAGTGGGTGACTGTAATTCCTAGGGTTTCCTAGGGCTGCCGTCACATATTACCACAAACTTGGTAGCTTAAAACAACAAATAATTACTCCTTCACATTTCTGGAATCTAGAAGTCTGAAATCCAGATGACAGCAGGGCCATGCTTTCTCTAAGTCCACCCTTGTTTCTTTGTAGTTTCTGGTGGTTCCCAGCAATCCTTGGTGTTCTTTGGCCTGTAGCTGCATCACTCGTCTCTGCCTCCATCTTCACATGGCCATTTTCTCTGTATGTGTATGTCTTCTCTTCTAAGGATACCAGGGCCTGCCCTAACCCAGTATTTCCTCATCTTAACAAAGTACATCTGCAAAGACCCTATTTCCAAATAAGATTACATTCTGAGGTTCTAGGTGGACATGAACTTTGGGGAGACACTAGTCAACCCTTTTCAGTGACGTAAGAAAAATAATAAAGAACCTGAAGTGGACTTTTAAGGAAATTTTCATTTTGAAATAATTTCAGATTTACAAAAAAGTTGCAAAAATTGTGTGAAGAAATTTTATATATCCTTCACCCAGATTCACCAAATGTTAACATTTCACCACACTTGCTTTTTCACTCTTTGTGGTGTCTTTTCTGCTCTGCTTGAGAGTAAGTTGCAGTCATTGTTTCTTTACCTATAAGTACTTCAATATATATTACTTAAAAACAAGGACATTATCTTACATATCCACAATATAATTACCAAAGTCAGAGAATTTAGCATATTGACCAATACTGTAATCTATCGACAAACATTGCCAATATTGCAAATATTGATCTATTGATCAAATATTGCCAATTTTCCTACTAGTGCCCTATTTTCTGGTCCAGAATCCAACCTAGAATCATACATTTTCTTTACTCATAATCTTTTTAGTCTCTTTTCATGGTAATTGTTCCTCAATCTGTCTTTGCTTTCATAACCTTGACATTTTTAAAGAGTGAAAACCAAACTTGCCCAATCCACGGCCCATGGGTCGCATGCAGCCCAGGATGGCTTTGAATGTGGCCCAACACAAATTCATAAACTTTCTTAAAACATGATACCTTTTTGCGATTTTTCTTTTCTTTTCTTTTTTTCTGCTCATCAGCTATTGTTAGTGTATTTTATGTGTGGACACCCCTGTTGTAAACTGATGGTTTTGTCGAATATTTTTTAATTTGAGTTTGCCCTATTTTTTTTTTTTTTTTTTGTGATTAGATTTGGGTTTTGTGTTTTTGGCAAGAGAAATACAGCAGAAGCCAGGTTGTGTCCTCAGTGCCTCATTAGGAGGCACAGTGTTAATTTGCCCCAGTAACCAATGGTGTTAACTATGATCATTGGTTAAGGTGCTGTCTGCCAGTGTTCTCTATTAAAAAGTTACTATTTTACACTTTGTAATTAACAAGTAGCTTTTAGGGGAGATACTTCAGATCATATAAATATTGTTTCTTTTATACTTTATAATTAACAAGTATCTTTTGGGGGAGATACTTTAGCTCATATAAATATTGTTTCTTTTGTTTTTTATTTATTTTTTTGAGACAGAGTCTTGCTCCATCTCCCAGGCTGGAGTGCAGTGGCATGATCTGGGCTCACTGCAACCTCCACCTCCTGGGTTCAAGTGATTTTCCTGCCTCAGCCTCCCAAGTAGCTGGGATTACACATGCCTGCCACCACACCCAGCTATTTTTTTTTTTTTTTTGTATTTTTAGTGGAGGTGGGGTTTCGCCATGTTGGCCAGGCTGGCCTCAAACTCCTGACCTCAGGTGATCCACCCACCTTGGCCTCCCAGAGTGCTGGGATTATAGGCGTGAGCCACCGCACTCAGCCTAGATAATATCAATAGTGCTTCTTAATTAACTTCTGCCTACTAATTCTAGCATCCATTGATGATTTTTACCTGAAATAATTATTGAAAATGATTTTTAAATTTCAGCATTCGCTCTACATTTATTAGTTGGAATGCCACTGTAAGAAAGAGCTTTCTTTTCTCCTTCATTTATTCATTTGTTTATATGTTTCAGTATGGACTCATTCTATGAAGTTACAATCCATTACTGTCATTATTTTGTTACTCAAATTCTGATGTGGCCAATGGAAACTCCTTTAAGATAGTTCCTGTGTCCTTTATTATTTATTTATTTATTTAGATGGAGTCTTGCTCTGTCTTCAGGCTGCAGTGGTGCCATCTTGGCTCACTGCAACCTCCCCCTCCTGGGTTCAAGTGATTCTCCTGCCTCGGCCTCCCAAGCAGCTGGGACTACAGGTGTGCACCACCACGCCCAGCTAATTTTTGTATTTTTAGTAGAGACGGGGTTTCACCATGTTGGCCAGGATGGTCTCAATCTCTTGACCTCGTGATTTGCCCGCCTCAGCCTCCCAAAGTGCTGGGATTACAGGCATGAGACACCACACTTGGCCTCCTGTGACCTTTAAGATGAATATTTTAAAGACTTTTTCCCACATGTGTACCTTTCCGGAAGGTCACACCATTTGTGCTTTCTCTAGACCTGTATAACCAGAAGCTCTTGAGAACATGAGTTCTTGAGAACATCAGCACTGGCGCCAGAGGGGATGAAGTAACTTTCAAAGATCAAGATAACTACCTTGCCAATGTATATGGCTTCTCATGGCTGCAATTTCCAGAACAACTTTCCTTTTGGTCCAGGACAATCTTCCCCATTGCTATGGTTTGGATATGGTTTGTTTGGCCCTGCCAAGTCTCATGTTAACATTTGATACCCAACATGTTGGTGGCAGGGCCTGGTGGAAGGTGTTTGGGCCATGGGGTGGATCCCTCATGGCTTGGTGCCACGCTCAAGGTAGTAAGTGAGTTCTCGCTCTATTAGTTCCTGTGAGAGCTGCTTGTTAAACAGAGACTGCCACCTCCCCCTCTCTTTTTGTTTTCACTCTTACCATGTGAGCTCTGTACACACTGACTCCCCTTTGCCTTCTGCCATTAGTGGAAGATTCCTGAGGCCCTCATCAGAAGCAGATGATGGGTACCATGCTTCTTGTACAGCCTGAAGAACCGTGAGCCAAATAAACCTCTTTTTCTTTATAAATTTCCTAGCTTTGGGGCCGGGCGTGGTGGCTCACACCTGTAATCCCAGCATTGTGGGAGGCCGAGGCGGGCGGATCACGAGGTCAGGAGATCCTGGCTAACACGGGGAAACCCCATCTCTACTAAAAATACAAAAAAATTAGTTGGGCGTGGTGGTGGGGGCCTGTAGTCCCAGCTAGTCGAGAGGCTGAGGCAGGAGACTGGTGTGAACCCAGGAGGCGGAGCTTGCAGTGACCTGAGATCACGCCACTGCACTCCAGCCTGGGTGACAGAGCAAGACTCTGTCTCAAAAATAAAATAAAATAAATAAAATAAATAAAATAAAATAAAATATATAAAATAAAATAAAATAAAATAAATAAAATAAAATATAAAATTAAAATAAAATAAAATAAAGTAAAATAAAATAAAATATAAAATAAAATACAATAAATAAAATAAAATAAAATAAAAATTACCCAGCTTCAGGTATTCCTTTATAGTTACACAAACGGACAAAGACACCCATGCACGATCAGTTTCCATAGTCCTACACTCTGGTTCCTTGAACGCCTTTCAGTTTGCATAGTCAGTAATAAGAACCTAGGCCACTAGAGGTCACTCTTTGGCTGTATGTGATACAAGATCTTGCTCTAAGTTTCACTTCAGCTGACTGGCTAGCCTTATTCTGAACACAATAAAGACTTGTCTGTTTACAAAGAAACACTAATGTCTTTAGCTACATGCATTTAAGCCTCATTTAGGCCTTTAATCCAGACTTGAACCTTTGGTAATAACTCTAAAGGTACACATACCTTTGCTAGATTTTGCTGGCCGAAGAATAGATAGCAACCCTTATTTATATAAGCACTATGTGCCAGATGCCATTCTGCTTCACATATATTAACTCATTTGACCTCTTTCAAAAACGCTGTGGTGGGAGAGGAACCCATGAGGTGGTGATTTCACCCAACTAGTAAGTGGTTGAGCCAGGATTTAATTTGTTGCAGAGTCTGTATACTTAACCACTCTACCAAGCCCGGGCTCACTGGTCTCATTAAAAGCATCCACATAATGAGGCTTGAATTCATCAGAAGTCTTTTAGAGCTCGGCAGTAGATGCTGCTTGCCAGGTGTGTGCTACTGGGAAATTGTCCAGCAGAGTCATGCACATACCCACACCTACACCCAGCCTGTTCCTTGTGGTTGCAAGCTGTCCAGGTCCAGAGATCAACTCCAGTAACCCTGTGGCTCCACCTGCCACCCCATTCAGTTTGGTGCTGAGAGAACCTGAGGGTGTCAGCTTTTCCTTGCTTGGCTATTGCTTCCTAGAAGCAGTGTCAGCTTGCTTTGGAAGCTGCTTCAAATTAAGCCCCAAGGTAGCTGATAAAGTTTGAGGTCTTTCCTCCTTGGCCGAGGTGATGAAAGAGGCATGGGTTCTGGAGTTCAACTGGCTTGCATTAGAAGTCTAGTCCTCCTACTCAGTGGCCATGTGGCCTTGGACAGAATTGCTTAACCTCTCTGAGCCTGAGTTTCTTCATCTGTGGGTTGACAATGATAAACATTTCCCTTGTGTGATTGTTGTGAGATTCAGTAATGTATGTAAAGAGACATTAGCACAGAGTAGGAGGTACTTGATACATCTTGCTATTATCTCTTCCTTAAAGGCACAGCCCAATTCCTAGCAAGCAGAAAGGCTGACCCTGGTATCTTGTCCTAGGTGGATCTGTCCTTTTTCCTAAACATTATTACCCCTTATGGCCTGTGTTATACCTTGAGCAATTAAAACACATCCCTTTATGCTGGCAAGTGTCATTTATCGTGTTTGGCCTGATTCTCCAACTAGACTCCAATCAGAGCCAGAACTGTTTGTTATACTTCATTGTATCCTTAGTCTTAACCAGGGACCCAAAACGGTAGGTGCTCTCAATGACTGTCAATGACAATTATTAACTGAAGTCAGTTAACAAGTATTTATGGAGTATTTACTATGTGTCAGGCAGTGGGCCAGATTCCAAGAATACTGAGGTAAAAGAAACCCAGCCCCTCACTCAGGGAGCTCCTGCTGTGGCTAAAAGCCTTGCCAAGACATGAAAAGTTAATGTACTTTTCTGAGCATCTAATTCCCAGGGAATGACTTTGTTGAAGTAATCTGGCTCACTGTGTCTCAAACAGAAGGCAAAAGCCAAGTATGCAACCAGAAAGCTTTTTACACTGGGGAGTACGTAGCATAGCATTTCGTACCCAAGGACGCTGGGGCCATTCAGGACCCCACAGGCTGTTCTTACCTCCTACTCCTGAAGACCAGCCCAACAGCTCTCATTCCTATCAAGATAACAGCCTGCAAGTGTGGGGGACAGCTTGCTGCTCTCCTCACCATGAGAGGTCAGTGCAAGACCTTGGACAAACCCGGTCAGTGATGGATTCCCCATGTGAGTCATTTTAGCAATACATTATCGGAATGATTTGTTCTGGGATGGAGTGGATGAAAGGGAGAGAATGGGTTGGAAAAAATGAAACCATCTTTTGAATTCATGAGTGCCACAAGTCATGAGTTCAACCAATGTTTGACTGACAAGTATTTTTAGCACAAAGAAATAAGGTAATTTGAGGGTTTCAGAAAACAAGTGCTGTCTGGAAACCCAAATAATAATTGAAGAAATACTACGCAATAGCAAAAAGCTTTACTCTCTCATTTGCAAAAGCAAAATGACATTTTTTCCCCCAGAAAAAAGGAAGGCTTTCAGAAGTTAAAAGAAATGCAGTTTACTGACTAAATGCCCCTCTGCAACAGAATAAAGAACCTTCCCTCTTATCTGGGTTCGGAACTGGCAAGCAACCTCCATGTGGGCACTTCATAAATATTCATTGATGATGAAAATGTCGACAGTGCAAAGGAACCATTTTGTCATTTCAAGAACCCTTTTGAAATGCCAGTGATTGAAGTGGGATCTTGACTATCCTTTGCAAATCTCGAACAAGAAAGGCCCAGTTCAGCTGGTCACATGGAATGAAACAGAACAAGGACACCGGATTAATCTCTCCTGGAGTCTTGGGTTGTGACTGTACTTACAAAGAGCAGAGCAAACTGAAGCAGTGGGTAGGATTTTTAAATAACCACTCCCTAGACATACAAGCAACTGACATTCAGCAACTCCACTTTGTGGGCAAAAACCACCTTGTTTCACTTTGCATTGGATATGAAAGCTGTGCATATAAACAGAAATAGTTAAAGCATGAGCAGGGTGTGGCAGTCCGTGTTTGTCACCCTAGACCACCCCTATCATGCTGCATCAGTTGAGCTGAGGGACATTCAGAGAGAACATGGTGAAACCAATGCACTGCTTTGTTGCCCGGTCAAGGTCTGCTTGTTTTGGCCCGGGTACATCTGGCCTTGGCCCATGGAATCTTGATAAACAGAAACGAATGCACCTCAGTAATCATTGCCTGTACAGGCTGTGTTGGTGAAGCCAGATTATGGCTGAATTGGGCCAGTATGGCTTGGAGACCTTCCATCAGAGGCCTGGGCTATATCTGGCCCTACAGAGACCGCTTTCTGGATTCTAAGAGACACTTTCCATTTGCCAGTGGTTGACGCAGGCCAGGGTAGGGGTGGGACAGCCACTACTTGATTGTGGCTCTGGGCTATCTTAGGCCTGGAACAGAACAGCCCTATTTCCCCACACTAGGCCCCTACATCCCACCCTCCACCCCCACACCACTGCCACCACCAAGGAGTAGCCTCAAACCTTTCTCTGCACTAGAGGGGGCTGTCAGGGTAATGCTTCTGTCACCTCTGTGCTGTTTCTCGTGACACACAAACACACACACACACACACACACACACACACACACGCCATGAACCACTCTGCTGAGTTTGGCGCTGGTCTTCACCTGGGACTCCAGGCCTTTGGGTGAGCTCTGAGGTTTACACCATGTTATAAGGAGCAGGAAGGCACCAAAGCCCGTATCAGGGACTGAAAGCCCCCAGGCAGCATAGTGGCACCAGGAAAACCACCGCACTTAGCCACAGCCCTCCGACAGCCTCCTATCAACACCTCTTATTCTCATGCTCCCCTCACCTCCTGCCACTCACCTTATCAAAGTTTGCCCTTTCGTCCATTCTTCAGACATTGACTGAGCACTTACATGTGCAAGGCAGACCTTTGCTGAGAGAGGTGAGCTGGAGCTGTCTCCTCACAAATGAAAAAGGCCAGGGAAAGAAGGGAGCATTAATTGAGTCCTTGCTTTGTGCCAGAAGCTTTAGATTCATGTCTCACTTAATCCTGCCTTCATACCTAAGAGGAAGGCCTCATTATTCTCCTGAGTACCAGAATGGTGTGGAGGTGACACGCAGGGACATTGCTGCCTGACTGCCTCACCTCAAAGTCCAGCTGTGTGACCCTGAGCAGAGGATTGGACCTATGTGTCCACTGCACCAGCAAAATGGGAATTGGGCTGTTGTGAGCATTAAAGAAGTTAACTTATGTATAAAAAGCATTTAGAATAGCTAGAGGGAAATGTTAACCATTCTTATTATAGTATTAGCTGTTATATGTCAGAGATGAGAAGACAGAGGCTTATTGCTCATGTGTAAAGATTGGATTCCACCGTGCTCCACAGCAAGTGCTCCCCCGAACTCCATGCTGCTTCTCTCACATTGTAAACTTTCCAGGGATGTTTACATTTAGCTTATGGCCAGGGCCTTAAAAGAGTTTTAAATCAGTGTGTAAGAGAGAATTTGGGAGACCACCCGAGTCTTCTTTGGCCCCCTGAAATTGTGTCCTCTGAGCAGAGGGTTGCCAGTGACCAGCAGTGGGCCCCGACTGTTCTGGAGAGGGCTGGTGGCATAGGGCAGTGGCCCTGGCATCTGCCCCCTCCACTTCTCAGAACTAGGATGAGGTCCCATGATTCTGACCCTAACTTCCTCTCCACCTTTCCCTGTCCCCATCCCCATCTTAGAATCTGGGTAGTTTTTCCTGAAAATATGGCAGAGTCAGAATTTAAATCCAAGCCTGCCTGGCTCCAAAGCCCACGTTCTCTCTGTTCTTGGTCAGTTGCCCCACAGCTGCTCAGACATCTGTGGCAGACAGACGAATGAGGCCACAGGGACTGACACAATCATGACTTGGCCTTTGTGTGTGGTGGAAGAAGGGGGCAGGAAACTGGCACAATGGCCAATTCTGGGTGCAGGCATATCCATGTGTAACCAAGTTACCTGATCACTCAATGTATAAATGCAATAAATGGAAAGATCATATGCACTCATCTAAAGTGATGCGAGGGACTCCCACCCCAAAGCAGAAAAGTGGCCAGAGGTGTCCTTGGTCAGGCAAACCATAGTTTCAAGGGTGTAACATTTTCTGGAGCTCACATCATGCCCTGAATCTCCTAATTAGCTTTGTGATCTTGGGCAAGTCTGTTAACCTCTCTGAACCTCAATTTACTAATATGCAAAACAGGGCAAATAATCCTTACCTCAGAGGGTTTTCCTGATGTTTATGAGATGATGTATAAAAAATGCCAGAGACTGGTACACAAGAGATGTTTATGAACTATGAGCTTTCCTAGACAGTGTAAGAACCCAAGTATGATCTCACTTAGTGTACCCCAGACATGGAAGATCTGGAAGAAGGCTTTCTGCACTCTGGCTCAGGTCCTCATTGGTAAGAAAGTGAGCCTGTGTGTCACTTCATTGCACTGTGAGTGTTGGAAACCCTTCTGTGGATGCCTGGTACTGCAACCAGCAGCATTTTAGAGGGGCTGTCCAACTGTCTTCTGGGGTGCTCTAGGCTTCTGTGCCTGTCCACCTGCGCCTTCCTCCACTGTCAGACCCTCACAAGCTCTTCAGTGTTGTGCTCATTGGTTTCATCAAAGCAGGACAATACTTGGCACTAAGTTGACAAAATTCTGACTTCTGCAGTGGGTCTCTAGATGTCCATGACCCTGCCTTCTCAGGAAGAGAGGGAGGACATGCGGCTGGAAGGACACAGAGGGCAAGACTGCATCCCAGTTACAACACCAGGAAGCCACGTCTGAAAGGAAACTCCTCAGAAACCTGGGCATAGGCTATCAGGAAAGCAAAGAAGACATCTGGAGAGGTGAATATTCTGAAGAAATCTCTGCCAGAGGAGAAGGGAAAAGGAAAGCACTTATCCAGGTCAAAGGCATGAGTTTCCAGGAGATTATTCATCATGACTACAGGATGACTGTTGACTAGATTTATTCCACAGGTATGGAAGGAAAAGTCTTGGTACATTTTTTGCAGCATTTCCTCCTCTCCATATAGACTGTTCTCATTCTGCAGGGCTGGGGTTCACCCAGTATTCAACTCCAAGCCCTTGACATAGTAAAAGAAGTGAGGGGAGCCAGGCATGGTGGCTCACATCTGTAATCCCAGCACTTTGGGAGGGCAAAGCAGGCAGATTCATTGAGCTCAGGAGTTCGACCCCAACCTGGGCAACATGGTGAAACCCTGTCTCTACTAAAAATACAAAAATTAGCTGGGTATGGTGGTGCATGCCTCTGGTCCCAGCTACTCTGGAGGCTGAGGTGGTAGGATTGCTTGAGCTCAGATGTGTGAGGCTGCAGTGAGCTGTGATCACACCACTGCACTCCAGCCTGGGTGACAGAGTGAGACACCCTGTCCCCCCAACACCCCCCCCCCAAAAAAAAAAAGAAAAGAAAAAGGTGAGGGGTTTGAAATCAGAATCCCTGGGTTCAGGCTGTTGCTCCATCTGACCAGCATATGATCTCTCAGACCCCAAGTTCCTCTTCTGAAAACGAGGCTAGTTCTGCTTCAGAGCTGTGGTGAGTGGAAGGTGAGATTGTGTCTGAGGAAGGAGATTGTAACGAGGAAACACGGCAGTTATTGGTCACTTATTTTTCAATATGCAGGAGCTCTAATTTGGCTCCAGACAACCGGTTCTATCTCAGTAAAGAAAAAGATAGCTATTAAAGTGTTTCGTAATCTTGAGGGACCTGAAAAGATTTTAAAGAGCTGAGGAAGAGCAGCCAAGTGCTTTCTCACCTGTTCCTCATCCTGGCCCCGTCATCCTGGGGACATATAGGCCCTTTTAGGGGAGCCTCGGCAAGTGGCCACCATCTGGCCTCGGGCAGGCCTCCCTGGCGCCGCCAGCAGCTGGGTGGTAGCGGGGAAGGGCGCCCTCAGCCCCACGCTCACCTTGGGTCTGGGCCCACATTAAGCACTTCTTTTCTTCATGCGCCATTTACTCCATCAAAAAGTATTAAAAATAATATTTTATGGCTTTATTGATGAAAAGTAAAGGTATTCCAGTCTGGGTTAATTACTATATATTCATTATTATTAATTACTTTCATTATGTATTTTTCCTTACGATTTTAATAGCAATGTAATTTCACAGCAATGAATGATGAGTCGCATTTTGGCCACAAGGGGGTAGCATGAGGTCACTAGATGCTCACGGGAAATTGGGTGGGGGGCGCCTGGTAAACAGTGGGAAGGACAGCAACAGCCACCACCTTTGACTCACAAAGGGCTCCTGCTTCTCACGGCGTTTCCTCAGAGAGTGTCGTGTTTGCTCCTCACCACATGAGACCCAGAAAGCCAGCGGGTAGGGCAGGAGTTATTGCCCCACTCAAGGGCCAGGAAAGGGAGGCTCCCCCTGGGAGGGTCAGTGTCATGCGGGGTCACACGGTGGCAGAGGCAGGCGAACTCCTGGCTCCTGCTGTAGTGCTCCTCCCTCGGAGCCCCAGACAACCCGGATACTCTAAGCAGATGGGACAGGGACCAAGAAGCAAAACCTCTCCTCATACTGTTGCCCAGCTCAGCCCTGCCATGAGCACCCCAAATCATCGCTGGAGAGCCCGCAGACCCCAAAGCACTGCTCAACTTTCCACCTCTGGGCAGAAGAGACCCTACATTCCACGCCTGGGCCCTACCCCAGCCTCCCTCGGGGCCAAGCACGCCTTTGTTCGCTCTTTTCCTGGCCACACGCAGCACGAGCCTCTAGGTGGGAGAGACGAGACACTTGTTCCCCTCCCTTGGAAGCTGAGCAATCACATCAAAGGCATACAAAAGGCAATTCACTGTGCAAAGGGAACAGAAAGAAACAAGTGCTATATGGGCTCTGAGCGTTCAGGAAGGAGGTACAGCAAAGAAGGAAAGGCCAGAAACAAAACCAAACAAAACACAAGGTATAAAATGATCCGACCTTGGGGAGGCGGTTTTCTACCTCCTGTGAGGAACACCCAGCGTGTTGCCTGGCAGACTGTACTGGGCACATCAAGAACAATAGGCCTTTCTCTCCAGCAGCTGAGCACATGCCAGGAGAAAAGGAGCCCCTTCTTAGGAAGGCTAAGTCCGGCGCAGGGGCAGGGCCAGTGTAGGAAGCTAGTTTATAACACAGATATTTGCATTGAGCCTCCTTCTGAAAAGGTGGGGGGGGGGGCTGTGCATAAACCCATGTGAAAATAAAAAGAAGACTTTTCTTACTGGATGAGAAAAAAAAGATTGTTCAGTTTTTTAGGCGAAACATAAGATGCCAACTGACCCTGAAATAGATGTGTCAAAAGGCAACCTGGGGCGGTTTGTTCTTTTACAGGGAGCACCTTTGTGGCCCAGAAGGTGCCAGAAACATCCTGGGGATAAGCAGTCCTTAGCAAAGAGGGGCCAGGCCTGAGGTGGGGGAGGTGGCCTTACACGGAGGCTCTGGAGAAGTGAAACAGGTAGGTGGGGGCCTCTGGGTGCTTCGGGTGCTGCAGGCACAGAGGTGACATCCACCCACTAAGCAGGGTAACTGGATAGGCAGGAATCCCTCCCCACTCACACACAGAGTGACCCGAGTGCTGGTCTGGTTAGGCAGGCCCGACTGGAGGAGGAAAGACAGGCCTGCCACACAGATGAGGAGTAGAGTCGCAGTTCCGTTTCTGGCTCTCCTCCGTCCCACCCCTGACCCCTCCACGGGATTGGTAAGTGGAGGTGACAGTCTAGTCTAGATTGGGAAGAGAGAGACTGAGAAACCAGACCGAGAAAGGGAAGGGCGCCCTTGGCAGAATGCCTGGCATTCCTGAGGCTGTGGATTCTGTACCTTCCCGGGAGGAGGAGAGGCATGGCAGTCACAAGCCACGGCTATCCCCGGCAGAACCAGCCTGGCTGTGTTCAGGAACTCTGATAGAGGATGACTGACTTCAGAATTGAAGAGGGCTTTTAGGATGATCTGATCCTCTCCTGTTGGTACTAGAAGGGACTCTGGGGAAAACACAGTCAAACCCCGATGAGTCCCAAAGAGATGATGTGACTTGGTGAATGCTCCATTTCTGTCTGGTCAGAGGACAGAAGCAGGAAGCCCTGGTTTCCTGATTTATGGCTCAGAGCTCTTGCTGGTAGATGGCACTACCTCAAAAATGGAAGGTAAAGGTAGCCTGGAGGAGTCCTGAGAGCTGGACACATGGCGTTGAGGGGCAAAGTGAACCTTAATTTTAAGGTCAGACCAGAGACGGAGCTCAGCCATCCAAACAATGTGATTTATCAGAGTAGCTGGGGGAAAAAAAAAAAAAACCACAACCAGCCCAAGAAGTCACATGATAGGGAGGTTGGTGGGCAGGGCTTATGACATGATGTCTCAGGTTCCTTTCATCTCCAGTGTTCTGAGATCTGCTCTTCTGAGAGTCTGAGGCTCCAGGGAGATCACAGGGAGTCGATGCTGACTTAAGAAGAGGGCTGTGAGGGCCTGGCCATGACTCATTCCACTGGGGCTTCCCTGGACCACTCTGTTAGCTCTGAGTCAGCAGCCACTTCTATGATCCTGGGGGGCACAATTGCCCAAGGTCTTCAGTGGTGAGTCAGTAGAAAGGGACAGGATAACTTATTGCCCTGGTGGAGAGGCCTCTCACCCCAAGCCTCCCACCAGTGCCTTCCTCATCCCTCTTTGTCCCCTGGAGAAAGCAAAGGGCTGCTTGCCTCACCCAGAGGCTTCCACAGTTCAGCTGTCAGAGCCCCCCTCTTGGCCCGGGGGTGGTGGAGGCCTGGCAGTGTGCATTAGAAGATCAGCTGGGGTTCTTGAGATAGCCAGATTTCTTCAAATGCTTATTTTGCCAAAAGATAAAAGGAGCAAAGGGCTTAGATTTGGAAGGGACTTTAGGGACAGCTAAGGCTATAATTTCACAGATGAAGAAACTGAAGTACTGGCAGATTGTGTACTTTCCCCAAGATTACACAGAGCCTCTTTCCTCTCTGTCACCATTATTCCTGGCTGGCCCGCAGGCAAGGGGGAGGGTGTTCTCTGAGACGTGAATCACAGGCCCAGCTCATGCACCTGGGCCTCTTCTGTAGTAGGCAGAGGACTGGTCCCCCAAAGACATCCATTCCCCAATCTCTGAAACTTGTGAGTATACAGTGTTACTCTATATAGCAAAAAGGACTTTGCAAATGTGATTAAGTATCTTGAGATGAAAAGATTATTCTGGATTATCTGGATTACTGGGGGAGTCCAGTGTCATCACAAGGGTCCTTCTACGTGAAAGGAGGAGGCAGCGGAGCCAGGGTCAGAGAGGAATTTGAAGATGCTACCCTGCTGCTGGCGGGGAAGGGGCCATGAGCTGAGAAATGCAGGTGGCCTTTGGAAGCTGGAAAGTAAGGAAACAGATTCTGCCCTAGAGCCTCCAGAAGGAATGCAGCCCTGCCTACACCTTGATGTTAGCCCGGTGAAACCCATCCTGACCTGCCAAGCTTTGTTGTGTGATTTGTTATAGCACCAATGGGAACCCATACATGTCCCTGCACCTCCCCATCCCATTGCTCTCTAGTTTGTGGTTTTAAAGAATATGCTTGAAAACTAAGTCATCCCCCTCCCCCTGATTTTTACTTAATGAGATATAAGAATAAATAATTTGAAAAACCACAGGAAAGACACTAAGTCCCTTTCATTCAATAATGAAACCTGTAGAAGATCGATCAAGTTGGACCTGGTTGGATACAAAAAGTAACCAACTTAATTCTCTTTCATTGCCATCTTTTTAAGCTCACTCTGTTGAATTATTCTTCCACTTTCCTGGATGAAATGCCAGGCATATTCCGAAGCTTTTCTGGTCGCTTTCAGGTTTTACTAAACATCTAATTTTTGGTCTGGAAAGTTCAGTCCAGTCTCCCATCAAAGCTTCAATGTTTCATCCAATATAAAGCTTTTTTTCTGCCCTAATTTGGGCCTGATAAGGCCCCAAGGCCTACAGAAATGAAGAGCGAGTGCTGGGGAGCAAGGTGGTCAGTTTCCTAACTAGTTTCCCTCCTTATTCTTCCACTGCTCTGCCACTCACTCTGCTGCCTCTGGCTCCTTCGAGGGTGGGAGAGGGTAAATGGGAGGGAGGAGAGGTAAGGGGCAGCTAAGACTTCATTGACTCAGTGTGTGGCTCTTCACTCAGCGAGCCTTTCGGAGACATCCAACCACAAAGTTCTCTGGCAAGGCAACCTAATCACTGGCGGTCCCCTAACAACTCTCCCCTCAGTTCCTACATCAATAGTACCCCTGCAAGAACCCAGTTTTCTGTTGGTGCCATCTCACTCCTGCAGCTAGTCTCCTTGGGTGGGGTCTCCTTTGAGATGACACCCCAAAGCTAAGCTCCTCTCTCTGCTGTGCTGAGCTCTAGGGGTGCTCACCACACTCAATCAGCCCCGCTCTTCACTCCTCCATCCCAGGTAGCTCCAGCCATCATTCACCTTAGATTTTTTTCAGGTTAACTTCAGTGTGATGAACTGCCCTAAGACATTTTGGCCAGCCACGACCATTGGATTTTTTTGTGGTAGATAATAGTAGCCGCTACTATGTAGAGGGAAGATGAGGGTTGGTTATTCCTCCATAATTCTGCTATTGGGTTATCATGAAAGATCCTTTCCTTTGCATGAACGGTTAATTGAGGGCGAATATGACGATATTGTAGAGGCAAGATTCAAATAAACTGGATGGTTAACATCAGACAGCCAGATTCCTTTGAACCAGTTGCTGGTTATAGGATCACTTAAGGATCAAGCCTTAGGTGGCTTTAAGGGCTTACGCTGCAGTCTCCCCTAAATCTATACCCAATTCATGCAAGTGTGAGGAGAGTCTTTCAAATATTTTGAATACTGCTAATTTCACAACATGAAATCCATTTTAAGTATTCATTATGCTAATTAGCAAAGCCTCTGGTGTTGCTCAAAGGTAAAGATAATCTTATATATCCTTATGGTAGCTGCCTCTGGAGTGTGGGTAAGAGTACAGCTTAGCAAACACACACAGTATCACCCTGCCTATGTCGAAGCATATCAGATTACATCACCGGTATCATAAAACTCAGCCTCCAGTCTTTGTTTTCCTAAACTCTTGGGACACAGGGAGTTTAGGACAGAGAGTTCTTAGTCCTCCTAAAAACCTTCTGCCCACATTCTTTTTTTTTCCAACTTTTATTTTAGAATCAGGGGTACATGTGCAGATTTTTTTTTTCTTTTTTTGAGACAAGAGTCTCACTCTGTCGCCCAGGTTGGAGTACAGTGGCGCGATCTCCGCTCACTGCAACCTCCACCTCCTGGGTTCAAGTGATTCTCCTGCCTCAGCCTCCTGAGTAGCTGGGATTATAGTCACGCGCCACCATGCCCGGGTAATTTTTGTATTTTTAGTAGAGACAGGGTTTCACCACGTTGGTCAGCCTGCTCTCGAACTCCTGAGCTCATGATCCCCGTGCCTCAGCCTCCCAAAGTGCTGGGATTGCAGGCGTGAGCCACCGCGCCCGGCCTTGTTACAAAGGTATATTGTATGATACACTCCTGAGGTTTGAAGTAGGGATGGATCTGTCACCCAGGCAATGAACATAGTACCCAATAGGTTGTTTTTCAGCCCTTGCTCTCCTCACTTTCTGTCCCAGTCCTGTGATGGCTTAAGGCTGAACCATTTCTAGGGCTCTGAAAAATCCAGCCAGGAAGCAAGCTGTCAGTCTCTCCTCCTGGGAGACATCCTGCCTTCTCTGAGTGGCTCTCTTCACTTGAAGTGGATGATTCATGTTCTCAGCATACTGACAACTCTCTTGAAATAAATTCCCCCTCTCTAGTCCTCCTCATTCACCTCTTCCCCTCTGCTGCCCACCTTGAGGTAGGTGATGGGCTCAGGGTCACTGCTTAGCAAGGTCGGTGTTGATGATCTAGCACCCCTGCATAAAATGTGTAGTGGGCACATAACATCCCTTGTTTTTGGTTTTGAGGAATCAACTGAAACTCTGCAGCAATAGGAAAAGCCCCCCTTAACAGCCTGCTATAGAGCAGTGGAATTTGTTGTGTTTCCCTTTTTGCCTTGATCACCAAGGCTGAGTGTAACACTTGCCTGCATAGCTTCTCCTTAGCCTAGATTTCAGAACCTACCTTCCCTCCCTGCTAACTCACTCTCATCATCTCTCTTCTGCTTCCTCTCCCACTTTCATGCTCTGCTGTTGTTCTTTTGCCCTTGTTTTGATGATTCTGTTGCTTGTTCAGTGCTGAAAGCTGATGCAAAGTTATTTATAAGTACATTATACAAAGAATTTGTAAAATTTTAGTTTAGATTTCCTAGAGGGTAGTTACATGCAACCCAATGAGGAAAACATCAGCGTTTTTTCTGTGAGAAGTTAAAATGCATAGACACAGAGATGGCATTTGTTTCACTAGGAGCTACAATAGTGTTTCTCTTTAATCAGATGAAAGATAGATTGTGTGAGCTTAGGGAAGCATCTTCTGATCAAAAGTTCCACATAATTTGGATAAACATGGAAGGCAAATGTTTAATGCAAAATTTCTTTATTTTCAAAAGAGAATAATGATGGATAAGGAAGCAGGAGCAAGACTCAGGTGCTGAAGCATGTGACACTATGGGGAGTTCCTCTATAAGAAAGAGGGGAAAAAAGATTCCCCTGCCTCTGAGAGTGGCAGAGCCTCACATCAGGGATCAGAACAGAGTTACACAAAGTCACCTAGAAGGTGCAGAGTGTCTCTATAGCCTGGAAAAATCAATTAAAACCTCCTTAAGTATATTAATACCAGAAAAAGATTATGTTGATTATGGGAAAATAGGCAGAATAGTGGAAGCAGAGAAAAAGGAGCATAACCAAGGCAAAGGACAGCTGATATCTTTTAACATTTAATAAAGAAACTTCTGATGAGGACCCGGCTTTCCTTGGGGCTAGGAGAGGATGCACTGATAAAGTCACAGCATATTATGGCCCTAGGGGAGACTAGTATACTAGAGCTACATTGCCCCATGTAAATGAACAGATAAGCCCTGTAGGTTGGCATCAGTCTTTGGGCCTTGTGTTTAGGATGAGGCAGTCTTGCAGGGCACTGCCTTCCCTTAGAGCAATGGTTTTCAGACTTTCATGGACAACAAATGATGCAGAGGGCTTATTTTGCTGGGCTGTATTCCCAAAGTAACTGATTCACTAGGTCTGGGGTGGGGCCTGGGAATTCGTGTTTCCAGCAAACAAGCTCCTAGGTGATACTAAGCCTGCTGGTCCAGGGATAGACTTTGGGAACCACTAAGAGCATTTAATAGCATTTAAAAATTTCCTTCTCCTACATGCCTAGGAGACCAACTGAATCAGAATCTCTAGGAGTAGGACACAAGCATTAATATTTTTAAAAACTGTCTAGGTGATTCCAAAGATGACCCCACTACCAGGTCTACCATTCCAAGTGAATGATTTCCAAATGATAGGCAACATAAAAACACCACCATTTGGGCAAGAAAGCATCATTTTGTTTACCCTGCAATAAAATAACAGTGGGATATGAATGGATAACGATAGCCAACAGTTGTTGAATACTTATATTGTGCCAAGATTAAGTAATTTGCTCCAAACAACTATCCCCATCTTAAAGGTGATGAAACAGGCATCCCATGAAATTAAGTAACTTGTCCAAGGTCATACACAAGTAACAGAGCTGAAATTTGAACCCAGGCCCTGCAGCCTCAGAGTCCCTGCACATGGCCTGAACTATAGGGTGCTCTGTGTAACCAGTCTGAGGGAGCATATTAACAGCCTCACTCTCTCTGGGCAGTTCCTATAGTGAACACGGAATGGGCCCCATCATCCAGCCATCTGGGCTATTATCCAGGATTCACCACTTAATAAGTTGCTATGGTTTAAACATTATCATCCCCTCCAAAACTCATGTTGAAACTTAATTCCCAAGGCAACAGTGTTGGGAGGTGGGGCCTAATGAGAGGTGCTCATGTCATTAGAGCTCTTTCCTCATGCTTCTGCTATGTGAAGAACAGTGTTTCTCTCCTACAGAGGATGCCGTGTCCAAGGCATCATCTATGAATGGAGACAGCCTTTACCAGACACCAAACCTACCAGCACCATGGTCTTGAACTTTCCAGCCTCCTGAACTGAGAAATACATTTCTGTTGTTTCTAAATTACCTAGTTTTTGGAATTCAGTTATAGCAGGACAAAATGGACTAAGACAACAGTGATGCAATTTGATCAAGCTCTTTAGCCCTTCTGAGCCTGTTGTCTCATGGGGAAAATGCATATAAATGTGTCTAAATCAGAGGCCTGCTGGTAAGGCTAAAAGAAATTTGCCAAGGAGTACGTACAGTGGCTAGCACAGAGCCGGGGTTCAGGAGACATTCACTCCCTTCCTCTTTTCCATCAGCTTTTCCTCTAAGGGTCCTCAGAACCCCAAAGAGTTTTCCCCAGTTGCTTCTTGGGCATCTTTGTAAGTACAGCTCTCTTGGGAACTGGCAGACACCTTTGACTGAAGAAATAAGTTCTGGGGAAATAAAGTTTTCCTGCTGGATGGAAGGAAGCACAGATGTTAGGCTTCCTTGAAAAATGAGTTCAGCTCATGACAGTTGAAAGTAAGGAAATCTGTGCTGCTACTTGAAGGAAAATAAGAACTGATTCCTGAGCTGTGGTTTCCCAGCATATCTCAGAGCAGCTGCATTGCACCAGGGGTCTGGGTATCAGATGGAGCTTCCACAGCTGCAAGGTG
Organism: Pongo abelii; assembly: GCF_028885655.2. NCBI lineage: Eukaryota > Metazoa > Chordata > Mammalia > Primates > Hominidae > Pongo > Pongo abelii. The sequence continues at coordinate 166,833,825 of NC_085928.1, read as the reverse complement.
TGCTGTGAGTCAGTTGTTACTAATAAAACAAAGTACTGAAGCTTGCGAGTGAATCACAAAATAGTAATGCATTAGATGAGATATGCATTGCTGTTTGAGAGTACTCTTGAGAGGGGCAGAGCCTCGTTTGCTGTGATTGTACACAATTCTGGGTAGGTCTTTGGTAAGGTAACTTGCAAGTGTCACCTGAACCAAATGCCAAAGCCGAGAATATTGTATACGCCATTTAAAAGCAGATTGAAAGAACATTTTGAGGAACTCTAGAATAACTAATTTTTATATCCTCCCATTTCTGGGATTTTTTTAAGGGAATCATAGAAGAACGTATAGGTACCTTAAAACAAAGATGGGATGAATAACTTAGAGAAAGAGATATCTGATGGTGGTTGGGGGAAAGGGAGATGTAGGATAAGAACTACGTCAGAAAATGTAGGCTAAGGACGATCCTCAAAATTAAGTTCTGAGATTTCTAGGCAAAACGAATAGTCCCATGCATTCCACAGCTTTCATTAACTGAAAAAAGAAAACATAGGCAAACTTCATTCTAGTACTAAAGTCCAAGTGGAAATTAGTTGCAAGGAATTTTTTATGTGAAGCAACATAATGAATGTCTATGGCAATTTTACAGATAATTTAAAGCTGTTTTTCACCCGACCATTTCTTAAAATGACACTGGGTAAAGCTAAGGAGCATAATGCTAAATGATGTAAACAAACACTGTATTGAGTACCAAAGTGACTTAATCCAGGAAGGGACTTCTGTAACTCCAGGGAGGAAAAAGTTTAGAGAACTGGAAAGTACCCTACACGCTATCCTTGCTGTTTTGGCAACATCTATACCCCTTTTAAAATGCAAAGATAAACTTTAAGCGCACCATTTAATAGCTCTTTAATGAAACTATGTTTAACCCGAACAAGCTGTTGTGTATGCAAGATAGTGGAAACGCCTTCTGTGGAAGGAAAGGCAAGTACAACTTTGTGCTTCTATTTGGATAAAAGGTTTTGAAGTGAAAGGCATTTGTGCAAATTACAAGCAGATTTTCAAGTCTAGAAAAACAAAAATCTCAACTGTGGATTAAGTTCTATTTTTTAACAAAAGTGAAATATTTTGCTTTAATTTCAGAAGTTAAAAAATCCTTTTTAACAACAGCAAAAAGGGGACCTGTTTTTAATTTAAAAGAAGTAGAGTGAGACAAGTTAGGGAAAAAAGAATTACCATTGCCTTTCTAAATTTGTTATTATCATAATTGTCATTAAGTGTATTCGTCCTTCTTTAGGGTAAAGAGAGCTTTCCGATGGCCAAAATGTACTAGTCACTGAATTGTGTCCCAGGACACCCTTCAATAAAACTTGGCCTAAAGAAGCTTCAAGTTCCCTTCAAGTTCGAGGGCAGAGTCTGGGGTTCAGCCGAAACCACTGGCATCCCTGAGGGGGCTGCAGGGCTCCTGACTCCAGGACCTCCTAGCATTCCGAATGCATGACCTCTCACGCCCGCCACAGCACCTGCAATCTTGGCGGTGCTGCTTGGATTGCTGAGCAAACACTTGTTATTTGCGAAAGTACAAGGTTCAGTCTGTCAAACAGGGAAAACCAAACACCGAAGCACAGGAGCAGATAAGGAGGCCATGGTTGTGAGACCCACGCGGGCTCAGAGCGCGGCGGCGGGGCCCGGGCCTACCCGGCGCATGGGGGCTAAGGTGCAACTAGGCAGGCCACGCGGCGCGGGCGGACGGCCTGGCCCGCGGAAACAGGCGCATAGGGCGGGAAAGCTCATCCGCCTTGCGGGGGCGACCCTTCTGGGCCGAACCGGCCATTGTAAGCCGCGCCGCTGGCGACCCGCCTGGGACCCCTTCGTGCCTTGGCCTTGGGGGGCCAAACACATCCCGAGCGCGGTTTCCACCTTGCAGATTCTTGCAAGCTGCGGGTCCTACCTTACTTCCCACGGGCTGATAGCCCTGAACGTTCCCAGCGGGTAGAGGGCTTGCCCCCTGCTGCAGAGCTGCGCTGCAGGCTTCCCCCGCCTCCTGCCGTAGGTCTAAGCCCAGAGAGCAGAAGGGCCTTGGGCCTTGGCGCGCTGCTGCCGCCGCCAGGGCACCGAGCGAGTCACTCCGCCTGACACTCATTTTTCTCTTCTGCAAAATGGGACTGACACCAACAATCACCTTCCTACCACCTCAGGGGGTTTTGAGGATCCCGCGAAATAACGGTGTGAAGATACTTTTAAAGTGGAAATCTCGGTTGTTACTAACTCATTTGTGAACCCCATTTTCTTCTTGATTTCTTCCTGAAGTAGAATTGATCATCGTCACTGGGCTGTCTTAGCTACCCCTCCCTTGACTCTAATTATAAATTTATCTGCGCATACCATTCCAAAAACAAACAAAAAAATCACTTGACCTGTGGTTTTATGTGTGAACAAAAGTTCTCTGAAAAGGAATTTAGAGGAAACAGACTTTATTACAATGAACAGTTTACAGACGAGGAAACATAGCCCTAAGTGTAAAATGAAGAGAACAAAGAGACAGTTTGGCGTTTACAGAGAAAATTACTATCTGGGTTCCCAATCAGGTCCATTTATGCAAATGAACAATTCAAACTGGCTTGGTTCTGATTGGTCAATGCAACTGAGTTCTGATTGGTTGATGGGGAGCACAGCCTATTCGTTGCTTCAGGCCACATGAGTGGTAACAGTCAGCTGTGAAAGTCCCAGTGTTAAGCCGACTGTGGTTTTCCAGGAACTCAGAGTAGTGTGTAATCTCTAGTCAGTAAATGGCCGTTTGGCTCTATATTAAATTTATGTAGCCGCTCAGGATTCATCTTGAGGGGTTGGCTCTTTCAGATTCACTCATGTTTCAACTCTGCTGTTTGTAAGTCCTCTATCTGTGTATACAGGCCTAGAGATCCCAGGGCCAGATATAAAATTTCTCTGGACAGGGCCTGCTCCATAACCACCTTCACATGCTGTTCTTCAAACATATAGAATTGGGTTGATAGTGAAAACAATTTCAGGTACTTTAACCCAATTCTAAATATTCTAAATTTTAGATATTTTAAGCTTGGAATAATATAATTTTTTCCTCTTTTTTCTGTGTATGAAAAGACATACATAGTTGATATGACACTATGTAATGTAACTCATAGATCACTATGTAATTTTGTACCTGCATTCATTCAGCATTTTAACATGAATTAATATTAATATTCTTCCATATTAACTCTCTATGTAAAAACCATTTGCAATAAGCATTTTTCCATTTAGTAGGCTACCTCATATTTTATTAAATTGTTTTCCTACTGTTACACGTAAGAGTTTTTTCTCCAGTTTTTCACTATAATAAATAATACTGCAGTGAACATCTTTCTTCCCAAAGCTTTTTTTGTCTTTTTTTCCTTGTTTTTGGTTTACCTCCTTAAAAGAATTCTGGGTCAAAGGTTATGAACATTTTTCAAAAGACCTTTGTTGTCATGATGGCAGAGAGGCAGCACTAAAATAGTTTGGAGCAATAGGGATTTCACCAAAATAGCTATGATTGATATCTGGAAAGAAAGACAGAAAAAATAATGGCATGGGAATCTTTCTAGAGTTTTAGGGCCTTGTTCTGATTTTAAAAAATGTATATATATATATGAAAGGAAAATAAATCTTCGGGCCCCCAAATCACTAAGGGAATAATCAAGCTGGGAACTGCTTAAGGCAAACCTGCTTCCCATTCTATTCAAAGTCACCCCTCTGCTCACTGAGATAAATGCTATCTGATTGCCTCCTTTGGAAAGGCTAATCAGAAACTCACAAGAATGAACCGTTTGAAGCTCCCTCCCAGCTTCAAGTTGCCCCGCCTTTCCAGACAGAACCAATGTACAGCTTATATATATTGATTGACGTCTCATGTCTTCCTAAAATGTATAAAACCAAGCTGTGCTCTGACCAACTTGGACACATGTCATCAGGACCTCCTGATGCTGTGTCACGGGCATGCATCCTCAACCTTGGCAGAATAAACTTTCTAAATTAACTGAGATCTGTCTCAGATATTTGGGGCTCACATATATATGAATATATGAAATAATTGTATGTTTTAGAGTCCCATTCCTGGAAGTTTAAACAGCTGTACTCATAGCCCACACTTAAGTAGAAAGTTGGGAGAATATCTGACAGTATGGGTGACAAGTGCTTACTCTAGGTGCAAATTGGGGCTTCTCAGGCAGCTATTGGCCCCAGGGTAATTAGCCTTCTGGTGACTACAGAAGTAGAAAGTAGAGATCTCCATCTACTTTACAGTTGAAGGCACTGAGTCTCAGCACACCTAGTTCAGTGGTTGTTAACTCTGGTTGCATAGTATAATCACTTAGGGTGATGACAAGACATCCAGAAAAAAACATCCAGGATAGATCCTCGGATATTCTGATGTAATTGGTCTGAGGTGAGACCCGGGCATCATTACAATATGAAAGCACCTCAGATGATACTAATATGAATTAGGATTGAGAAGCTCTGGTACAGCGGGAAAAATATGGGCTTTGGAGTTACTAATATCTGATACAGGTCCCAGCTTTGCCATTTATTGGCCATGTCATTTTGAGTAAATTAGTGACTACTCTTCTGCTCAGGGTCCTCATTTTAAATCATAAAGTTGTCACAAGGGTTAAATGTAATAACATGTGAAGTGTTTTTCAAGGTTTCTGGAACATGGTTGGTGTTAAAAAATGTTGGGTCCTTTAGTATGTACCTAAGGTCCTATAGCTAGCTGATGGTTCTGGAAAGCCATCCAGAACCATGCTGTGCACTCAGTGAATGCTTGTGGATGTTCCTTGGTGACATCATCTTTGAACATGAATATGCGTGTTACTGAGACATTTCGAACACCACACTGAGTTGATGTTCATCAGAACAATAAAGCCATACCTCATAGAGATTCATCTCATTTGCTGAATATTAATTTGCCTCCTATTTTTAGTTGTTCAGCTAAAAAGAAACCTATTTTTATTCTGCTAAACCAATTGATTATGATGGAACTCTTGCAAGAAAAAAGTTACACTGTTACAATTACATAAATGTATGGAAGTCTTTGTGTAACTTATGTAATAAGCTAAGGATATAGCAGTTAAATTGTCCTTTAAAAATTTTAAGACCTGCCCCACCCTCCGCTCCCAGCAATGAATGATTTCACTTTTCACCAGCTTCAACTTAAATGTCTTTAGCCTATTTTCTTTATCCTTCCCATGATAGACAGAAGAGTTAGTGAGAACTGGATTTGATTTCAGAAGACCTGGGATTGAGGCTTGGCTCTGTCATTCACTGGGTATAAACCTTGGGTGATCATTCTTCTTTGCCCTTGTGCCTTCTCATGAATGCAATGAGCACCTGAATAGCATGACCTGACTTTAGCATGAAGTGAGTTTAAAACTATGATGCTGACCAAGCAGGACATGGTTATTTAACACTTATTAAGCACCTCCTGTATGTCTAGCCCTCAGTAGGAAACCTTATGGGAATTATAAAGCCCTGAGACTTTTGTAGAGTAACTTGGAGTCTAGCTAGAAGAGATAAATCTCATGCATGAAGAACAACTAGGACCAGTTGCCACCTCAGAGCTGCAATAAGTCCAGCCCAGTTGACTCATGGAGGAAATAAGTGGAACATTTAAGAAATGACAATCATGGAGAAATGAAGGGGGGTCAAAATTGAATGTCCTGTCCCTTAGTGCTTTATTTCTCTTCAGTCTCTGGCACAAAGTCTTGGATAGTAATAACATGACACAAAACTCCTTCAAGTTAGATAAGGCCAGGCATTTTTCTAACAGCACATTCCAGAACTTTGTCTGTCCATGTCCTAAATTCTTATTATTTTGCCCAGTTTTCAGCAGTCTTTTGCAAGCTCCAGGCTTTCCCCCACTCCTATTTAGGCCTCATGTGCCTCTGATAGCTCTGGACAGAGCCCATACTGTGTGGCGGATGCACAAAGGGGACACAGTATGCAAATGGCGGTGTAGGAAGCGTTGAGGCAGGAATGTTTGAGCTGTGCCATGTCACAGATCATCTCTGAAACAGCAGTCCTGAGCTGTGAGTCACAACCCTTGGTAGCGGTGAACAGCTGATGAGGCTGGTGTCAATTTTTGTCTGATCCCATCCTAAGAGCAACACCCCAAGTACCTCAATTACCCATTTGTAACATTCTCCCAGCAGCGGAGAAAGAAACAACAGTGGCAGCCCACACAGTGAACCTCAAAAGTAAAGCTCTCTGAAGTATGAAGATAGAAGAGGAAGTTTGGGAGACTCACAATGAAAGGGTTTAACAAGAACTGCCTGTAAATGTGTTGACTTAGAAACTATTGGAGCATTGGCAATGATTTCCTTAACAACGGAAGGAAAATTGACCAGGGGCATGAGTGTTTCATTCATTTTTCAGATGAGTATAGCAGAATTGCCAAGAGAAAGAGAATGTCTGCTCTAGCGCAGGGTTTCAGCCCTCAGCCCAGCCACTGACTCCCTTGGTGTTCTTTTGCAAATCATGCATCTCCCTGGGCCTCAGTTTATTCATCTGTAAAATGAGGAGTTGGTCCAGGTAAATTGTAAGGTCCTTCCTGGCTGGAACATTCTGATTTGATGCAAGCCACAGTGAGGCTTGTTAAATTATGCCTTGCTCCACGCAGAGAGGTCTAACTTAACTTTGTGCACAAAGCGTACTCATTGACTTTCTGACTAAGTGTGGCTCAGGCACTTCCCTGAACTATAGTGTGCTGGGAGTCTCTGCCCAAGGGAAGAGAGCTATTTTGAGGCAGGGTTGATTAGAGATAAGGTGTCTCATTCCTTTACCAGTCATTGGCCCTGACTCACCCGAAGTTCTTGGGTTTAAAGCTTAACCCTTGATGGATGAATGTAAGCTAACCCCTCTGCTTGCCTATGAAAATGGCGCCCAGGACACTGCTTCTCAAGCCCCAGCTTTATCAGTGTCAATTAACAAAGTTCTTTGACCTCTTTTTGCTTAGCCAGCTTCTCTGAAATGCAGCCCTTGCTTGTAACCTCTCTCCTTGACATCTCTTGTTTGCTCTTTCTTGTTATTTACTGAGTCTTCTGAGTTATATAAAGGGGAACGTCTCAGTAATCCTCTTAACAGCAAAGAAATCCGGCCACTCCATTAGGTAGGGGGATGGAAATGTCACAAGATGCTTGAAAAAGGCACTGGACAAAGCTGAAACATACTTTTGCATGGAAAAAGCCCAGGACATGAACAGCACAAAAGACCACTGTAGTTATGCTGCTTTGAGAGACAACAAAATTAAATTATAAGGCACGGTTATCCTAACATTTTAATTTAACAACTTTTTTTAAATGAATATGTTTTTTAAAAAAGATGCCATGTTATGAAATGGTTGACTTTTGTTTTGGGGGTTTTTCTTTTATTGCCAGTCTTGGTGTGTTATCTTTGATGGGTTTATTTTTTGGCTTGGGAATGTTGAAAGCACCCTTGTGACACTTGACAGGACAGGACATGGCTTGGGCTGTGCCTGATTTTATACAGTTGCTTTGTTCCTAAGAAGTTAGATGCAGATGGAAGTTTAAAAAATCTGCCCATATTTCAAAGACATTTGAAAGAATTCACTTCTTGAATAAAAATATGCATCAAAGTCCTTTCTAATGAGAATAATCACCTCTTTGTTCTTAAAATTAAAGTTTCTGAATTTTAAATTTTCTTAAAGGACATAACCCAAGGTGGCAAACAGTGTTTTTGATAGAGCTATGGAGTCACGATGACCCAAGACCTTGGGAAAATTATATTCACCTCTTTGAAGTTCTCTTTCTTTACCTGTGAAAATAGGATTTTGGGTGAGTCAAATTAACAGCCATGGAGCTGGATGATATAATAAAAACAGGCCCGATGGGGCTCAACAAGGCTGAGCTCTAGCTCTGGCTCTGTCCCTACCAGCTGTGTGACCTTGAAAATGTCACTTAGTTCTCTGGACCTTGGTTTCCTCATCTATAATATAAGCAAGTTATACAAAGTGACCTTTAAGTCCCTCTCAATTCTGATATTTTAGGATTTAAGCAACTTATTGTTTGGAAGCAACTACAAAAGAGAAAATAAGTTGGTGGTGTTGATTTCAATTTAAGTGATATAGCAATTTTGGGTACCTATGCCACCTTGGTGCTCTGTTAGACCTTGTCGTAGGATATGATATAAAATTCAAGCATTCATTTGCTCAGCAAGCACTTCTGAGCACCTCCTGTGTGCCAAGAACAGTACTACATAAGCATCAGGGATACAGATAGGAATAAAACCCAGCACCTGCAGGGAGCTCTCAGTGACACAGAGGAGATAGGCACATAAAAACCCACTTAAAAAGATAGATTATTTACATATCTAATCATTAAACTCAAAGATTCTTAATTACCAAGTAATATCCTAAAGGGACATTTTAATTTCACCTCTTAGCTTTTACCTCATGCCTCAGAGCCACCTCTGGTTGAGTTAAAGCCAAGGCTCCTAATGATTGTTTTAAAAATCTTATCAGAGAAATTTTAAATATGTGAGACAGAGAGCAAGACAGAGAATACATAGAAGGCCTATGGAAATCTTAGCAGCTTCAATAGTTATCAATTTGTGAGCAATGTTATTTAGTCTGTGCCTTCCCTCAACTCCAGGTTATTTTGAAGCAAACCCAAGACATCAATATTTCCTCAGTAGATCCTTAAGAACATATTACTACAGAGCTTTTTTTTAACGAACATGAATATCCTGCTTGCAATGATCTCTTTTTTTGACTTGCAGGCTGGCAATACAGGCGTTTTCTCTTTTAAAAATCTCTTCAGCTGTACACATATAATTTGTTCACTTTTCAGTATATACATTATACCTTAATAAAAGGATGAAGCAAAATTTAACAATACCAGTATCACACCTAAAAACTTAATAGTAATTCTTTAATACTAAGTCTTTGAATAGTGATGAACAATTTTAAACAATGTGGAGATTCAGCAATAAAGACAGGCATAGGGCATGGTGTAGGAGTTACCTACCCTAGCCTAGAGTTGGGGTGGGGGACACCCTTAAATTCCTAGAAAGTGCCACAGTCACTTCCCCTACAGAGGTGTCCACCTTGTAGCCGCCACAAGAGGAGCATCCGCAGGTGCACGCACTGGCATTCACAGGAACACATCTAAAAGCTGAGCTTTCCAGAGAGGCTGAACATGGCTTCAGAGGGCACAGCCTCTGGGAAAACTCTTAGCAGACATTTGGAACAGGGAGAGAGTTCTAAGGGTTAGCTAGGGAGGCCAGGGACTCAGGAGATATGGTGAAGGATTTCCTCCTCTGCCACAGAAGAGCATTCTCAGAGCTGCTCCATGACCAGCCTTTCGGCACCAGGCCCAGGCCATGTGGGTGACTGGAGGCCCAGGGTCACACATGTGGCCATTTTGAGTGATAACAGGCAAGAAAATGCACCTACTGAGAAAATTTCCTACTGAGTCATTTTCCTTCAAATGTGCTCACATGCCCCATAGTGTTTGTCTGGAATCCTTGGAAAGGCTGCCGTCTTGTTTCCAGCCCTCATAAGCTCTGTGTGTGTTTCTGAGACAATCAAGTATTTTTCACCTTCCATGCCACCACCAAATACCATCCCAATCACTGGATTTTCAGCTACTAGTCCTGCCCACACTGGCAGGCAGCTTCCTACGTTCCTTTCTTCCCTGCTCTCCTCTCTGCTCTAGGCTGCCCTGTGGCCTCACTCTGCAGCTGCCACTCGATAAAGCTGTTGTTAAGGCCACAAGAGTCCCGACCACCTTGTAGGGGATGACGCAGGCAATGCACTTATCATGTAAGTCTAGTTAAGTGTGAGTTTTTGCTATTAGTTCTTTCTTTTTTATTATTTAAAAAAATTCCTGCTGCAAGAAATTTGAGCATCCACAAAGTAGATTATTACAAGCCTTCCTGTGTTCATCACCCAGCTTCAGCAGTTCCCAACTCACTGCCAATCTCATTTTGCCTATGTCTCAACCCTCCCCTCTCCCTGCCTCATCTCCTTCAACAGCTGAATTATTTTGAAGCTAATCTCAGGGAATCTATTTTAAATTTTAAGCTTTTAGTTATTTTTGATTAGGTAATATTGACATGACTCAAATTCAAGAAGTTCAAAAGGCTAAAAAGAGAAAAGTCTCTCCCTCCCTCATCATCCCTGCCCTACCGTGAGGTAGATTTAAACAAGTGACCATAATGTTTGGTGGCTCCTCCCATTAAGAAATGGAGTCTATTTCTCTGCCTTGAATTTGGGCTTGGTCATGTGAATTGCTTTGGCCGAAAGGATGTTAGCAAACGTCATGCAAATAAGAGTCTGAAAGTGTTTGTGCGCTGGGCTTGCTCTGCTCAGGAGTCTCAGGCTCCTGGGAACTCTGACGCTGCCTTGTGAAGAAGGCAGGACCAGCCTCCTGGTCCTCATGTGCAGAGAGGCCCCAGCCACCACAGCCAAACCACAGAGATTGAGCTGGATGAATGGGGGTTACTTTAAGCTACTGAATTTGGGCTGGGCTGGGATATAGCCCCCTCCCACCTCTCACACCCAATCCTGGCACCCTCCTTCCTGGAGGAATAAAATATTACCATATTACCAGTCTGGGAATCCTTCCAAAGATAGTTTATGCATAAACAAGTGCATAAATATATATTCTCTTCCCTTCCCCACTCTACCTGACTCCTTTTAAGAAATAACAAGTGATAATACACAGTTCTGAACCTAGTTGTATTTGTTTGATGTAGCAATGTATTTCGGAGGTCATCCGCCATCAGAGTGTGAGGCACTTCGTTTGAAGTATGCCACTGTCTGCACAGACTGTAAATTATTTAATCAGACTTTTATTGATGAGATTTAGATTGATACTAGTCTTCTGCTATTTCAAGCAATGGTACAATGAACAAAGTGGCACCCTGTCATTCTGCACAGATATGAGTATTTCTGAAGGCTAGATTCGTGGCTGTGGCTCACAGGTCCGAGTACAGTGGGGCTGCGCGTGGAATGTAGCCTGCAGGGAAGGAAATGCTTTCTGTTCCTCTGGCTTTCCATTTCTGTGGACCCCAGCTGTCCACCTGCCTATTCCCACAGTTCCCTACTTGTTTGTCGCTAACAGGGTGCCAGTCCCAGGCTTGCCCCCTTGGGGGTCTGCAGCTCCCTTGGTTCTCTGTCACCCCAGGATGAGGCCTGGCTCCTTGGGTGCCTGCCAGCTCTCTGGCTTGCAGTCTCCATGGTTTGGAGGAGTGGCCTGACCCCTGCCTCCCTTCTAAGCCCTAGAATGTGAAACACCAATGTGAGAAGCTTCTGCGCCCTGCACCACTGTGATTCTGGAGACAGTTCAAATGAGTTATCATTTACTGACAGACACTGACAAGTCCAATAAAGGCAGCAGTCCCGGTGCAGAGAAACAAGTGGTTGGAGCTGACCCTAACTGGACAAAGAGGCCCCTATGGAATGAATTCTAATTAAATACTCACCCACTCCCATCCCACCCAAGCCATTAACCCCAAGGAGTACTTAAGCCAGCCGACAAATTTAAACAAACCAGAAGTGCCGTAGAAATGAAATGTACTGGCCGGGTGCAGTGGCTCATGCCTGTAATCCCAGCACTTTGGGAGGCTGAGGCCGGTGGTTCGCCTGAGGTCAGGAGTTCAAGACCAGCCTGGCCAACATGGTGAAACCGCGTATGTACTAAAAATACAAAAAAATTAGCTGGGCGTGGTGGCAGGAGCCTGCAATCCCAGCTACTTTGGGAGGCTGAGGCAGGAGAATCGCTTGAATCCAGGAGGCGGAGGTTGAAGTGAGCCGAGATCACACCATTGCACTCCAGCCTGGGCGACAAGAGCGAAGCTCTGTCTCAAAAAAAAAAAAAAAAGAAAAAGAAAAAGAAAAAGAAAAAGAAAAGAAGAAAGAAAAGAAATGAAGTGTGCTTTCTGATTATGGAATATGAGTTTACACAGAGCAGCTGGTACCTCTGCCCAGGTACCCAATACGTCTACCTCTCTGGTTCCCAGTGAGATCACTCGCTTCCTATTCAGTCACCCTAAGACTTATTTCTTAAGACTGAGCTCAGCTGGATCTTCATGCTCCCTGGGAGGAAAAAAGTTCCCAGAGGACACTAAATCCCCATCATGACCTGTTGTCCCTTTGCTAGTGTCCCTGTGAAGACCTGGGCTGCAGAGGGTTGCTGTTTCTCCTCAGCATCCTCCTCCCTCTTTCCTGCTTGGCGGAGCATGGCATCTGCTCTGTTCTTTGTCAACACTTAAGTAAACCCCACCCTTCCTCCCTGATTCTGGGCCTCATGGCTTCGCTTGCAGACCCCTGTGGTCATTTTGATTTGGCAGGTGACCACTGTGTTTAGTCCCAGAGGTGCCTGGCCCTCCTCCATCATACCGGATGAGGCCTGGGTGTGGGGAGAATACTGGGCTTGCAGCTCCAGGAGCGGGGGAGACGATTCTGTCCACACCTGATAAGACTGACGCCAGAGGTGAGGTCAGAACCCAGCAAGGAGCCGGCTAGGCCTGAGGACAGATAACCTGAGGATGCTCTGAGTCCCCAGTGGCTCTCAGAAAGGAAAATACCTGAATGAGCTAAAAAGCAAACTCTGGAGAAGGGGGGAAAAGAAGAGTGCATGGATACTAGGCCTGTGAAGGGTACCTGTGATGTAGTGCAGGGGTACCTAGACAGGGGGTTCCCTGGGGCCTCCATCTGCCCACACCCACTGCGCTTATCTCCAAAGTTGCAGACACCTAGGAGAATTTTATCTCTCGCTTCTTGTATCTTAGATGCTTGAGTTGTTGGTGACTTGTTCATTGCCATGGGTTTTATTTACTCCCTGTCTGGGTCCCTAACTGCTGAAGGGGGTGGGCAAGGTTTTTCTCACAACTATTATCAATCCTACTTAAAAACAGATCTTTAATAAATGCATATTAGTTTATGGCTTAATAATTGTGACTCCACTTCTTGGGTGAAATCTAGTTTGGACAATAATAATAGCTACTATTGATTGAGCAACTAGTGTATGCCACACATCGTGCATATGTTACCCAATTGAATCTCTCTGCAGGGTAGGTATTGCCTCCATTAAACGTCTCTGCAGGGTGGGTATTGCCTTCATTCAGTGGGGAGAAAATGAAGTCTCAGAGAGGCTAAGAGCTGTGCCCAAGTTCACACAACTTCCAAGAGGTTGAGCTGAGATTTAAACCCTGGCCTGCAAGACTCCAGCATTCAAGGTCCTTTCCTTTAGCACCCAAATGCTGCTTCCAGGTCAAGAAGGAAAAACATAGGGGTCAGAAGCAAAGCACTGCTGGGAGACCAAAACTTGCATTCCTTCTGCTCATCTGTGCTGGCTGTGGGCTTGTGATTGACCCCTGTGCCAGGGCTGTTTGGAGGGCAGCTATCAACAGACCACTGTGCATAAGAACAGAGCAAGGGCCATGGACACTTGGTTTTGCACACATCAGCTGCTCCTGGGAGGTTCACCGGAGGAAGAGTAAATGGGCACAAACCACTTTCCTACTCCCCAACATGAATTGTGGCTTGTTGTGTGTTAGTGAAAAGGAGGCTCATGCAAATGCATGAGGTTGAGTTTTTCTAAGGCTACATGAATGGCACTACAATGATAATAAAAATAATAACAAACTGTCAGATTCTTTCCCTTTATTCTCATCCCAAGTCTCTTACAAACCGTGTGACTATAGGCAAGCTCGGTAAGTTGCTTAACCTCCCTGAACCTCATCTTTTCACTTTTAAAAGGGAAAATAACCGTGCTGTAAAGTCCAGTGACTAGCACAATGTTTGGCACATAGAACAGCCTCAATAAATGTTTGATGCTCAAATGAATGAAATATAGAGATTGTGCTACTTATTTTGCACCTCCTGTAGCACCTAACATGTTTTGAGCTGGTGTGTGATTAATGAATATTTGTGATTTGGGATTGTCTTTGTAATTAAGAGTAAGGACCTGCCCCATAAAACAAAACAAAACAAAACAAACACTAGCCCTCTTAAATATGGAGAAACTCCTGTCAGGAGAGCCTGTGATTTTACTGCACGGACCCACGGGGAGTTGTGGTATTGGAATTAATAACAAAGATCTGTTAATTCTCTGCCTTTGCCCAGGCTGCCTTCCAAGGCGTGATGTGGAATCCTGCTGTTTCTGCTCCAGATAAATCAATGATAATCTTCAACCCAGTGAGGGGCAAGTCATGGGGGTTGCTGTTGCAACTCCTGTGTCAACAGCACTGCTAAAAATCAGATTTCTTGGAACACATTCATGAGAAGCTTTGAATATGCCACATTGCTTGCTGGGGCTAAAATACTGCATCCATGTGGCGACCTTGACTTGGTTGTTTCCATGAATCCTCTTTTCCCTGAAGCCATGGGCAACATTTCTAAGTCACATGGCAGGGATAGGGCTTCCGTCCCTGACAGTATTTTCACTAACGTTTATGGCCCAGGCCTGGCCTGTTCACTATGCACCACTCACTTTCTGGCACTGATTCTGCTCCAATAGGAGCAGAGAAGGCTGGGAAGGAATGGGGAGGGTGGGGTGTCTGTGCCCCCTGAGGACACGTACCTTTCTTTTGCCTTCCTGATACCTTCTCTGGGGCAACTTTTGGGCAGGAGAACTTTTTCTCCGACTTTCTATTTACTCATCTGTTTGTTTATTCCTTTATTCACTGCTTATTTAACATGCTCAAAGGGAGCCCACGCTGAATGGGAAGCACTGTGGTGATTCTGGGGGAGCACAGAGAGGTGAGATGTTGAAGGGCTGAATGTAGGCAGAGAAAAAAAGACATCAATCTAACAACTGCTAACACCCCCAAATGCTAAGTGATTATATCCAGATGGCAGAGTTATGAGTGGTTTTTATTTTATTCTCTTTATTTATTTATGTTTCCAATTTTTTTCTTCAGTGACACACATTAGTATTTATATAGTAAAAGTTATTCAAATGGTGAGTACGTGGTCAACAGGTATTCAGTGCACGAGGAGGTACAGGTGAACACACTGGAAGGGTGGAGAGGAGGAGAAGCCTATTTCCAGTCCAGGTGGAGCTGAAGAGGATTCTGGAGAACTCTTTGTTGAATTGGGCCTTAAAGTTGGAGGGAGGCCTTGCTGTGGATGTCTGTGGGGCTGTCTGCCTACCACTCTTCTCTCATATGAAAGTATCCTCTCCCCAAAGCCCACAGGAACTGCGTGCTATGAGCTTACCCTCACCCTGCTTCGCCTGACAGTCTGGTGGTGGGCGCCTGACCACGGCCAGCCACTCATTAGTCTTACCTGGGATTTTCAGATTTAAAGCTGGCAATATCTTTAGTGAAAGCCTAAAGAGGTTAAATTCAGGAGGTTCGTGTATGCGGGTGTGGCAGGGAGGGATTTGGGCAGCCGTGTTTCCTGCAATGTGGATGAAATCAGTACGCCATGACAGAGAATGAAATAGGCACCTGGAGAGAAGTGGAGAGAAGAGGTGAGAGTGGGAGTGGGGGAGTTGTCGTGAACTCTGAGCCCCTGACTCCAGATATTCCCAAATATCAGCTGTGCCCTCCTTTTCCCTAGCTCATATGAGTTGGGTTCTGAACTTGCAACCAATGTATCCTGTCTAAGACAGATGTTGCTAAGTGGAGAGAGGTGGCAAAGGACAGTGGTAGAAAAGCAAAGGACATGTAGGGAGCAGCTGGCTGTTGCATTTGCCTGGAAAGTGGGTGGTAAGTTTGTGTGTCTGTTGAGAGGGGCTGAGTTAGTGTGTGTGGTCACCTGTAAGGGTGGCAGATTTCATATTTCAAGGTTTGAGTTTCTAGCCCCCTGCAGCATCTCACGCTTCTCTCAGACCTCAAAAGGCCACCGTTCTATGACCAGCTACCAGGACCGAACTGCCTCCTCCAACGTGCACCCCAAAGAAACTGGGGATGTAGTCACAGTGAGATTCTAAGCCAAGGAGTCCCTAAGTGAGGTCCAGCCTTAATGTGGACATGCTTTGCTTCTTCCAGGGGCCACTTAAAGTTGGAAATGCAGGAATTGTACCCGCTTCTCCTCCTTTTCTGCAGCTTAGACTGAGTTTCAGTCCCTCTCCATGATCTGACCATCTTGTGAGCTGTCACTGCAGCCAAACTGGCTCATTTATGTTCTTTCCTCTCTCCTTTGGGACCAACTCTGGTGGGCCTGCTAAGGGAAGCGTTAAGAAAAAGAGGTAAAGAAGACCCTGGTTAACACACTAATTAGCTAACCCTTCCCAGGAACAAGAGAAAATCAGCCACACGGTATCACATAGCTCTTTAAGAAAGTCCCTTGTCTGAAAGTTGGAGGGTTCCATCTTGGGGTACAACAGGAAAGCTAGACACAGAATTCAGAGTTGAGGCCATACTATCAGCCCTCTTATTCTACAGATGCCCTGAATAAACCAAGGATATGTCAAGAACTCAGGCCCTGGACAATTTTAGCCATGTCACACTGACAACTGGTATACTAAAGCAATTTCAATTCCTCATCATCTGTCTCCATCTTTAACATCTTGTCTAAAACCATGCCCAGAAAGAGTGTTCAGAGAATACAGGCTGCTACACAGATCAGGTGTTTCTCTCCAGGCTCCAACACACATGCTCAGCCTGGATCAATAAGCCTGACTGTGTCTTTCTGGCCGGGATGGGAAACTGTCTGGACACACAGGTGGAGGCAGCAAGACCCCATGGGCTGTTTCTGTTTTATGCTTACCCAGTTACCTTAGCA
Organism: Pongo abelii; assembly: GCF_028885655.2. Lineage (NCBI taxonomy): Eukaryota > Metazoa > Chordata > Mammalia > Primates > Hominidae > Pongo > Pongo abelii. Next base: position 166,817,099 of record NC_085928.1, on the reverse strand, counting down.
ACAGCATCTGCACCGAGACACAAGAGGAAGCAAAGCACCACCAACCAATGCCCCCACTGAGAGGCGTGGGGAGTAAAGTAAAAACCGGCCTGGAATCAGGAGGCTTCAGTTCCTGGCCTCTCTGCTGGCCACTGGCTGGCTGCCCCTAACAAATCTCCTCACCTCCTGGGCCTGTTCTGGGCAGAACTGGGGCTGAGAGCTCTCTAGGTGGTTCAAGGATTCTGTTGGGGAGCATAGTCTCTGGGTGAGAAGACCCTACTGTTTCTGCTCTGAGTAGCTTCAAGCACAGGAACTGTGTCAGCAAACGACTGTTTTTTAGCTAGTCTTCCACAACTTAACTTTTCAGTCTCCACCTGTGATGCAGAAAATGTTTGCTGACCAAGCAGATGGTTGAGCTGCAAGAAGTCCTCACCAGGATGGACATTTCTTCAGCTGAGGTAGGAGGTAAACCTGGCTTTGGTCCTTGAAGGCTCATGGAGAAGAAAAGAGATTGAGGTAGTCAAAAATAATTATGAGCACTTCAACTCTACAATTACATGTAGTAATAATAATGATAATAAAAGTAGGACCTCCAGTATGATCTCTTCACGTCTGCTCTTGCCACATTCTCATAACCAGCTGTGAGGGAGGCAGAACAGAAATTATGACCTTCTTGTTGCAGTGGAGGACACTGAGGCACAGGGAGGCCGAAGACCCTGGGGCTGCCTGGGTGATGGCTGAGCTGGATCTGGACTGTGTGTCCTTTTCCTCCTGATCCCAGGACCTTTTTATTGGACATGACTCATGACAGCTATTATGAAGCAGAAACATCTTCCAACTTTGTTTGCGCAACCATGTTTAAACTTAATGCATGTCAGAGCACCTCTCTGAAGAAGGAAGACAACTAAGATGGATTCATTCAACAAATAATGTGCTGAGCACGTACTTTGCACCTGGGATTCAAAAATGAGAACACGTGATCTCTACTCCCCAGCAGTTCAATTGATTAGGCTGTTTTTTTGCTTATTTAAATTTCTCATTTGGTATTGCACAGAATCACCAACCAAAAAGTGACACCCCCCATCCTGCAACTATTTTTGTATCCCCACGGAATTCCACTGGGCTGCATCCACTGATAGGAGAAGACACACTTCTAAAATTAGGAGAGGGTATCCAGGAACAAGGAGCAAAGATGAAAAACCATAAGCAAATGCTAAAACCACCCCTGGCTCTGGGAGGGGCTTGGGCTGCGGGGAGATGAGAGAGGCCCCTTGACTTGGTGCAAAAGTGCTTCCAGGAAAGAAGCTGGGAGCCGCTTCCTGGACGAAGGCTGAGGGACTGACAGGGAGTCAGAGAGGCAGCCCCAAGAACAACTACATGCCACAATCAGATGCTGGAAGGAAACCCAAAGTCCATTCTTTGAACACACAAAGTCATTGAGGTCCTGTTTCCACAGATGAGAGTTTGGGACCACACCCCACCCATAGCAAATCTTTTTCTGAATTGATGTGGTAGAATCTTAAGGGCAGAGGCTTAAAGCTCCAAGCTAGCTTGACAATGGGCATTCCTGTCACTAAATCTCAAAAAAAACTTTTTATTATCTTACCTCTTTCCCTAGACTGGGTCCAATCATGCCTGTCCTATGAAAAGAAAAAGTATTCAAGCCGCTCTCTTAAAGCAGCTTTTATCTCCTCAGTGAAGTGGCAGTTTTGGGACAAATTTCCACATGAAGAATCAAAATGTTCCAAGCCCAAATAGGATTCTAGCAACACACTCTTAACTCACAGAAAACAACCTCTAACTTAGATTTCTGCTTTCCTTTGCAGAATCTGTAGCCTGAACACACTGATTTTAACTCCACAGGCCTGAAGACAAAAGCAGAAGAGACTCAGAAAAGCCAAGGACTGAGTGAATTCACAATGCAAGCAGAAACATCAGCAGGCAAATTAGGGCCCACATGGTTTCGGTTTTAATGTTCTTTGTTTTGTTTTGCATTTTTCTTTACAGATGGCATACTGCTCTGTTGCCCAGGTTAGAGTGCAGTGGCTTGATCATAGCTCACTGCAGCCTTGAGCTCCTAGGCTCAAGCAGTCCTCTTGCCTCAGCCTCCTGAATAGCTGGGACTACAGGTATGTGCCACTGAGCCTGGCTTGTTGTTTTGCTTTCTAAGACCACATTTACATTAGCCCATCTATTGTTCAGTCTTGCTATGTTGCCCAAGCTGGTCTCAAACTTCTGGGATCAAGGGATCCTTCCACTTCAGCCTCCCAAGTAGCTGGGATTACAGGTGTGTACCACTGTGTCCAGCTTAGCCCATCTTTTTTTGTTGTTGTTTTTTAATTTTACTTTAAGTTCTGGGATACATGTGCAGAACGTGCAGGTTTGTTACATAGGTATACATGTGCCATGGTGGTTTGCTGCACCTATTAACCCTTCATCTAGATTGTAAGTCCCACAAGTATTAGGTACTGGTCCTAATGGTCTCCCTCCCCTTGTCCTCCACCCCCTGACAGGCCCCGGTGTGTGATGTTCCTGCCCTGTGTCCATGTGTTCTCATGGTTCAGCTCCCACTTATGAGTGAAAACATGCGATGTTTGGTTTTCTGTTCCTGTGTTAGTTTGCTGAGAATGATGGTTTCCAGCTTCATCCATGTCCCTGCAAAGAACATGAACTCATTCTTTTTTATGGCTGCATAGTATTCCATGGTGTATATGGGCCACATTTTCTTTATACACTCTGTCATTGATGGGCATTTGGGTTGGCTCCCATCTTTAAAACAACAAAGAAATGCTATAAGAGCCAGGCCATTGGGGGTACAAGTGAAGTTGAATTATCTTCATGTTATAAACATAAAAAATTAGACCCAGAACTTGAAAGAGGTCTTAGAAATAATTTACTGACTTTATGTTTCAATGAACAGTCTGAGGCCTCAGTCATACTGATAGTAAGTATGACTAGCTACCACTTACTGATCTCCTACTCAGAATCCAGCACTGGGTAAGGATCATGTAATGGTTTGCCAGGGCTGCTGTAACAAAGCACTGCAAACTGGGTGGCTTAAACAACAGAAATGTATTGTCTCACATGTTCAAGATCAAGGTGTCGGCAGGGTTGGCTCCTTCTGAGGGCTGGCAGGGAAGGATCTGTTCCATGCCCCTCCCTCCCAGCTTCTAGCAGTTTGCTAACAACCTTTGGCATGTTGAGCTTGTAGAAGTGTCACCCTGAGCTCTGCCTTCATCTTCACGTGGTGCTCTCCCTGTGTGCATGCCTGCCTCTGCGTCCAAATTTCTCCTTGTTATAAGGACACCAGTCACTTGGGATTAGGGTCCACCCTAATGACTTCATCTTAACTAATTATATCTGCAATGACTCTATTTCTATATAAGGTTCTATTCTGAGGTACTAAGGTTAAGACCTCAACATATGAATTCTGGAGGACACAATTCAACCCAGAAGTCTACCTTGTATTGGGTCCTCACGGCAAGGCTGCAAACCCTCGGAGGTTGGTAGCCCAGTCCCACCTCCCATGAGCTAATGAATGTGGGTAGGTTGTTTAACCTCCTTGTGCCTCAGTTTCTTCATCTGTAAGATGGGGATAACACAGGCCCACAATTTTGAAATGTTAAAAGCTCCAAAATATGAAAAAATGTATTTATAACTCATTTGGCAGCAAAACCTGACCTGAAACAAGCACATTGACTAAAAGTATCCTTGTGTCTTGAGTTGACGCAAGGGTACTTACAGTCTTTACTTATGCAACATATATATGTGTCACTACAGAAACTAGAACCATTAGTATGTTTCATAACAGGATGCTGTTGCAGATGCCATGAGGTGTTATAAAGCCTATGGTACATATACTGTATATCTTTCTCAAATCCCCAAGTTCTGACATGCCAAGCACTGCTGGTCCCCAGCAAGGGTTTGAATAAGGGACTGTGGCTCTTCAGTTTATCTATCACAGGGTTATAATGAGGATTAAATGACTTAGTATTTGTACAGTGCATAGACTATTACCTGGCACATAGTAAGCACTGTATACATATTTGTTAAATAAAATAACAATAGCTGTCTTGTCTAAAGTAACTCAGGTGGAAGGCTAGGGAGGAAGGTTCTTTGAGACTTTGAGTGCAGGAATGCCTGACACCAGAAGCTGTGCTGCCTGTGCGTGTCATGCTGCCTCTGCGACTCCAGGTTTGGGGCTCATGTCCTTTGGTTCACAAACCAGCCTTGTTTATACAATAGTTTGAAGCAATCTCTGCCTTCTGAGATGATTATTAAGTGAAATCAGCCTTCTGTTTGTGTTCGTTAGCTTCGCTGCCATAACAAAATACCACAGACTGGGTGACTTAAACAACAGAAATTTATTTTCTCATAATTCTGGAGGCCAGAAACCTGAGATCAAATTGTCTGCAGGGTTGGTTTCTTTGAAGGGCTCTCTCTGTGGCTTGCAGGTGGCTGTCTTCTCCCTCTGTGTTCATATGGTCTTCCCTCTGTGTGCATCTGTGTCCTAATCTCTTCTTATAAGGACACCAGTTATACTGCATTAGAGCCCACCCTAATGACCTCATTTTAACTTAATTACTTCTTTAAAGGCCCTGTTTCCAAATACAGTCACATTCTGAGGTGCTAGGGGTTAGGGCGTCAATATATGCATGGCGGCGGGGGGGAGGTGAAGGGGACACAGTCCAGCCTATAACACTATATTTAGAAACTAGATAAATTATCACTCACAGCAGATGAATCCCATATGCTTGCTGGCTTGTTTCTGCCCCAGCATTTTTCAAAGTGTTGTCCAGGACCACCTGCAATCGAATCACTTGGGCTTTTAATAAAAATAAGTCTGCTCCAAGCCCTTGAGTCAGAATCTGGGGCAGAGGAGCACAGGGCCCAGGGATAAAGCCTACTTGTGTTTTACATTCATACAAAGATTTGGCTTAATTAAAGGGACTTGGGAAAAGGCAGGTAGTGAGGTATGCCACTCCCCCAACTCCCACTGCACCCCCACAGCCACTGTAGCCCCCCAGGTAAGGGCAGCCGAAAGAAGAGCACGAGGGAGGGAGTCAGGCAAGTGTGAGTCTGAGCAGGGAGCGCCGTGCATCTGGGGCCTCCTCTAGTGTGGCTCACCGGAGGGCCACGAGAGAAGCTCTTTTCCACTCAAAGCTTGCCTCCCAGTACCAATGAATGCCCCCACCCTCACCCCTTTCAGTAGATACAGGGGACTTTGCAGTGTAGATGCCAGGAGAGGCCAAAGGGGAGGCCGCCTACCCAGAAATGCCTGTGTTCCACAGCCTGACAAAGATTCTAGTCATTTCTCTTGGGCAGCATTCCCCTACCCCTAACCTCCAGCTCCTGGCAGAACTCAAAGATCCCCCTGCCCCTCAGAATGGTGGAAGACCTGCGCCTTGAAATAATGTTTAAGAGACAGGAAATAGTGGCATTTTTCCCAAGCCAAATGCTGAATCAGGGAGCAGAGGTTGAGGCAGGTTCACATAGTCACTGACTCTGCTCCAAAGCTTCCTGCGATGTGGGTAAGCCGGTGGGTCATTTGGCTTCCTGCAAGCTGATGTACGGGAAACAGGATTGTCATACACATGGGTACAGCCTTTGAATCACGTCCCAGACAACCAACGTGAGCCCTCTAGAGTGGGTGTCTGCTGCAGGTGTACGTGTGTGTGCACACCCATGTTCCACGCCTGTGTTAGGGTGGCCACCAGCCTCTCATGTCAAAAATTCCAGCAAAACAGCTGGTGAGTGGGACTCTAAATGATAGTGATTTTCCTAGCACCATGACAACAGGACACCATCAAAGCTAATGGCGCTAATCCATCCCTCGTCTTTCTCTGCTGGTTCCGGCTTAGATTTTGTTTCTTAAAATACTTGCCTGGCTGGCAAGGGAGTGACTCACCTGCACCAGGACTGAACAGAACAGGCAGGAGGTGCTTTCTTCTGAAGAGCTGTCAAGAGCCAATACAGCACCTGAGGTCTTTCATTTCACACGTTGTTCCTGTCAAGGAGGAGACATTCTTACTCTCTTGTCAAAGTTGGAGTTGCCAAAGAAAGAAAAGTGGTTAGAATGTGTCAAACTATGGCATTTGTATTAAACAGAGTTTGAGGAAACCAGGCAGCTTTGACTGAGAATCTCTTCCTCGTCTTCCATCCAGTGCAAGATAGGCCACATTTTTACAGAGAACTGTCAAAAAGGAAAGTTCACATTAGAGTCATTCAGCTCCATGTGGGTCCTCTGGTGGCATCTCTCTCAGTGTCTAATCCTAATTGTTAGGACTCCATGAATCCTGAGTACTTCAATGATTTAAGAACTCTTCCAAAGCTGGTAATTTGGAAATTGCATTGTTAGTAAATATGAATTAACAAAAAAGCAAAGTCAAGAATTTTATTGGCAATGAAACTATGTTTACTGGTCATCTCTTAATTCCATTTGAATTCCACAGGCCATAAACTGTGGTATATTGCAAAATACCCTGAAGTCAGACGTGGATTCACATCCTAGATTTGCTGCTTATTAATTGTGTGACTTTAGCCAAGTTACTTAGCCTCTCTGAGTGTCCATTTCCTCAACTATCAAAGTGGGAATGATACCATTTCCCAAATTATATTGCAGTGAATATAACAAGAGATCATGAGTGTGAGAGATGGTAGTACAGAGGCTGTCTCATAAATGCTCATGTCTTTTCCTGTCTCTTGTTTTTTTCTGTAACTTAAATGAGCATCATTTCTAGCTAACTAATGTTTTAATGTTGACACATTTCAGTAGATGGCTTTCCATACTTTTAGAATGTCATAAATAATTCTCCAACAAGTAGAAATGACTGGGATACAAACCCTGAGACCAGCAGTTGCCAAAGTCACAAGAGGTGATTTGCATGGTCCAGACAGTGATGCAGGAGCAAAGCCTCCGTTTTGACTTTCAGAGATTTGGGAGCAGTGAGGTGCAGTGCCCTTTGGAAAGGTCAGTAGAAATGCTCTGTGAAATGTGAAAAGCTGGGTGCCAGCTCAAGGGGTGCCAGGTGAGGTCCCACTGGAAACCTGCTTCCTCCATCCCTGCCTCCCTGTCCTCAGCAGCACCCTTTCATTTTCTAGTTAGATCGGCTCAGGTCCCAGCTGACTCCTGGATGTCCAGCCACAGACATTTGTCTTTGTCTCCAGCACTTTGAGTCAGAACCACAGGTTTTTGTATTTGCTGTGGTTTTTTTTTTTTTTTTTCTGTCATTATTGTATTTGTTTTGGTCTTAGTTTTCTACCAGACTTTAATGGAAAGAGACCAGGTTTGAGTCCAGCTGCACCCCTTATTAGCTGGGTTATTAAGGACAAGTCACTTCACCTCTTTGAAATGCAATCTTCTGATTTATATATGGGGATCCTACATTATTAAGTTGTTGCAAGTGCTAACGTGGCTAAAATTCACACTGAAGTATTTTGTAAACTGTAAAGTGCTGAGAAGAAAAGACAATTTCAAACCTCTCTTAGCATGTATACTTTACTGGAACATATACATGCTCAAAGATATGTGTTAAGTTACTTTTTGATTAAAGATATTTGCTACAAGAATGTTGTCCAATCCCCAAACACACCAGGAGACGTTCTGAGAATTCTGCAATGGTTCCAGTGGGTTCCCTGGGTGGTTTGTGAGGGAATTTGCCATTTACTGTGTATTTGCCATGTCCAGGCTCATGCTTGGGAACACCCCGTTTGTTTGATTCCCATGAGGTAGGTATTAGCCAAGTTTCCCCCACCAGGTGTGATGGTTAATTTTGTGTCGACCACAATGGGTTAAGGGGCATCCAGATAGATGATAAAACAATATTTCTGGGTTGTCTGTGAGGGTGTTTCTGGAAGAGATTAGCATTTGAATCAGTGGACTAAGTATAGGAGATCACCCCCACCAATGCAGGTGGGCAGCATCCAACTAGCCCTCAGCCTCCACAAAGAGGTGGAGGAAAGGTGAATTTGCTCTCCCTTCTGGAGCCAGGACATTATCTTCTTTCGCCTCCAACACCAGAATTCGAGGTTCTTGGGCCTTCCAACTCTGGGACTTGCATAAGCTGCGTTCTCTACATAAGCTGTCACCTGCGTTCTCAGACCTTGGGCCTCTGACTGGGAGTTACAGCATCGGCTCCCCTGGTTCTGAGGCTTTCAGTATCAGACTGAATTATACCCCCAGCTGTCCTGGTTCTCCAGCTTGCAGACTGCATATCACGGAATTTCTCGAGCCAATTGCATGAGCCAATTCCCGTAATAGATCCCCTTCTACATATATGTATATGTCCTATTGGTTCTGTTTCTCTAGAGAACCCCGTGTGATACACTACGCATGCACAAATAAAGTCACATCAAGACTAATAATCCAAATGTTAGTTTGTTACCACCATTTCTCACTTTGAACCTAGCTCCCTGCAAAGCACCTTCTACCCTGCACTTTTGGGGAGTTCCTGGGGTAGGAGGTCTTATATGTGCTCATCAGTAAATCAATGCCCAGGCACTGTCCCTTTCTCTGCTCTGCCATCTCACTCTGGTAAAGTTGCTCTGTGGATTGGCAAGTGGAAAAGATGCCTTTTTCTCTCTTATGTTCATTTATAGGAGTTTCATCTCAGTGACCCTGTACTCCAGTGTCTTATGAAGCACTAACAAATAGTCCCTTTAGCTTTTAGTGACAACTCTGCCCAGGAATCAGACATGGGTCTGATATGGGGTAGGGTGAAGGATGGGGTTCCACCCCTGTTACTACAGTGTACTCAAAACTACTCCTTCCTCCAGTATGATGCTTCGCCTCTTGGTGCGCCCACTGTGCGCGGCTCCCTGCATTTCCTCAAGAAGGGAGTTTTCCCAGATCCCTGTAGGGTTTCCCCACTAGTCCACTAGATGTGACGGAATCCTAGCACAGACTCCAGATTGCACATTACCACTATACAGGTGAGGAAACGAAGGCTCAGAGGGTAAAGAAACTTACCCAAGGTCACACACTCAACAGGTGACAGTCAAGAGCCAAACTCAGAGCAAAGTCCAAATCCCACGTTCTTTCTGACCAAAATCCTGCGATCAAAGTGGCAACATGACACATTGTTCTGACGCTGGTATTCATACAGGAAGGCAGACTGTGCTGGCCACTCTTTACTAGACATACTTTTCTCCTCCCCAGGGGTTTATTTAAGTCTCTTTCTGCTTGGTTTCCACTGAGAATTATACTCTGGGCACGAAAAACGGGGATTCCTTGCCATTTCACCTTCCTTCCCATTCCTAGCTGCCCTCCCAGTGAACTTACAGTTTATTTCATTGTTACTTGGTTTATGGTTAAAAGAACTGTGGTGGGGCCAGGCACGGTGGCTCATGCCTATAATCCCAGAACTTTGGGAGGCTGGGGAGGGCGGATCACAAGGTCTGGAGTTCAAGACTAGCCTGGCCAATATGGTGAAACCCCATCTTTACTAAAAATACAAAAATTAGCCAGGTGTGGTGGCGCACGCCTGTAGTCCCAACTACTCAGGAGGCTGAGCCAGAAGAGTCGCTTGAACCAGGGAGTTGGAAGTTGCAGTGAGCGGAGATCATGCCACTGCATTCCAGCCTGGGGGACAGAGCGAGACTCCATCTCTCTAAAAAAAAAAAAAAAAAAAAAAAGGAAAAGAACTGTGGTGCTTACACAGATGACAGAACAAGCAAGTCCTGGCTACTGCAAAGATACACCTGAGCCAGTGTTAGTAGATCTGAGAAAAACACATATTCCTTGACTTGATTCCAAAGCCCCTGCAACCTGGTCATCCTATACCAACCCTCTGTTCCAGCCTAAAGGTCTACACGTGACCCTAAGTTCTCTTTGCTCTCCTCCCAGCTGTAGCCTGATGCCCACAAAAGATGGGGCCTGCACCCCATGTGCTCACTCCTCCTAGCCCATTCCAGCGATGTGGCATCTACGCTCCATTCTGATTCTCTTGGTCAGGGCCTTGACCTTCTCTCTTGGCCTTGCCAAATCTTTCCTTTAGGGAGCTGGATGCTCTTCTTCCCCAGAAGACATTGCCTGGGGACCTGACTACATCTAAACAAACCTTCCCATCATTTCCAGAACAAAGGACTGTTACCTTCCCAGGCATGCCCTCTCAACTGCTTCAGACTCTGGCTGTACCAGCTCCACTCACCACATAATAAAACTCTTGGGGTATGAAGGAGGATGCACACCACCCTGTCTTGGCTCCAACTGGCCACTTCCAGGAAACTCTGGGATTAGGTGGCTGGCCACTTTCTTTGCAGGGCTCCTAATGCATCACCAGCCACAGTTGTTGGTGCTCAGGTAACTGAGGGAGCTATCTTCAGTTTAGACTTCTTAAAGACCCCATTTCATATTACATAACCCTCAACCTACAATCCCTGCTTTCCCATTTCCTGTTTCCTTTCTCTCCATAGCATTAATCAGCATTTTGATACACAATATATATCAAAATGTATAGCTTACTTCAGGAGTAAGCTCCTTGAGGTTTGAGTCTGCTTTGCTTGAGCAGTGTCTGGTAGGTGCCCAGTGACTGACTGCTGAATGCATGACTGGAATGACCATGACCTTGAACATCAGCACCAGAGTACACATACTGAGGTGTTGGGAGACCAGGAATTCTTGTTCTCTTCTGTCACAGAGCTCAGCTGTCAAAGATTTCCAAACTTCCTCCATCTCAGCCACAGCAATAAATGGTCTACAAGTTCATTCTCGGCACTGCACTGGGCACCATGGGAAATGCAAACCCTTCAGGCAGCTTAGCACCCCAACTCGTCTCTGAGCCATCATCCCCTGGAAAACGAACTGTTCCTCTTTCAAGCCCTCATTATGCCCTTATACCCCCAGCATACAGCTCTGTGTTCTCCATCTGTCTCCATTCTTCCCAGACATGAGCCTGTCTTACTCATCTTCACATACCCAGTGCCCAGCACAGTGCGGAGAAGCTATGAAGGGTGTGATAAATATTTGATGCTTAAATGAATACCTGGGATCCCACATGCAGAGAAAGCCAGCCCCTTCTGAATTAATTATGTGACTCAGACACTAGGGGATGATGAGTTTATTTCCTTTATTATGATTAATACTTTTTTTCCCAAAGAGTTTTTCAATTCTGAGATTTTTTTTTCTTTTTTTTATTTCTTTATTATTATTATTATTATTATTATTATACTTTACGTTTTATGGTACATGTGCGCAATGTGCAAGTAATATTTACAATATATAAAACTTAAATCAATTCTGAGATTTAAGTTTTATATATTGTAAATATCAAGATATCCTTTATGAAATAATACTCTTTCCAAAAGACAGCATAAATTTTGGAGTAAAATTGATGACTATGTTTCCTTTTTCTAGACTTTAAATATCTCCTTTTACTTAGGGCTGATTTTAAAATCATGTGGATTTAAAAATTTATGTGGAAGTGTTTTGTGACATTGAAAATAAGAGTCTGTGAAGAAAAGCTGATGCTGCCTTTACTATCTCTTTGTATCTGGAATAATTAACTTTTGTTTATTATAAAAACCTTTTTTAAAAATAGGCAATAAATTAATTGTGCAGTTCATCTTGGATTTAGGAGAAGTTGATTCTATGTTTTTTTTTCTTTCTTTTTGTAGAGACAGAGTCTTTCTCTGTCACTGGACTGCAGTGGTGCAATCATAGCTCACTGCAGCCCCTAACTCCTGGGCTCAAGCAATCCTCCTGCCTCAGCCTCTCAAGTAGCTGGGATTTCAGGTGTGAGCCACCATGCCCAACAAGAAGGTGATTCTTAAAAAAGAGAAAATAATACACAGAGAAAAAGTAAAACAGTTGTTGTCTTCACATCAATAAAAAGGGAGACTGAGCATTTCCTAAGTGGAACTATTTATAGCTTATACCAAGCTTTAAACTATACTAGATATTTAGTTGATTATATTTCCCAACTCTAATTATTAAAATTAATCAGTGTGGGAAGACAATTTAAGAGGGAAAAATAAATCTGCTTTATGATTTTCAAAGTTAGTTTTCTACACTGATCGATGTATGAATAAGTGCTCAGGTGCCAATTCATTTCCTGCCATGGAGATACCGTGCTTTCTGAGTTTTAGAGAGTTAAACTCCAGAAGGCAATAGTGGTTCTATCTGTTGTGCTTGCCTACCCGACATTCATTACCCCATTTTTCTGCTCACAGCCTTTTGATTTTCTTTAGGGGAGCCACCTCTCACTCCACTTTCAGTTCATGACGCTACGAATAGTCATGTGACCTGGGCTTGGACAATCAGGGCTTGGTTCAGAGATGAGTACATTACCAAAGCTAAGCCAGTGTGAGCCTGACTGGGATTTTGCAGGCACTATTAAGAAAGAGATTCTTTGCCCTTTGGTATGCTGATGCTTGGAGCTTCTGCCTGAGAGTGAAACTAACACAAAGAAAGCAGACAGATGGTAAATTCAACTCATACCGCAACTTGGATGTGCCAATAAAATATAATTTCTCTAGTTTGTCCATAACCAGTCTGGTCCTTCACTAGTTAGGGTTTAAATCTTGATTCAATCCAATAATTCAATATCCCCATTGAGAATATGCTCGCTTTCTCAGATGTCTTCCTCTTTCTCCTTCTCCTCCCATAAAGATGCCATCTGGATGCATGGCCAATATTCAACAGGTACATGGCATTATGGCTGCCCTCATTGATAAAATACTAAAATATGCATGGAGCAGTTGGTAAACAGGTTCTGCCCTGAAGTCCCTGCTCCTCATAATCCATCAGCTAAAGGGTTAACTCTGGACATAGTAAGACACCTCCATTTTTACTCCTCAGCGCCTGAGCCTGTAAGGATTTTTAAATGTTTTGATCATCATCCATGTAGGGTGTGCTGGGGTGGAGGTAGTATGGTGGTGTGTGTCTTTTCTGTGTCCTCATGGTGTTGAGAGGAAGGGAACTCTTGTTCTTATACTGGTCCTTGAGCATAGCTGTCTTGTATGTGATTATTTTGAGACAACATCCACTTTTTGTCTGTCCTGGGTGCACTGCAAGCCTCTGATGTGGGGGTCTGTGGATGGGGAGCTTGTGTCCATCTGGGGTGATCTGAGGCAGTGCTCCCAAAGGTGTTCCCTGACTGGCCTAGCTCCTTCTCTGCTTTTCCTGCTGCTACAGACTCTGACTTCTGTCCATGACTTCCTATCAACCCTGGTCCCAGGGGTCTCCTCGGCAGCCCAAACCACTGAGTCACCTCACTACAATGATCACCTCTGGCAAGCTGGCTACAGGCTTTCTGCTATGTCTGGGTAGAATCTAGGCTTCATAGGGACCTGACACAGCTTGAAAAGTCCATAGCAGGGCCTGCTGCCACCCGACCAACACTGGGCTCTTCCTCTCATAATTCTGGAGGGGGCATGGGGGAACGATCTCCCTCTGCCTTTGTGGTTAAGCTGTACTTTTCCAATACAATCTCTCCGCTCAGGCCTCTTGTTTATTCTGCTGCTTCTGTCCTCTGATAATCCCCACTTTCTCCTGGTCTAGACCTTTCGAATATAAAACCCTAAGGTTTAGTCTACCAAGCTCAGTTCTTGACTCTCTGAAGAGGAAGGTAATGGAATGTACAGGATATTTTCTCAAGGTAAGGGCTTGAATTACATGGCTATTGCCTTGCTACAAAATTTATTTTTGAATGCCAGAAGCTAAGTGTTATGTTTTCTTTCTCTTTGCATACTTTCTGGAAAGAACTTTCATCTCTTCCTAGGCAGATAAATGCCTTGAGTAGACTAAGTTCATATGCTTTGAAAGGCAAAAGAGAAAAGTACATTGATAATTTCAAAACATTATGCCTATCATACATGACAACACCTGTAAAGCACCTGAAATCTAACTGGGCCTAAAGCCAGTCTACCCAGTTTTTAGCAAACCCGTGGATCCTGTGGTTAGAGCTGGGTTTCAGTCACTTGCTACCCATAGTCCTGACTGACATGGTAATAACAGTATCCATTTCACATTATTTGAATAGCACTGGGCACAGCTCCACACGCAAATGGGGCTGATTAAATGCATTTAATGGTAAGATTACTGCCAGGGTTAGATCCTGACACAGATAAAACTTGCTTAAAGAGCTCCCCAAGTCCATTTCTAAACCTCCCATGTACATTTCTTCCTTTCCAGTGGTAGAAAAAAAGAATCAAGGAAGAGGATCCCTTCCTTTGGGTTATCTGGGGCCAGAATCCCCTCTTCTGCCACTCACCCTGTGGTGGTGCTGGGGGTTGTACTGAGACTCCAAGTTATTTCTCCTTGCTGACGCCTCCTGCTTCCCCTTTCCTATAAGCTTGTTCCAGTTTCCCATAGTTGCAAAAACAAAACACAACAAATAAAACAAAACAACAATGAATAAAGGAAACTCTTCCTGCCTCCCCTTTTAGCTGTAACTTCCTCCTCCCTGCCTAACCAACTCTCTTGAAGCAGTGGTTTATACCCACTACCCCTGCCTCTTCTCTTCTTTGACTCCATTTTGCTTCTAACCTAGTGTGATTTGGTTTCTGCCCTCACATCCCCACTAAAACCAATGTCTCACAAGTAATCAATGACTTCCTCATTGTCAAATACAACAGACACATTCCGGTGCTCATTTGCTTGACATCTCTGTGGCATTTCCCACTCCTGACCACTTCTTCATCCTGGGGAGTCTTGATGTGAACTGCTTGATGCCACTTTTTTCTGGTTTTCTTTCCATTTCTCCATCTGTTCCTCAGGATCTCTTATTTGATCCTTAGGAGCTGGTATCTGTCAGGTTTGGGTTTCATGCTTTCATAATCTTTTCATTCTGCCTGCTCTTCTGGGCCATCCCAGCCCTGCCCTGGCTTCAGTGACCATCTTTAAGTTGTCTGTTCCCCAGTGGGCACCTCCAGGCCTCTCTCCTGTGCTTGGAACTCATGTTCCTAACTCTTCCTGGAGGTCTTCACCTGGATGTCCTACAGCCACATCAAACCCATGTTCAAAACATGCCATCTTCCTCTCAGGTCAATTTCTGTTCCTCTACTTGCAATCACAGTAAATGGTATCAACATCCATGAAGCTGTGCAAAGAACCCGAGAATCCTCCCGGATTTCTATTTCCTTTCCCCTTTCCCTGCCTACCGAGGCAGAACCTTGTACCTGGCGGTATATCAGATATCCACCCAGAGTAGTGTGTGTGAGTGGATGAATGAGCTATGGTGCTACAGAACACCATGGCTCCAACTTGAGTCTGAAACTTGATGTCATTTTGCCTTTTGCAGTTTTTCACTGCTTCTTCTTTAATATGAGGGGGCCCACCTAGATGATCTTCAGCTCTGAGATCTATGATCCACACTACTCCAATTTGACACCTTAGTCACTTATCCACTTAACTCCATTCCTTTTTCTTGTGCTTATCACACCTAGGTAAAGGGGAGGGGAACCCCTATGATAAAATGGGACTTAAAACTTCAATTATGCCAGCTTGCAGAACATATTTTCCCTGATAAGAGGTCCCAATGTCTCTCTGCAGCCACCTACCTTGAGTCACCGTGAGAATTGGAAAGGGAAACAGAAAGGGTGCATAGGAAGAGCGGGAGAAGCTGAAGGAGAGATTAACAGAAGCCATTTCCTCCTTTCTCTGTCATGCCAGATCCTCTGTCTGTGTGAGTCTCCCCAAGCGCTGCACACGGGAAAGCACCTTCCCTCTTGTTCCTCATGACTTCTGTCTGGAAACGAGTACCGTGACTGTCTCCTGAACGCCTACGTGCCTAGCACTTTCTACTTCTCAAAACATTGCACGAATATTTATTTGAGAGCCTTCCATGCGCAGGCACTGTGCTAAGCAATGTGCACCTTATCTCATTTAAATCCCACGACCCTAGCCTATTTTTATCTCCGTTTTGCAGACCAGAAAACTAGGGCATGGAGCGGTTAACTGCTTCACTAAGGCCATCCAACTAGTAGTGTGGTCCTGGAAATCATCATATCAAACCCAGGTCTGTCTGATTCTATGCCCAAATCCAGGGCAGCCGTGGCTACACTGCTTCTGACGTATTCGTGGTTATCTTTCGCTGCCACTCAAGACACTGAGTACACAGTATCTAGGCTTCTGATAAGTGCTCATTGAAGAAGTGCTTAAACCATGTCAATACGAGCTGGATCTGGTCCCAGCTGCCAGAATCCAGAAATGCAGCTTTGCCTTTCCCATCACCTCTTTGGGCCTCAATTTCCTCATCTGTAAACGGGAGGCATTATGCAAATGCCCTCGAAGGAGGCTGTACCTTTAACATTCTGTGGCTCTCTTCTAATGGCGCAGTGTCCCCAACGTGCTGCCAAGAAACTGCACTGACGGCAGGACCCAGCAGCTCAGTTCTCCTACGCGGCCTCAGCGGCACGGCTGACGCATGCGCCCTCGCCCTCCATCCTCCGCCCTCGGGCCCCAGCCTGGCGAGGAGGCAGCTCTTTTCTGCGCACGCGCAGGCCCTCGCCGCCGCCTGACCGCTGGATTGCCTGGCTCCAGGCGGGCGCGGCTGCCTCCCCCGATGCTGGGGAAATCAGTGCTCTCGACAGGGATAGGAGTCTGCCTGCCAGGAGCCATTCGGGGCCCACGGGGGAGCCGCCTGGCCCTCGTTAGGCAAGGTCCCTGGGAAAGCTGCCCCCCACAAGAGAGCGTGTTCCCGCCCGCGCGCTGGACGTGCCGGGGAGCACAGAGAGGCTCTTCCCGCTCGCAGCACAGATGGAAACGCTCTCGCTCTGCGGCCTGGGCTGGGAGGCAGGGGAGGGCCCCAGAGCCCTGCCAGCCCGCAAAGCTGGGAGGATTTTCCTCTCAAAAACGATACCGCTGATTAAACTGAAAACTTCTAAGGTCACGGAGGATGTTTATCCGGGCTGGGGCGGGGAATGGGAGGGCTGGAGGCGTCACCTGATGTTATAAGCTACTAAAAGGCAGCGGACTCTGGCCGGGAGGCAGGCGCTTCATTGCAGCTGAGGGATGAATACATAAACCTGGGCGGCTATTTTTACACTGGCTGAAACAGGGAGCGTGTGTGTGGCAGGGGAGAGGACGCAAGCAGCCCTCCCCCATTCATCCCCTGATCTTCCCCTTCCATCTGGAGAGTTACTCCTCAGAACCGAAGCATTTTTATTTTTATTTTTTGAAATCAGGGGAGGGAAAAGAATGCAGATCAAAACGGTTCCTAAATGGTAAAAATAAATGAGATAGCAGCATTCTGAATTTTCACGCCTTGGTACTCTCAGTCCTTCCTCCCCTTGTGTGCCGTCTTTTGAAGTCCAAGGTTGTCGGTCTGAGTTTGTCTTTTCCTGCTCAGGGAACATGGAATGGCTTCTGCAAGGTTTGGGCCTGCAGAGAGCTGGAGGAGACAGAGAAAAGAGGAGTCTTTCTGCCAAAAATGCATTCTCGAGCCCGGCGTGTGCCTGTGCACTGTTGAGTGTGACTTTGTTCTGTTAGGACTTAAAAGAAAGCTCTGCTTCTTTAAATAGGAATTTTCAGACCATGATAAGCACTGGGAAAGCAGAAGGTTGTCCAGGAAGGGTGGTTGCTTTGAATTTTCACCTGATTTAGACCCACTGGAGCCATTGCCTGTGCTTTCTTGTCAGAATAAATTTGGAGCTGAACTCACCATACCCAAGAGGGAGGCGTGCTGGGGAGAGGGCTGTGAGCTGTATGGGGAATTCTTGCTGACATCAAATCGTTTCAGATCACTCAATTTACTTTGATTTCATTCAACGTCATTTCATTTTCTTTCCAAGTCCTAAGAAGTCTGGAAAAGGAGACACTGAAAATAATTGCAAAACTTAAGGCATGAAATGAAATATCTCCTAAAATTAAAGTAAGGTTGTAGAGATTCACCATCTTAAGGATTTGCATAGATGACCTTTTAGCAATTTTTCATTTGAGAATTATGGAACTACAAACACACACACACACACACACACCCCCCAAAACCCCGCAAAAAGGGAGCTTCACCAAGAAGGGAAGTTTACCTGGAAAGCTCTTCATTCGATGTGTCATTTCTAAGATTCGCTAGATTGGAATGAGGATATAGAGTAGGCATGTGTGGGGTGGGCAAGAAGTGGGGCATAGGGGGAGTTTTAAATGTGTTTCATCCATGACTAATGTCTCCAACAACGGGGAATAAAACAAATTTTGCCTTTTGTAAAGGGAAATTGAAATTCAAAGTTGTGGAGAAACATTCCTACCCTGGGAGTCATGACAGCCTCCTAGGGTCCAGCACAGCCGGGCTCTTAGAAATTCACCTACTTCTTCCAAAGGCAGGTCAAAAGAAGGTGTTGCTTTATTGAGATAGTACAAATCAAGGACTCCTTCATAGCAGAAAACCCCCAAACACCTCTACTTATTTATGTGCCAGTAACTTCCAGCCAAGTTTGAGGAAAGGCCCAAATTATCATTATTATTGTTTGTTTTCATATATGTTTGTTTATTCTGTTTTGCTTTTTAAAACATAGCAGAACTTGTACGTCCAAATGTATGCACACTCTGAGAAAACTTTCAAACCACTATTTAAAAAGTGGGAGCAGGACCATTCCCTTACATCCCAGAGGACAATTCTAGGCTAGCCCCCTTTTCTATCCCTGACAAGTTTAAAGACAGTGTATCTCACCTGTGGGCAGGCCACTCCCTGTCCCCAGTTTCCTTCACTGGCCTGTCACTCTGTATCCATAGCAACTTAACTCAGGTCTGAAAATCAGGAAACCTGGATCGTGAAGAGGTTAGGTCTCCCGAGAGATTAAAATCAATAATCTGTCTTTTTAGATATTCTGTCAGAGATCATACTTATTTTTAAGAAGCAACATCTAAGCTGTCCGAGTTCAAAAATCACTTTCTTTTTCGTAATATAGCACAGGAGAAAGAGTTCCGGAAGTGGCAATTTAATTTGTATCTAATTTCAGCAAAATAATTGCAGACTGCTTCCAGCTTGAATGAGCAGTGAGGTATAGCTCCAAGTAGTTGCTTATTTTAGTAGCACTCCCTCAGGATGAATGCTAGCTATTTTCAGTTGCATGTGGGAAAACCAAAGGCACTGCCAAGCTGTGGCAAGTTGGCATCGTGTGTGAGCTGTCAACCAGGATACTTCCTTTCACTCAGATTCATTTCTAACTTGCAGTTGGCATGTGACCTTTTTCTTTATGCAATTTGGGGTCCTGAACACTTCCTTTCTCTGCCACCCTACCTTCCTACCGATCTCTACCCCCACAGGCAGCTTTTGGCTGAATCCATTTAATAATAACAGTGTGAGTGCCAAGTGGGTTGTATAAAATCCTTAGGGAGAGCTGTGAAATGAAGCACATTGTTCTTCAGGGCTCCTAGGGACCAGAATGTACCCATCAACAAAAACTAATATGCAATAAAATTATATGTCTTTCTCTATAATTTATGCAGAGTGGGATAATGCTGCAATGAGGCCATAAATAGCTCTTGGTATATGCTGTAGGCAGTCTCTAAAACAGGCCCCAATAATCATCACTTCCTGGTATTCTCTGTCTCACGTAACCTCTTCTTCAGTGTGGGCTGGATGGACCTGGTGCTTGGCTTTAAACAAATTGAATACAGCAAAAGTGATGGGATGTCACTTTCAAGATTGGATTACAAAATGTCCTCTCTCTTTCTAAGCCAACTGCCGCGTTGGGACCTGCCCCACGGAGATGCCTATGTGGCAAGGAACTGATGTCTCCAGCCAGCAGCCACAGGAGTGAACCTGGAAGTTCACCCTCCTTTGGTAGAACTTTGAGTTGACTTTGGTCCTAGCTGACATCTTGATTACAGCCTGTGAGACCCTGAGCCAGAGGACTGCTAAGTTACAATTGTGTTCCTGACCCATGAAAACTATACGATAACACATGTTGACTCTTTTAAGCGTCTCAGTTTTGGGGTAATTTGCTATGCAGCAATAGAAAACTAACACAGTATATTCCCTAAAGCAGACAGACCCTCCTGCTCCAGTAACCCCACCAGAGTTCTGTCTCCAGACTCACCTCCTGCTACAGCCTCTCTGTCATCCCTGGGGACACTTCTGGGGCACATCTTACTCTTAGGTATCTTTTTAGGAGCTATTTCTTTTGCTGAAACAACCAGCCACCTCTTCTTCACAAGATAAATTCCTGCTCATCCCTTGACACCTGGATCAGATGTGACCTCTGGAGAACCTTCCTAACTCAGCCAGGCAGAGCACCCACATCTGGCCTTGGGGTCTCCACAGCGCTTTGGTTCTGCCTGTGCTGCAGCATATCCCATGGCACTGTCCTTATTTGTAGGCCTGCTAGGCTGCAGCTCCAGGAGCACAGGAAATGTTTCTTCGTCTTTCAATCCCTAGTGCCTAGCACAGCACCGTGGTAAAACATCATTCTTGGAACGTCTTGCAGGAGCAGGGATCCCAGGCAGAAGAGAACATCTGGTAACTAGTTCCACTCTCACCTGATGCAGGGATCTTATTACAGCATCCTCGAAATGTTTGGAAGAAGACCACTTTGGGTAATTGGACTATATATATTATACACACACACACATAAATATATATTCCAATATTATATATTATATTATATTAAGCATCCAGTCAGCAGATTAAATGCTCCAGCAGCCAGCAGTGGTTTGAAGCTCTCTTGATCTGATCCCAGCCCCATGATCCATCATTTAAGGTCAGGGGGCTTGAAAGTTGACAGTCCTATAATTTGAGTTATCATCATTTCAATCCATGACCTTGAAGTTGATATGTCCCAGGTATCATGGACATGCTTTACTTCATTTTTAGAGCAAGCTAGAAAGAAACCATGAAGGCATCCCAAGGGACAAGTTAAAGGGACATCCTTTGGGACAAAGCTGAAAGAAAGGAAGGTTGTGCTTTTCTCTCAGATGGTGATCTAGCCCATGAAGGGAGGGGCTCATTGCAGGGCAAGGCTGTTGGAAGATCTTTCAGGAGTGGAATATGTTGTAAGCCTATCTAGCCCATCATCATTTTCCGCTCCATTGTTCCTCTCCTGGACCCCAACTTGCCTGCAGCAAATAGCTTCCTAACTGGTCTAATGACATTTAGTTATGACGTTTTCCAAGTTGTTCTCCACAGGGAGATCAAACTCTTTCTGAAATGCACATTGGATCACATCGCCTGTCCACTTCAACACTTCAGTGGCTCCCCGTGCATGGCCTTCCCCAGCCTGACTGAGAATCTCACCTCCTTGCTGTCTGCACTCATGTCACACTTGCCATCTTTCATGGCCTTGAATACACATGTGCAGCCCCACTCTAGGGGATGCCCAGGACCCACCGGGCTTAGTTAATCTTATTGTTCCTTCAGACTTTATTTCACTCATCATTTCCTCAGAGATTTCCCTGACGTCCCTTATTAACCAAATCCCCTCATTATATACCCAGGACCCCACTCATTGCAATGATGTAAATTTGTGTGGGTGTTTGATCAAGGTCCTCTCCTTTTGAAGGCAGGGACCATGCCTGCCTTTGCTGACCCTATATTCTTGGTACCTAGCATAACCTGGTAAAGAGCAAGGATTCAATCAGTATTTGTTGAATAAGTGAATGAATGAATGAATTAATTAATTATGGGTGCTCTTTGAGGGTACCTGGAGGAAAAACAGAAATGCGGGAAGAATGAGAATTTAATGGAACCCAAAGCTGGGGCATAGAAAAGTAATTTGAAGTATACCACCAACCTAAAATGACTTTTGGACTTTCTTTAGACTGAGTGTGAACAACATTTACAGTTAGATGTAACTCCATTCCCCCAAGCTACAGCAGCCTCAGGGAAAACCTAAGATTTCAAGCTGATTTCCAGAGCCTTTGGCTGCGCCTCCTACCCCTGCCACCCCATCCAGCCACACTAGCCCTCCCTCCCTTAGATGCTGATGCTGGCTCTCCTCTGGGGAGGGGAGGAATGGTTGAGTTGAGGGTGGATGACACCTCAGGCCCCCTTACTGAGAGTCTCCATGTGTTACTGCCACCCCTGCACAGCCCCCACAGCCTTTATCCCAGGCATGATCTGCTTGCTGCCCATGGCTCCCCTTTGCTCACAGGGCACCTGACGGCCACCATTGCTGTGACTGCCCTTTCTGGGGCCTCTACTCTTGTCGGTGGGGGATTTTTTTTTTCTACAAGTATGGAAAGCTTTTCAGCAAGCCACTGGTGGAGCAATTGATTCCCCTCTTCTTTCCCTTAGATGATTCCCACCCTTCCTTCATTGTCATCTCTCTTAGCAGTTTTGTAGCAGGCAAATAATTTTCCCTTATTTGTTCGAAAGTCTTAAATCTAGGAGTATAGGAACTGCTAATTGTTTTTATTTCCTAATTTCTGTTTCTTTCAGGGCTCAGGGAGGACTGACAGGACTAGAGTTGACAACCATTCATCCAACAAACATTTACTGCATGAGGAAGAGAGGTGATCAAGGCACTGCCCTTGTCCCCAGGAAGCTCGCCAGTGCATGGGACTGTGCAGGTGTCTTCACCTCTGGATTAGGCATTCGATGTCAGGCCACGGCTGAGCATCCATCCTCTCTATGCTAATTTTTTCCAAAAGTCAAGAGTTTGGAAGAACACTAATGTGTTTTTCTTCCAGCCTTTCCTACACAAATGACAACATCATTACCCTCAGCTTTTAAAGTGCAAGTCTGTACAGAGATCCCAGAGTCAAGGAGGGCGCCTGAGTCATTTGAAATAATTACCTTTTTTTTTCCTGCCTGAGTCTTGCATATCTGTGAATCAGCAATGTGGAAACTGGGCTTCAAAAAAATTAAGGGAGGCTTAAAGTGAGCAAAGCAGAGAAGAGCACTGGCAAGAGCTGAGCGCTGCCACAGCAGGATCATCATGCCGATCGTCATCTAAGGGAGCTCATGGTGCTGTCTGCCTCCTCTTAGCAACATCCACACAGGCTGGTACAGTCAGATCATTGTGACTTGGACAGGGATGAAAATACTCAGCTGACACCAATAGCTCCCAGCACAGCCAGGGTATTCTAGAGGTGTGTGGTGTCAGGACAGCCTGTGCGGCCTCATTTATTTACCTGAGTCATCTGAACAAAGCGGTGACTGGCTTTGCCTCACTCTGGCAAGAACTCGCAACAAAGCCAAAGCCTCTTCCTCCACGGCCTTTGCTCCTGCAGCACAAAACTGGCATCTTTTTAGCATCATAGACACTGTCACGTGGCAATCAATGACAGATTGCCCTTGTCCCATTGAAGGGACAGGGAAGGAACTGTCCCTTCCCTGGGCCACAAGCTCTTCAAGGCGGGAGCCTCAGCCCAGTTTCTTCCATGTCTCCAGCGTCCAGCACAGGGCCTGGATTCTAGCTGGTTTCTGATGAATAAAAGAATGGCTATAGAGATGTACTCTTCGAAACACAAGGGGCTTTTATAGTGGCAACATGTTCAATATCTCAGTACTGTATTGGTTCTTTACAGCTTGCAGGACCCAAAGAAGGAATGATTTTTGTTTCCCGGGAAAGGTGTACCTCGTGGGGGCACTGCTTAAGGGAAGGTGCCCATGGGCATCAAGGGAGGCACAGGTTGATCAAGGCCCCTGGAATTGAAATGGAGGTGTTCATCCTGCGGAGGCTCCGAACATCTGAGGCAGAGCCTCGATTCTCCAGGAAATTGACTTTGCCGGAGAACAAGGCTGGGGGAGGCAGGCTGTCCTAGGGGAGGAGTCGTATTTCAGCCCCACTGAGACCCCAAAGGTGCACTCCCATGCTTTACCCCGACTGTCCACCAGGGGGCAGGCAGAGGCAAGAGAAGAGGAAAGCGGGCGGCTGGTCAGGCCCAGCACATCCAGCCTGGCATCCCACACGCTGGGCTGCCTGACTCAGACAAAGCCAGGCCGCTCCTCCTGCCTGTTGTGGCCTCTGTGATTTTATATGGTTTGGCCTGTGACATCAGACACCACGCGACCATGGTAACCAAAGTATACAGCCTGGAGTGAATGTTAATAAACAGGAAAGAAACGATCCCTGGTGTCTTGCTTTACTCACCATTTGCGGTCTTGTTATCCACGCCTAATGTCTCCTTTATTACCACGAGCAATCGAGATGTACCTGAATTCAGCAACTTTTAAAAATGAAAAGCTAAACTGGGGAAATGTGAGTTGGTTTCCTTGTTTAACTAACTTTGAAAATAGTGCCATGAGTGACCACTGCCTCTTGATATCCTGCTCAACACTCCTCTTACCTACAAACATGTAATTTAAAGGGAAAATTATTTCCTTGATAATCCCCACATGCCTTCAAAAGTCATTTTCCCCAAAGAAACGTCAGGTGATGGGATCCCTTAATTGGTTAAAGTTTTTCCTAATATCCTCAAGGATTGAAGAAAAACAGCACACCTGTCTTCCTATACAAATTATCATCCTATACAAATTAGTGGGCCCAGAGGCCTAGATCTAAAACAAACTAGGACTGAGTATAAAGGAATAAATGTTTTACCAGGCCAGATCACAGAAGTGAAAATCTTTGTGTAGAGATGAGAGCTGCTTCATACGACATCAGAGAGTTTGAAGGTTATAGTTCTCCTGCCTACCAAGAATATCTGATTAGAAGCTTTTTAAACTTTGCCTTAGTGAAGTTAAAGACTCTTTAATAAATTGCATCTTTAATTAGAATAAGAACAAACCAATCATATTACATGAACCAATAGAGAATGATAAAACAGTCCTAAAAGAAATGGTTTTCTAATGGAATCAGGATTCATATGCAAACCTTTTCATGCTGCAGACTTTTTTGAAAAGGCCCGATTTCATTCCAATAGTATTCACAGCTGAGAAATATCTTTTAAAAATATAGCATGATATCAAGTTACTTTAATAGTTTGCAAAATGCTCTCAAGAATTACCTAAAAATATGCAGTTTCTGTGATACCATAGATGAGTTCATCTAAAATTGTTTGATCTTCAATTAAAAACATAAACACGCTTGGATATATTTGGACTCAGATATTGCCAGAGTTTCCAGATTTCATTGTTCAAAGGTATTTCATAAATATGAAAAAATGTGTTCAGAAGGCGTCCATCTGATTGGGTATTCAGGCTTACAAAGAAAGTAATTACAGGGGCAGAGACTGGGAGTCAGCCCTCATTCATCTCAATTCTCTCTCACATATCAGCATAGCTTGACCTTGATTTTTTAGATGCAAGTAAAGGACATTGATGTAATTCAAATAAATTAGTTTCTTTCAAATATCCTGAGGAGTCTGGAATCTGACATGACAGACTTGATGGACAAAAGCCTGAAGGAGAACCAACTCTGAAGTCGTCATAGTGGTTCTAAAAACAGTGTCTTTCCTTCCTATTGACCTAAATTTTCATCTTCTTTCTAGGGAACATTTGCTTGCCAGGTCCTTGGAAAAGGTCCACCTGTCGGCTTCTCCTCTCCCTTCCTTCTCTTCTGTGTTTGCGTCTTCCATTGAGATTCCCACCAGGGAATGTCGCTGCCGCCATGGCATCCTCTGGTCAGCTGAAGTGACCTTCAAACTTCCTTGCCTTTCTCTGAGGGCAGGGGCCTTGCTTCTCCCATTAACAAAGCACTTTCGGGCAACTTTTAGGTTTCTTCACGGTTGATTAAACTGTGTTTATTTAGGACCCTTCTCCTCTTTCTGTGTCCGGCTGCTGACCTTTCTGCTGGTTCATTGTTGGAGGAGAAGGCTCACAGGGCAGTCTATCTGACTGCTTGTTAGCAGCTTTGGTAAAGATTTTGTTCCTGGAAAATGTTTAGCCTGTTGAAATACTAGTGCATCTTCAAAGCATATGACATTTTGCTTGGATAGTGTTCAGAGTTGCTGTTACTGGGTAAGGCCAGAAGCATGTGAAAGAGAAAAACGTGAGGTAGCCTGTGAGCTATAACTGCTAGCATCTCCCTTGAACCTGGTGCATGTTGATCATCTTGCATGAAGCTCCATAAGGCTTCACTTGGTATGTTGTGGTTCTTTTTTTTTTTTTTTGAGCTGGAGTCTTGCTCTGTCCAGGCTGGAGTGCAGTGGCGCAATCATGGTTCACTGCAGCCTTGAACTCCTGGGCTCCTGAGCAGCTGGGACTATGGGTGCGTGCTGCCACACCCACAAAAAATTTTTTTTTAATTTTTATTTGTTTGGAAACAAGGGTTTCCTTATGTTGTCCAGGCTGGTCTTGAACTCTTAGCCTCAAGCAATCTTCCAGCCTCAGCCTCC
This sequence comes from Pongo abelii, assembly GCF_028885655.2. NCBI lineage: Eukaryota > Metazoa > Chordata > Mammalia > Primates > Hominidae > Pongo > Pongo abelii. The sequence goes on along the minus strand of NC_085928.1, from coordinate 166,790,968 downwards.
CAAAGTGCTGCGATTACAGGCATGAGCCACCACTCTTGGAGATTCTTAATAAGAGTAGATGGACATGGTTTTGTTGCTTGGAAATGGGAATAAGAGAGAAAATGAGGCACAGAAAGTTTTGTTGAGTGGCCAAAAGATAAGCCAGGACAAACACCTTAAGCCAGAATTCCATTTTTGGAGATTCTTGTCTGTAGGACAGCGAACACCCCTGCTGCCACCCTGCCCTAGGTTCTCAGGCAGGCTCTGCTCCCCAGTAGCCCCCACACTCCGAGGTCCAGCCAAATGCCAGTTCCACCACATGCAGACATTAGTTCTTTCTCTAAGCACCATGACATGTACTTGCTATACCTCTCAGAATGGAATTTTTGTGTTTTGCTTATTTGTGTGTGAATCTTATCACACTGGCTTGATTGCAAGTGCTTGGAGTGTGAAATGTACCTCTGCATTCCCAGAAGCATGTGGTACATATTTTAGTGAAAGCAAATGGATAAATGGAGGTGCAGATTGATGCTGTCCCTAGTTCTTCTCTTTAATGCCACCTACTCACTTGGATAACTTGCCCTCCCCATTCCTCACACTATGCTCAGCTCCCAGCTTCTGCAATTGGTTTGGCCTTACTCTGTAGTTTGGTTATTTGTCCATCTCACCTTTATATCTCTGCCTAGTCATTGTTACCCATCTTAGATGATAAACTCTTAGGGGACTGAGGTTCCACTTAACTCCCTTTGTCTACCACTTGACAAAAACACAGGGCATGACTAAACACTTAATGGACTTCAGAAGATGATACTTATAATCAGAGAAGTGAATCACTAAAGCTGATTGTCCATCCTCTCAGAATGAAGGTTAAATGGTTCAGGACTTTGTGAAGTTCTTAGTCACCATTGCCCCCTTCCTCATTGTGAATCTTCCCCTATACATTTTGTTTAGCTGCAGGCTAAACTAAGAATAATATTTTCTTATTCTTAGAAAATAAGATTAGAAGACTGCTTCTAAAGGCCAGGTTTCTTAACAGCAGCATGTTGACATCTTGGGTTGGATAATTCTGTCGTGGGGGCTGTCGTGAGCGTTGCTGGACATTTTGCAGCATTTCTGGTCTCTACCCATAGATGCCAGTAGCATGCCCCACCATTTTTAGACATTGCCAGAAGTCCCTAGGGTGGGGTGGGGGAGCAAAGCCCCTGGTTGAGAGCTACTGCTTTAAGGGATAAAGGTGGAAGAGGGAAGCCATGGAGGAAAGGAAATGATGGTCATAACTAGGTGTTCTTCTTCTCTTTGGAGGTTTTTGTTTTTTTTTTTTAAAAATGAAAGCAGCATGGTGTTCTGCTCTGACAATTGGGAGAGGAGAGTCTTCCAAATGCATTTAAATTATACAGCATTTCACCACTTTGCCCTTTTCCTCCCCTTAGGGGCTATTTTTTTTTCACCATTACCACTAGGTTGGACCTGCTTTCTGTGGCTTGATCCCATCTTGTTTTAGGAATAGCTTTCTGGAAGCTCTGACGGGCACATGATGACTTGCTGGGAGAGGCACCAGCGGGCTGCTTTGCTGTCCCAGGGCCCGGACACTGCCCTCATGAGGATACTGTGTTTAGGACTCTGCTTCTCCATTTTGCTGATCTGGGAACTAGATTTTTTTTTCTTTTCCCTATGAATTAGTAAGCCACTGGGAGCAATAATTCACCAAAACTGGACTCACCAGACACTGGGCTGCACACCAGACTATTACAGTATTGCTTTAAAATGCATATCCCCAGAGCCCTCACCCGGAGTTGGAACGTGGGCAAGCAGCATGAAATGTGGCCCAGAGTGCACGTAGGGCCCCAGGCCAGCAGGCCCCAGCCCTGGCCCTGGTGTCTGGCCCTTTCTGTCTCAGCTGCCAAGGGGATGACCTCTGTGGCCAGGAGAGGGTGGGGCAGAGAAAAAGCTGGGATTTAAGAGAAGAGTGAGAGCTTAAAGATGTGCACGATCTTTAGAAATAATTTGCGGTGTCTGCTTCAGTGAATGTTGGTGTCCCAAGGCAGAGTGCCAGTTGTTTCCGGTGGACACCTTTCCAGAGTGGCCTTCGGTTATCAGGATGACTGAAGAACTGTAGTAGCTGTGGCAGAGGTGGAGTCAGGACAGAGGGCGTTGGGTGATTTCAGGAGCTATTCTCGCCAGGCTGTGGGAAAGCCTGATGAAAATGCTCTGCTTCTGTGCGGAGCTCATCTCCCTAGAGATGGGCACAGTCACTTCTGCCCTGAGGGGGAGCTGCTCTCTGGCTGAAAGGGGCTGTTCCTCCCAGGCCCAGGCACTGGTTCTGCAGATCCCCCAGCCCTTCCTCCCTTGTAGACCACCCTTCTTTGTCATCACACTCTGTCATCACAGGCCCTGTTCATTTATTTATTATTTTGGACAGAGTCTCGCTCTGTCACCCAGGCTGGAGTACAGTGGTGCGATCTCGGCTCACTGCAACTTCTGCCTCCTGGATTCAAGAGATTCTCCTGCCTCAGCCTCCTGAGTAGCTGGGATTACAGGCACACACCACCATGCCTGGCAATTTTTTTCTTTTTCTCTTTTTTTTTGTATTTTCAGTAGAGATGGGGGGGTTCACCATGTTGGCCAAGCTGGTCTCGAACTCCTGACCTCAAGTGATCTGCCCACCTCAGCCTCCCAAAGTGCTGGAATTACAGATGTGAGCCACCATGCCTGACCTATATGCCTTTTATTTTTTTTCTTTTTTTTAATTTCAAGCGTCTGTTCACCTGCATTTGCTAACTCGGTGAATGATCTCCTGCATTCTAGGTTTGTTTAGCAAAGCTCCCAGAACCTAGAGATCAGCAGGGCTTTCTTCTGAACAGAGCTGCAGCCTCTTTGCTGCCCCTGAGCTAGAGCAACCGGTCACGAGTGTTCTCTAGGTTTGTCCCTTGCTTTACCCTGTGGGATATTCCTTCTCTGGAGATGTTTTCTCTTTGATTGTAGCTAAAGCTGACAGATGTTTCTGCTAAGTGGATGGTGAACGCCTTTGGAAAGTTCGTATTTCTCCCAATAGAGAGGCAGGAAAAAGAAAGGAACATTGTGGTCTCCATGTTTTCAACCAAGGAAAGTGGAAAGCGGAAAGCCATCTCTTTTTCTATGCTGTCTGGGTGCCTGGTTCTGTCTTTTGAGCCCTGCCCATCTTTTGGGTCCTGGCCAGAGCACATCTCTGCTGGGCTGGCAGCAGATCCTCAGGATGTGGAAATGCATTGGCTGGACCTGTTTTTGTGTCAACGAACCAAGTGGGGCATTAAGCTAACCACACGGAGAGGCCCTTTTCTCCCCTTGAGTCATTCTCACATCCATTGCTGGGCCTTTGTCAGAGAGTCCTTTGTCACTTTTGAAAATGTTATTTCTTAGGAAATAAAAGAACAGTATGGCCATGGTTAGTTTTGCTGGTAAGTTCTATTACTTGACACACAGTTACTGTAATAGAAAAATACGAATCTGATCAGTGTGTTAGGAGGTCTGTTACTACCACAACCATCATCGTTGTCCCCAAACACCACGATCCTGTACTTCAAAAGCATGTTCTTCAAAAGCCATTGTTGTTGGGGAAACAGGACAAACTGTGCTTGTCTAATGCTGATTTCCTCTAAAAACGAAATAGAGGAGAATGAAATGAAGCCGTGCAGTTCCAACAGAGCTCTCTGCAAGTGTTGTTTCCATACTGGTGTGTTTTGTCACTGATTTTGGTCAGGGATGTTCAGATTTTCTGTTTGCATTTAATTTGCATTGCTTTTTGTTCAGCCCTATATAGGTCAACATTCTTCACACTCATTTAAGTTAAATGTGCCTCCTTAAAGGTGTCTCCGCATCTTCTGAGGACATGAAAAGATGCAGGTCAGGGATTTGACAATGGGGTTTTGAACCCCAAGGATCAGCATGGAGCAGCTTTCTGGATCAGTAATTCTACTGATAAACTTTTGGGAAATGTTGTTTTTATATTAAGTGGTGGTGTAATAATGGAGTTGAGTGCTTAATTTGCATGAATTTTAAAGATAATGTTCAATGCATTGAAAATATTTAATGCTTATAACAGGTGCCATAAGTGATCCCCTCAGACTCCTGAAGTGGGTAGAATTATGAGTCGAATTGTGTCCTCCCAGAATATGTTGAAGTACTAATCCTATCCCTCAGTACTTCGGAATGTGAACTTATTTGGGAATAGGGTGATTGCAGTTGAAATTAGTTAAGTTTAGAAGAGGTTACACCGAAGTAGGGTTGGCTCTAGTTCAATATGACTGGTGCCCTTATGAAAAGGGGAAATTTGGACACAGCCATGTGCACAGGGAGAACACTATGGGAAGATGGAGGCAGAGATCAGGGTGATGCTTCTGCCCGACAAGGAATGCAGAAGAGTGCCAGAAAACCACCAGTTAGGTAAGAGGCCTGGAACAGATCCTTCTCTCACAGCCCCGAATTTTAGACTTTTGGCCCCCAGAACTGTGAGACAATAAATTTCTCTTGTTTTAAGGTACTCAGTTTGTGGTACTTTGTGATGACAGTTCTGGCAAACTAATACACGTGGCCATTCTCTTCTCTTGCTGAGGGTGCTTTATTGACAGAGCTTGAGGAACACTGAACTAGGTCATGGAAAAAGCTTAATTTTGGAGTCCAGAGAGCCAGCTTTGGATTCTGGCCATGCCACCTACAAGTTGTGTGTCCTTGGGCATGAATCCAAATGTCCTATTATGAGCATAAGCAGGAGGGTGCATGTAGTAACGCCAAGAATGGAACCTGGCAACCTGGTGGGTTCTCAATGGATGCTATTCTCACCTTGCCTTTCCCTTCTGAGCATTTGTAATCTAAGAGATGAAAAGCTCAGAGCCTGGAAAAGTAAAATGCCTTGTCCTCAGTTACACTGTGAGTCGCTGCAAGGCTGGATATCAAGTCCAGGCCACCTGATGCCACACCTGCTCTGTGGTTACCCTTGATGTAGTCTTTGGTGATCCTCATGTCCCCATTATAAAAATTCCCCACATATTGTGTCCTATAAAGAATTATAAAGGAGAATCTCTAGGGCCCAGATGCAGTTTCTACCATTAAGTGAAAACCTGCTCCTGAAAGGTTCTTGCACTACCCCAAAAGCCTTTGTAACAAAATAAATGCCCCAATGTCATTCTCATTTTTTACATATTCTTGACATGTAATTGTTAGCATGAGTAGATTATTGGCTCATGAAAACTTATATTTTATTAAAAGGCATTTTGCAATGTTCCTTATAGGAAAAAAGGGTTTGCATCTTTTAAGAAGGAACCAATCAGAGTCAGAGGGTTGATGGAGGTTGTGAAAACTGCAGAGGCCTGTCCTGCAGGAACACAATCTGGTTGCATGGTAATGAGGCATAATAAACAAGGGATTCAAGCAAAGCCACTGGTGGTGACTAATTCCAGATGCTAGGTGGCATGCATGCATTACATCTTTTTAACAGAATAAAGCCACGGAGGAGAAATCAATTTGCAGATTCAGGAATGTTGCCGAAGTTATGTTCCAGTATCGATAAAGATCAAGGGCTGGAGTCCAGCCTGCATGGATCCTGCCTACCCTGAGGAAGTCACACACACTCTGGAAAGAGCTACAGATCTCCTTCTCCAAAACATACCCCAATACACCTCTCTACAAAATGTTTCAAATAATTACCAGGGGTTCAGCCCCTCTCCCAGGCTCCCTTCAACTCACTCTTAGGTCCCTGAATTCCAGGTTAAAAACCATCCGCATTTCCCTTATTGGCCTCCCTCAAAAACCAAAACCAAAACAAAACAAAACAAAAAGAAAAAAAATTAAGTCCTAGCTTAAAGGACATTTTATGAGTTCTCTTTTATTTTTTGTTTTTGTTTTGTTTTGTTTTGTTTTGAGACGGAGTATCGCTCTGTTGCCTAGGCTGGAGTGCAGTGGCGCGATCTTGGTTCACTGCAAGCTCGGCCTCCTGGGTTCATGCCATTCTCCTGCCTCAGCCTCCCAAGTAGCTGGGACTACAGGTGCCCACCACCATGCCTGGCTAATTTTTTTTTTTTTTTTTTTTTTTTGTATTTTTAGTAGAGACGGGGTTTCACCATGTTAGCAAGGATGGTCTTGATCTCCTGACCTCGTGATCCACCCGCCTCGGACTCCCAAAGTGCTGGGATTACAGACATGAGCCACCGTGCCCGGCCCATGACTTCTCTTTTATTTAATCACCAGAGGCAACTCAGAAAAAAAATCATGTGGCCTGGAGCAAAGAATAATCATCGATACAGTAGTATTAGTGGGAGAAACTAGAAACCACGGTTTATTGAATGAAAAGATCTATCAGAGTCTGGACGCCTGGCTGGGTTTTAGGCTCTTTCAAACGTGTGGTCATGTGAGCATGAGTGAACTTCTCTCAGCCTCAGTTTCTCTATGAATGCCTGCAGAAGTCACAGCACCCACCTCACGGCTGCCTTGTGAGCAATAAATAACACGTAGATCTCAAATCACCATGTGAACTGTCAATGAATAGAAAGCGGTATTATTCATATGAAAAATAAACTTAGTGACAAAAACACTTAAGCATTTATATTTTTTAGAACTTTGTTCTAAAATTTGAGAATTTTAATACATTGTAATAAAAAATATATTTCAGGAAAAAACAAGGGAATGCAAGATTTGATCCTATTCTATCCGTGTTTGAATTTTTATGTCTAGAGGGAAAGCCTAACCTAGAAATTGCAAACCAGTCCACAAGTGTGTTGTTTCATCTGCAGAGTGTTAAGCAAGCTTTGTTTTGTTTGTTTTTTAAATAAATTGCCAACATTTAAAACTGTAAGATTTTCCCATTAAACAAACCCTGAGCCAGGTGTGGTGCACACCTGTAGTCCCAGCCACTTGGGAGGCTGAGGTGGGAGGATCGTTTGAGCCCAAGAGTTCAAGGCTGCAGTGAGCCATGATTGCACCACTGCACTCCAGCCTGGGTGAGAGAGTGAGACCCTGTCTCAAAAACAAAAACAAAAAACCCCAAACCAAAACAAAAACCCAGGATTTTCAGTTTCTTTCAGAAAAATAAAAGCAGAATTCATAGCACAACTGGTTGGGGTTTTCTACGGCCCACTGTGCCCACTCCTGGGCTGTTTGCTACCCTGGGCCAGCCACAGCCAAGGTACCTCCTGGTGTCGCTTTCCCACCAGGAGGCCTAGAGTTTCAAGTAGCTCCTTCTTTCCTTCTTTCCTTCCTTCCTTCTTTCCTTCCTTCCTTCTTTCCTTCCTTCCTTCTTTCCTTCTTTTTCTCTCTCTCTCTTTCTTTCTCTCCTTCCTTCCTTCCTCCTCCTCCTTTTCTTTGTTTCTTTCTTTCTCTCTCTTTTTCTTCCTTCTTCCTTTCTTTCTTTCCCCTCCTCCCTCCCTTCTTCTCTTTCTTTTTTCTTTTCTTTCTTTCTTTCTCTCTCTCTCTCCTCTCTCTCTCCTGTCTCTCTCTCCTCTCTCTCTCCTCTCTCTCTCTCTCTCCTCTCTCTCTCTCTCTCCTCTCTCTTCTCTCTCTCTCTCCTCTCTCTCTTGCTCCTCTCTCTCCCCTGTCTCTCTCCTCTCTCTCCTCTGTCTCTCTCCTCTCTCTCCTCTGTCTCTCTCCTCTCTCTTCTCTCTCTCTCTCCTCTCTCTTCTCTCTCTCTCTCCTCTCTCTTCTCTCTCTCTCTCTCTCTCCTCTCTCTCTCTCTCTCTCTCCTCTCTCCTCTCTCTCTCTCTCCTCTCTCTTCTCTCTCTCTTTCTCTGTCTCTGTCACCCAGGCTGGAGTGCAGTGGTGTGATCTCAGCTTGCTGCAACCTCCACCTCCCAGGTTCAACTGATTCTTGTGCTTCAGCTGCCCAGGTAGCTGGGATTACAGGTGTGCACCACCACACCCGGCTAATTGTTGTATTTTTAGTAGAGATGAGGTTTTGCCATGTTGGCCAGGCTGGTCTCTAACTCTTGGCCTCAACTGATTTGACTGCCTTGGCCTCCCAAAGTGCTGGAATTACAGGCATGAGCTACTGTTCCTGGCCTCAAGTAGCATCTTTCTAAAAAAAAATTAAACTTGTAAGGAGACAGCCAGTGCTTGAGACCAAACATGGGATGTGTGGTTGCTTGCCCCTCAGCTTTGTTTTACCCTCGGGTAAGGCTCCTTGGCCCAGATGTGGGTGAACACTGCCTGGGTGGAGGGAGCCTCTTTCTTGTAAAATGAGCACAGGATCTTTGAGAGGATTAAGTCAAATGACAAATGTTAACACCTTGCAAGAGTCAACATTCAGGAAATGGTGGTTCTGAGCAGGGGCATCCCAGACCGCTCAGGACAACACAAGATTCTGACAAGTAATCTGCACCTCCAACTCCAAGGAGCAATGGTCACAGTTGGCACCACATCTGTTTGCCAGGATCAGCTTGAGGAAGAGGGTACCCCGTGAGACCACAGTTTCTGAGGAAAAGGACGGAGAAGGGGAGTGGGCTTTGTGTTTTCGAATTGTCATTTTATTTTCTCACTGTTGGATATGGGGAGTAGCGTGATTAGGCCAAGGGACTGGAACCCAAAGTGGAAACAGACCTTAAGTGCTAACACGGATGCCTTTTGCCTTTGGTTACTCACTCCTGTGTAACGATGAGTGTTAGAATGTCCAGGGAAATGTGCTGAGCAGAACTGTCTGTTTTAACAAGGCCACATGTAGCAGAGTCGTGTACCTGAATTTGCTCCAAAGAAGACATTACCAGTGATAGCCTGGTGCATTGGCCCCAAGGGCTCACTTCCAGAACAAATACACAACCAGCTTCCTACAGAGATCCCATGGCCAGGGGCCTGTAAACCTAAGGAGGCCTGGGCTTCTTTGGTGTGGGAGGGAAGCAGCTGCCAGGCACTGCTATGGGCCTGACTGGCATTATCGTCAAGGAAATCAGCAGTCCCCAGAAGCCATGCCCAGAGGTGATTTCACTGCTTTCTTCTCCCTGCCAAGGATTCTACCCAAGTCTGTTTTATAGGAAGTTGCCTTTCTTTTGAGCAGAAGAGAACCTCCCCTGTGTTGAGCAAAATGTGAGTAAATGATTACTGGCAGCTATAAAAGGATCTCATAAAGCATTTCTGTGATCCCCGCAAAAGGACCTGATTTTTATACATTTGCCTTTTTAGTTCATTTTGCAAGTACAAGGCTGTTAAAGTCCCTTAATGATGCCGGGGTAAGGCTCACTTTAGGAAATGGGATAGTCAAGGATTTGGGATTTCCCCACACTGTTTCCTTCTCCATCTCATGAGCTGACAAAAGCAACTCTCTGAGTCCCATACCGAGGAACTTGCACTGAGAAAAATAATCCATATTTATTTGCTATTATAAACTAGGGTGGTCTGCAGAAAGAAAACCAGGACTTTTTCCAGGGTGGGCCCTGCCCTGGAGTGGGGCAAATGATGTGGCAGTGAGCCCCATATTGGGGATGTTGAGAGGAAAAGGGTGCATTTTTGATGGGAAACATGAGGTCCTCTCAGTTCGAACTGTAACCAAGGCAGAGATTCTGAGCCGGGGTGGGAGAGTCCACAGGCTGCCCAGAGTCAGGGAAGTCTGGGCTGGGGCACATCTTGGCGGTCACTTACGGTCAGGATCCCCAGGGATATCCCCTGCCTCCCCCACCCAAGGGAAGCTTTTTCTCTGTTGAAATCCCGAATTTCCTACAGTGGCTCCAGTCTCCAGAGATTCCCTGGACAGATGCTCTCTCCAGATGAACCTTGTCCTCTGACTTATAACAATCACAACTGTTCCCCACATCTGCTTCCAGGAGATCTCGCTGGCTGGGGTCACTCAATCAGTATAGAGATGAGAAGCTGTCCCCCAATAAATCTTGAGCTTGGATGGCTTCCTACTGCCCTTTGGGCCTGTATCCCTCCACCCCCAAGTCTACCTCCTTGATCTCTGGGCAATTGAGTCTGGACAATAGTTACTCTCTCACCTCCAGATCTCGAGTACTGCACCACTTAGCAAATGCATCAGGTCTAAAAATCCTGCCACTTAACATAGGCTTATTCTCTGTCTAAAATGTGCAGATGTTTAATTGTCTCATCTGTGAAATGATGACAAAAATAGCTTATCTGGTTGGACCAGACAAAACTGAACCTGAGCATTTCTCAAGATCTCTTCCATCTCTAGAATCCATGATTCTGAGATATTTTCAAATATATGCACTAAAAATGAGTTTTTCTAAAACCAAATTGTGATTCATGTGAATTACTAATGACTGAACCAAGTACAGCAGCTTATTTAGTTCTGGCCTCAGGAGAAATCTTTTTTTTTTTGAAACAGGGTCTTGCTCTGTCACCCAGACTGGAGTGCAGTGGCACAATCACGGCTCACTGCACCCTCGACCTCCTGGGCTCAGGCAATGCTCCCATCTCAGGCGATTCTCCCACCTTAGCCTCCGGAATAGCTGGGACAACAGGCATGCGCCACCACACCAGGCTAATTGTTTCATTTTTTGTGGAGAAGGGGTCTCACTATATTGCCAGTGGTCCCAAATCCCTGGTCTCAAGCAGTCCTCTCACCTCAGCCTCCCAAAGTGTTGGGATTATAGGCATGAGCTACCACTCTCTGCAGGAGAAACTTTGTAGTTCACTTTTAGGTGAGAAGTCTCTTCTCCACTAAATACTGCATAAAAATGGCAAGATTCTCTGCTGAATATTAATGTGACCGTAGCAAACAAAGGAAGAGACAATAAAAGTCTGAAATGTAAATATGTGGCCCACTATTCCAAAATAGTAAATGTAACAAAAGGAAGAAAGTCAGCCTCCTCCACCCTAGTGCACCAGGCGGCCTAGGGCAAGCCACAGAGGTCAGCCCCTTAGTTCCTCTCCCACCATCCCACCAGGCAGTGTCTCTGCCTTTGCTCACATTCTTCCCTGAGTCTTCAGAGCTCCCCGTCCTGCTTCACCTGTGTGAGGTTTCCTCATCCCTGAAGCCCCCACAGCTCACATCTACTTTTTTCTGAATACTTTGCGCAGCCCGCCTGCCCTCTGGGCCGGCTGGAAGTCATCTCTGCTTCTCAGTTTCCCAGCTCCTTGTATGCTGTGACAGCACTCGCCACCCGCTCCTGATATTGCATTGCATGGTTGGTACACACTTGTCTGTCTCTGTCACTGGACTTAAGTTTCTGGAAGGCAGAGACGCTGTCTGTCATCCTTCCCATGGCCCTTACACAGGTTAGACATCCAACACATTTTTATGAAATTTAAATAAATTGAAGAAGGATGACGATTTTCCTATCCAGATGTGTATCTCTACCACAGATTATTGGAACAGACTGTAGTGCAAAAGTGGCAGTGACTTAGTCAATGTAGTCAGTGATTCCGAACCTTGGCACCATTGACATTTGGGCTGGATAATTCTTGGTTGTGGGGGGCTGTCCTGTGCTCTGCTGGATGTTGAGCAGCATCCTTGGCCTCTCCCCAGTGGATGCCAGTAGCACTCCTCCTCCTCCTCTTCCTCCCAAGTTATGATATCAAAAACACTGGCAGTATCCCCAGTCATTGACAATGTCTCCTGAACTACCCCTGGTTGAGAACCACTGATGCAGGTGATTCCCAAAGGAGGCTGAGAGGAAGTACCAGACATGATGCTCAGTGATGTCCTACACAGTGTCCTGACTCCTAGAGTCACCGTCGTTTTAATACAATAGTGCACAGCAGCCACTTACACCTCTGGCCAAATATTTCTCCCTGACAGGCTATCACAGTGCACGCTAGTCAAACACTGGAATTTTCTATTTTTTTTTTTCTTTTTTGAGATGGAGTCTCACTCTGTCGCCCAGGCTGGAGTGCATGGCAAGATCTTGGCTCACTACAACCTCTGCCTCCTGGGTTCAAGCAATTCTCCTGCCTCAGCCTCTTGAGTAGCTAGGACTACAGGCATGTACCATCATGCCCGGTTAATTTTTGTGTTTTTAGTAGAGATGAGGTTTCATCATGTTGGCCAGGCTGGTCTCGAACTCCTGTCCTCAAGAGATCCACCCATCTCGGCCTCCCAAAGTGCTGGGACTACAGGAGTGAGCTACCACGCCCAGCCCAAATGCTGGAATTTTTTTAAAGGAGGTGGGGAAGGAAGGAACTGAATAAGACCTCATCCCCTTTGAAACATAAATACCTTTGTTTAGGAGGTTGTGGTCTTGGAGCACAACAGCTACTAACAGGTGCCTGGGGTCATACCGGGAAACCACAAGGGCAAAAAGTAACAACAACAGCTGATTTGAGAGACATATTTTTCCTTAGAAGGTACAGAGGGCCATCACTGCTTGAAATACTCACACATACAAATTCAAGGAAAGGGCACACCTATTTGGCACAAGCCCTGTGGCTGTGGTTAGAGATGATTTGAATATTTTTAGTGTGCAGGAAGGGGAACTTCATGTATCCTTACCTTGGCTTCGTTAGGCTGGGGCTATCTGTCAGCTACAGAGCAGCCCACAGGCAGGCGGAGCTGTGATGAAGCACATTTGTTCAAACACAGCAAATGGTGTTTGAAAAAACCACCACCCTTGCTTTTTTATGAAGCTATGACACTCTGTCATGTCAGGGAGCTGAGCCCAAGTGATGCCCAAGTGGCCATGATAGACTCACACTACAGGGCCTGGGAGAGCAGTGGGATTGTTTTTTTTTCCTCGTTGAGGCAGTAAAAGATTGATTTTTGAGGCAGTGACTGAGGCATTATGCATTAATGACTATGCAGGGATTTTCATTCACATATCACACACTGACAGTGGAAACCGAAGCTGCTGTGTAAGGTGCTGGCTCAATGCCCTTCCATGACTCCTTCCTCATCACGTCATTTGTCTGCCTAGATGCCGGGACCTTCCGAATCATGGGGTCGATTGAGTAAAGGGCCCATGGTTTGGTGCAGAGCATCTTGAGCCAGCACACGAGAATAACTGATGCAGCTGCTGAGATGAGAAGGTCTGCTGCAATGCTAATAACTCCACCTGGCTGCTCTCACATTTGACTTCTTGTATTCAGATTTGGAGAGACAGCTGGGAGCCTCTGATGAGAAAATAAAAAATTTACAACAACAAGCAAGCTGTCCTCTGACACCAGGAGAGGAACTCGTTTCAGCCCTGGCAAGAATTGCAGCTGGACTTTGTGAGGCACTGTTTCATCAGATGCCAAACGTCATAGCAAGGGCAAGAATGACAAGAATTACAGTTTCTGCCCTGATGCACAGGTACTGATGGAAGAGATATTTCTGTGTTGATTTTGCACTTCTCAGGGCGAATCTGCAAAATAGATATCAAAGGAGATGTGGGCGCTGGGCAAGAGCCATACCAATCAACCATACAGAGCAGTCTGGAGGACTCTCTCCCCATCTCCAACCCTCAGTTTTTCCCACCTGTTAAACACAGGCCACAATGTCTGTGGCAGCCACCTTGCAGTGCAGTTAAAAGAACCGGTTTAAACAGTGTTTCTTAGCTTAGAGTCAATGGCTGAACAGGTTGCAGAGGGGCTGTAAAATCCTGAAATTTGCATGAAGCAATGGACATATGCATCTTTCTGAGGAGGGGTTTGTAGCTTTCACTATATTCTTAAGAATATAGTCACTCTTAAGAGGTTAAGGGCCACTGTTCTAGGTAATGTGTGAAAGTGATGTATGTGTCCTGTAATTGAGCTATTATCAGCAAGCTTTTTGAGGAGAAAGGGACACAGAGGAGCACCTATTATGTGTTAGGGACTGTGCAGGACACACAGAGAATAGAAAAAAAATCACCCTGGCCTTCTGGAGCATATGATAGACTTTAGATATGAGCCCAAAACAGATTAAAAGTTAAAAGGAAAAGCTAAGTATAGGCAACACAGGTGAAAGCTCAGAAGAATGTAAGTGCCCCATAGTAGGAGAGAAATGGACTTCCAGCTGCAGTGGGTTTAGAGATGGACACAGAGCGAGGGTGGGATCGAGTACAGGGAAAGGCAGGCAAGAGCATCTGTGGAAGAGGGATGGCTGGTGCAGCAGAGCTTGCATACTGAGTTGACACGCTCCATGCCAGAGACCCTTAGATTGGGACTAAGTGTCACTGAAGAGGAGGCTGCATTCAACAGATGGTTCTCAGGGTGACAGTTCATCCCAGGTGCCCTCAGACCCACATGACCTGCTCTTGGTCCTTCAGCCTCCGCTCTGCAGATGGGGCTGAGGGGCCCACCCAGACAAGCCCTGTGGCAGAGAACAGAGCCTGCTCAAGACAAATATTCTCCTCCTTAGGAGAAAGTCCTCTTGACCCCCATGTTCCAAGCAGGAAGCTTTTCACATGTAGACTTTCTTCCTGCTGTGATGCACAAAAGCAGCCTCTTCCCAGTTAACAAAGTCTGGTGGAGCCTCCTGGGGCCATGCCTAGCACATCATTACCTGAAGCAGACTAGGCAAACAAAGCCCTAGAAAATGAGAAAAAATGGAAATGATTTGATATTTTAGAAGAAAATATTGAAGTGTTTATCATGGGGAAAACTGGAACCCTGTTAATATTTTTACTAGTGTTGTATGGCATGGCAGTTTCTAAATTCTGCATGTGGTGGGGCCACTGTAACTCTTTTTGGGCAGAGGACTCTGTGATGATTCTACTCAGACCGTGGCTCCACAGACTGGCAAGGCTGCCCCTTCCCAAATCAGCAAGTGTCCTTGACCAAATGGTCATTTCTCCACTCCTCTGGGACTCTGGAAGAGCATTCTCCAGAGCTCTTGGGATCTTGCCTTGGCTCTGTGGATGTAAATATCCCAAATTCTTTCTAGAATGTACTCTTGAAGACTGAGTTGACTCTGGGGATCACTGTAGGATCACTGTCCCCACTTTGCAGCCCCAAACCCACTTCCCAAGGGAGTAATTCATTACCTGCAGTCCTGATTACTCAAAGGGAATGTCTAACGACGTCTGCTCTGCGGCACCCGAGGACCTGAGACCAGGACTCCTGGCCTCTTTTCAGAAAGAGTGGAGTCTGCCATTTCCTGATCACCTTCCTGTCCTCAAGGGCAGCTCATCTCCCGTGTTACATTCCTGCATGAACCCCCGCCCTGATCCTGTGACTTGTCATGTGCCACAGTGCCATGAGGTTTGTGTTACTTTGCTTCTGTTCCTGAAAGTTATCAGTTCCCCTTTTCATCCTATCACTGCCTGGCTGAATGATGAGGGTCCCTGAGGGGAACTGGGTCTCTTCTTTCTGTTCGCGAGTACCAGAAGAAGCACACGCAGGGCCAATGGCTTCAGTTATAGCCACTGGGATGAGGCATGATTCCTACAAGCCAGGAGAGAAAGACAAGCCTGGGAGATATTGTCTCAAGGGAGATACCTCTTGGGGAGAGCCAGCTTCCCAAAATTGCCCCCTGTACTAATCTGGTTTTAGTATTCCTCTCAAACAAAGCCAGGCAATATCTTTTGGGCTCTCTTTTCTGCACTAGGCTCATCAGATGGAGGAGGGGACTCTGGCCCAGCAGAAGGCAGCAGGAGTCTGGCTTTGGCTCTCAGTCAAGACTCCTTCCAGTTCACTTGCTCCCTTGTTGCTTTTAATCAGTCAAAGCCCAGAGCTCCAGATGAAAAAGAAGTGGGGAGGGAGAAAGGCTAAACCTCAGTTCAAGTTAAAGCAGGATTATTTATTTTAATTATTTATTCATACCAACTTCCAGCATGGTGCCACATACACGATGGCTGGTATTTAGAATTTCTCAGTCGTGTCTGATCAAAGCTTAACAGTTCCTGGGTCTCTTCACTTTCACAGAATTCTACTTCGGTGGGGTGGGGTGGGGTGGGGAGGCAGGAGTTCGATGTGGGAAATTAATTTGGGCTCAGGGATTAACAATGGTTAAATCTTAGTGTACCTCACCTGCCAGGTAACATGGTATGGTAAACAGTTTTGGTTTTGGCTGGCTGTGCCCTGACCTACCTCTAAGAATTACTTATTCTACATATGGAAAGTTATTAGTCAAGATGTCTGCCCCTCTCTGGCCTGGGGTAATGCATGTGAACCATTAGAGGTCAGTCAGATCCTCCTTCTTTGGAATCTGATATTTGAACAAAGTCATCAAAAGATGGAAACCAACTGGAGCTCATTTGTGATGCACAGTGGTGTAGCCAAGCGACCCCAATGAGGAGGTCCTAGGTCTTGATTCTGTGCTGCTTCTTGCCTATGGCGTCACCCCGGTTCCTGTTTGTTCTTTCCTGGTTTCTGGACCTGATTTCCAGTTGAGCTATTGAAAGATCAGCTGTTTTTCCAGTAAATTCCCTTTTGATTTAGATTAGCCAAGGTCAGTTTCTGTTGCTTGCTACTCAAGGAGCTCTAACTACACCCACAATGAACCTTTGTTTCTCAGAATCCCTTTAGTCACACACAGGTTTCAGAATGGTGCCCTAAAATGGTGCTAGAAGCAAATAAAATCTTTGTGTTGACTTGGACTGTGTTGTAATCATTTCCTACAATTTATCTCCTTAATTGCCAAGTTCATGCTGGCTATTCATTGATTGTAGTTTGTAGCCTGTCTTTTGGTTTCTTTCAGCATTTTTTAGTTCATGTCACACGTGGCCAAAACTCCCCACCCCATTCCTGGGACCAGGCTTGCTTTCCTCATGGTCTGCCGCTTGACAGTCTTCAGGCAGAAGACACTCAGATACCTGCTAGGGAAACACAAACCTGGACAACATTTCTATAAGCCACATTAGAAAAACTATCAGCAAGAGCTTCTAAAATGTTCTTTCTTTTTGAACTAGTTATTTAACTAGTTTGGGAACTTAACCGAAGAAAATTGTGAGAGAAGCATAAAGATTAAGTATATTTGTTACAGTGTTATTTTGTAGTAGCAAAAACCAGAAAACATTTCCCAGCAACAGAGAATCGCTCAAGTAAACAATGATATATTCATATGACAGTGTGTGATGTATCAATTCAAAAATCATGATTTTATAGATTATTTAATGCTGTGAGGAAAATTCTCACAATATCTGTGTACCAGGAGAGAAAAAACAAACCAAGACACAAAACTGTACACACAGGGTAATCTCAACTTTTTTTTTTCTTTCAAATTGGGAAGGACCGCACCAACATATCAGCAGTGGTTAACTCTTGGTGGTGTGATCATGAGTGGGTTAGCAGGCTATACACTCTTTGAAGGCAGGAACTCTGTCTTGCTTAAGGTTATAGCTCTAATTCTTAGCTCAGGTCCAGGCACATAGCTTGCCTTGAGATAGTGAATGAGCTTCTTTATGTTTTTCCATAGTTGTATTGCTAGAGATCAATAGATATCAAAACAGTCCTACTCGAACTTCTCCCTCTTTGTGAAACCTTCACTGATCCTTCCTGCCCTTCCCAGAATCCCCAGCCCAAAATTCAAATCAATCACTCTTAGCTCCAAAAGTTTCTCTTTACACCCTTTATCGGAGTATTGGCTCATCTTTCTTTCTCCAGGAGATGATGAGTCCCTTAAGGGAAACAACTCTAAATCATTTTGTATTCTCAGAGCACTTAGCAGTGTCCAGCACACTGATTCCTTCTAAAAAAGTTTTATTTTATTTTAGATTCAGGAGATACATATACATGCTTGTTACACGGATATATTGCATAAGGGTGGGGGTTGGGCTAGTGTGTTACCCAAATAGTGAACATTGTACTCGATAGATAATTTTTCAAACCCCCAATCCCCTCCCACCCTCTTTGGAGTCCTCAGTGTCTATTATTTTCATCTTTATGTCCATGTGTACCCATTGTTTAGCTCCCACTTATGAAAACATGTGATATTTGATTTTCTATTTCTGAGTTAGTTCACTTAGAATAATGGACTACAGTTCCATCCATGTTGATACAAAGGACAAGATTTCATTATTTTTTTATGGCTGTGTAGTACTCCATGGTATGCGTGTGTGTGTGTGTGTGTATATATAGATATACACACCTGCACATGGTGTGTGTATATATACATATATGTGTATATGTATATACACACATATATGTATTGTGTATATATGTGTATATATACATATATGTGTATATATCTGTATATATACATATATGTGTATATATACACATATATATGCACATCGTGTATATATACATACATATATATACATATATATACACACCATGTGCAGGTGTCTTTTTTATATAATGATTTCTTTTTCTTTGGGTTAATACCCAGTAGTGGGATTGCTGGGTTGAATGGTAGTTCTATTTTTAATTCTTTGAGAAATCTCCAAACTGCTTTTCATAGAGGTTTAAGTAATTTACATTCCCACCAGCAGTGTATAGACATTCCCCTTTCTCTGCATCCGTAACAACATCTGTTGTTTTTGTTTTTAATAATAGCCCTTCTGACTGGTATAAGATGATATCTCAGTGTGTTTTAAATTTGCATTTCTCTGCAAATTAAAACTTTTTTTTCATGTGTTTGTTGGCCACTTGTTTCTTCTTTTGAGAAATGTCTCACATGCACTGCCTAGTTTTTCATGCGGTTTCAGCACATTCAATCTAATTGATGGTCCCTCTGTTCCTGTTACTATAGCATAGTGCACATGGGAGAAAAAAAGTTGATAGAGAAGCCAAATCTAGTGTGTATGTCAGGCTCTCATGGGATTTTGGCTATCTTCAGGTTTCTGGGCTGCAACTTGATATCACAATGGGATGGCATTACACCTGTAAACCATCCCAACGGTCTTAGTTTTCTAGGGCTGGCATACCAAATACCAAAGACTGGGTGGATTAAACAACAGACATTTATTTTTTCACAGTTCTGGAGGCTGGAAGTCCAGGCTCAGGGGGTCAGCAGGCTTCATTTCTCCTGAGACCTCTCTGCTTGGCTTGAACACAGCCACCTTCTCACTGTGTCCTTACATGGCCTTCTGTCTGTGTGCACTCATCTGGCGTCCCTTCTTCTCATAAGGACATCAATTGTGTTGCATTAGGGTCCTACCCTTATGACCTTATTTAACTTTAATTACCTCTTTAAAAACCTTATCTCTAAATATAGTCATATCGCGGGTAGACCTTCAACATACGAATTTTGGGGGAACACAATTCAGTCCATAACATGAAGGGACACAGTAAATTATTAGTTATTGTTTGCATTCCTGTACTTGTAGGTATCAGGGAAAAGAAATAATGAACACAGTGATCAAAATTTTATCCATAAACACTGTCCTGGTCATAAGTTCCAGGATTATACTGTTGTTGCTCTCATATCCCTTTAAAATAATGACCTACCTAGGTAATAGAAGTCTGTGACAACTTGCCTTTCTCCACAGCCAATAACAAGATCTGATTGCATGTAGGTTTTGTTTGTTTGATTGTTTGATGCCCAAGGAAACCTCAAACAAGTCTTTAGTATCATCGTCAACCCACAAAACAGTATTGATTGCAAAGTAATGCACAATAGGTCACTTGTGTACAAGAGAGTGTTCTTTAATCGCAACACCATCCTTTACTGTGGCTAAAGAACAATGAAGTGGTTTGGGAAAGAAGTTGCTACAAGCAATCAGAGGATGGTTTAAGGACATGCAGTAATGCCAGAGTGATGGAAACTATTCTTCAACATTTTCCTTCTCAAATTAATTCCTAGTAATTTCCTTTTTAATCAGTTTGTTCTTTTTGTTTTATGTTATATTATAAAAATAGGGGGAGGGAGAGATAGAAGATAATCTTCTATTGGCTTAGGGCTATTTTATGCCTATATCTATGGTTGCTGGAAGAGGCATAGAGCAAATATTCAAGGTCACATATTTGCCCCTTGCAATTCAAATTAAAATGCACCTATCTTGCAATTTTTGCTTCTTGTTTTCAGCTGGTCTTTGTCACACTATCTCACTATCAAACCAGCCCTCTCCCCACTTCTCCTTCCACCTTAGTTTCAACACTTAAGGAATGAGAGAACATTTCTTGTTCTGATTCATGGTATCACTAGTGCATGCTCTACATGAATCTATCAGCTCTCATTTTCACATAATGTGGCATGTTTACACAATCACCACCCTGCCTGTATGTAGTCTTCTAATTTAAAAGTTTTTTTCATGTGAAAATCATTTCTGAAATACATTTTCTTCGCTGTTTCAAGCACATTAAAAATTTTGTTCCAATCTGTAAGAAGGATTTCTCTGTGTGCAACACTATAAAAACCTCAAGATTTTTATCTTTCTTGAATTGTCTAAAGATAGGAGGAGATTCAATTTGCTAAGGGTCCATGCTTTTGACACAAAGACAAATATCTATGCCTGTGCTATCCTGGTTCACTTAAAAAAAAAAGTCTCTAGAGATCACGGATTCTCCAGATACAGAGAATGAACTACCCAAGTCTTGCTTTCTCCATTAATTTTAGTATGTTCTTTCTCTGATGCTTCACTTCAGAAAAGAGGTATAATTACTACCTTTATGAGTCAGACTCATGGCCCAGCACCTGCTAGAAAATTAAAAAATATCTTCCTCATGTCGCATCACAAAGTGAGGCTCATTGTTTTCACACAGTTGCTGGTGTTCACTCATTTGCCAAAATGACTATATTGGAGGCTTTAAAAGCCATAGCAATAATGAAAAACAATGACTAGAGACATTTCCAAATGTCAATACATAAAGATAGTAACATGAACTTGATAAACTCGGGTTTTCATTCTTTTAAAATTGTTCATAGATTAATATAGGAGAGTCTGTTTCTCCCAGGCATGACAAAGCAGCAGATGCAGGAAGTTCAGAGTTGTTTTCTTAAAACATACCCTAGGTAGTTACTTAGGCATTAGGTATGGAACTTAGTAAATGCTAACTACTTTAGGAGATTCAATATGTTTGAATATATTATTGACACAAAGATTAAAGAACAATTGTAAAACTGATGTCATAACATAACTGTCCTGCTTAGCAGAGTATAATAAAAAAAATCTTTACATAGTCCATTTTTTTGCCTAAATGCTGTATAGAGAGATAAAGGTCAAAATACTGTTGTTCTGCAGACGACAAATACAGTGTTTGATCCCAATGTCAAACAGAAGACAATAAAGATGTCAACTTTCTTGGCTCTGCCATATTTTCCCAGCAACTTCAAAAGGTGTTTCTGTACAAAACTAACTTGAAATTTACTTTGAATGAGGAATATATGCTAAACAGTCACAGACTGAGATACAGTAGGGAGAGTTTCACTACCACTCACTCCCAGCCCAACTTACAACGTTTCTAGGCCTTTGCCATGTGCACTGAAGGGGAAGAACAGAGTGGAGAGGCACTGCATGTCCTTGGCCAGTGGCGACGGTAAACACAATCTCACTTGAAATTTATACAGTTGTCCCTTGGTATCCTCGAGAGATTGGTTCCAAGACTCTCACAGATACCATGTTGAAGTCCCTTATGTAAAATGGCATAGAATCTGCATATAATGTACATACTTACTGCTGTATTTTAAATCATCTCCAGATTTACTTAAGATACCTAATACAATGTAAATGCTATGTGAATACTTGTTATACTGCATTTAAAAACTATATCTTTTAAAAATTAATGCATTGTTAATTTTTTATTGTTTATTTCTTTTAATCACTGGTTGGTTGAATCCATGATGTGGAACCCACAGATACAGAGGGCTGACTGTAGTAGGAAATCTCACTTCAGAATCTGTAACTACAACCTGACCCTCACCTGGCTTTTTGTATGAATGTATATCCCCCACATATGACAAATCAAAAAAGAATTTTAATTGAAGTGGTCTCACAATGTTTGTATAATTAACTGGGAGGGACAAATGCAAATCTTCTCTGGAAAAATGCAATCTCAATTGGGTCTCAAAGAATTCTTATAGATAAGGTTCCAAGGGACACAATTTCACATTGAAATACATATACACATAGTCACCTTTCCTTGAGAAAGATCTAGCCCGCCTTGAGGATGAGCATGGGAAAACAAAGCACCATGAATGAGAACCATCAAAAACAATAAGCAGTAAAATCAGATCCATAAAAATTATTAGACTCAGAATATAAAATAGCAAGTTTGATGTGTTTAAAGAAATGAAAAGTTTACAAGCAAGGAATAATAGTTTTTATAAAATCTAGCACATTGAAGAAAATCGAATAAAGCTTTTGGAAAGAAATAATTGCTTTAGGCAGTAAGATTATGAGAACAGATGCAGGAAGGTCTGAGATGTGAGAAAAAATTGTGAACAAATAAATCAAAAAATACGTTGGGTAAATCTAAACAAACATTGGCTACATGTAAAAATAATATCTAATTTGTGAGATTAAAAAACAATATAGAATTCAAATACTAGCCAAAGTATAATACAAAATGGAAGAAGATGAAAAATTATAAAGTATTCTATGGTTCCTGCATTGTTTGGGTAGAGCATCAAGAAATTAACTTTAAGCAAGCACATTAATATGTCTACAGTAACTCCTAAAATTAAAATAGAGATAATTGCTTCCAAAGAAGCAGAAGGTAGAGGAGGTGGGGAGAGGAATAAACAAAATAAGAAAACAAAAAAGATGGCAAGAGACAGGGCAGAAAGCTAGAAAAATAGAAAGCACATAAGAAGGCAGAAATAAATCAAAGCAAGAAGAACAAAGATAGAGTTTTAAGATCCTCTGCATGATAACAAAACAATGGAATTTTATACACACTCTAAAATCATGAGTGTTAATTTCATACTGCTACTAACAGTGAACAAGTAGCGTAGATGTCCTTTGAGAATAAAAGGCTTTATTCCATAAAAGAAGCTTTAAACTTTTGAAGGCCTGTCTCTCAAAAATGGACGTTTATAGACAGTTTTCAAGAGCACTCTTATGGTTACTAGATTTAGAACATGTTTTTATTCTTGTAAAATTTGGCCTTTGACTTTATCTGGAGAATTTTATCTTGTGAACTGCTGTGTTGTTTGTTAGTTCTCCTTCTCCTTTCACTCCTATATTAATACTTTTTCTCCTTTGTATTTAGGAGGACCTGGTATTTTTAAGGCTAGATATGGAATACCATTTTTTTTTAAAGAAATGAATCAGAAAGTTCAAGACCTCAAGACTTAATATAGAAAGTGATATTTTAAAAAAGGAATGTGGTCTATAATATCGTCCTTCTACAGGATGCTAAATAGCTTCCTAAAGGGTCCTTATAAGATTCCACAGTGGATCCTTTGCATGGGGTTTTTTTTTCTTCGTCCTACGTGCTACTTCTTTATTTTGTTCTGTAATGCTTTTTGCCATAGTTTCTGAGTTCTTTGTTTGTTTGTTTGGTCACCAAAAGGACACAGAGATGTCTTCAAATTTGCTCAGGGTTCAGCAGCATATTCCTTCTCAGAGGCACAACTGGAGGGCAAGATGATGTGCATAGCCTCTAGTCCAGTTCCCAGTTTATTTGTGCCTATTTGCCTAATCCAGGCTTTGCCACTTCTTATCTGTGTCAGTTTGAGTGAGTTGCTAACCTTTCTATAGGTCTGTTTTCTTATCTGTAAAAGGAAACCAGTAAACATACCAACACCACATGGCTCTTTGAGGTTTAAAAGTGTTTAAAGCCCTGAGCACCATACATTGCCCATCATAAATAATGCCTATCAGCTCCTATAATGTTATTGTTACTATACTGCTGCTGCTGCTACTACTGTCGTGTACGCGGAATCTTCCGACATAGCCAACTTCTCTATACATGCTGCTTGGTCTTCTGACATCATTGCTGCACGGACAGAATTCCACGTCCCAGGATCTAACACCACTGCTCATCTCTCCTTCCCCACCACCACTCACACAAACTTTTTTAGCCTTTTTTTCAGATTTGCCATCTTAGAATGTTCCCAGCAAAGTGGCCTTCGGTGCCTTGAGGGGCAGCACCCAGTTGGCACAGCAATGAAGGTCCAGTTTCTTTTTATTATTATTATTTGTTTGTTTTGTTTTTTGACATGAAGTCTCACTCTGTCACCCAGGCTTGAGCGCAACGGCGTGATCTCGGCTCACTGCAACCTCCGCCTCCCGGGTTCAAGCGATTCTCCTGCCTCAGCCTCTGAGTACCTGGGACTACAGGCTTGTGCCAGCACGCTCGGTTCATTTTTGTATTAGAGACGCGGCTTCACCATGTTGGCCAGGCTGGTCTCGAAGTCTTGACGTCAAGTGATCCACCCATCTTGGCCTCCCAAAATGCTGGGATTGCAGGCATGAGCCACCAAGCCCAGCTGAGGTTCTTGTTGATACTCTGTTGCCTTTGGGCTGTGAGTCTTTGATCTTTTTTCATCACAGGGCCTTTTTTTTTTTTTTTTAATAGAGATGGGGGTCTTGCTATGTTGCCCTGGCCTCAAGTGATCCTCCAGCCTCAGCCTCCCAAAGTGCTGGGATTACAGGCATGAGCCACCACACCTGACCCATCACAGGGCTTTTAATGGGATATTGGAAGGGGCTGCCTCAAGGCTTGTTAGCCAGATGTCATGCCATCTTATACTGGAAGTCTATTTACTACTTTTAAAGTGGGAACACAAACTGTGGGAGAAGGCCTGATGCCTGTGAAGGCAGTCCTTTCAACAAGCAAGGAGGAAGTCTTTTTGGTAATGAAGGAAAGCCTCTCAGTGACCTGCAGTGAGACCTTGACCCTAATGTGAGTTGGCTAAGGCAGTATAATTGACCCATTTTTACATGTATTTAGATGTTAGATTTGGGGCTAAATTATCCTCTCAGGAGGGCTAAGACTACATCTAAATACCGCTGAGACAATATCCTTACCATTTGTCCAGGAAAATTCAGAACGTTTATGAGAAGATCTGTATGCTGAAACCCATGGTATTAGGTTTAGAAAAAAGGTTTATGTTCAACATTTAACGGTTGAATTTCAATAGTATATGAATACACATTTCTCGTCATTGAAAGTTTAGCTGCTTTTATATTAATCAGGCCAGAAAAGGCATAAATAATAAAACAATGAACAGTTCATGAAGATTTTGTGATTGAAAAGCAGTCAGGACCATACACTCAATCAGGGCATGTGCCCTTAGACCTAGTTGGACACTCTTCTCTGTGCCCTTTCAATAGCTGTTCTAGTTCCTGGGAGGGGTGGGGATGACTCTAGGAGCCCTGGGTATATGGGGACCATGGACGATTAAGAGTGTGCCTATGAAGTTAGCCTAAGAAACATTTAGGACATCAGTAACTAAATTAAGAACAGCAACATAGACTCTATACATATACACATGACCAGTTTAAAGCATCAAAGTACAAATTACAGATGAAGGCATTTTCAAAGGCCTTCACTACATAATCAAAACAAACTCTAACATTAAGTTGTATGACTATATCTGAATCATCAATAACAACATTAAAACATGGAAAAAAGTTCTCTTTTCATCAAATAGAGCCACCTAGGTGGAGGCAGGCTGAGGGAAGGGAGCATAGCTTCTGCCTTGGATCTGAGGTCTAGGGCCCAACTCCTGGACCTGAGGTACTCTACTGGATTTTGCCAGAAAGTCTAATGCTCTGATGCAAACAGGATTCTGGTTTACCTGACTTGAGAATGTTGAAGAGTGGTTTTTATTTAACATGGAGTCTGTGTACCCTAGGAGTACTTGAAGGAGTTGATGATTGTTAGTTTATAGGGCTTCTGGTATTTCCCTGACATAGATATTCTTGTTTAACTGTAGTGCTAAAAACATGATATTTTAGTATACACTGAAATTTTCTCAGTCCGGATACAAGGTAGAGTGGAGTGATGGGAATAGACAATTTTGGACTAATGATTCTCCTTTTCTATGCCCTGGCTTTACTAAAGTATGCATCTGAGGGACAGTGTCATGAAAGCAAGCCAAAAACAACATTAGCAAAAAATGTTTATTGTTGCAAATGCCCCCTCTGGCAATGCATTTAAATATAAGCAGCTCTTTTCACTTCTTCTTGATATTAATTCCTAGGACACATCATTAGCTGGAAAAAAAATCTTAAATAGCCAAAGAAGTATAGGTTAGTGTCACTAATTCTTTTAAATGTAATTAACAATGTTTTCTTTTGGCTTAGGATGGACTTGGCGATGTGGGCTCTTTTTTGGTTCCATATGAACTTTAAAGTAGTTTTTTCCGATTCTGTGAAGAAAATCATTGGTAGCTTGATGGGGATGGCATTGAATCTATAAATTACCTTGGGCAGTATGGCACATTTTCACGATATTGATTCTTCCTACCCATGAGCATGGAATGTTCTTCCATTTGTTTGTATCCTTTTTTATTTCATTGAGCAGTGGCTTGTAGTTCTCCTTGAAGAGGTCCTTCATGTCCCTTGTAAGTTGGATTCCTAAGTATTTTATTCTCTTTGAAGCAATTGTGAATGGGAGTTCACTCATTATTTGGCTCTCTGTTTGTCTGTTATTGGTGTATAAGAATGCTTGTGATTTTTGTACATTGATTTTGTATCCTGAGACTTTGCTTATCAGCTTAAGGAGATTTTGGGCTGAGACAATGGGGTTTTCTAGATATACAATCATGTTGTCTGCAAACAGGGACAATTTGACTTCCTCTTTTCCTAATTGAATACCTTTTATTTCCTTCTCCTGCCTAATTGCCCTGGCCAGAACTTCCAACACTATGTTGAATAGGAGTGGTGAGAGAGGGAAAGCTGGAGGCATCACGCTACCTGACTTCAAACTATACTACAAGGCTACAGTAACCAAAACAGCATGGTACTGGTACCAAAACAGAGATATAGATCAATGGAACAGAACAGAGCCCTCAGAAATAACGCTGCATATCTACAACTATCTGATTTTAGACAAATCTGAGAAAAACAAGCAATGGGGAAAGGATTCCCTATTTAATAAATGGTGCTGGGAAAACTGGCTAGCCATATGTAGAAAGCTGAAACTGGATCCCTTCCTTTCAAGACGGATTAAAGACTTAAATGTTAGACCTAAAACCATAAAAACCCTCGAAGAAAACCTAGGCATTACCATTCAGGACATAGGCATGGGCAAGGACTTCATGTCTAAAACACCAAAAGCAATGGCAACAAAAGCCAAAATTGACAAATGGGATCTAATTAAACTAAAGAGCTTCTGCACAGCAAAAGAAACTACCATCAGAGTGAACAGGCAACCTACAAAATGGGAGAAAATTTTTGCAACCTACTCATCTGACAAAGGGCTAATATCCAGAATCTACAATGAACTCAAACAAATTTACAAGAAAAAAATAAACAACCCCATCAAAAAGTGGGTGAAGGATATGAACAGACACTTCTCAAAAGAAGACATTTATGCAACCAAAAGACACGTGAAAAAATGTTCATCATCACTGGCCATCAGAGAAACGCAAATCAAAACCACAATGAGATACCATCTCACACCAGTTAGAATGGCAATCATTAAAAAGTCCGGAAACAACAGGTGCTGGACAGGATGTGGAGAAATAGGAATACTTTTACACTGTTGGTGGGACTGTAAACTAGTTCAACCATTGTGGAAGTCAGTGTGGTGATTCCTCAGGGATCTAGAACTAGAAATACCATTTGACCCAGCCATCCCATTACTGGGTATATACCCAAAGGACTATAAATCATGCTGCTATAAAGACACATGCACACGTATGTTTATTGCAGCACTATTCACAATAGCAAAGACTTGGAACCAACCCAAATGTCCAACAATGATAGACTGGATTAAGAAAATGTGGCACATATACACCATGGAATACTATGCAGCCATAAAAAACGATGAGTTCATGTCCTTTGTAGGGACATGGATGAAATTGGAAATCATCATTCTCAGTAAACTATCGCAAGGACAAAAAACCAAACACTGCATGTTCTCACTCATAGGTGGGAATTGAACAGTGAGAACACATGGACACAGGAAGGGGAACATCACACTCTGGGGACTGTTGTGGGGTGGGGGGAGGGGGGAGGGATAGCATTAGGAGATATACCTAATGATAATGATGAGTTAATGTGTGTAGCACTCCAGCATGGCACATGTATACATATGTAACTAACCTGCACATTGTGCACATGTACCCTAAAACTTAAAGTGTAATAATAATAAAAAAAAACAAAAAAACCCAATGTTTTCTTAAACTCAACATTTATAAATAAAATTTTAATCAAATACATTTTATTTGATTAAAATATGAAGATGTATTTTTATCTAGTCTATGAAGATATACTGGATAAAAGTT
The DNA here is from genome assembly GCF_028885655.2 of Pongo abelii. NCBI lineage: Eukaryota > Metazoa > Chordata > Mammalia > Primates > Hominidae > Pongo > Pongo abelii. Next base: position 166,762,896 of record NC_085928.1, on the reverse strand, counting down.
CTTTGAGGTCTTTTCCCTTGGCACTTATTATTTAATGAAGTAGTTAATATAATTTTATTAGACACTGTTTGAAATGTTCAAAACAGTAAAATCCTCATCTAAAGATGTTTACTTTTTAACTATTAATAAAAAGTAAATAAGATTCTATGTACAGACCAATTCTTTTTGTCTGCATCTACCATTCTTTTCCATTCAATGTAAACAAAATGTCAGATATTGATTCATCTCATCAAGAAATTCATTGTTAATACAATTTAACCTTTGCCTAATATTTATCAAAATTTGTAACATTTGTGTTACAATCTAGAATAACTCTATAAAGTTATGCACGTTTTCATAGTAATTTAAGAGATCAATAAAAGTTTTACAACCATGAAAATATCTTAATAAATTTATTTTGTAAATGCCAATATTTATAACATGCTTGTTATCTTTACAATATTCTTTGTAGCTATTTAAACTTAGAACGAACTATTTCAGATATCAACCTAAAAATGTGCAAAAGTTACATAGTTTAAAAAATTTTGCAGGGTACATTAGAAAAATATTGATTTATAATTCTGGAGCATGGAACACGTAGAGTAAGTCCTTGTGTGATCGGGCCAATCACTGCTATAAATAAGGTCGTAGATTCTTTTCTTCCTAACCTCACCAAAAATACATTTCTCAGTTACTATAGTGAACACTGTGTACTACTTGGAAAAATAAAAAGATTCCGGTCTCGAGATACTATTTTACAGTTTACCAGCTTAAACCTCAACTCTACCATTAAAAAAGTCTTGTAATAGTGAATGAAAACTTGGCTGTGCTGGGTTTTAAGAAATTCTGCTTTAAATCAGTGAAAAAAAGTAGTCACTTGAATCTTAGCAGAAACCTTAATTCCCTAGAAATTTAAGGTTCTGGATAGAAAATGACAACTGTAGAACTCACTCACTTTAAGGAAGACAGAAGACAGAAGGTATCTCTTTAGATTAATGTGTTAGGCCATATCAAGTTCCCTTGGGAGAAAAGTAGATAAATCTGGCAATGGGGCACGACGCAAAGCCAGACGTTCATGTTTTGTAGCAAATATATTTCCAGTGCTAAGTTTTTTTACACAAATGTCCTGTGAAAGGCTCTACTTAAAAATACTTCAATATTCTAAATTATATATCTATCTAATTCTTGGTTTGAATTATTAACTATGAGAATTATTAATGGTATTAACAAATAACCGTACAAGCTAAATATTAGCACTAAATATGCTAATAAGAGGTATTCAAAAACTTTTTAATGGCAAACAAAATAAATCTTTTTCATTATTTCTAAATTCAAAAATTTAAACAAGATGGCCACCCTGTGGTGTCATGAGATGAGCTGACTTAATCCTTACAGACAAGTGAGCATAATGCCTCATTGTGTTAAATATAGATTTTGAAATTGAGAATCTAAATGGATTCTCATTCAGTCATTGTTAGTTATGCCTTTGAAATAAATCCATCTATGTGTAATACTGCAAGTTACAGTGTTATATTTAAGTCATTTAGAACTACTGTCAGGCAGAATAATGGTACTGTCATATTTTCTTCATAATTTTAGTAAGTTATCTAAGCATTCTATGTCTCACAAGCCTCAAAAGACAACCAGCATTACCAATTTTCTTTTGGGAATCAGATCTCCAAGCACATGCTGTTAGGAGATTAGATTTTAGGATTATTCAGTTGCTTATGATCAAAACCAAAATGCTTCTACTGGATTTTTTTTAATAACTTTTTTTTTTTAAACAGTAAGTTCTTTACAGACTCAGGGCTTTGGGTGTTGGTATAAAATATTTAAAGTTTTTATGAATGAATATTTATTTTCTTTAATTCACTAGTTTTCCCTGGAGAGTTATAGATTCAGAGTCAGTGAGTAAAGAAGTAGAATTTGCACGTGCTAGGAGTCAGAGTGTTAAATAGTTCATTATATGCGGGTGGGTCTCAGTGTACCACAGGTTTCAGTTAAACATAAGGGAACTGAGTACAGCAAGGCTATTTCTGTTCAATACTAATACACAGCTCTCAAAAGTGGAATATGCCAGGGCCAGTGGTAACATCATAAGCAGTGCTTTTTAAACTTCAGTGAGTATATGAATCACCTAAGGATGTTATTAAAAATCAGATTCTAGTCACTAAGTGACTAGATAGGGCCGTCTGAGGGCCCCATTGTCTACAGTAAAATTACAGGTTTGGACCAGGTGATGCATCAGGCCCTTCAGAACTATAAAATTATAAATTTTTAAGATAACTCTTATTTTTATGTTAGCTGCTGTCTTCTTTATTTTCCCTCATAAATGGTTATTGAAAATAAAAAGAAGTTTTATTGTGCTGTGTTACTCCCAAAGCTTCCCATTTAGTTGCACTTTGCATTCTTTAAGCCAAGATAGTTATTTCTTTTTAAGGTCAATTTCCAGTCTTTCTCCATAATTCTTAGGACATTTATTGAGATTAGTATTTTCCTTTAACTTTAAGGAGATTTTTAAAATGAATATGGAGTCTGTGGGGTTATTTGTTGCCTAAATAAAAATGTAGTTTCTAATATTTCACGTTTCAGAGAAGCTGTAATATTCTTAAATAGGGGCTGATCCTTTAATTGGAGCCAGTCTCAAAAAACGCACTCCTGCTAAGGCGGCAATGGCTGGTAGTGGTTTTAAATAGCATTTAACAGGGAACAAATCCTTTCCCTTCTCTGAATAGAATTTGAGTCAGTTGCCTCTTGTTTATCCCCAATATCAATATCTTTATTCAGAATTTCATTAACTCTTGCCTGAACTACTGTGTTAGTCCACCAACTAGTATCCCATCTCCAGCCTTTCCATCTCACAATTACTCCAATACACCCCTGCTACAGCAATGTTTCCAAATTTCAACAATGCACACCATGTCACTTCCAGCTGAAAGCCTGCAGTGGGTCCTTATTCAACACCTTCGTGCAATGAGGTCAACCTACTTTTTTCAGGTTCCCACTACTTCCCTTCGCCAAATGTTTTCTACATTTCCCAGAAACAGAATTTGTGACTCTTTTTATACATTTCTTCTACCTTGTATACCTTCTTCCATAAATCCTATCTTCTTCAAGATCCATTATAAATGCCAATTCTTGCTTAAAGTATTCCCTGATTCTTCTAGCAAAAAGGTGAATTCACATAACACCTTGCTGTCAATTCTCTTTTTACCCAATATCCTCTGATGTATATTCTAATTTCTATATATGCTCTCTCCCTGCCCTCTACTGTATAATTCCTGGGAATCTGTATGATGCTTTAATTTTCTTTGTAGCTCTTACAGTACTTTTTCAGTTCCTCATGTCTGTTGAAGAAATGAGTGAATGAATAATACAGATTCAGTATTAATCTATGGATCAAGATGTTCAGAAACTGCAGAAGTTTAAAATTATTTATTAATCTATTATTATTTTGGGCAAATTACTTAATCACTGTGACTCAGTATTCCCACATAGTTTCTTATGGAGTAAGGGATGTTTAGTAAATTTTTTTTACCTAATGAATATAAAGCACTATGCTATATAAATGTTGGAACAGAGGGATATCTTTTGACTTACTAGATCATGGTAAATATTGTCATAGAAAAGTGTATCTCAGATTCATCTATTATGTTCTTAAGAAAATTCTATATGTAAAATTCAGAAAATACAAAGATGATATAATTTATATTTAATATTCTAAAAATGCAACACAATAGTATTGGCTTCACAACGTGTTATTACATAGGGTTAATATTTTCAAGCGGAAAAGTCAAATTCTTCCTCAAAATACCATTGATACCACCTTAGCAATGATACCATAATTGTCTATCATGTTTTGGGGACCATTAAAGGTGTCCTTTGCAGGAGATGGTCTACATTATTTTCCTAAAATATGAAAATAAAAAAGTTTAATAATCTATAGTGACGATAGCATTTGTGAATTTTGAGCACATAATGAATTGATTTCCTGTGCTCCATAAGCCACAACGCAATGGTTAAACATTTTCAGCTGTAGTGTGTTACCTCTTTTAGGATACTAGGTTGATCTACTAGTGCAATAGTGTAAGAGTCATAAGAATTTAAAAAGATAAAACTTGAGAAAGCTAGCTCCATAGTCAAATAAATTAGCAATAATTGATCTTAAATATGACAAAAACTTTCAGACTAACAGAACATTAAAATATCTTAGTCTTACATAATTTTGTGTTAATGTCGTCCAGTCAATTCCCTTACCAGAAAATGTGACTTTTAAGTAGTTCTGACCAACTACAAATATAGTAATTTAATTCAATAAGACTTTTAAAAATTGTTTGAGAATTCTATGTTAACTTAGAAGAATTCTCCATCTTTGTCGATGAATACCAGTTTAAGAAGAAAACCAGAGGGTTATACTTCTCTAAGGAATATTTTCTTTGATATCTTTTCTCTTAACACTTATAAATCCTTCCATGGCAAGTCATGGCAAATATCAATCCATGGAGACATTAAAAGTATTAGACTAAATATCCATTATATGCACTTGGAGCTTTATTTTTTCATCCTACTCACTACTTTCCTAAGATTCCTTATAACTGTCTCATGCCAGGAACTTATTTATCAGTGAGAAAATCAAGAAAAGTTTGAATGTGTTCCTAACCTGTAGGTTACATACTATAATGCTATTTTTTTTGTTGTTAAAGATGTCTTTCTTTAAAGGCAACATATCTTAGTCTTCACCATTCAAATGGTCTAAGGTGAAATAAATGTTAATATGACCTTTCTGTTTATTCATGGAATTACTTCTCTGACATATTTGTGGAGTATAATACAACCTCATTGCAGATCATGATTCTATTCTCAGAGTGATTATTTATAGAAGTACTCATAAGGCAAAAATGTAATAGCAAACTGAGAAATCAGGTTTTGCAGTAATAGTCTACATCACCATTAGAAAAGCTTATTTCTAAAGTACAAATTTAAATATGTTCGTAATTTAGAAAAAATGAAGAAACCTACTTTATCCCCATGGTTCCTGAAGATACAGACCCACTGTATCTCCATGAGCTGAAATTGCAAGACTGTAAAAAGCATGTATAACCCTATAACAAAGACTGTTGCACACAATAATCTCTTCTGTTTTCACTAAAATTTTCACCAGATTTTGCCATTTTCCTTATGTCATGAGTACTCGTAATTTAAACATGCAAACAACAGATCAGAGACCCTAAGGTCCAGTGTAGTGGTCACCTGTTGGCATTATACAAGATGATTTTAGAGGGTGAACCGACTAACACTTTTTGTTGTTGTTGTTGTTGTTTTGAGACAGGGTCTCACTCTGTTGCCCAGGCTGGATGGCAGTGGCACAATCATGGCTCACTACAAACTTGACCTCCTGGGCTCCAGGGATCCTCCCAGCTTACCCTCCCAAGTGGCTAGGACTACAGGCAAGCACCACTACGCCTGGCTAATTTTCATTATTATTTTTTGTAGAGTCAAGGTCTCCTTATGTTGCCCAGGCTGATCTCGAACTCCTGGGCTCAAGCAATCCTCCTGTCTTGGTCTTTCTAAGTGCTGGGATTATAAGCGTGGAGCCACCGTGCCCAGCGAAGATTTCTTAGATACACATTTATTTCAAAGTGTATAAGAAAAAAACAGTGAATCAAACTCATTATAGCTACTTCTCCTTGAGTCAAATTTACTTTTTACATAAATTTCCGGTTAAAAAGTAAGTGCATTTAAGGAAAAATATAAACTACATACAGTGTAGGTGCTATTGACAAAGGTCATGATGGAGGTTTGGGAAGCTCCAGTGAGGTGGAAAATCTGGGGTCAGGTGATTGTGGTTCTGGTTCTAGTTGTTACTAACTAGCTGTACTACCTTAGCCAAGTCACAATCCCTTTGGGCATCTATTCCTTATCTGTAAAATTACGGTTGGGGTGACTTCTAAGATTCACCCAGTGCCATTCTTCAATGATGTTGTGCTCTCTTGTCAAAGGCCATTACAAGGGATGCCAATCTCTGCAAAACAAAAGTAAGCATTCAACTCTTAACACAAGAGGCCATACTTAAACTAGTCAGGCAAATCAGTGGACCTAATGTGGAATTTTTTTGAGGTTGAGATACTCTATTAATAGACTAATGTTTTGGAAGACTGGAAATAAACTTGATTTTGTTTAGTAACTTTACATCTTTTGCACATGGAAGAGATCCCAAATACCTTTGAATTATCTGATCAATAAGATGGTCAAATAGCAGAGAATTTTATGTAGCATATTTTAAATGTGTTACTATTATTCTAATATGGGAATAGGAAGGCTGGATGTTCATGATGCAGTCAGATGGAGTATTTAAGTAAAGTTAGTTTTTGAAGGAAAATACACTTCTATTAGATGGAGAAAAACATAGATGAACACTAGACTAAGGCAAAGAGTTGTGTTTTAAGAAACAGGAAGTGTCTGCAGGTTTAAAATAAAATAGATGATCTGGCTTCTGGTTTTACTTTTTCACTCTGAAAATAGAAAACATGTTAACCAGTTACCCATTTTCAGGGGTAATAAAATTTGAATCCCAAATTAGCTCTGTATAACTTTACTAAACTGTCTTGAATTAGTTCTTTTCCCAATGGTTCGAGAATACAAGGTCAAATAAAGACCTAACTCTAAGTACCAAAAAGCACTCATCGTAGAAAATATCTATCAATATGGTCAGGTTCTTTGTTTACTAAAATAATCTACATAATTTGATAAATAAACTACCATTTCCTTGAATTGACATTACCATCTCTTTTTCTAGAAGGTCCCCAGCCACTCAGAGAAGACTGTCTTCCTGAAGGTTATCTATCATTAACTCTGAGCTAGCCTAAAGAGAAATTAGATTAACCAATTAGATTGTAAGGTGAGGAAAAGACGCTTTTGATTATGATGATGAGCTCTGCAACTACCTGAACTAAGCATTTTGGAGATTATCTAATTTTAATTAGATAAAGTACTTTTTTTTCTGTTTGGAATACTTATTACATCGATTTAATCTATTCAGCTCAACAAACAAATGAACACATACCAACAAAACTCAAACAATCTATTTTTTTGTGGAAATATATCTGCTTGTAGTGGCGCAAGAAATGGAAAAGATGTTATGGGTGAAAAATTTTACCTGTGATCTCTAAAAGGCTATGTTCATAGAGCACATTCCAACATAAATATAGAAATCAGACCTCTGGAATACCAACAACTTAATGATCTGTTACTCTATCAAAACCCTCTTGAAAAATAAGGCTTCACAATTTTCCAGCTTTTTACAGTCTTTTGTTAAATATATCTATAGGTATGCCTTCCTGATCTGTGAAAATAATTTTATCTTTGTCATTCTCAGTTACAGTGAATTCCTGGCACTCTCTGAAAGAGCGTGCACGCTGTGGGGAGCTTCCTGCTCATCATTTTGGATCATTGCTGACTCCGCCTTCTCCTAAGAATGGCAGCCAGTCTCTGTCTAGTCTCATTTGCTGAAGATGCTCCACCCCTGGGAGGATGTGGCTGGGGGAGAATGGGCACGCCTGAGCTAACCCTCTTCGGCTTATCTGAGGTTGGGAAAGTGGTGGGTTTTGACACCCCGCGCAGGCTGGGAATTTGGATTCCTTTTTCAGAGTTCAGTCTTGCAAGGCTTCTCTCTCCGTGATTACTGACTGCTGCGGCAGGGGAGGTTACGCTGCCCTTGCTGAGGGAACACGGTGAGAATGGTAAACTTCCACGAAGCTTACTGAGCTCCAGGAGCTGTTCTCTGGCTTGACTCAAAGCCTCTGTCAGTTCAAAGCGTTCTTCACATTCTCTACGCACTGTCTCTTGAAGAAAAGTATTCTGAAAAGAGAGAGGGGAAAAGAAAGCAGACTTAGCTTTAAATAATGTACATAAGTAGATAGTTACTGACAATACAATTTGAGAACTGAACTGGAAATCAGAGGTCTGTATTCTTTGTCTCTACGACACTCTACCTCATGGGACAGACAAGTCAAGAACAGAAATAATCTGTGATGGTGGAAAGAAGTTGAAGAAAGTATTTGGTTCAACCCTTGCAGTTTGCAGATGAGGAGTCAAGAACTGCAGAGATTGAGTGACCTGTCCAGGGTTACTCAGATGTTAGTGGTGCGGCTGGTGTTAGAACCCAGGACTTCCAATACCTAACTTTAGTGGGGTTTCAACTTCTCTGCCTCAAGTCGCAGACAGTATGCTCTGCACATGTAATACTCAATAGTTAATAGCTACAGAGTCATTAAATATATTTTTTATAGTAAAGGTATACTATAATAACATAAACAGGTAAGAGTGCTTGAAGTATAAGACTGAAAGAATAAAAAAATCAGCTATAGCGTTGAAACAATAAAATCAGTTCTCATATGATGCTTTCTCAGTGGAACTTAAATAAGATGCTCATTTGCCATTCTGTAAGATAATATCCCAAAATAGAGAAGATCTTCTGCTATTAATTCCATTCATTCAGCAATCATTTACCAAGTTACTAGAAGCTGTAATGAATACAGTCCCTGCTCTCAAGAAGTTTGTACCTTCGTAGGTTTGAGCAGAACTGCCTTTTATGTCCATAATAGAATCTAGACCCAAGGTGAAAGCTGTGGGGATTAAAATAAGGAAGAACTTTTTAATAGATTTATGTGGAGGACACTGAAGGGTTGAATCTCACTTGACAGGGATGTACTGAAGCAAATTTAAGCTTCAAATGTGTGACTGGACTAGAGATAATTAAGTCTCTTTGAAATTCTGAAATTCTGCATTTCTAGTTGAGGCGTTACCTATGTTTCGTCTATGGAATTCATCAAAATTATTTCAAGTCCCATGGTAAGAATTAAGTCTTGGATCTCTGCAGTGTCCTGACATTCATGTCTTTATGATGTCAAAAATGAGGCTGAAAAGTAAATAATTCAAAGCAGTATCCTAGTAAGTAAACACAAGTAAAATGAGTGTGCTATAGGATTCACCAACTCAAAAATGAATTTCCATTGGGTTAGCTTGTTTGTAAAAACAGCCAAGGCATTCCCAAGTCTGCTTCTTAGTGGAAAACATCCTCCCTAAGGGTTGACTGACTAATCTGCTGTCAGTAGAACTAAATAACAAAGCACCAGGGAAAGTAGTATCTTCCTGTTTTTGAGTTTCTCATGATTATAGACAGAACTCTATTCAATTCCAAATTTGGTAATCAAAATGGAAAAATATGGAGCAATTCCAGATTAGCCAATTGCACAGTAATTTTCTATAAAAGCTGCATTCCTGGGTCTTACAAATACTCATCATTTACATATACGATTTATTTACTACATGACACACATTTTAAAAAAATCATGGGTTAATCACTTGCTTCCAGTTATTTTTATTTTTTGGAGGAATTGGAGAGAGCAAGGATGATGTTTGTGGCTTTATCACCTAGTTCTCATTAACTCTAGTGGAAACAGTTGTGGAAAAGGCAGGGGAGGAGGGACTAGAGAGGAAGATTAACAAGGTACCATGTTAGGTGTCATCTTATTTCCTGCTCCCAACAATTATATCTGACGAATAAAGACACTGAAGCTCACACTGTTACCTAACTTGCTGAGAGTAACTCCACTCCGAAGTAGTAGAGCCCTGCTCACCTTCAGAGCCCTGCTCCATGCTGCCTATGCCTAAATTAGTTGTCTAATTCATTACGTCAAACACGCAGAGACCATTTTGTTCCCAGGACACTGAAAAAAAAAAACACACACACACACACACACACAGCAGGACATTTTCATCTGGTTTTGCCCAGGTTTTCTAAGTTCTATTAATCAAAGTTTCTTCTTTTAAAGTGGGGGAAAGACCCAATCCATTATATTTTTTGTCCACTAGTAGAGTAAGCTGGCAACGTGTTGGAGTTATTAAAGTGGTGTATTAGTCCACTCTTGCATTGCTATAAAGAAATACCTGAGACTGGGCAATTTATAAAGAAAAGAGATTTAATTGGCTCATGATTCTGCAGCCTGCACAGGAAGCTTAGCAACTTCTGCTTCTAGGGAGGCCTCAGGAAGCTTTTAGTCATGGTGGAAGGCAAAGGGATAGTGATGCATCTCACATGGCGGGAGCAGGAGCAAAAGAGTTGGGGGGAGGCGCTACACACTTTAAACAACCAGATCTCATGAGAACTCATTCAGTATCACAAGAACAGCACCAACAGGATGGTGCTAAACCATTCATGAGAAACTGCCCCTATGATCCAAACACCTCCCACCAGGCCCCACCTCCAACACTGGGGATTACAATTTGACATGAGATTTGGGTGGGGACACAGATCCAAACCATATCAAGTGGCTTGGTTTTCAATAAATTAGTATAAAAATATCGCTAATTAAGAAAGCAATGAGAAAGAGTTAATTTTATTTGAATATGTGAGAGA